>NC_045559.1:87914660-88514660 GCF_009819795.1 Aythya fuligula
ACAGGACTCAGAGCAGGTATTTGAGGGAGAGAAAATGGAGAAAAGAGAAAAAATATCAGGAAAAATTATTCCTAATATCCAAGCTAAACCTCCCCTGGTGCAAACTGAGGCCATTTCCTTGTGTCCCATCACTAGTTACTTGAGAAAAGAGATGGACACCCTCCTCACTGTAACCTTCTTGCAGGTAGTTGTAGATGAAGTATCGACCCCGGCCTCCTTCTCTTCAGACTAAACAAAGCCAGTTCCCTCAGCTATTCCTCAGAAGTCTTGTTTTCTGATCATTTATCAGCTTTGTTGCTCTTCTCTGCACACAGTCGAGAAACTCAATATCCTTCTGGTAGTGAGGGGCCCAAAACTGAACACAGTATTCAAAGTGTGGTCTCACCTCTGAAAGCTATAATGAGGAGCACCAGAACACAGTCTAATTTCTTCTCGTCTCACCCCTTGGGCTGTAATTTTGTAGGTCTTGCCTCAGCTCAATGTTCTCAGTGCTTTTAAGTCAAAATGGCTCAGAAGTTTTTAAACCTCATTGATCTTTAGGATAGAAGTGGTGGGCAGGAAGAAGAGGACTGCAAGCAGTTCAGGATGCTTACATGAGCTCCCTGCTAAGGTGAGATTTTGTTTGCTGGTTGAGGTGGAGGAGAGGGACAGGAGGGGGAAGGAGACTGATCTGAGGAGCACCTGCAGGATGGCATTTGGGTTTGGCTCATGGGACCACTCCTCGAGCTCAAAAGGAGCAACTTAATCCATCCTGTCTCTGACAGGACTTTGCTTCCTATGGAGAGCCTTGTCCTCCTCTTGTCATAATGTTATTTATAAAACCATTTGCAGGTATGATTTCTATGAAAATAATTCCTGGTCAGATAACCTCACATTGCTCCATGCTGTGAAGATTTGGGATGTAGCTCCTCAGTCCAGACTGTCAAAGCAGGGAACAGGGAAGGTAAAGGTTGAGCAGAAGGGAATGGACATCAGCAGGATCTGAATCTCCTGTGAATCCTGTTCAATGTGAGCTGTGGTAGTTTCCCTCCATTTCTCCAAGGAGTCTGCACTGGTTTTGCAAGCTGCTGTGCAAACATTATCCTGAAGCTGCCTGACTTCCACTTTGGCAGTTGTTGCAAGAACAAGTGTTGTTACTTAGCAGCCAAGGCTGAATAGGCAGATCTGGCTTAGACGGTGTGGGTACAAGCTTAAGTTTCACCAGAAGTTTGCATCTTGTGCCTCCTAGGAAAGCTCTGTTGGTTCTACGTCCAGAGGGCAAAGGTATTTCCATGGCCACATAGGAAAATGGAGGAGAATGGAGGTGGGAAGGGACCCCAGGAGGTCTCTGGCTCAACCTCCTGCTCCAAGCAGGCTCCGCCATGCGGTCAGACCAGGCTGCTCAGGGCTTTTGATAGGGTAGAGGGTTTGCACTAAACACGGCATTAAAGAAGTTGTAAAGTCAAAATAAATAAATAAATAAATAAATAAATCTCTGCAAATATCACAATCAAGGCTGCTGATGTGATTTTAACTCAGCCCGGCCTCTGCGTGTGGTACAATCTAATCTAAATTAAATGATCACATGGATTATTATCTTGCTCCACTAGATTGCTGCTGTAGAGCAAACACAAGAAAGTCATTAAGTCCCTGCCTCAAATTGCTCCCAGGCTTAGGGAAACAAGGGGCATGAACAGAGCCACCCCGTGATGGAGGTACACCCCCGAGAAAGAGTTTAAACAGAGCAGCAACAAGTTCAATGGGATTTTTATTATTATTATATTTTTTAAATCAAGACAGAGTAATATTAGGAAAAGAGATGGGCAGGAACGGAGGAGGGTAAAGGCAGACACAGTGGGCATCTCAGTGGGGAGGGCATGGATTAAGGGGTAAAGATGTTCCCAGGAGAGGGGGCGCCAGGGCTCCACCGACACAGGAGGAAAGGAGCTGGGGAAGGCGTCAGAGCTGAGTCTCTGCCAGGTGGAGATCTGGAGGAGAACAGCAATGTGCTGGTGGGTAAAGCGCTGTGTTTCTCCTGGTGATAAACAGGAAACCTCCCTGCCTCAGAGGAGGGCGACAGGTGCGAGGAGATATCTCTGTATTGATTCTTGGTTATCCATTACACGGGATATATAACACAAATACAGCAAATTGTGGACCGGTGTCCTGCAGCCGATGCACACACTTTGCTGGCCTCCGGCCTTCAGGAATGGCATACAAGCTGTGTTTTAGGGTGTTAAAATTATGCTGTGCTGCTTCCAGCACCCTGCAGCTGTCGGACCCACTGCCAGGAGCTGCGTTCTCCGGCCATTTCGCACCCAGCCTGCAACTCCCACAGCCCTCGCTGCACAGAACGAGCACCGCCGTGCGCTTTCCCTCCCGTTCGAAGCACAGTTGTGTGGGCGTGTGGGACTCCTTCCAAGCTCACAGCTAAAATGCCTCTGCAGGGGGGGCTGGAGGGCTTCCCCCCTTTCCTTAACTGCAAATGCATCTCCCTGGAAGTGGGCAGTATAGGGCAGAAAGCAGCTGAAGTTAGTCAGACACACACAAGCTCATGGGTCACGCTCCAGGAGCTCCCCAGGGAGCCCTTCATGGGTCTTTTGCTCTATAGCTTGACAGCCAAACCCTCCACCAAGGATATCTGTGAATGTGGCATCTGTAGGGTCCAGGTGGGGGCTCATTGGGGTCACCCAGCACCATCCCCTGACCTGTCCTGGGAAATGCTAGGCATGAGCTTACAGGCATCGAGCTCAGTATGGGCATTTCACCCTCCACATCCCCTGGCTGGAGCCAGCCTTCTCACATCACCCATATCTGATGTGGACAAACACTCTCCACAGTCTCATTTATGACCAAACCTGGACAGGTTGGATCAATGGGCAGAGGCCAATGGGATGAGGTTCAACATGGCCAAGCATTGGATCCTGCACTTTGCCCACAACAACCCCATGCAATGCTACAGGCTTGGGGCAGGGCGGCTGGGAAGCTGTGCGGATGACAAGGATCCAGGGGTGTTTGTTGGTTGATGCTCACCTGAACAGGAGCCGGCAGTGTGCCCAGGTGGCCAAGAAGGCCAACAGCATCCTGGCTTGTATCAGGAACAGTGTGGCCAGCAGGACCAGGGAGCTGATCATCCCCTGTGCTTTTCTCTGGTGAGGCCACACCTTGAGTCCTGTGTTCAGCTTTGGGCCCCTCACTACAAAAAGGACATTGAGGCCCTGGAGCATGTCCAGAGCAGGGCTACGAAGCTGGTGAGGGGCCTGAAGCACAAGTCCTGTGAGGAGCAGCTGAAGGAACTGGGGGTGTTTGGTCTGGAGAAGAGGAGGCTCAGGGGAGACCTCATTGCTCTCTGCAACTGCCTGAAAGTAAGGTGTGGGGAGCTGGGGGTCGGTCTCTTCTTGCAGAAAAAAGATGAAGTCCTATAATGATAGGACTAGAGGGAAAGGCCTCAAGTTGTTGCCTTTTCCAACCTGAAGGTTGAGACATTTCTTCTCAGAAAGAGCAGTCAGGCATTGGAATGGGTTGCCCAGGGTGGTGGTGGCATCACTGTCCCTGGGGGTGTTCAATGAAAGGTTGGACGTGGTGCTTAGGGACATGGTTTAGTGGGTGACACTGGTGATAGGGGGATGGTTGGACCAGATGATCCTGGAGGTCCCTTCCACCCCTAATGGTTCTACGATCCTATGATTTATGACTTCTGCAACTCCCCTTTTAAAAACCCTCTCTCCTTCGCTTTATATACATCTTTTCCTCCTTTTTTTTTCTTTAAAATCACCACATCTTTCCAAACCTCGCACGCCCCCCCCCCCCCCTCCGCCCCTCTCCCCCTCCCGGGCCAACGCGGGTCCCCGCCCGCCCCCGGGGCCGGGCCGGGGCGGGGAGGGGGCGGCACCGAGACCGAGCCCCGCTCGGCGGCGGCGCCGGGGCCCGGCGGGCCGGGGGTAAGTGGCGATCTCTGCCGGCCCCCTGCCCCGCAGACCCCCGACCCTCATCCCCCCGGAGCCCCTCGATCCCCCCCATAGCAGGGCAGGAGGATGGGGTCAGATCCCGGGGGCTGCGGAGGGCAGAAGGGGCGGCCGGGGGGGCAGGAGCCGGGGGGGACCCCAAGGAAATGATGGGGCACGGCTGGGGGGAGCTTTGGCTTTGCTTGCGGGGCGGGCGGCTGCTTAGGGCAGGGGGTTTGGTGCGGGTTTTTTTGCTTGTTTGCACAAGGTGCGGGTTTCCCGGAGTTGTGTCGGTGTAGAGGGGCGCTGCGAAATGAGCGAGATGGGGGGTAGGGGCTGGGGGGCTTTGTGCAGCAGCGGTCCTGGGGTGGGCAGCAGCGCTGGCTGCACGGGGAGTGCTTCGGGGCCAGTGGGAGCCTTAACTTTTTGTCGGGGGCAGGTGGAAGAAAGAGAGAGGAGAGGCAAGCTCTGGCTCTTCCAAGCAAAACACATCCATAAGAGGTTGCTTCACCCCTGTCCTAAGGGATCCGTGTTTGCGGGACGGCTTCCATCTCCTTCAACCCTTGCCCTCACCCGCCTCCAAGGCAGCAGGGGCAGTTTGGCATCAGGATGCATGTGTGCATGGGGCTGGAGCAATTCACACCTCCTGCACTGCCGCTCCGCCAGCAGCGTGCGCGTCGCATCACGGATGCTCCTCTTGAGCGGGTAAGGTGGAGCAAGGAGGAATATTTATAGCGCCTTCTTTGCAATGTTCTGTCCTTGCCTCTAGTACTTGTCAAGCCAAGGATGAGTTTAGTGATGGGCACATTAGCCAAAAAAAAATAAATCAGATAAAAGGGATTAAATGTCAGCGGACAACCCTGGGATGGCAGCCTTCATGTACCTGGAAAAAAAATCAGCCTCCTTCTAAATCAAGATTGGGTAGGTTCTTGAGCACAATCACAAACCCATTGTTAGAAAAAGAAATGTAGAGTCCGCTGCATGCACCCTTCCATTATTTCATCCCAAATGACAAGTCGATTTGCTCTTCAGCACAGGAAGCGTATCTTCCAGCCAGGCATGGCAAACACGGAGCACAGTGTGGATAAAATGGGGGCTGCACTGACAGTCGAGCTTTGGCAAGCTAGGAGGGGTTGAAGCGGAGCATTATTTGAACAGAAGGCCTGGGACAGGAGCATGTTGCAGGAAAAGAGTCATTCAGCCAGCGGTGCTCGCTGCAAGGCAGCCAGGGTTCAAGAGCCTGCTCGAGAAGCGCAGGTGCGGTCTCTCTGCCAGGCTGCTGAGCACTCGACTGCGTGAAGATATTTAAGAGATTTTTGATGAGGGAGGAGGGAGGGTATTCTCTTCCCAAAACCCTTGCTGCTGTCCTTACAGCTGCATTGATTGGTGAGCTGCACCGTTCAGATGCACACAGCAGGTGAAACCTTGCATTCTTCTCTTGGCTTGGGTTCAGTGAAAAACAAAACAGGACAAGCAAGACTTGATATGGGCAGAATAAAGACCTCTAGATTTGGCTCGAAGTAGCGCCGTGAGTGAAATATGAAAGACATATGCCGTCTACAAAAGGCTGTCATTCTCCGGAGTTACTATAAGCATCGATTTTCAGTCGTCTCCTTCTCTTTGCAGCAGCATCCCCATGGCGCTCTTCACAGGAACCGGCGGCCATCTTAACGGCACCGACGCCGTTCCCTGTGGGGCAGGTAACACGACAGAGCCGGGCCTGCCGCGCTCACACGCCTACTACGCCCTCTGCTACTGCCTCCTGATTTTGGCCATCATCTTCGGGAACGTGCTGGTCTGCCTGGCCGTGCTGAGGGAGCGCGCCCTGCAAACCACCACAAACTACCTTGTGGTAAGCCTGGCGGTGGCGGACTTGCTGGTGGCTACTTTGGTGATGCCGTGGGTGGTGTACCTGGAGGTGAGTGCGTCGGAGGAAAGACCAGCAGAGCTGGACCGCGGTACGAGTGCATGCAGCGCTCAGGTTAGGCCAGCTCTGGTACAGATAAAGCCCCTTCATATTTCAGCCCCCCGACCAGCTCCAGAGCACTTGTAGGGTGTGTGGTAGCTCACAGCATCACACAGGTGGCCCTGGTGGGCTGGACACAAGCTGGACAAATGCACCACAGTCCCCTGCTAGCAGACATGCTCAGCCTTGCTCTTCCAGCCTCTTTGAGCTCAAGCAGCATCTGGGCTGCAGCCAGTAGTGTAGGCTGTGGCCCCTGACGTGCTGACACCGCTTTCATCTGAGCATCCTTGGAGCTGACTCTTGTCAGCCAGGAGGGTTGCCAGTGAGCACCATGATGTCTCAGGAATGGCAGGGGGAGGAAGGAGGGTGGAAACGTCTTACAGCAACTCTTCTCGGAGTCCAGATCAATCCCTGCCTGCCGGCCAAAAAACGAGCAAAGGCAGTCAAGCCCTCATCTCCTGTGGAGCTTAAGAGCCTTAATGTCCATGTCATTAGGTCAGCTCCCAGCAACATTCCCCAAGTAGGCTGACAAAGAGATGAAGCCAAAGAGCGTGCTCCAAAATCCCTTTAAGTCAAGTGAGCGTTCTCTCAATAACTTCAAAGGATTTGTCAAGCCCTCAGGGTTTTATTCTCCATTTCCCTGATCTTTGCACATTGGGCTGGTGTAAACTGATGTTGGCATGACGGTGCATGGTCTGAGCAGCACCATCAGATATAGGGCGGCAAGGATGGACTCCAAATCCCCCCACACACTGCGGCAAAATCCTGAATTACCGAAGCCACTCCCAGGGCAAACATTTTTGCTACAGTAAATACAGGAATGCATGCTACAGCTGGCATTTTTATCTGTTCTCTTCAGCATTTTTACGCTTATTCAAGTAAATTGGTAGAGCTAGGAGAATTAAGAGTGAATGCCTATGAGCCAGAAGCTTTCAGCTGCGCCCTGTTAGCCCTGTTCCCATGCTAACAGAGACAGAACAAACCTCTGAGCCGTGACCTCTCTGAAGCCTCGTGCTCTTTCTCTAAGGGGCAAGGTGAGATCAGGCTGGAGGGTGAGTAAAGCATTCTGCTGACAGCTGCCCACCGTTGGCTGACCTCCTTCCCACAAAGCAGAGCAGCAGCAGAGAGGGATTTTGACTTGTGCCTGTGGACTGTGCAGTGCACGAATAGCAAGTAGGACGGTACAGGACAACTCCAGCAAATGCCAGACCTGCTATGTGCATGCAAGGAGATCTGATCAAGCAGCAGGAGAATGGCAGTGGCCAACACTTCCACCAGAACATGTTCGGTAGCCAGCACAGCTCTAAGCTTTGGCACAGATATTTCCCTTATGTTAATCCAAGCCACTGTCCCAAACTGTGTCCGATGCAGCCTCAGCAAGACTACAATTAAAAGAAATTAAGTGTCTGCTCTGTGTACGAGGGCACTGATGGGTAATTATTTATGTATAGCATCGCTGTGGAATGAAAGAACAAAGCGAGCACCATGATGCTGCTTGTGTGATCATGTTCCTGATGAAGTCAGTAGCGACATTTAGACTAATTTGTGTGGAAAGAACGATAAAAAACAAGGAATAAGGGACAAGAGGGGAGGGGAAGCCATCCCAGCAAACCCAAATTAGACTCTCCATTTTTCTTATAACTAAAAGTATTACTAAAAGGCAAATTTTATTTCAGACTGCTCGCACAGGAATATTCCATCACCTCAAGCATAATTCCAGTCTCTAATGAAATCACAATGTGCTTTTCGTTAGGAAAAGATTTACTGCTCGCTATCACTGTGGAACGGGTGGCACTGGGGCACATCTGTGGAGCAGCCTCTGCCCCCCGGCACTGTTTTGCAATCACAATGGCAGGTCCATTCCCTTGTTGTGTTTGCAGGCCTGTTCAAGATTCGTTTTCCACTCTGAAGCTTGGAGAATCAAAGTAACTGATCCAAGAGACTGCAGAAGTAACCCAAACAACAGGGAGAAGGACCTACACACATCTCAAATCCAATCTACCATGCCCGGCATTACGCAGTACCCTCTAGATAACTAGGCTTTAAGACTCTAGAAACACTAGGATTAAAAAATAAATAAAATAAAAATAAAACAGTCAAAAAAAATACCTCCAAAGTTGTTTAGATATTTGTCACTGTTTATGGAATCAACAGCGCTACAGACGAAGCAGAAATTGCATCATGCTTCAGTACACTCTGGGCCTGGAAATTGCCAAGAGATCATTCAGTCCCTGAAACCGCATACAATACCTGTACATCTGCTGAGCATTTGCCAAACCAAACATCTGAAACCTGGCCATTATTTATGGGGAAGCTAAAGGTGGATGAATCCCTCAGATTTAACTGTCACCTGTGAACTTTATGTGCTTTACGCTCGATTTTAAGAGCCATCTGTGGTCTGGACCTTCCCCATGAAATCTGCCTTTTTATCCATCAGGCAGCCTAGATCTGTCTCGTTCTGAGAAGTCTTTTGGGAAGGCTGTGACAGAGCAACAATAGGAGCATTTTATAACCTCAAAATTCTCATCTCCAGCTAATGAAGTTTCTGGCACAAAATTGCTATTCTGCACAGTGCCTAGCAATTGCCTGGGTTCAACAGGTAGGACTAATATAGAAGTGCTGCTACCCTAATTCTTCACTGACCTCTGGGGCTTTGGCATTTGATGGAATCAATACCATCATGCCTTATAGTCAGCATGTAAATGGAGGAGAACATGCAGCAGCGTGGCCTGTAACATCTTTCTTGGGCTTCTCATAACATCCAGTTCTAACTCCAAAAAGGAAAAAAAGGCTTCAAAAGGTGATTGTCACTGATGTCCAGTGTCTGTGGCTCTCACAACGGAACGGTGAGACCTATAGCTGCTCTCGGCATTCAAGGAGCTCGCCAGACTACCATCAAAGGGAGGACAAAAAGATGAGTTACTGCAGCTCAGCAGTTTCCCACTCGTCAGCTGGCCTGTCTGCTTGCATGCTTTTAGTTGCTCTGGCCGTGCAAAAGCATAAGCAGCGATTTCACAGCTGCGGGGAGCTAATCACAGCCCCAAGAAGAACTTTCTCTTAAAACTCAAGCGAGCATGCTTAAGTGCACAGCTGCTTACGTACCTGCTCATACTTTAGTCACTGCTATCCATGCATCATTATATAAATATGATTTACAGAGATTGATTTGTTTATTTTTAAGGATTCAGGAGAATGACAGATTTCTGTAAGTTATGAATGCACGATGATGGCTTTTCGATTGGAAGCCTTCCTGAAGTGTTGGAAAGTTAAAAATAGCGATACTGTAGCTTTGTGGATAATGCAGACTGGTCATCAAGCAAGGCAGGGTGAGAACCTGACCTGAATGGTCTATAGGGAGCTTTAGCATCATCTTTGACAGAACCAGGATTTCATCCTGGACTCTGTTCTCAGTTCTGCTGCACACGCACTGAGTGGTAATGAGAGATTGTATCAGCTCATCTCTCTGTGGTTTGCTCTCATCATCGTAAGAGAAGAATAATATTTGACCATCCACCTCACCCAGGCAGTTGTGAGGAGACATTCAATTAATACCTGTGATGTGCTTTGAGATTCCTGGATAAAAGGCACCAGAGGGATAAAGAATAGATACCCTGCCAGCACATGGAAACCAGAAATGCACACTGGCAAGCTATAGCTTCTGTAACAAAGATGAGCGGAACAGAGCAAGAAACTAAAGAGCAGAAATAGAATTAAAAAATTATGAACAAGGCCTGTAATAAAAGGGCTCTCTTCATTGTTAAATTCTGGAATAATTCTGTATTATCATGCATGTAAACATTAACTACTTCACTGACTTCCACAGGGCTGCTCCTCCTTTTAGAAGCTCTGACTGATGAAGCGAGGATGGGTTTTAAGCCCAGCATTTTGATCTGCCAAGCATCCCCGCAATGCAAGCTGCAGCTTAGCATACAGGTGGCGTGATCTGAATGTATCATCCTGAGAGGGTTCACGTCAGGGCCATTTCCACCAGCACCTTCTTCAGTTTTAATGGTTTACATTCCCAGAGCTCCTCCTTGGGCTTCACATTCAAACACGCTCAGGACCTTGGGAACTCCCTCCCTTAAGTGCTTGCACATCTGCTGGGTTAGCAGCTGGCTTCCTTGCAAACACCTGGCAGCGATTCCTGGTGACATATTCTTCAGACTCCACAGATCACACTTACACACTGCATTTTGTTATACCCCAGACTACAGGAAAAAAAACCTTACTGGATCCCACTGCAAAGGTTTCCAGCGCTTATAATTTTGGGGTATTCTGAGGTGGGTAAGCAGGTCTCAAAATCTGCAGCTAAAACACAAATGGTGTGGGATTTCTTTAAAAACTGAATCTGTTCAAGCCATTTCAGAAGGGCAGCCTTCAGTTTGTACATCTTGTAGCCCATCTACAGAAAATCTTTAAGATTTTTTTTTTGTTTTTTTTTTTTTGTTGTTTTTCTCTCTCTTGACTTTTTTTTTTTTTTTAAAGAAAACAAAGGAGCCCCAAAAACTCCAGATGAAAGCACAATTCCTTTCTGCATTTTGCAGGCCTATTTCTACTTCTCTCCCATGCATCCATTCAGTGAATTTAGGTTTAGATCATTTAGGTGATCTATTGGGCAGTTGCTTGTTTTGGTACCTGACTTTGGACACACAGCAGCTGGGTCCAGCAGAGAACATCCCGGAGACACACAGCTCACCTCAGGAAATTTTGGTGCCCACGTGTAGGAAAGCTGGCACAGAAACAATCAAAAGCGTTTCACAGATGTGAAAAGCCTTGCTCCACCTTCTCAGAAACCTGGCTCCAACCCTCTCAGTGACCTCCTGCTAGGCACTGGGGTCCCACAAATCCACCTCTTCTCCAGGCTGAACAAGCCCTGTTCCCTTAGCTTCTCCTCACAAGACAGGTGCTTCAGCCCCTAAGGACCATCTCAGTGGCCCTTTGCAAGAATCACTCCAGTTTATCGATCTCCTTTCCATACTGGGCCCCAAAACCTGATGCAGTACTCCAGATGTGATCAGAACATAAGCAGGGAGACCAGGAACTGGTGTCAGTTCCCGACAGCTTGCCATTAGCTTCTTTTGCTGTATTCCTCCATCGGGTTTATCTCTTGGAGAGCAGGCTCCCTCCTTGTTCATCTCCTACCAGGAGCAGGTGCTGAGGCTGACCACCTTGAGATTAAAAATTCAAAACAACCAGAACAAAAGCTAGACATGCTAGCAACCCAAAACCCTTTATCTGAGTAGCTTGTGAGTTCTCATTCAGATCTGATCATCAAAATCTGTAACCGAGATAAGAATCCAAATGAAGTTCTGGAGAAGCCTCGGGTCTCAGGTCACTGTTTCATGCATAAATGCATAAAATTTGCAGCACTTTTCCAGCTCGCTGGCTGCAAGAGAACTCCAGCAGCTAAGCTGAGAAGCACTTTTAGCCTTTAGATTTTGTCAGATAATCCTTAATCAAAGGATGTATACAGTGATATCATATTTAATTCCATTTATCATGCTAGACCTTAAGGAAATGGATAGCTGCTGTCTATTTCTTCATCCTGCCTCCCTCTGTAAGAGTCAGAAAAAGAGTGAAATTGAGGTGCAGATCCTGGGTTCCCCGTGACCCACCCCTGTGTTATCCTGACGCCTCACTTTCCCTCTGCGCATCACAGTGAGTATGAATTCATCTGGCTGTCGAGGTACATGAAGGAGAGCACCTCCTTATACATAATCTATTAGGACTCCGTGCAGAGCGAGGCTGACAGCTTTGATTGCTGCTGCAGGTGACCGGGGGCGTCTGGACTTTCAGCCGCATCTGTTGCGATATCTTCGTCACCATGGATGTCATGATGTGCACGGCCAGCATTTTGAACCTCTGCGCTATCAGCATTGACAGGTGAGTGCCAAGCACACATAGGGGAATAGTCTGAGGGTGGGATAGGCCCTGTACCCGACCATGGAAGAGACAAGGACGTGGTGCTGGCACAGGCTTTCCTGCACGTCTGTCACTGCCACTGCTGCCGTTAATATGGCTTTGCCCACCATGTGCTGGAGTATGTCTGTGCTTAAGAAAAGGATAGAGAGAGACAAGCAATGAAACATCACAAGTTGGTAGTCAACTACATCCTCATCTTTTCTGAAAGACACACTGTACCTTTGTAACTTCTGGTTCAAGGGTAAGTGCATGAGGCAGCTCTCTGTGGTTGCTCCAGACTGCTCCCTCCCAGCAGTGCACATATAGCCATAGGGAGTGGAGGGGAGGTTTCCTTGGGTTTCTAGGTCTAGCTGGTACCATGCACGGTGTAGTTTCACAATGCTAATGGATCTGCAAAGTGTTTCTTCCCAGTGCTGCCAACTAACTCAAATTTCCTCTGTTCCTCCCCGCAATACCCTGCTCACCATTTTTACAAACTGCTGATCCCATCATCTGATCTTCCCCCCTTTCCTCTCCCATCTCTTCACCACCTCTGCCATCGCATTCCCTGTGTGGCTTTCCTTCCTCCTTTTCAAACCTGGTCCTTCTCCTCATGCCATTCTTACGTCTCCTTTTTCTGGAGCTGTTTTGGTCCGCAGGTACACCGCAGTGGTGAAACCCGTGCAGTACCAGTACAACACCGGGCAGAGCTCCTGCAGGAGGGTCTCTCTCATGATTGTGATAGTCTGGATGCTGGCATTCGCAGTGTCATGCCCTCTCCTCTTTGGCTTCAATACTACAGGTAAATGACATCCCAAACAATCTTGCATAGGGAGGGGCTGGAAGTTGAGCTGCCCTGTGTATGGCCAGGTCATTTAACATGGGTCCTGCAGGCTTTTCAAGTTATACGAAATTGTAGGGAACTGGAAAGCACCCTATGAAGGGTGACAAAGATCTCCAGTGCTGGAGAGCAGATGTGCTCTTGTCTAAACTTGCCATTTGCTCCAGCAGACAGGTGCAGGGGAGCCTTCCTCCCTCTGAGCCACAGGCAGAGGTCCTCTGCTCCCCATCCATCCTCTGGGCAGTGCCTGAGGCGAGAAGGGGGCACGGGGAGGGAAGTGCTGCTCCCCCTCACTGCCTAGTCCAGACATGGTGCAGGTGGTGCACACCTCTGCATCTAGGCAGCTCAGAAGCTGCCAGAAGAACGGGAGAAAGGAAAAAGGATAAAGAATCCTCTGAGGAAGGCTTTGGGTAGAAGTGAGAGAAGAGGGCAGAGCTGTTGGCCGGAACAAGCAGGTGTGTGTTGAGTCATGCTGGATGACCTGAGGCAGAGCCCATTTTAAGCACCGGTTAGGTGAGCGGGTAGGCCACAGTATAATATGCAACAACGGAGACTGGAGATACTTGCTCTCCTTAGACTGCCCTTGTCCCTCAGCCATCAGTCGACCTGCTTTGCCAACACACCAGGGCCTCCTTGTAATAAATTCAAGCAGCTCAGCCTCTCCTCTCTCTCTCTTTCTCCTCCCCAGGGGATCCCAGTGTCTGTTCCATATCCAACCCTATTTTCGTCATCTACTCCTCTTTGGTGTCCTTCTACCTCCCCTTCATGGTGACCCTGCTGCTCTATGTCCGGATTTACCTCGTGCTAAGACAAAGGCAAAAGAAGCGAACCCTCACCCGGCAGGGCAGCCACAGCGCCAGCACCAAACCGTGCTGTGCACACGAAGTAAGATCCCCATGGACGCAGTAGGAGCTGTCAGAAAGAACAGAGCATGCATTATCTCTTCCCCTCAGAGGGTCAAAGCATGGAGTGGAAGGGACGTGACATCTTTTCATCATGTCACTCACTCATACACCGTGATACTTGAGTTGCAGAAGCTCTGGTTAAGCCCTTTCTCAGCCCTCTAGAAAGAAGGTATCCCAGGTGTATCTCTGCCCTCTGGAACCAAGCAACTGGAAAAGAGCACAGCCTACATCAATGTTTCTTTCAGAGCTGTGCTTTCTCAGCCGTGCAGAAGTCTGGCTAATTTCATTTGTTGATTTTAATTTCTTCATTTATTGATTTCTACTCTGAAGTTTCATTCTCAGGGGTTCACAGACTTTAATAACCCAGATTATTAATAAAAAATCTCTTCATCTGGCAGGCTTAAGAGTTCAAAATGCTCATGGTGCATGCAGCATTTGTTCCACTGACCTTTCTAGATGAAATATCTCAACCATGGGAACTGATACACTAGGTTGAAAGGGATCACCTGGTCACTCATACCCACTTGTTTTGCCCACTTTCTCAGAGCAAAGCCATGTTAGAAAAGGGTGGGGATGCTGAGGGGAGCGGGGTGGACACCAAATGCAAGTGACAGGTTAATAGAGGGGGTGTTTTATCTCTTGTTCTCATGCTTCTCTTTGGTGGGATGGAGGCAGAGAGTTGTCAGGGCCTGCTCCAGCCCTCTGATAAGCCCAGGCCTGCCCCAGTCTCTGGATTTTGTGCCATCTCCAGAGGATAGTCTTAGTGCCCAAGAAACAAGTGGGGCTAAGGATGACTTACAACTTTCCCCATCATCCTTTGACCCAGGCAATGGATCGGATGTTTCCCAGTTCCTCTGTGGCATCCTCTTTTGCAGGAACACATCGAGAGGCAATCTTTTTCAGACAGATGCCAGGGCACTTTTTCCCCTTGTCTCCCGCTCAAACGCTCAGGCCAGGAGATGTCTCCCAAAAGGAAACTGCTGACAGTCTTCAGCCTCCAGCGGTACCGCAGCTTCTGCCAAGACGCATCCCTCAGCAAGACACCAGGGACTGCGCAGCACAACAGGCTGGAAGAGAGGAGAAAGAGTAGGAGTCCAGGGCTGGAGGTGCGGAGGCTCAGCAATGGCAAAACCATCAGCTCTCTGAAGCTAGCACACCAGCAGCCCCGGCTGATCCAGCTTCGGGAGAGGAAGGCTACCCAGATGCTAGCTATCGTCCTGGGTGAGTGAGAGCAGCTCTGCCTAGTGCAGCACAAGGGGTGCCTTTGCTTTCTCTTTTTCTTCAGGATTTTTAAATTGTTGTTGTTATTATTATTTATTATTATTAAGCTGAAGCGATTCTAAGTTCCCAAATGCAGACATGCAGCAACTCTGGGTACAGAAGGGGAAACAGGCAAGGAGCAGCAGAGGAACCAGCTCATAATGCTCGGCAGGGAAGTCGAGAGACGGGAGCCCGAGCCACCTGCCACAATCAGCAGACAGACTGCTTCCCCTAATTAACTCAATACTAGTAGGGAAATTATGCAACCCTCATCATAGCATATTAAAACAGCTACGGCACTAGTGTTAAGCTCCTGAACTGTGGCCACTGTCACCAGGCTGCATCTAAAGCCCCATTCATTAATATAATTGACCCTAAGGAGCCTGAGCTCTTGCAAAGTTCCTCTGCATCAGGAATAAACGTGACATTTTATTAAGAGGGTGGGTGAAGAGGGCACAGGTGCAGGCCTTTTTCCGAGTCGTTGCTTCTCTCTGAAGTCAGGGATTGTTTTCTCTCTCTCTCTCTGAACTCAGGGGCGTTCATAGTCTGCTGGCTGCCCTTCTTCTTGATTCACATCCTCAACGCCCACTGCCCAGCCTGCCGTGTGCCCCCGGGGCTGTACAGCGCCAGCACCTGGCTCGGCTACGTCAACAGCGCCCTCAACCCCATCATCTACACCACCTTCAACACCGATTTCCGCAGAGCCTTCCTCAAGATCCTCTGCTGCTGACGGCGGGGCTGGCACTGAGCCACTCTCAGCCCCGCTGCGTCCACCAGGCTGCGGGTCACAGCTGGGGCCTGGGCTGGGGATGTGGCGTGGGCCCTTCCCTCCTCCTGCTTTATCACGGGGAGAGCAAGAGCCACCCCACCTGCATGGCTGGCTTTGAAGAGCACGAGTCCTTCAAAGGGAGGGAGGGAAGGACGACACAGAGGTGAAATGGCGAGTCCTCCTGCCGCCACAGCCTCGGCCTGCTGGAGGCACCCAGCGCACGAGCAGCAGCCCTGAGGCGCGGGCAGAACGTGGCCGCTCTGACAAGGATCCTTATCCCTTGGATCAGGAGCCCAGGGCAAAAATTTGGCAAGGAAACTTAGGGAGGGAACACTGATGTAGAAACTGTAGCACCGCTGCTGTCTCCATCGATGGTTTTGCCTATAATAAATGCAAACGAAACATCCCCTTGTATTGCAGTGTTCCCTGCAGGTGGCGAGGTGGAGACCAGGGACAGTCTGATTGTTTCTCCCATCTTTTCCCCTCGCTGTGCAGGATCCAGTGACTCACCCGAGGCTCCAGCTCTCGCTCCCAAGCTTAGGCTTCGCTGCGCTGTTAGCCACGCTTGTTCGACAGCTTTGGGTGTAACCACATGTTGTCCCTGCCTTTGTCTGTGCCACAGCTCCTCCGTCCAGGCAGTGCTCCCTCTCCTTCCTAACACAAAGCCAAGACTTTGTCCTGGAGCACGTAGCAGAGCTCTAGCTGCTTTTGTCTGCGGGGTCTGGGGGGGAGATGCTAGCGGACAGCATGTGTTTGTGCGGGGAGGTGCCCTCCGTGCTGTATTGTAACTGCAGTAACCCAATAAAACACATGTCTAACTGGAAGCTTTGGTGCCTTTGTGGTGAACACAGCCCTGCCGTAAGCCTCTTCTCACCTGCAGCCTTCTTAACACATTCCCTGCATGAAGCGATCATCCTCCCAGGCAGCCACACAGGTCATTACTGCTGCTTGTGTTGCACTAATGAAGATCAAAGGAGGAGAGTGGTTTTCCCAGCCTCACACGGTGAAGCGCTAGTGAAACTGGGAGAGAAATCAATGTCAGCTGTAAACACCTCCAGCAGATGAATTCTGAAGAGACGGTCAATTGCCAGAAAGGTGGAAACAAGGAAGCAGATCTGTTAAAGGATGACTGGGTCCATTTCAAGCTCTGGCCTAGCATCCCTCAGTTGTCGTGTTCAGTCTGATGCTGAGTTTGAGCCTGTTCTTCAGGAAGTGATCCCCAAGATGATTTGGGGTGATAAAACCATCTCCCTCCCCCTCCCTCAAGTACTGTTTGAGCTCCATGCCCCAGTTTTCCTGGGTCAGTAGGACACAAGTGGCCTTGCAGGAAAGGCCAAGGAGCAAAAGCGAGTGAAGGTGCAGTGAGTTGATGCCTCCCTGCCTTCCCCAGTAACCCAGAGGGACAGCAGAGGAGCCCCAGCTCCAGTTATTTGCAGTAGAATAATCCACACTCCCTCAATGTGTAACTGAAATACCTTCTCTTAACCTTCATTTTCTACGTTTTCATCTTTCTGATTTTCCCCCCAGTCCAAGAGCATCTGGAAGAGGAGAGGTGAGCAGAGATTTTTGTGCTCAGCACAGGAGCCTTCTTTGCTGAAGAACCGTTTCACAGATTTCCATTTAGATACTGGTATTCACATTAGAAAAACCTTTGGAGAATGCAATAAAAAAATAATCCTTTCCCATAGAGGGGAAAAAGGAGCTCAGAGACCTGTCCCAGTAGACCTGCAGGCACAGCAAGGGATGTGTAGCCCGTGCTCACCCTCACTGTGCTCCTCCAGGCAGCAGGGATGGGATAGCAAAGATTCCCCTGAGCTGGACACCCTCTGTAATCAAGCTTGGCAGGCAGCATAAGCAGAAAGCATCTCCACAACAGCTGAGGAGAGTTAAAAGCATTTGTCAACCAAGGAGAGCTGGCAAAACCCACCAGGAACAGCAGCAGCCTCCCAGCAAGGCAAGAAGAGGCCATCCAAGTACTGCCTGTCTAGACGGAATTGCAGCAGAGGCACAGCACGCCTGGAAAATGGACTGAAAAACATCATTTACCTCCCACTCCAGCATTTCTCCAGCCAGACATTTCATCCCAGCTCCCAAAAGGCTCTGACCGAGCTGCGGGAGCCCGCGTACTGCCAAGCCTTGTTCAGGTAGACTTGTGCAGGTCTCCTGCAGCACCGCACGTCACCTCCATCAAAGCCACAGTGCCCCAGTCTCCTCCACATACTGGGGACACCCCAGGGATGCCGCCACCACCAGACACGTGCCTGGCTGCCCTGCTCCCATGCCTCCACCAGGGCAGCCCTGAAGGATGTGAGGGACCCTCACAATGGCTTCAGCTCTGAGGCAGCCTTTAGTTTTGGGGTGTAAAGCACGTAAATAAAATGGATGGTGAATGTATTATTCAGAATAAGAGGTTTTTCAGAACGTGCTGTGGTGTCTGGAGGTGTCTATCAGAGACCCAAGCCCAACATGTGCTCCACGGTTCCTGGCTATGGTCTCAAGCACCTGCAGTCTGAGGGAACGACTGACGTGAATTTTCTAATGATAACAGTGAATCAACATGGTGGCTATTTCCTGGCATCTTACCCACCTGATCTGCTGCCTTAGGAGTGAAAAGAAGGCAATTCAGGGTGTGAGGGATGCATGATGACACTTCTTCAAAGCCAGCAACAGCTGCTAAGACACTGGACAGGAGGTAGAAGACAGCTCCCAGACCAAACATCCCTTTCAATGTCAAACGATCCAGCTCGGTTACCCTCCAGATAGCCAACCTCAACTCCAGAGAGAGGAGTGACCTTTCTTAATCCACTTTCCTGGCATCACTCATGCCTCCTGTCCTCAGTTTCATACCACCTCAGGTGCCAGAACTGAAGCCCCTCAGCCGACCCCAACCATGCCTTTCTCCAGCAGGGTTGTTCTTCCCCCCAGCCCAGGTGAGGAATTCTCCGGAGCCTCTTCCATGATGCTGGCCACCCATCAGCAAGCCTCTCGCTGCCAGACACTGGTCTCAGCTATTCCTGAATGCCTCTGGAAGCGTGAGGCAGGGAACAAGAAAGCCCCTGGAGCCTAAGAAGAAAACAAACATAATTAAAAATTAATTTCTGTATAATGATTTAAGCATCTCGGCGAGACAAGCACCAGCCTGCTCTGTGTTTGGTGATGTGGGGAAGACCTTTCTGGTTACCTGCCCTAGGGACTGCTGTCAGTTCTCATGTTTTACCCTGCAGCTGGGAGCGACGCAGATCAAACAGCACAGTACAGGCTGCTTTTCACAGGGCAGAGGCACACTTGCTGCGGGACTGCGTGTGTCTTCACCACCCTTGTTCCTCCTCAAGATATTCAGGAAAAAAAAAAAAAAAAAAGGCATGTAGAAAGGCACGTGCCAGTGTCTTCTGCAGCTCGGTGTTGGCAATGCTAGCTGCGGACATACTGCACGGTTCCCACTCCTTTCTCTGCTGGCCCTGCCAAATCCTAATCATCTTGTTTGCCTCTGCTCCTTCCTCCCAGATGCTCCGTCTCCTGCTCCCTTCCTCAAAGACGCTGCATCTCTTCAAAGGCCTCGGCTGCCTGCCAGCCTCCTGTGTTCTCTCCCAACCCAGTTCATTCAACTTCGCCTGGTGTCTGGCTTTCCTAAGAGCTGGTTTCCTCAGCTGCTTTTCAGCCCATGGTAGCATTATGTTTGACATTACCTTGCAGACAGTTCCACGCTGGACAGGGCAACATGGTGTAAAAAGCTCAGGACAGGTTTGTAGCCTCAGCTTGCTGCAGGATGTTAGCTCCATCACTTCAATACCTCCTCCGATTACCTCAGTGAAAAGCAAACTGGCTGCTCTGCTGTGAGGGAGGGAGCAAGAGGCACAAAGTTTTAATATAAAGAAACTTTCATGCCCCTTTCAAGGGCACTCAACTCAAATGTAAATAGCATCACATGTATAGCGCTGTAATGGGTCCACAAACTCTGGCCAGAGACCATGAAACAACAATTTTCTGTTGTGAAAATGCTTGCTGGACCACTACGTCTCAGCATCACAAATAGGATCATCGTTCTTGGGCATTTTCTTGACCAATAATGGGCAAATCAACCCACTCTATAAGCATGGACGGGTGTGATGCACCTCATGCTATGGGACCATGGGCAGAAAATACAGCATTTGCCTTTCCCAGCACTCCAGCCACGGCCTTGGCCAGAAAATGTTTTATACAGTAACAGGGCTATAGGGAAAACAGAAATCTGATGAATCCTGAGTTGTCTAATGGCTCTAGATGCCTCCAGTTATCACCTCTTTATATACGACTCTGTCCCTACTACATAGCTTCTTAAATTCAGGCTGAAGTTTGAAATTAGCCTGGCTGACCAGATAACCCCTTTGCATCCAAATTTGCTCCACAAAGAGCTCTGCGAGATGCTCCGGCACTCAGACAGCTGCTGGAGGGAGCAGGCTCCCTCCTAAGTCTGTGAAATGAGGGGGAGCGAGCAAGGCCGGGAGCTACAGAAGGCACGTTGGACGCCTAACAGGGCATCACGCCGTGCTGCACCTTCCCCTCCCCAGTTTAATTAAACCGAACCGAGGACAGATGTAGAAACAGCCAGGCAGTTCATCATCACCTCGCTGCGAGGCGGGGAAGGTATTGTATTGCCTTTCCCAGCCAGCATGCCGGAGGGGAGGGCAAGGCGCGCTCCGGCAGCCGGCGTTCACGCTCACACCATCAACGGGGAAACAACGGGAACATTTTGCTGCAGGAAGGTGTTAACCACTCTTGTGCCAGCACCAGCTTGGCCATCTAGGTCCGGCTTCTCAAAGGGATTTAACTTTATTCTCTTGTTTGGAAAAGCCTTTCATGTCTAATGAATGTGCTGAATGGAGGAAGGGTGGCAGGGTGTTTGAACAGCCAGGTTTGCTAGGTTAATGGTTGGACTTCCCAACCTAAACGATTCTGTGATCTTAATAATCTGAAGCAGTGCATGTTGTGTTACCAGAAAAGGGGTGGAGTCCCTAATGAATTATGTAGATCACACCAGAGTGCTTGTAAGCCCTCTGAACTTGCCCACACCATCATCTATTTAATGTATGCCTTCCCTATCAGAGAGGAAGACTCTGAAACTACTGAGGGAAAGGTTTAAGCATTTTAGTAGGGCTATTTTTTTTAAACAGCCCTTAGCCTGTCAACTCAGGTTATGAATCAATAAAAAAAAAAAAAAAAAAAAAAACAGCTACCCGATGCTTAAAAGTACCTCTGCAACATACCTGGAACCAACTTTTCTATGCATGAAAGCACCACAATCTGAAAGCCACCTGGGCCTAAGAGGCTTAGAAATAAATTGAACACCCTGCTGGAACACTTCCAGCCTTCAACAGCTCCTCCAGCTCTGTGGAGCCGCAGAAAAGCAGACCTAGACACTGTCAGACAAGGCTTGATACAACCTGTCGGGGACCCTGTGTCACTGCAATTTACAGGATGGATGGATGGAGGGGGTGAATGTACGGGGGAAGAAATGCCGCACCTGAAGGAACGGAGAAAGCCTTTTTTTGGATAGAGCAGTTTGATTTATTTTTCCTCAATCCATTTTCAAGCATACCTTTGAAACTGCTAGAGGGTCTGCAATATTAAAATAGCTCTGAAAGAAGCAAGGCACTGAGCAGAATACCGATCAAGTGGTCAGAAAGGCACAGCAACACATGGCCCTGCCAATTATTCTCATCAGAAACATAGGAGCATGAAAGATTTTTCTTTATTTAGGGGAAGGCTACAGGAGAAGTTGATAAGGGAAAGATGTTCTGCTGTCTAATGTTTCTGTAACACTCTCTTGTATTCAGCTCTGTGCTTTTGTAGTTGCCCCTGGTCCTTTGTGTTCTGCCATTTGGGGCTGGAAGGCAGACAATGATGTTTTTGTAGAGTTTTCTGCGCTACATAAGAGGTAATTTTGCACAGAATTTTTTCCACTCCATACTTGTTTCAATTTTTGCTTCTTTGTGAAAGGTGGGTAAGAAAACTACACGGTAGGGCAAGAAAGAAAATAGTTTCTGCTTGGAAATAGAACCAAAAACTTTCTAAATTCACATCTTCATTTTTTACATTTATTGGAAGTGCTGATAGAATGACAACTTGTGCAAATATATCAAGTTTATTGCATTTAGTGCAGCTCATTACTGTTTGTTAGATAACGAGTAGATATAGTTAACTAGATTAATTTTTGCCCAATATGAAATTGTTCTCTCTATGCAGCTTACATCTCTATGATGCTTACATGAACATGACATAACACACATGCACACACACAAAAACTAAGCAGAGAACCAAAGTGGAAAAGCTGGTAACTGTGACTGGAGAATGAACATGGCAGTACAAAAAGACTGGAAGGTAAGAAGGAAGACCAGAAGGGTTGTTAAGAATGGCATGTTGTTAGCACTTAAATTATTAGCAGGTCACTAAGATGCCAGTACCTTTGCATGCAGCTTCTCGGGACAGTCACGTCTGGCGACAAAGAAAAATGAGTAAATCCTGGTTAAGCCACATGGGTGAAACAGGATGAGGAGACTAATCACAGGTAGCTCCCAAAGGGAAACTGTTTCAAGACAGCAGTCACACAGTTTTTGCACCTTTTCTTTAGGACCTTGTTGAACAGAAATAGTGCAACATAGTCGATAAGGCTGGAGTGGTGAAAGGTACTCTGACACCCTTCTGTTTGTTATCTGTCACAGGAAACGGGTGCACAGGCAATGCTGACAGGCAAAGCTGTCTCCTTGTATGCTGTGGTAAAGCCACCCTGATGCAAGATACTGAAGCATTTTTTAAGAAGTAATCTAAAAAAACAGTAATGCATTAATAAATAAATTAATAATGTTAAAGTGTTAAAGAAAGGGTGAAGAGCAGCAAACTGCAGATTACTCCTGAATTGCTTTAAGGCTGTCAACTTCAACTGTAGTATTTCTCAAAGCTTAATTCAGGTGCTAGAGTTCCTTCAGGGAGAGGAATGGGTAGGTGTCTTTAATAATTGCAGGTTTATTATGGCTTCTTCTGAAGCAACTGACATAGACCCCTGCTAAGTGACAGTATCCCACCCCTAGATGGATCATTGCCCTCTTCGGAGCTGCTAGTTCATGTTCTTAGGAGACATCATCTTCACTCTCTGGTACACCATCTCTGTCACACCTTGAGGAATCAGTGTAACGAATAAAAAAATTTATTGTTGCTTTGTCATATAAAACACATAAATCCACAATTACAAAGTAAGGGGGCATAAAAGAACTGAATAAAAGGAGCATGGCATAACAAGTTAAAATAAGGAGCATACTTTTAATACTTTTAAAAATAAGTATTTTAAAATAAGGAGCAACAGGATTCTTGTCTAAATGCCTTTTCTTGTGATATGTTCCTTCCGTATCTCCATCTCACACTGGCATTAGCGTAGCCTGCTATTTGACCAGTGCCAGGACAGCTGGAAGGAACGGTACACTCATCATCATCCCCACACTACTACTTTGTGCCACTGAATACCTGGTGCCACTGTGGCACCTCCAGTCAGTTCTTCTCAGGGACACCGATGTCGGCAGCAGCAACGAGGAGCCGTGTACCAGACCGAAGCAGGATCTCCCATCAAGGGCCTGCATGATGGGACAACCACACCACTGGTGTTTTCTGGGGGAGAGGGACAAGAGTCCCAAGCAGCTGCTGAGCTTCCATATGGAGTTCTTCCACATGGAAAACCACCACCAAATTACTGAGAACAAAGCTATCCATACTGAGGCGTCCAAGCTCTCCTGTAACCTGAGAATGCACCAAGCCAATTAACTGAAAGGGATGTGTGAATAACATCTTCCTCTCCTTCCTACATGCAAGGTCTTCAAATGCCCCTTTAAATTCTCTCCAGGAGGGTAGGCATTTTACTACCTAACAGGTCCAGATACTAGCAGGCCAGTTGACATGGTCCCACTGGGTAAGGATCTAAGCTGCAACATCCTCTATCTTCTCCGACCTCACTGGCCCGTCCTCGCGTCTGCGGGGCCTTGAAGTGCCTGACTGAAGATGAACTTCTTCAGCTGATCCAGTTTATTGTCTCTTAAGGCATCCCGTATGGCACCGAAGAAGCTGAAGTAGTGCTGGAAGTTGTGCATCATGAGCAGGACGCCAGCCAGCAGCTCGTTGGTCACGAGGAGGTGATGGAGGTAGGCGCGAGTGTGCCTCTGACAGCAGTAACAGCTGCAGCCTTCCAGCAAAGGGCCAAAATCGTCCTGGTATCTGAGGAGGAAGCAATGCTGGATTAACATCAAAGGTAAGATCCATTCAGGTAGCAAAGATTTTCCAGTTATTGTATGGCCTTTGCAGGGACATGAGCCTTGAGGGCCAGAATCTAGTTGCTTTAAGACACGTTGCCATCTAAGCCCGGCATCACTGACACAAGGGACTTGAACAGCATTCAGGAGCTCACTGTGGAGCCAAGAGGCCACACGTGAGTCAGAGGAGAGTTTTGACTGGATCATCACTAGCAGCAGAGAGAAGCCTCATCTGTGCCTTCCCTGACAGAAGAGCTGCAGCACGAGGCTCACCTTGCTAGCTATCAGTCCACAGAGGAGGAAGCTATCAGAAACAAGGGTTTATCAATTCTGCTACTCACAGAAAGTATTTCCTTCTACTCCAAGATGCACAATTCTCACTAAACAAGGAGACGGTGGAGCAATCAACAACCGAATGCTCAGCCTAGCAGCAGATGTGAAAAAGAAGAAAGGGCAGGCTAAAGTTTTTGTGCAATATCCCAGAATTGTAGGTATCTCGCTCTGCAGGCACTGCAGCTGAGTCACAAAGCAGAGGCTCTGCCACTGTTTTAAATAAAATCTTGCATCTGAAAATGATTCAAGTTAGTTAGATGCAGAAGACCAAAAGGATCCTCAGACAGCCTTTGTCAAACTACTGTCTTTCAGCTGGAACACTGCTAAGACCACAGTTTCTTTGCTGGATAAGTGGTCAGAAAAATCTCCAGCCTGAGATCAAGCAATTGCAGCGCTTTCAGCCACACGCTGCTGCTAGGTATCAGTTTATCTGACACTCTCCGTTCAATGTCCACAAATACTTTACTTTCCTCAACAGCTTCACATTTTACGAACTCTCCCATCCCACTAATGACCATATGCAATCAAACACGGAGGACAAAATCGTGGTACTTCCTGATACAACTGCAGGTACCCTCCTTACAAACTCACGTTACCTTTTATCCTTCAGAAATATCTCAAACGGCGTCATTTCTGGGTCAGCTTTGGCGATTTCATCCTGGTCTTCTTCAGCACCGTTTTTCTCCAGTTCCTGGGCCCCATTTTGTTTTGAAACTGCTTTAAATAAAAAAACAGCCCTTTATCAACAGATAGAAAGGGCAGAAGTGTAGCAACCTTACATTAGATATTTCTGTTGCTCTCTTGCCAGATGAAAACTCCTGCCACAACTTTCCACCTCCCTCCCATAGTAAGCAATTCTTTTTCTTTAATTATCCTAGGTTAGTTAATACAAGTACAATTTTGGATGATTAAAACAGCAAGGGACAAGTGAAAACTGATCTATTAAACCTAATGAAGAGTTAGAGCTGAAATAACAGCACAATTTTGTGCTGCTCTACTGAGCTGAATTCTTAATAAAATGTCAAAATTATTTCCAGTCTGAACTGCATGCTCAATAGAAAGCAGTCACCTGAACAAATTGATTTTATTGAGATTCTGTTAGAATAGACAGGCAACTCATCTGCATTCAATCATTCTACTTTCCATGCTGTCAGTCTCAAAGATTCAGATTATTTTTGTTGTTTTTTTTTTTTTTTTTCCCTAAGCAACTGAAATCAAAGAAGCTAATAACATGCAGATAGATTGATGCAGAAGATGTAGATTCCATACATCAGCCTTTTCAGCAGTCTATCTTAAAAAGAAAAAAAAAAAACACCCCATCATTTTGTAGGTTTGCATTTTTAGGCTTGTTCTTGAGTGGGAGATGTTTCTGGAAACATCAATATGACTGTTTGCACAATCCATGCCTACCGAGTGTTACACAGACAGAACAAAGAGGCCGTCCCTACCGTAATCTTTTGGTTTAAGAATAAGGTGAGATGAGGTAAAGAACAACAAACAGAAGGATTTAAAAAAAAAAAAAAAAAAAAAAAAAAAGGCAGCAAGCACAAAGAAACGGGATGTTCTGTTCTATTCATCTGGTTTTGAATTATCCAGGCATGAAAAGAAGCTAGGTTCTACCTAGGAGGAAAAATGTAAAATATTTTTTTTTAATGTTGAAAACATTTGCTAAGTCCAGAACAAGATGACTGCTTGAAACATGTTTAATAGATGCTTTAGCGGTTGCTACACATGCTCCTATCTCAAAGCTTAATGAGGTAACGAGTTATGAACGTCTTGTTTTTGTTCTGAAATGACTGATGAATGCAAGAGCTGAGAGGGAAGCTGCCCAGAGAAACAGGATCCCTAATTTTGGTCTGCTAGAAAAGAGAAGAGACTTAAAGATTTATTTTTAAAACAAGCACATATTTGGTTAAATGCAGAGGTCAACTATCAGAACTTCACATAAATAGGTCCAGCCTTCACTGCTAATGCTAACAGAAGATTTGTCAACGGTGTCAAACAGTTCTAGCGAGGGCAGATAAACACAGTTAAGCCTACATAAACCTCTGTTCCGTAGGTGTTTCTGAAATCATTAAGCACAATTTGGCTAATCACGCATTCAGGTCATAGGCTGAGACCTTAAGTTCCCCTGATAGGTTTCACACCACAACACCCCACCTTCAAGAGCAATATTTGACAGCTAAATTCCAGGTTTTCCTGTGGTTGCTGCACTTAAATTAAGGCCACAACCCTCAAATGCAGACTCCTCCAAAACAGGAATTATGCTTGCCACAGTGCTGGCTGCGAGGGAAACTGCCTACCTGCTGCTTCAGGACCTGGATGGTAATCATAGCCAAACACCAAGGCACAGCCTCGCTCCGTCACTTGGAAGGGAAAGAAGCTCTCAAAGATGTCCACACCCCTTTCAATGCACTCGAGCACCTCATCTGGTTTGCCCACGCCATGGATGATCCTGTGAGAGATGCGCAAGACAAGCCTAGAATATCCCGAGCAGAAGGAAGCATCCATCACATCTGAAGTCATTTGGGTCCTTTCACAACCACATAAATACATTTAAATTCAAAATTTACCTAAAAGCTATGCCTTTAGGCACAGGTATTTTCCTTACTCATGTATCTGCCCTAAGTAACTATCAGTTACCAGATACACAGACCCCTTTTTTAGTAACTGCTCAGGAGACAATCTAAAAAGACTCCACCAGGAGCAGCAGTAGATGGCCGGTCAAAAACACGAGCCCTTTGGGTGACAGACAGTTCTCCAGGCACATGAACTACCTGGAAGAGAACATGCTAATGAGAAGCATCATTGGAAACTGAAAGAAGTTCTTTGCTTTTTTTTTTTTCTTTCTTTCTTCCTCTCTATACTTTGCCTACTCCAGCATCCCTTCTCACCCTCACTGATGCCCTTTATTCTACAAATAACGCCTCCGATTCTCTAAAACAAATGATTTACCCCCAAACCTGGGCTGTAACACCTACAGCGTTATGGCATGAAGAGCCAGGAAGAGCCCAGCTGGATTGCCATCAGTGGTAATGGAGATCCTGCTGGTTGCCAAATTTAGCTGGTAGCTTCCCTGAGGGGTCAGTGAAGCAGAGGGGAACAGAGCAGCGCCTGCTCTCCCGCAGGTGCGTGGCTGGGCTGACAGCAGGAAAAGCTAACGTAGGGCAGTGATCTAAACAGATAATTAGGAAAATACACAGGGGCTGACAAATGAAGTCGCAAGGTACTGGTTTTAGTCATTTCTCTAAGTACTTGAATTAATTTGATGAGCACAGAATATGGATGGGAAAAAAATTTACTACATGAGTGTCTTCTGGTTTGGGCTCTGATGAAAAGAAGAAAACGACACTCAATAGTTAAAATGTTAGGTCTGAATATATGTGATCAAAACCCTTGCTAAAACTTACCTTTGAATGGCTAAGGACAGAAGTTTGTATTTGCAAGGGTTCTGCCCCTATTGAAAAGGAAAACTTTTACCAAGAGACTGCTGTACACAAAAGGACCCCAAAGATTAAATTCTTGAGATCATTTCTCCAACACAAAAAGCCGTTCCTTCCCAGGTGAAGCAGAGGAAACGTTTGCTTTCTAGAGTTTCTTATCAGGATGGAAAACACAGCTGCAAAACAGCTTCTCCAGCCAGAACGGCAAGGGTGATTCAGGCAAGCAGGACTGTCTGAAATTCACTCGAGGTATTTACAAGACCCCCTAAGGCACGCCAGCTTTCTTCCTGCAAAGAGGTCAGCAACGCTTGTCTTAACCAGACGAGCAAACCATCTGACAGATGAGGCAGATGCTCTGGTAGCCACGGAGGTTAGCTGAGCAGATTGGACTCTAATGCTCGCAGGGGATCTTTTTAAGCAGCTCAACCAGACAGGATGGCAACAACACAGCAAGCCTCCTAATTGTCAGGAAAATTCAAACCCCAGGCAGCACTAAGCATGAACAAGCTGCAGTAACGGGCACGCGTGTCTGCATTTTACTTCCTTTTGAACCCCGGCAGGTCAGAGCAATGCTCAGCTAGCAGAGGGCAGCACAGCTACAGAAAGGCAGCGGGGCCTGAGTCATCGACTTGGGAAACGATGAAAAAAGCACCCACACAAGGGCAGCAGCAACAGAAGTAGTAAAAGCAACCCAGAACGCATAGAAAAGCCAGCAAGCTCAACCCAATTGTAAGAAACTCCTCCACCTCTGGACCACTAGCAAATATTAGCACGTGTTTTCTGGAAGCCTTTAGTTACCATAAATCATTGGTAAGAGTCAGGAACGCTGCCACTTCCATCCCGACTCTGGCATGGATCAGATGGGCAGAACCAACAGCTCAGAAGATACTACAGCCCCCACATTATGCCAAACCAAGCAGGGAATACAATTCTGGTTGGCAAGGCTGTACCAGCTCCAGTAATTCACAGGCTCAGTGTGATTTTTTCAACCCTGTAGAAAGGGTTGATATTTTTTTGTTCTAGCTGAACTTCCAGAAAACCGTCTCCTCAGAGGCCAAACGCCCAGACATACCCTACCTACGGTTTGTCCTGATGAAAATAAAAGACTTGACCTCAATTTCAGTTGTTCTCCACATGTGGGGAATATTCAAATCCACAGCGTAAGCACAGCTTGGTGCCAGTTACAACCAAAAATTGAAACAAGGGTTGAAGTCTGAAGATTGTGGTGGAATAAATGCAGCCTGGCCCATACACACAGTGCTGTGGGATGTCGCCCACACAACTTACCTTGGTTTATCCTCTGGCAGCTCTGCTGTGACAGAAGCTATCAGTTTCAACTTGGTCTCCTTGGCCATGGCAGATCCCTGGAAGCCATCTAGCAGAAAGCCGCCCACAGGTCGCTTGGCAGTCTCCCTGGCTGATCGGAGCCTCTCTTCCAAGACATCTCCACCTTCGATTGCCCCAAACATTACACTTCCTTGTAGTTCCTGGCCCAGAAGAAAGCTACGAGTGTTAAGAGTCCTGCCAAAGGCCAGCAAGATCTCACAGCCCAGACTCCAGATGCCTGCTAATTAAACCCCACATTCCCAGAACTTGGAAAACCAACAGCATTTCATCCCACGTAAGACAAGCCCCTCACACAACACTGTGAAATCTGAGGTAGAAATGGAATTAGGAGAGGCAACGTTCTGTTTCTGGCCTTGACACTAACCGACTGAGAATTTTAGTGCCTTTTTTCCACCTTATAACCACAGATCGTTTCTGTACACCAGCTTTTTGCAGACATCCCCTCAGCACTACATGTGTCAGAATACGAAGCAGGTAAGATAGCAGGACAATGACAGGTATCATTGTCCTGGCTGTCAGACACCAGAGCTCACACTTGATTGCCTTTCAGAGGATGCCAGTATCAGCTCCTGCAACCGCTTTCTTTTGTAATGCAAACTTGGATGATTTGTCCCCTTCCACCAAAAGGGAAGTTAAGTTTCAAGCCTCCTGGAAAAAAAATGAAAAGAATAGCACTGGCAAATCCTGGCAAGTCCTCCTTCACATGGAAATGAAGGGACTGCAGAGCAAAAAGATGAGCTGTCTCAATCTGAATGAGAAAAATCCTGCTTTGCCTGTGCAAATATAGCATGAGGGTTAAGTGAAAGAAACGAACTACAGTCCAAAAGCAGAATAAAATAAAAAAAAAAAAAAAAAGAATTCTCCCAAACTAGCTGAAAATGGTGTCCCGTAGCAGGAGGCAAGTTATTATGAAAAGAAAATGGTAGAAGGAAAACATCCTGTTCTGATATATACATACACACACACACACACACACATAATATCTCAATCAGGTATTTATGTGTGTGACATCTTCGGGACCTTACCGGTGATTTCTCCAGCAGCTGAAGGCATACATCCAGGAAGGAAAGCGACCTATCCACAGACTTCTTGGCCCTTTTCCTACTAACTTCCCCAGAAATGGTGTCTCCGTCAGAGATGCACTGGAACCAGTCTGGCTGGATAGCCCGCTGTATGTCCATGAACTTGGAAGCTGTTATTTCCATGCGCCCTGAGGTACCCCACACCGACGCTGCCTGCCAAGGAATAGGGATGAAGGTTAGTGCAAAGATTAACAGACCTGTTAACCTGGTTAAGCACCAGATGCTGGAATGACACTACAGAAACTCCCCAGAAGCATGGCTCAAGTAATCAGCTGTCCTCAGCACAATGAATGAATGATATAAATGACCAAGGTATGATTTCTGGGATACTCTATGGTGAAACCATCACACGTACTCAGCACAGCAACTTCTCAAGTTGTTTGGAAATCTCTGAGACAGAGCAGCTGGGCTGGCCTATCATCAACCAAGATCAGTAGCAGAATTGGGAAAAAAAAATGAGAAAGAATAAAAGATTTAATTGTTGAACTTATGTTTTCATCCCACAAAGAGCAGCAAAGACTGTAATGGGAAATACAGCTCACTAGTTTTCTGCACACAATACAAAAAAGCAGCAGCTATTTCCTCTTCCAAGCACACAGACACACTGGGAAGAACACGAAAACCTGTTAGGCAATTTTATCTTAGAATCCAACATTATTTTAGGTCTCAAATTCAGCTACTTAAGGGATTGAAATATCAAATGCAAAAGAAATAGAATTTTTAAACCAAAAACCATAAGAAATGGTAGGCACAGTCTATGTTTTGTGTGCACACTGGCCCTCGTTTTCCATCACTACTCCATACTACCTTCATGAAAGATCTTAAAGCCAGACAAAGCACCTGCACAGCGAAGTTAAGGCACATGAACACATCTGGGCTAGCAGATGTTAACATTTAATCCACCAAACCTTCAAGTCCACAGAGCAATACTGGAACCACTGCAATAATTCACCGTATTTCATCCTATTCTGTGGAATCGATGACTAACCCTTGAGTGCAGCTGGGCAGTTCCTTTCGTTATATTCTTTTTAGACTTTTGACTCTGCTGCTCTAAAACTTTAAAGGGGCATTAAAGTAGGTTAAGTATTGGGCTTGACTTCTTTAGAAGCTGGTTATTTTTCCCTGCAACTCCCTTATTTTTTTTTTGAATGAGAAAAGGTCTGTCCATTCATCTCCCTCTCTAATTACTTTTGGCTTCACTATCTGGGTAACAGAGACAGACAGAAGTCTCTTAAATAATATATTTTTTTTGTAAATGCCCCATTAAAAAAGCAACTTCAAAAGAGGGAGACCACAATTAGTATCTGCAGAACAAGGACATAAAGTCTAATAAAGTCTGGTTGCCTTCATTCTGCTGTTCATGGGGGAAAAAAAAAAAAAAAAAAAAGCTTTAATAAATAAAGTAGCCATGCTGCTAAAACCCTAGGTGGCTTAGAGACCTGATAAAGAATATTACACCACGATTATTTAAATCTAGCCTGTGCCAGGCTTTCTGGCACAGAATATAGCAGAGCTTTCTGTCCATTGCTTTCAAAGAGCTTTCAGAAGTACTTGTCAGCACAGATCCAGCTGCAGAAAGACAACTCGCTGGCCTAGTATCTAGGTGATGAAAGTCTGCACCAGCTTCCAAGAAAAAAAATAAAATAAAAATCAAACCTGCAGCATACAGAAGGCTGCTCTAACATCGCAGCTGCACAGCAGTGAAATGAGCTTCAGGCAATTCCTCCCCTGCAGAGGGACAAGACTCAGCCTGGTTCCTAGCAAGATAGTGCAAAAAAAAAACAACCAAACAAACAAAAATGTCTGACAGAGGTTATCCTCTCATTCAAAGAGCTGTTATCGTACCCAAGTAGGCCTTGGGACTGACCGCATCTAAGCAGGTGCTTATTTTTCTACAATGTATGAACATCACCTTGTAGCAATCTAGGCACACCCACCAGGTAAAGGGGACAGGCAGGCAGCTCTTGTTTGAGAACTTGGACTCTTTCAAGTCTTCACAGTTACTGTACCTTGTTAGTGTTGTAGCCAGATGGACAAGGAGCGACTGGATCATGGAGGGAGCAGTACACGGCCGTGTCTGGCATACCTGGGAATACAGCAACAAATTAGAGCTTAATGAACCAAAACAAAGCTAAAACAGAGGCACACTTTGTGAATTCTCAAAAGGGAATAGGGAATCTTCCCACAAATGATCCCACAAATCCTCCTCTAAAGTTCTTCTGCAGGACTAAGAAACCACTGCTTCGTGTGTTTGTTTTTTTTTTTCTTGGTTAATACTCCTGCTACTAAAATTCACCAGACACAATAGCTGACCGCTCAGCTGATACACTGGAGGCATCTTACATTTGACACAATCTAAAGAGAGCAACAACCTCAAGCCTAGAATTTTAAAAGGAAGGACAACATATTGTGAGAAAATAGATCAGCTACAGACATGAGAGATTTATCATCTCTGCCAAATTAAGAGTTTTCAAATGTCATACAATAAGTTAGACAGTAACTAACGCCACAGTTTTCTCTTCAAGGATAAACAATGAAATCAGTAAAGTTTCCTACAAGTTTCAGGTAGAAGAGATTTTCAATTTTTCTTGATGGAATATGTTGACACAATGTAATCAAAGTTTATCAGAAGCCGCATGCAAATTTCCTTTGGAAATTCAAGCCACGGCTTTGCCTGGGCAACGAGTGAAATGAATGGACAGAATGTTAAAGTGTTATTTAAAGAAAAAAACTTGGTCTTAGTACATAGGACAAAACCCCTTAATTTTTGTTTGTTTGTTTAATTTTTAACAATATGCATGCATCTAAAACATACAGAACATTCAAAAACATACCTCAGGTCTGATAAAAACTATTAACAACTCAGAAGTTATTTTTCTTGCGCAGCCCAATCAATTTCCATGTTAAGACCTGTCTGTACGTTACAAACATTAAACCTGTGATGTGGTAGTGTCTGTTTGACCATATACCCACTATAGCCTGAGACACCTAGACAAACAGAGCATCCCAGGGAAGCTTGTTGACTTGACTGATCATCCTTCAGTTCTCTGAGCTACCTGCCCAGACAGAAATACTGACTCTGAATACAGATATTCACGCAAAATCCAGCTTTACATTCACTGCACACTCCGGTTCCTTCCCCACCTCAACCCATCAAGAGCGATCTTGGTTGCACACCGCATGTGGTCAGGCCTTTACCCGTCTGTAACGTCAGCCAGGGGAAAAACAGGACTGCCACGAACACAGGACCTGTGGCTTTGCTCACCCTTAGCACCAAGGTAAAGGCTTCATTTGTGCTCCGAGGATAGAGTACAGGGACTGCCAAAGACTACAAAAGCTTGGTGCAATAGCTGAGGACTATGGCAACACCGACTGATTTATATGCAACTTACGGACAGTTGCATGCATTCCTCAAACTGCAAGTTCAACATGGAAAAACAGAAGGTGAGAACAGGGACCAAGTAGTCTGATTACTAAACCGACAGGAATAAAGGACAGGAGAAAAACAATCTTCTCCTGCTGCTTGTTTAGCTCCTCAAAGCTCCTGCAAATCCACCATAGGTCAGGCCCCTAACATCCTCTCTGAACAAGAATACCTTGTAGGCAGAAGTGTCCACCAGATGAGACTGATGGGAAGGGACTTTGCCCTTTCTTCACACTGGATGAAGATTTTAAAGTTTCTTTTTCTTTAATTATTCCTCACACTGAAGTAAGACTTCCTGATGGATCGGATGAAACCAACTGCTTTATGATAAAAACAAACAAACAAACACAACACCAGCCTGAGCAGATGGATGTTCAAAGGGAAATGTTTAGATAGCTGTACGGGACAGGCTGTTTTCAGGGCAATTCCTAGTTCTCCTCACAGAAGATGAGGAGCAAGATTTGCCTGCAGCAGCGTCAGGCCACAAGGTTGAGGTCTGGTCTCAACTTTTGGTCTAAGCTCAGCTTAGTTAGTTGTGAAACCCCCTCAAGAAGAAGGTTAAAGGCTGGTAAAAAGAAGCAAGGCAAAACTACTACAAAAAATTGTACTGTTTAAAGGATTTTTGGTCTCATACCGCTGACAAAATACTATTTTAAGCCCTCATTAGTGCCACGTTAGAAAGAAAAGGCCTGAACGTGGAAACCCTCTGCACCTACACACTGCCTAAAAGCAGACCCATGGCACCCACCTGCGCTCCCTCTCCTGAGGCACCCACCAGCACCAACACCCCCGTTACACAAACACAAACACCCCCATTACACAAACCCCCCCGTTACACTTTACCTATAAACTTGGCAGCTCCTTCCTTGTACTCTTGCAGCACCTCGTGGAGCTCCGCCCTGCACCCGGACGCAAAAATAAGTAAATTACTCCAAAAAACACCCAACCGCCGGGGAAAACCGGCGGCTCCAGAGCTCCGTCTCCCCCCTCGGGGTACTCACATGAAGGACAGGGTGAGCTGTGCCACGGGGGGGACCCCGGCGACCTCCCCGAGGGTGTCGCAGGTGAGGTGGGGCGCGGAGCCGCCCCGCGTGTACAGCAGGCAGCCGGGCAGCGCCAGGGAGCCCGCCCCGCTCCTGCCCAGCTCTGCCAGCATCCCCAGCCGCCCGCTGCCCACCCCAAACAGCTTCAGCCGCATCCTGAGCCCTAGCAGGAGGAGGAGGAAGAGAAGGAGGAGGAAGAGGAGGAGGAGGAAGAGGAAGGGCGGCCGCCGCCGCCGCTCGCCCTCCTCTCCCCCCTCGCGGTGCACGCCGGGCGGCGGGCGGCCATGTCGGGGCTGTGGAGCTGGCGGCGCCTGAGCGCCCCGGCCCGCCCGCAGGTCTGTGCGCGGCGAAAGGCTGATTTGGTTTATTTTTGTGCCTTGTGACTGTAATTCTCTGCTTTTCTTCCAGCCGGGGCTTGGTGCCGAGGGCGCTGGGTGAAGGTGCAGCGAGCCCCTCGCAGCTGGCTCCGGAGCGGGGTGCCCCTGAGCCGTGGGTGCAGCACGGGGCTCGCTGCTGGGTTGCCTTTGGTACCTCAGTGCTCCCACCCCAAACCTGCTCCCTGCTGCAGGTGGGAGTCCCTGTCCACCTCCTCATCACCCCGCTCGTGTTTCTGCAGTTGCAGCTCGCTCTGGTTGCCCTACCACTGAGGGAAGATGCCCCACAGTTGTATGCCCTGGCTGGGGTGTGGGTGTTAGGTGTGAGACCACATTGACAAGTCACGGCTGTCTGCTTCTCAGAGAAATGAATATGGGGCAGAAAATCCTTTGGACACGCTGGCCAGCCTGGTTGTGACAAAACGCTGATACAACTTTCCTAGCTGGTGGTCACAGGGGACTAACTCAGCGAGTCTCTGTTCAGCCCCTGCAGGCTGGGTGTTTGCATTCTCCCAGCGTGTTCTCCAATCACTGTGATTGGCAGTAATTACCAAATGAATGCTCATTACTTAATCATTTCTGAGTGAAATTCTCCAGTCAGTCAAGAGCAGTTGGAGAAATGTGTTTCAAAAGAAATCTATTTCTTACAACAGCCGTACTGTCTTGTGTGACAGCCCCACTGATGTTTGTCCTCTCTCCCCCGAGGAGAAACGTGGATGTCGGAAGTTTAAAAATGAATATACATCAAACATTAGAAATGTTTTTCTTTCTTTAAAGAGAGTGGAGCAAGCCTCTGAGTATGCCATCGCTGAAGCTTTTTCCTTTCAAGAGCCAAGGTATCCACAAGGGCTGTGTGGTCCTGTGATGAGGTTGGAAACTGTGGAACAGCTGCAAGATCATGATGAGGCCTGTAAGGAAGGTGAGATGAAATACTGCTTGCCACAAGCTGCCTAAACGAACTCTTCTTGATCCAGCACTGTGGTTCTGGTCTGAACAGGCTGTTACAAAGCTGCAGACCAAAAGAAACAGTTCGCAGTAAGACAGATTGGAGCCTTTCATCTAAGGGACAAAGGCATAAAAGAAAATTTGGTGGAGTTCAGGGGAGATCTTAATTAGCGTACCTGAGAGAACGATGAACTCCTTGTCTCCTGGAAGTGTCAGGTCAAGACAAGGATGAATACTGTCTTTGAAGATGTGGTCAAACACAAGTTGCTGGGCATCAGGAAACTGGATGAAATTACCTGACAGATTTTTGACAGCAGGACAGATGTGAAAATGGGGTGACCCTGTGTAACTTTCGCATCTATGAATAATGGTGTGGTTTTCCTTTGATTCTCATGCAAAACTTTCCTTGCCAATTAGCTAACTAAATATTCCCTTTGTAATGTCTGCAGCCACAAGTGCTTACTGAAATTTGAAAGTAAAACTGTAATACATTTTAAAAAATAATTTGATTTCCCATCCATGCAAGAAATATATCTGCAGTATAGGAGATAGAATTTTAAAAACAGAGTTAACTATTCTTTTATAACTCAACGCTGAGCTGTACAGAAAGAAATGAAGACAAATCTCCCAAGTGCATCCTCTTCAAAACAAGAGGTCAGCTTTTTAACTTGTAAGCAACAGCAGTTCAACTAATAGCACAGAGCACACATATCTGCTTACCATGCACTGTCTGAATACATTATGCAGCATAGTGGCTCAAAAGGAGCTGTCTTTGCAGTTGCTGGAGAAGTTGCTTGCTTTTTCCTCATGATTCTTTATTATTTTTGTTTGTCCTTTTCTGCTAGTGTTTCCCTTTTTGTATTTGCCAGTCCCTCAGGATTGTTACAAGCACAAATGAAAGTGTTTTATCTGGAGTCCATTATTATAGTACTTAATGGCATTATCTGCACATACTCCATTTTGCAAAGAAAGGTATGGATAAGAGAAGTGCTAGAACTCATTTATGCCAGTTATGAGGAGCTCACATTTCACAGTCAAAAAAGTAACTCCATTCCCAAGTGATAAGTTGTTTTTCTCTCTTCTTTTTCGTATCAGATATACTTCCTTGCTCCTAGGCTGGCCTGAGAGATTATAGAGAACAAAAGTGATTTGAAGGACAATAAACATCAAATTTATGTTTTCTTAAAAAAAAAAAAAAAAAAAAGTTTAGAAACACTTTACTGCCTTAGAAATACCAGGACTCATTGGGAATATCTTAATTTTTGTTAGAACTAGAGCTTTGAGCAGCTGTTTGTCCTGTCTGAGGGCTGTGTGCCTTCACAGGGCTGACTTGCCTTGCAGTGGCTGACGAGATCCCCACTCTTTGCCCATCCTTGCTGCATGGATGCCTCAGCTTCTTGTAGGAGCGCTCCCGATGCCTTACAGTTTGCAGTGTTCTGCTTCAGGAACAGCTTGGCTACCCATTCAGCAAGTCTAGGTGGGTTGTTGAGGCAGCAGTCACATTAGCTGTCCCTGCTCTTGAGTAGGAGCTCTGAAAAAGGAGTTTTTGCATTTTTCTGCAGAAAAGCATGGAGAATTTGCAAATAAAGTCCACAAAAGGACTTCATACCCAGTTGTGTATTAGGCATCTATCTCACTGAGTAGTAGCAAATCCATCGTGGGTGAATTCCTGTAGTTACATCTTCTGACTGCAGGTAGTCCCTGCTGAAGCTTGCCCTGTGGCAGATTTTTAACGTAGGCTTCCCAGTAGTTACTAGAGCTGTGGTACTTGCAAAGGTTAACCTGTGTGCTTGAAGCTTACATTTGGCCAAACAGTGATTCTTTTTGTATTGAACATAACGACAACCCTGGCTGTACATGTGGAAAGTGTACATATCTTAAGTGTCTGCAAGTGCAGTGGTGAAACATTTAAAAGCTATCTGAGTTATGAATTGCTTCCTATGAATTTCATCTCCTTGATAAATGCTTTGATAATCAAGAGTGCTCTAAATGTCCAAAGAATCTTGTGGAAAAAATTAGGTGGAAAAGAATTTATTTGTGACCTATATGAGAGGGAAAAAGTTTGCCACCTTCTCTTCCTGTTCTTTTATAGATCAGGAAGACGAGAACAGAATTATTACCCCTAGTCCATTTTATGTTGCAGATCAGCTTTCAGTCATTTTAGAACGTCTTTCCTGCATGTGATATAACCATCCCAAAGACAGAGTCATGCTATTTTACACTTAGGCATATATTTTTAAAGCTAGTAAAGTCATCATCAGTCTCTTTCCTTGTGATAGCCCAAGAGCTGCTCAGTAGCTGGATGAAGTCCAAACTGCAACTGGAGCTGATGAGTGATGGAGAAGCTGAAGCTGGCTCTGTCCTCCTGGAAGATCCTTCTCCAGCCACTCCGAAGTACGAGCGGTTTGATGGTGAGAGCACAACAAAGCCCTTCTTGGCTCCCTTTCTGAGCACGTGCTGGGGAATGGAGACAGGCCTTGTGGCTTGTTGGGCTGACAGGTACAAGTCTCTGAGGCCAGGGGAGTGGGCTCTGTGAAAACAAGATTACAGATGAAGATTTTTGTCCCCAGCTCTGACAGCGGCTTGCTGTAGGGCTGCACAAACATCTGTCGCCTCCCTTTGTAAAGGAAATTTTATTTCTGCTGCTTTTGGGTATGCGTGAGGCCTGTCAAATTTATACAGCAATTTGAGATGCTCAGAGGCAAGGCAGTAAAAAAAATGGACAAAATGTCATTGCTGCTCTAGTGTGTTCAATGGGAGACTGATTAAGACTCTTTGGGGATAAATGGAGTGCAGTCACTGTGTCTGCTTTCATCAGGAATGCATTCACAGGCTGGGAAAGTGATCCCTTTAATTACGTTAGGCTTTGTGATCTGAGACAGGGGTTTACTCATTTCAGACGAGCTTGAGCTGATCTGAGTTCCTCCTTTCAGACTTGTGCAGCTCTCTGGAACATGAGTTGGAAAGTTCTTCTGCCCAAGAATACCTACAGCATCTTTTGCAGAGCGAAGCTGTGAACTGCAGGATACTGGCAGACCTTCGGCTTGAAGATACAGAAGGAAGACAAAAATTTGCAGATCCCCGAATAACCATGGAGCTCAGACACAAGCAGGTGTGCAGGCAGGGCAGCACAGTTAAAAGAAATAAGATGGAGGATTATAGGATTAGGGTAAATGCTCAGTGATACCTTCCCCGTGTTCTCTCCCAGCCTGCAGTAATCCCTGACTTGCAGGCAAATACCCTAGGATACTCTTCCAAGGTTTAGCTGAAAAGTTACTGTTCCCACTTGTGTTATCCATTCACAGTAGCTTGCATGGGAAGCTTTTGCTGTTGAGGTGAACTTCCACTCTTTCATCTTTTCAAGTTTTGCCCCTGTCTGAAGACTGACAGGAAAAGCCACCAGGCCCTCAGCTCTGAGTTTGCACCCACCCCATAACGTTGATTTAACCCCACTCTCCTAACTGGAGTTTTTTGCTGGTCAGAAAACAAAACCAATCCAGTCAGTGATAGCTACAGAGAGGGTTGCATGCTTCCCACCCTGTCAATCTACAACAAACCTCAAATCCTTCAGCTTTTGGCACCTGCACTGACTTGTGCTGATTTCTTCCTTCCCAGGTGAAAGAAAATCGACTGAGGCGTCAGAAGGCGTTAGAGCTGCAGAGGCAAGAAGAGGCCCTGAAGAAATCCATTCTGTCTGAGGCCAAGCTCCAAATACAGGAGGAGGACAGAAGGAAGGCCCTGAAGGCCAAGATGGAAGAGGAGGAGATCCAGAGGGAAATGGTGAAGCTGCGAAAGGAAATGGCTGAGAAGAGGCAAACCATGGCAGAAGCACGGAGAATGTAAGAGGGAGAGAGGGGCATGGAAGGCACCGTGGGGAAGAACAACTTCTCTTATTAGCTCCTTTTGGTAAACATTAAGAGGAATAGTAGTCCCAAAGGAAACATTTCCTGTCTCCAAACTCTCCCCAAACCTTTTACTCCTTTGTTGCTGACTTCAGTGGCAGAATTTCATTAGGCAACAGGCTAAAGATGTTAGATTTCCTTTAGCCATTAGCAGTAGGTACACGCAGTCACAGAAGTAGGAGCATGCGTGCACCACTGTGTGTTCTCTCCAACTCTGTGGCCACATCCAGCCTTACCAGTGTTTAATACAGCATGAAAACCGGTGCACTGAAGAAAATGCATGAAATTGCAATGAAAACGCTGGCCAGCCTGGAATAGTCTATGTTGAACGTCTATCACTTAATAGATTTCCTCTCCTGTGGGAGAATAAAGTGCGCTGTTGGCTAAGAATTCTGCAGAGAGACGCTCTTTGCTTCTGCTGAGCTTGGATTGCCAGAGAGATGTGACTTGTAGGGATGCCATTTATTTACTTAGGCAGCCCTAAGATCCTAAATCTTCTCATGCGAGAGGATTTATTGAAATTTATTGAAATGTGGCTGTTCTCTAGGAAGGCTAACTTAAGTAATCAGCAGCTTTCTAGAGGTCATTCTCTGAGGATTGGCAAAAAAAGGGAGTGAGGTCTGAACTACAGTAATTTCCTTATTGCTTAGATCTTGATGTTTGCTTACTTTCCAGGGAGGGGAAGAGACAAGAAGAAAGCCAGAAGGCAGCAATACAGGAGGTATCTATTACTGTGTCGCCACCCCTGTACCTGAAGAAAGAAGAGCAAGAAAAGGAGAAACAGAGAAAGGCTCAGGAGCTGCTGATCAAAATTCACACCAACAAACAGAGAGTAAGCATCACCGTGCTTTTATCTGAGACTCTGAACTACCTGCCCTCAGGTACTATTTGCAAAATGGAAGTAAAAAATCCTAGTTACCTTTTCTTTTCCTTTTTCTAAGCTCTCCTCCTGATATCAAGAAAGTAGAAAATCAGGCCAAGAAGTATATTGTAAGACTAGGAGTGAGAAATCTGGACACACCATACCCAGTCTGGGTCTCAGGTGTACCCAAAGTGAAGATGTCACTTCCAGTTGCAAACACAAAGGCTTCTGCAGCTGAGGAACAGGCGGATGTACAGAGGCAGCAGCTGTAGAGCAAGATTTGCTTTCCCCTGAGGAAGGAAGTGGGGAGGGAGAGAGTGGCACTGTGTATATGGGAAGGTATTTGAAGGTTGCCTTGAAGACCCTGGGACAGGAGCAGGGACAGGAAAGAGAAGTGCTGAGGGCCTGGGCTGACTTCTGAGTTGTCTCCACACGTTGAAGTATGCCAGTATACACACAGCAACAGGTTCCTTGAGCATCCACTCCCACCAGCTATAGGGGAATATTCGATGAGACTGCAACAGCACAGGACAAAAGATGTAGCCTTTAGTAATTCCTAATAGGAAACTAATTCTTTTTCCCTGGATTTTGACTGTTACTCCCCTGGTTTTGAAAAACAGCACAAGAGCAGTGCTCTGAAGGGAAATAAAACCACAAGTTTCCTGGAGTCCTGAACCCACCTACCTGTTATTGGGAGATTAAGCTGGAGAAGCTGGTTGGGTGAAAACAGTAACTGGTTTTACTGGTAGTTAAACTGTAAGGGAGCTTCCCATCAATCAACTGCTCTCCATTTCTCACCACTAGGGTATCTAAAGGTGGGGATTTTCCCTTTTTCTCACCCTGAGAGTTTACAGAAGTAAGAGAGATTCCACCTGTTCATTTCTGATGCTGCAGCCAGCTCTGGGTTAAACGTGTTGCATCAAATCCTTACAGTTAAAGAGAGCTTTTTGTACTGAATGATCCTATATGGGCGGTTTCAGCAAAGGGAATAAACTTCCCTGTGTGCAGTATGTGTACCATCCATCATGTAATGTTTTTTAATTAACAAAACAGTCATCATTAACGCCTACTTCTCTACATCTAGACATTTTTTTCCCCCATCGAAGAATTTCAGCTTTAATGGTGATTCTCCCCTGGCTCACTGCATCTCCCCAGGCTGCTGGATGTGAGCTTGGCTACTGTTTAGCAGCCCACGACCTCTTTCCAGCCCAGTCTAAGCTGTGCAGATAAGCCTAAAGGAAGCCGCGGAACAATTTAGAGCTGGCGTAATGCGAAAAGCCGCAGCTTAGCCGAGCTAAGCAATGGTGACATTGATTATTTTCTTAAAGCAGAAAGAAATAGCTAATGCGTTGACATTTTGTCCTTTTTTGTAAGTTTTCATTTGGAGATTTCAGTGACCGAGAGGAATGCAATTATTACAAGGCATTATCACAAAAGGGGGACAGCTGAGTCCTGTGAGTTGACCCACTTGGAGGATCAAAATGCACAGCATCTGCAGTGGCAGGGCTAGAATTATGGGGTAGATTAGATAGCAAATTGCTGTTCTGTACAATGTAAATCACTCCCAGAGGCAGCGAGTCTAATTACACAATAGGGGAATAGTTTGGCTTCCTACTGGAACGAAGGTGAGCTTGGGTCACGTCATAAATTCACACTGGGAAGTGTCTTGAGTTTTGTCTAAGTTGAAAAAAAATCAGCAACTGGTCCATGGAGCTGTTTGTTAACTCTTCTCCATGGAAGTGCCCTTGTTTATAAAATCTTAGGCATTTCCCAGATTTTGGAACACCTTTCTTATCTCTAGAAACTGTTCCTCTATTCCTCACGCATTTTATTCCTTATTATACTTGGTGAATTGAGCATGTTTCACTCAAAAGCATGGAACCCCATGGTGTTCTCTTTCTAGCCTGCCTTTTGCAGAAGGCTGCCTTTGCTCTGCATTATTTTATTTTACCTTCAAGGCATCTGTAGAAAGTGGGGATTCTAAAAAGAGCCTCAAAAGCAAAAGTCAGATAAGGGGGATGGTGGAGAGGATTGGCGTTTGTGTTGGACTGTACCTGACTCATTGGTTTTCTGAAACTCTCCCATGCAGTGCCTGCAGCGACATTTCTCTGCTTGGTTCAAACTCGTTCTGGAACACAGAATTCAAATGGGGAAAGCCAGAGCCCTGGCTGACTGGAAATGCCAGCTGAAGGCCCTGCGAGCCTGGAGAAACTATACTTGGACCCAGAAAGTACAGCAGGAGACGCAGCAATTGGAAGACCATCTCCAAGACCAAAACAGGTAGTGACCCTGCACTGTGAAATTCCTCCTACCACAGCAGTACTCTGCGTGTGATCAGAGGGTTGTAAAAAAGGGGCTTGCTAGTTAGCCAGCAGGAGGAAAACAGAAGCTTTTTGAGAAAATTGTTACATCGCCTACAGTTTGATGGAGGCCTTTTGGCACAGATGAAAAGGAGGAAAGAGAAACTAGAGCTTTAGCACTTCCCAACAAGCCTGCAACTCTCTCTCTAGGTATTTTCTCTAGGAATCTCATTTTGGCTTGCTCTGGGCCCCAGATAATAGGAGGGTATCTCCTGCTTCAGTAGTATTACAGCCGTTTTGACCAGTCCCTTTCATTAAACCTGTTGGATAAATCCCCCGTCTCTGCCTTCCCAATCCTCCTTGGCGAAACACTACAGCTTTGGAGGGCCTCCAGAGCTGAACAACAAAAAGACCTGGGAAGTTATGGGGCCTCATGCTATGGCCTGGATTGCTGTGCTTGATGGAGTTGTTTCAGGCAGGCTTGGACAGAAGCCTCACTCCTATCGTAACGAAAGTGCTTTCTCCTTCAGGAAAACCCAGCTGTCTGCAGAGCATAATCGGCGGCGGCTCCTGCGCTGCTGCTTTCTAGCATGGCAGCGCTGGAGCCAAGCAGAGACAGAGAAGCGAGAGCTGCAGCTCAAGAGGGAGGAGACAAAGAGGAAGATGGCACAGCTGCTGGAGGCGGTGTCACTGGGGAAGGGTGGCCTGGACGGGCCACAGGAGGCAGAAGTAAACCAGCATCAAGTTTTGCAGCAAGACAAGGTAAAGCCTTCCATGTAGCTTTGTCCATCGGCATCCCAGTAATCTCACGAAGTGCTTTCATGCCATCCAAAATAAAGAGCAGAGGAAGTTGTTTTTTTTTTTGCCCAGGGTGACCCCCAAATATCTGCCTACTGTTCAGGAGGGAAGCTGTTAAAGAGCAGAGGTAACCGTGAAGCACAGTGGATGAGTTTTAAAAATAAAATGATCTCTTCCGCTGCCAGAGAACAACCCTTCATGTACTCTTGAGTCGCAATGAGCGTCCCACCCCCAGATCACTTCTGCTGAGAGATTAGTTACATCTTTGATGCCTGCTTAGAATAACGTTCGACTGCATGACGAGATTTTGTCATGGCAGTGCAGCTCTCTGGCTTTTCAGAAGTGGGGGGGGAAAGCTGTCAGGGGATAGCTTGGGATAATGCACATCACAAGGAGGTAGGAGAATCAGGATGCTTCTTGAAATTGTCTCTTGTCAGAGCCTGCCTTTCTTTTCCGTCTATAAAACCTGTAGAACAGCACCCAATATGAGAGCTCATACATCCTGACATGCATATTCCAGTTCAAGCTTTTCATTTGCTTAAGTGTCAGTGAAAGTTGATTTCCTGTTGTGCTTAAATCATCCTAGACGGCTTGTACTTGCCTTCAGCTGTGGGGGAAAAACTCGTGCTGGAAGGATGGGACTGAATTTGGAGTTTGACCTGGGAATCAGAAAGCAGAGCTGGCATCTGATGCCTCTTCTGAGAAAAAAAAAAAAGAGGGTGTCAGAGAAGGCACAGCCTGACTGCCCACTGTGCACCAGTTTCATGGTAATACTCGACCTAAGCTGGAGAAGAGGCAAGAAAGCAGCCCTTTGTAGACTGTTCTACCATCTGAAAAGAGGCTGTCCAGTAGATCAGCCTTGTAGACCACTTGTATTTCATTTTCAACAACTGTTTTTCTTTTATTCTCAGTCTGAGCATTGCATAGGAACAACAGAGTCCAAAAGGGAGTGTGGTAATCCTTGAGAGATGAGCTAACCCCTGAGAAATGAACTGTCCTGTGCTCCCTGACAGAATGGTTGGGATAATATGCCTGCCAGAGCTCTTGCCTGATCAGGATTTTCTCCTCCCAGGGAAGTGGCACACAGCTTCGTAACAGTTTTTTCCCAACACCCTGCCAATTATGCGCATAACTGGGTCCCTCCGCCTTGGCTGGGAACTGGATGAAGATTGTGGAGCTGAGATTGCCCTACTTTTCAGGCCCCTCACTAGATTTTTCATTCAAGAAACACTTATTAATGTGGAAAGGGCAAAAGAGAGCTTGATTTCAATTAATGCCAGATCTTCCTTTTTCTTTTTTTTTCTTTCCCAGCCAACTGAAACACGCCTCATACAGGAAGAACCTGACCAGACCAGGGACCGCTCTCGTTGGGATGCTGCTCACACATCTCATTCCAACAGAAAACCCAAATTTGCCTGGCAGATCACCCTAAAACATGCAGCCCTGAATGCCCAGGACCAGGCTACGTACAAGAATCAAATAGCCACACTCCCCCAGCAGTTTCAGGCACCCAGCCCCAGGACAACCCCTGCTTATGGTAGCTGTTTTGAGCACCGCTACGCCTTCCAGCAACGTCTGATCGAGGAGCAGAGGCAGCAGCTTCAGAAACAGCAAGAGCTGATCCTTGAACTGCAGGAAAATCAGAGGCTGAGCAGAGCAAAAGAAGAGGCAGCACAAGCCATGGCAGTGACCCAGGCACTTAACAACTCTACCTCACAAACCAGGGAGTTAAAAACGGAGAGCAGAAAACCATCCAAGTGCAATGCCACCCCTTTGAGGTATAAGCCCCCTTGGTAGAGCAGGATCAGGTAGTCATCATCTCTCATTTCTACCCAAGTGGAGCCAGAATTTGCCAGGAACACTTTCAGTCATACTAGTGCTATCTGCTGTGCCTCTTACCTGTGGCATAGCCTCAAAGGTAGCGTTGGTCTCGCCACAGTTCTCATCCTCTGTGTTTTGTGTTGACTTGAAACCACATGATCCATGCAGAGCCCACTTAGAAACAACAGCACTGGAGTGTTACCCGTAATAGCAGCAGGGATTTAGTTAGGAAAAAAAGAGAGAAACTTTCATACTCTGTATTTAACAACATGCAGCAGCTCAGGGTACTCATCTTCTTTGTAAGGATGCATTGTTAATCCCGTTTTGGGCAGAACAATGAAAATGTAGCACAGTGAAGGGTAGAAACTACAAGGCCTGTTTCACAGTCTCAGGTAGTAGGTGTGAGACATGGTTTGACCAAGCTCATTGATTGATGTCTTCACTCTTCCTTTTCACAGCCTGCCTCTTTCTCACAGGTCCCAGAACACCAGGGCAGTGACGCAAGGCAGGAGGCCCTCCACCCAGCTGACCTCAGCTCATCCCATACTGAAAGGTATTGTTCTTGGTAGCAAAGACTCTGCCAGACCACTTTCCTCAACAGCTCATCTGGAAACTTCTCTTTCTTTGCCTCGGACCAGTGCTATGAGAGAGTGAGTTGTTTTCATGGCCACGTCAGGCATCTGTACAACCTTGGCCACTGCAAGCACCCCAAGTCGGTGCTCAGGACGCTGTGGTAGCCATTACTCCTAACACTTGTGACTGTTTCTGGTGTGACAAGAAGCTCTACAGCTCGTTTTGCTGTCAGTTTTACTCCTGTCATTGCCTATCCAATCAACACTTACACTGACTGCTCATTTTCACCTACCTTTGACAGAGGTATTGAGATTTCCAAGAGAATGAAGTGCTTACCCAAGGTTTTGTGAGTGTGAGACAACAGCAGGTAGGCTGGGGAAGGAGCTCCAGATCCTTCCCATCTGTGAGGTAGCTCCCCTTCTCTAGCCATGCTAGAGCAGCAAATGCACATTAAACATGGAAAGCAGCCTTGTCACAGGGTAAATTAGGATCAGGTTCTGCTATATCCCTAGTTTATAGTCTTCTGTATCAACCTAGGGGGAATCACAGCCTGCAGAAAAGACTGGGAGGTGATCGTGGTGATGTTTTATGAGTCTTGGGATCACCAGAGCTTGTTGGCCCTGATTGCTGTGCATAAATAGATCCCTTTCATTAACTGACTGTGTTCAGCTCCCACGCTACCTAGTACAAGCCATCACTCACTGATTGCCTGAGCTCTGTACAGCTTGGGGACAGTAAGAGTATTTTCAGAGCACTCAAGTGCTTTTCCTTGAAGATCCCTAAGTAGTTCAGTGCAAAGTCATCTCAAGATGATTTTCCCTTGGCAGAGAATCCTGGCACAGCTGAAAGGGGAAAAAGAACTTGAGGAAACCTATTGTGGTCAAAGCAATTAAATGCCCCTCCATTTATGGATGGCTCCAGCCTGTGCTTTGTTTGTGACTTCAAGAGAAGCAAGCGCAGCTTCTCAGGTCCGCTGTGTATTCTGTGAGGTCAGACCAACACCTTCAGAGACAGCCAGCAAGACTGCAGCATTGCAAGTTGGCTCCCCAAAGCAGCATTAAGTAGTAGTTTCTCGCTAAAGGGAGCGAGTTCCTGTGTGTCACCGTGGCAGGGATGTCTTTCATCCTGAAGTCACTCTTTAAATAAACAGCTGGGGCTTCCCGGAGACCTCATTGTGAGGGTTGCTAAAACAGGTGCCCTGAGCCTCAGCACTCAATCAAGGGGATGAAGAGATAAAACTTCTGGACACAGCTCCTTTTATAATCCAGGCTGCGACTGTCAACCAAGGAGGGTGGAGTGAATCTAACCAGGGCAGTCCTGAGTCTTAAAATTGAGTTTGTGGGTTCCTCGTTTGTGAAACTGCCAGCCATAAGAGGCAGCAGAGGGGACCTGGCAGCAGAGAGAATGGGTCACCCTTCCCGTTCGCCAAGCTTGTGCCGTTATCCTATAGCTCATTTGCACTAAGCCTTATGTCCTTCTGTTGTTTCCACTTCTGTAGCTATGGAGGAGAGAGCAATTCAGCGGGCAGAACGGAGGAGGAAATTAGAAGAAGCCAAACAACAAAGAGAAGAGGAGAAACTGGTAAGGACAGCGGAAAATGAAACAAAGACTCTCTCATGCTATTCCAGTCATAAGAAATGCTATTTTAACACCATGAAGTTGTGAACTGGGAAGAGGCTCTTTAGCCAAATGAGGAGTTTTGTGGCTTGTGAGAAAGCAGATGCCCAGCATACATCAAAAAATGACCCCACTGGCCCTGCCATATCACAGACAGACATTTCTTGTTGATGTTTGCTGCTACAACTCTAGAAGCAGCTTCCCTTACCACCCCTCCACCACCTCTTTCACGCCTACCTCATGGTTGTAACTGTCATTGCCAAGGATGGGAAGAGTGGAATTGAAATCCACCTGACTGGACCTAGCAAATGTTGGGTTTTCCCTCTCCCATCTGGTCAGGTCACGTGCAGCTTGAGGACGTCCAGCCTGACCTAGTAAAAATGCTGCATCTTGGTTTGTAGCAAATCTCTTCTGAAAAGGGAAGATATTGACAATATTTGCATAGTTCATATAGACATTCTGTGATATGCATCAAGCAGGAGCCTTCTTAGCTTACGGCATTAATCTGTTACTGAGAATATCGATACTAATTTGCATTAGGATTAGAAAGCTCAGAACTGGGGTCCTAAGATAACCAGTATTTCTCCTCCAAGGAAGAAGGATGTGCATGCATACTAGGAAGCTTAAACAAACCGTAGAGAACACTTCAACCATAGGGTGGGCAGACAAGCGTTAGGTTAGGTTTCCTCAGCTACTGCTGCCATGATCATAGAGACTGGAAGAAGCACAGTCACTATAATCATGCATAATTGTGTGGGTTTTTGGCCTTTGATGCATACACCAAGAACAAGAAGTTTGTGGAACGAAAGCAGGTTGAGGTTTGCAAGGGGAATAGGTGAACGTTCAGAGAAGGATATTGTATTTACACATGTACCACGTATATCCAGTGCTGAAGCAAAACAGCTTCTTTGGTCTTCAGTGTTTGGGAAGAACATATGTGAGCACCTGTAATGCTCTTTAACATGCAGATGTAAAACTTCAGAGCAGAGCCCAGTGGTTGAGTACTTATTTAAGCAATCATGTTATCAATAAATAACCTGGGGTACGCTTTTAAGTGTTTTAGTAGAAGAGCAGGTAAGTACTGTAACTTAGGGCAAAGAAAGATGGCCATATATAAGTAGAAGAAAGCACACGCCCTCCTCCCCTTCTCTTCCACAGTTCATTGTTCAGTGCAGATCATGTCTAGTATGTGACAGTCTGCTTCCTTCTGAAGTTTCAGGTTCTGGTCAATACTAGAATTCTGCTTGTCTGGGAAAATTTAGAGGCCTGTGTTCTCCAAAAAGGCCACATAGACTGGACTAAATTTTATCTTCCTCCATTTTCTCCATTTCAAGGCCCAGATGAAAGCTGAAGAAGAAGCACGTCAGAAGAGGGAGGCTGAGGAAAAGGAAGCTCAGCAGGCGAAAAGACGGGAGGAGAGGAGGCTACAGAAGCAGGTGCCCTAACACCCCAGCTGTCTCCCCCACCTAACAGGGATAGGAAAGAGAAGCCGTTACCTGCTAACACTGAGGCAGCAGCCAGGGCTGTGAACTGAAGGTCCTTGTTAGCAGAGTTCCACTGCACAGCACCAGCTGTATCAGCTCACCACCTCCCCCTTTTTTAGGGACAGTAGTAAAAGGGCTGTGGCCTGAACGTGCTGTGAAGCGTGTACTGTCCCCGTCTCAGCAGCAGGACTAGAGGCCCCAGCTGGTGGACATCCACTGCCGAGCTACAGTAGAGTAGAGTCAAGCTAGAGTACAGTATCCTCTTCCAGCATACACAGTGATACCAGTCACAAACACACAACTTAGCAGTAAACAAGCCTGAGAGATCTATGCAGGGCAACCTTCCAGCTGAAGAATTAGCAGCAGCCTCTCCTTGGAGCTAACAGTATCCAGCAGCCTAGGAATAGCCCCACGTTGTTCTTGTTACTTGCAAATGAGCTACACTAATAACCCAAATAGCACCACACTTGAAATCCTACTGGAATTTGACCTACAAGGGCTGTTCTACTTGCACTGAGTGTTTTAGGATGTTTGACCTTCATCTCTGAGTCTCAGTCAAAAATAATATTGAACAGTTATATAATACCCACATACCTTCCCTGCTATTTAAGCTAGGTTCCATGCATAAACTCAGAATCATTTCTGTACAGGTTTTCAATCTAATTTTATAGACGTAGAAAGCTACCCTACTTGAGCTCACCAAGGCACCCTTCCTCACGTGGATGAAGGCCTGTCAGAAGAAAGTTGTTGCCACATCAGCTCTGCTGGTAGCCACAGATGACAGGGACGGTGTGATAATAACACCAAACTGTGGTACTGAGGGAAGGCCATACATTCACACAGGGCCTACGAAAACAGGTTCTAATACACTGGGTCATGCCTGATCTGCGCTGCTAATGATGATGCAGATCCCCATTTCCCACGAGATCAGGACCTTCAACTCCAATATGACAAGCTTAATGTTCGTTTCATGCAGGCTGAATTAAAAGTACTGCTCGTTGTATTGCAGAAAGAGCTGGAGAAGCAGAGGAGGCTGGAAAGAGAACAGGAGCTCCAGAAAAAGGCCAGAGATCACTATGAAAGCGTCCTGCTGAGAAAATTGGGAATGGTGCCATGGAAGAGGCTGAGAGAGCAAGCCAAGGAAAACTTGGTGGTAAGTGCTGAGGATAAAGGAAAGGACTGCCACCATGGGAGGAAGGGAAGAAGAATGGATGCAGAAGGTAGCACAAACCCTAATGGGCTCTTAAGCCGGGTAGAAATGGCAAAGCAAAAATTCTCCTTGCACACCCTGCCCTACATTAGTGCTTTAAATCAGCTCATCTGACAATAATCATGAAAGGTCATCAAAAACCCACAAGGGTGGCCTCCTCATTTACAGCTGATTAAGCAGGAACCAAGAGGACAGAGAAAGGAATGAATTTCAATCTAATGAGAAGTCATCTTTTGTTAGCCTACACTCGTCTGCAGTATTAACCGCCACTTGACTTGATGCCAGTAACACAGTGGGAGTTAGTTTAGTACGAAACAGCCAAAAAAATAAACTGAAATTTTATGATGTGAGCCTGCCAGTTCTTTTGCATCACAGCGAAGCTAATCAGATAATTCTAAGGCGTTGTAGTTAGTTGTTAACCCCAGGCCATCACTCGGGCTTTCCCTCTGCCTGGAGTCAGTGCTGGAGCACAGTTGGCCACTGCTAGAGGTAAGGTGCCACAGGTGACAATCCAGGGATCTGCTCAGGCCTGGCCACGCCTTCAGTGCAGCAGAGCTAGTAGCTTCTGAGACCGTGACACACAAATATTGCTAATGAAACGTTTCTGTACGTGAATGAGTTGGCATGCCTTATCAGAAGGAGACTAATGGCACTCAACTGTATCCCGAAAACGTAGCCAAAGCCCAAGGCTAAGCTGGCAAGCTTCCATTTAAGTCACTGGAGCTGCAGCTACTGAAGAGCTCAACTAAATGCACGCGGGCACCCGGCTGGGATGAACTAGGGGGAGAACAGCTGCTCTGTAAGGCCGTCCTGCTGTTCAGCCCTAGGGAGCGGGTTGGACTGAACCATTAGGCCGTGCCTCTGCTCCATTCACAACAGGTCAAACTGCACGTCTAATTCAAAGGGATGGTCTCTAGGAGTTCCCTCTTTGTGCTAACTTAACGCTGTAAGGTATTCCAGCTGTCAGACACCTGCAATTTAGGGGCTCTCAGAAGCTGAGGTAATTTTCTAGCATAGCCAGCGTTCAGTAGCTGAGGCTTATGTAGTTGCTAGTCCAGATAACGAGCTGCCTTCTCTCCGCTCTGCTCAGGTGGCCGAGAGGCACCACTGCCTGGGCCTGCAGAGGAAATGCCTGATGACTTGGCTCCAGCACACCCAGAGCAGCCTTTCGGAGAAGGTGTCTCGGGCTGAGGACTTCCATTCCCACACGTTGCTCAGACAAAGCTTCAGGAACTGGCTAAAGGTTTGCCTGCACCCCAGTGGAAATATGATAGCAGGGGAACCAGCCTCTGCCATGCTTTCCCTTCACCACCACTCTACACACATACATGTACAGCCCAAATTTTGCTGGCTTGCTCTGTCCTTATTCCAGCACCACCCCATTCCCTTCTCAGAGGCCTTCCACCACCCTCTGCAACTCAGGACACTCTCCTACGTGCTGTTCCCCATGCCCACCTTCTTCCTTTTCCCTTGCTCCCTGCTGATTTTCCTCCACTATTGTCCCTGTTGTCCCCCACAGACACCGTCTCAGCACTGCTCTGTATGTGTTTATTAGGCTGGGGGTGGGAGAAAGAAGCCATTCTCACCTCGTTGTCTTCCTTCCCCAGTACAAGGATTATATGGCCAGTCTAGAAGAGAGAGCGAATACCCTCCATTCAGCCTGCCTCAAGAGAAAGTTCTTCTGGGCATGGTTTGATCTGGTCATGGAGGAAAAAGATACCTCAAGGGAGAAACTGGCGATTGCTACTGAACATAGCAACAAGTGAGTGCATTCCCTTGCCAGCAGTTCTTTTTACTTGGGTCTAATTCTACCCCATACAATACTTTACAGACTCTGCTCTTGACAGAGCAATGATCTGCTCCCCAGGAACATGTGAAATGGGTTATATGCTGCTTGTATTTTGTTTCTGTCACGTGCATAGACAACATCAGCATAGGTTATGGTAGAAATTTCCAAACAGCCTGGAAAAGGAAGTTTAGTCATATCCTTCGCAGGACTTTTAAATCTGCTGAAAGACAATACAGTGAAAGCTGCTAAGTGGCTGAAACTTTCTAAGCTGATTAGCAGATCTAGCTATGCAGCTCCTGCTAAAAGCTGCCTTAGGAAAACCTTTAAGTGCAATTATAACAAGCAGGACTTGTGCAGGAATTACACTGTGTTGTTTTGTCTGCTGTGGATGATTTGGTTTACAAAGCCAAAGTTGATAAACTTAGAAACCCTACTTAGGGAATTTTGTGTTTTCTGCCATCATCAGCCTGGTTTGGCAGGCAGAACTAGAGCAGACAGTTGTATTGATCACAGCCGGAGCTGGATGCGCCCAGTTCATTGTCCCATGACTGCATTAGCTGTGCATTTTAACAGGAAGAGCTATTATCAAGGTTCAGCAGAAAACAAACCTGTTCACCTACCTGACCACGAAAGCACATCAGCTGCATGCAGTCATGAGTAGGCTGTGCCTGTGCTATAACCCAAACAGGACGTGCAGCACCTCGAAGGAAGAATTAAATGAACTTCACCTCATGTGGGCTGTAATGAACCTGTTCTAGCTTGTTTAGTCCACAAGGTCAAAACAGGGCCTGGTTTAATCCAACAAACCAGCAAAGTGGAGGAGGCAGGGAGAATTCAGCCCAGGAAGACTGTTGCTCCCTGTTGCCATATGGGAACCCGGGGCAAGGCACCTTTGGTGGGGTGCTAAAAGTCAGGTAAGAAATAGGGCCCAGCTGCCCGCCTCCCTGAGTAGATGATCTGGGCTGAGCGAGTCTGCAGTTTCCATTTGTCCTTCTCCTGTTTTCAGAGACTGCTTATTCTTTAAGAACAAAGCATTTTAGGGGAATTCCCTCTCAAATAGAAGTTATGCTTTGATTACCTGGCATGTTACACATACATCTTTGTGTCATCACTTTGTTCTGTGCTTCCCTCTTTTCTTTTAGGAAACTCATGCTGAATGCATTCAAAGCTTGGAGGCAGTACCCGTTACTGATGAGAAAGGAAAAGGAGAGGGAGGAAAGGAGGAACCAGCTACGAAGGAGAGTAGCTGAAATTCTCCCCGACTTCCAAATATAACAGAAGAAACCAGCCAGACCAACCCAAGCGCATATGGAACCTACTTTGATGATTTCACTTTGACTTGAAGGGGCTCTTGCCCACAAGGTCCTCCTGGTGTGAGATCTCCACTGAGGTGTCTGGGACCTTTTTTTCATGCAGTGCTGCGGCACTGACACAAACATTCCTCCATCACAGGAGGCACGGAACTAAAGCGTACCTATTAAGCAGAAACCTGGTGCTTCTCTGGTGCCAGGACTCTGTAGGGCGACAGCTTGATCGTAGAGCAAACAGACTTCACTGTCAGCTGATCCCTGCTAACCCCTGCTGTGAACTTGGCCACCCAGAGAACAGCTTCTGGCTACCTGTGCCAGGGAAGCACAGATCAAAGAAGGTGAGGGAAGAGCCATTTATGCAAATCATATTTACTGACAGTCCAGGTTACAACATCACATACAGGCCATCTAAAACCTAGAATCTAAAACCTGGACACTTTTACATGGCGCAGGCTAGTTTACTGTGCTGGCCAGTTCACAAGCAGAGTGCTTTGATTTTGGGTACATGTGGTTATTCCAAATTCACAACCCTCTGGCTTCACATCCATCATTTAAACATTTCCCATGCTGGTCAACTGTAGTACTTAAAGATGGATTGTGCAAGTCTGTCTAAGCCCTTCTACTTGATCCAACACCACAAAAAAAAATAAATATATATATATATATATATGTATGTATTTAAAGTGCTTTTACATAAGCTCAAACAGAAAAAGGTTTCCTCATGATTCTTGAGCCTTAACCTGCAGCACAGTGCAGATATAGTAATGCAGGGAAGGTACAGTGTGTCTTCTCTCAGCAATAGCATAAGGGAGGAATCTGGAGTCGCTTCCCCCTCACAAGATAGGCAAAGTTCTCTCCAAAAACGATTTGGCAGTATGGAGAGCACTTGGGCAATGCGAGGAAGATGACAGTTTACTGTTATCCATTGTACGGGATCATTTTTAAATCCTGTATATGCCTTGAAAGTTTCCAATAAACCCAAATCTGAAACGAGCACAGGTGAGTTTTCAGTGCGAAGGTGTCAGAAGCTGAGGCACCGGGCTGAAGTCCCGTACGGAGAGCTCACAGGGATCTGGCCAGAGGGCCTCCCCTCCCACACAAGCCAGGCCGTCCAGCAGACCCCAAGTGTCCTTCTGAACATCGTGTCACGCCCAGCTTGCCTCCCACCACAGCACCTGAACGTTTACCCTCTCCCCAGGGCTGCTTTACAGCCCTGACCAGCAGCGGGTCAGCCGAGCGCCTCATCCAAGCGCGGGGAGCTGAAGGTGCTGCGTGGCGTGTGGGCGAGCACAGACCATCTGGCTGCGGCAGGAGCAGATTGCGAGAGGAAGCGACAAGCTGAGGAAGGGCTGAGTAACTTGTCTTGCAGGGAGGAACAGGCAGCGCAGAAGAGGGGCAGATTTCGCAGAGGTATGCGCCAGAGAGGCTAGCAACAGGCTGAACACGGGCTGAATCTCTGGCTACTCAGCAAGTCGGGGTGCACCAGTATAATGAGCTGCAGATTCTTCCCCCAACAACACCGCCACAGTTGGGCACTGTGTGCCCACTCAGCATCCACAGAAATAATGCTGCCTCTGTGGAGCACAGTTCACCCCTCAGGACTTACCATACAGTCAGCATTTTGCCTTTAAGAATGGGACTTTGTAATGCTCTCATCTTCCAGGGTTTTCTGTTATTCTTAGTACCTTTGACAGATTTTCCTATTAAGTTGCTCTTCTGCTGGATGGTTCCAGCAGCAAGAAGCCAGAAGATCCAGGAGGAGCTGTGCTCTGACACCCCTTTGCCCTTGCTATGGCTAATCCCATGCTAGCACAAAGCTGAAGCCTCAGCTTAAACCCAGCTGAAGGACAGAGATGGTGTTCAGGGATTATTCCTACATTCCTACCAACCTCAGTCCCAATCCAAGGGGAGATAAGAAGCCCCTTGGCTTCCCTGTTTAATCCCTACCTGGTGGAAACAACTCACCCCTCCTTGGCAGAAGCAAGGCTGTGCCCGATGATGCTGTTGACAGACTGTTGAGGACACCCCTAAAATCTGCAGCACAATGTTAGAGCTGCGCTAATGAAAGCTCCAGCAAACGGTTCCCAGCAGGAGGGTGACAAGCAAGAGGGTGACACGCGTCAGGATGAGCAAACAGCTTCGGCCAGCAGCTGTTTGCTGGAGCATCCCTCCTGCTTGGTTAGATGCGGATGTTGGTGCCTTAGTGCTGGTCATCAGCCCACACGCTCAGCTCAGACCCACTCCTTCCTGTCAGCTCCTTGCTTTTCTTAGCCAGAGAGGGAGGTGGCTGCAGAGCCCGAGCCAGGCGTCCCTTCTCCAGCAGGGCGGGGAGAGGGGGCATTGCCATTGGGGTGGAACAGCAAATTCCAAGGGTGCAAGGAGGTATCACTGCTTTCTGTGGTGGTGAGAACTGCCAACAGGCCCGTTTCTTTCATCCCACCAGGAAAAAACACACGTGCATTAGCACAAGGGATCCCAACAGTCTGCCCTGGCTGGAAAGTGGAAAAGGGAGCAGCAAGAAGCTTTGCTGCTTCTCAGGGCTATTAAAAGGAGAGCCCCAGCGCGTGCATCCAAAGCCAGCAACTCTTCCGCTCTTCCAGCCAGCAATAGATCGTGTTACTTTGTGTGTGCCTTGGGAGACGGAAAGCACAACACAAATCCTCTCAGGAAGAAGCCAGGAGGGTAAACAAAACAAAAGCCATGTCCTTAAAGAAAGGGTCACCACTGCTATGCAGATCGGAGTGACACAAGCTTCCTATTCACTGGGGAATCTCGGCACTGAGCTCTCCTTGTACAAAACCCCAGCCTTACAACTATTTTACTGGCCTGAACGGTTCTGGTTCCCTTTGGAAGGAGGACAAAAATAAAACTTAACTTTGGCACTTTACCCCCCTAATTGGAGTGGGCTTGAAAGTCCACGCTGCCAATGCCACTGAGGCAAAGGACAAGGCCATAGCGGCACGTGGGCTGCAAAGTGCTACCAAATACCTGTGGGACAGGGTGCACTACAGGGCCAGGCACTGCCTGGGGCACACGTCTGTCAGGGAATTGGTCAGAAGTCTCTTTGTGTGGTCAGGAAGCACGAGAGATGTCCCCTTTACCTCATACAGGATTGCTCCCTGGCTGAAAAGGGGTTTGCTGTTTCTGCACAGCCCCATTCCCAAGTGCAGCAGCTCCTCAGTTATCTGGTGGGTATAAGAAGTGCAGGCGCCACTTGAGGAAAGTGAACAGCGCAAAGAGGGACATGGCCTTCACCTTAAACTGGGACATGTAATCAAGAGCATACACACCAAATACAGCAGGGATCTCTGGGGACAGCCCTAATTCTGCTCCTTCCTGCAGAGCACATTCAGCACATTCATTCACCTGGAAGGAGTCGTTTCTGTACAGCAACTGTACCATCAGGCAGCGGTCTGTTTTCCCCTCATACACATTACTTCGAAACATCTCCTCCTTCCTCGGTATGTTTACCTGCTGTCTCATGTCAGAATCCATAATCAGAGCAGAAACACTTTGAGGGAGATGAGGCGAGCCGTCAACCCAACAGAAACTCAGCTTACAAAAAGAATGACGAGATCAAAGATGACAGCGTCTTCTCACCCAGTCAGAGAGACAGGGCAGGAGCTGAGAGGATCTTACAAAGCCCTACAGGAATGTTGCTCACAAAAGGCACTTAATACAAGCACGAGCATGTATACACAGCTGGATGGAATAGAAAGTGGAATAGAAAGTGGAAGAAAAAACACACCAGAGAGGAGGGAGCTGCTCAGCAACTGCCTGGACAGTCTCTTTTAGCCAAGGAGCCTGGCTTCTGCAGCAGTGCATGTTATTTGTATTACAAGTTCACCCTCCTGACATCTCCAAAACGCTGCATGTAGGTATGAGCCAGGGATTCCTTAGCCTTTGCAGGAACCAGCACACACGCTGAAGTCCAGCAGCAGGTTCCTCTTGACGCCAGAGTTTGCGCCTAACCAAAAGCCAAGTTCTCAAAGCTTTGTGATCTTCTTCCTGCCAAGCTGAGCCATGTGCAGCTTCCGACAGTGCAAAAAGGCAGCAGGCTCCTGCTCTCCGGGTTTGTGCATATGGCTTAGTGCTTTCCGCAACCTATTGCTGGCCGATGGCACGCGAAGAACCATTCTGCCTGGGAAAGCCTCCGATGTCTGTGACGGGGTGGGCAGCCCACACACCGACCACGAAGAAAAGGTGTGGAGGGGGTAGTTCTAGGGGAAGGGGCCGTTCCCCCACTAAAGAAAGTCAGTCAACGTCATCTGCAGGAAAAAAAGGCTGTCAGACGATGTCTTCGGCAGAGCGCAGCGGAGGGGGAGACCCCAGACTCAGGAAGTGGCCCCAGTTGCATAGAAAGCCCCTGTTGTACTGGCCAGTGTCTATCACTAAGCCGCCCAGGAGCCTGCGCCCGGTGTTGTCGCGCAGAGCCAGCCGAGCTTCCCTCTCGGTCACGTTGTAGCTGATGTTCAACAGCTGGATGAGGAGGATGTATCCCATGCCAGCTGTTACAATGGCACAGTACCACACGCAGGTGAACGACAGAGCAGAGCTGGCAGCGGGGAAAGAGACGGGAAGGAAGCCATTTAGTTCTGGAGCAGCTGTTTCAGAGCGACTTTCCCCGGTAATCGCTATCCTTTCAAATCCCCGTCTACATCTGCCACAGCGATCTTGCCTTGCCGCTTGCATCAGATAATCCTTCAAGGCTTTCTCAAAATTAAAGCTTCCTGGCTTACTTACTGACAGCTTTTAGCGCTACCGGAGCTACTCCCGCACATTCCTGTCGCGTTACCTAGCTCTTCGCTCTCGCTGCTGTAAAAGCTTTACGTGAGGAAGCGATGGTGCTCGCACCTGACAGATGATGAAGTACAGAGGAAGGCAGAGCCACTCGTGCTAGCGTGCTCTGTGCACCGGCAGCACAGCCGGTCTCCGAACACGTGTCTGGTGCTTCTCGCCACCCTCCCAGCCAGACACGGCATATTAATGCTGTCTGTACCGAGCAGATAACTTGGAGCGACAAAGCCACTAGACAAACACCATCTCCTTCCTCAGCGAGGCAGCACGCTGATTCCAGACTGCCAGACTATCGCCTTTCACCGGGAACAACCATCTAAAGGGTGGGTCTGCGTAGGACGCAGTAAATAAAGGCTCCAAATCCCAGCTCCTCCAACAGTTTCCTAGACATAAACTGTGAGCTCTCTGAGTCTCAGGCTCCCCACCCTGGGGAAAGCCGAGATGCATCCTTGCTTTCCAGAGCTTTTGAAGGAGCGCTTTTTGATCAGGCTTGACAGCCAACAGCACTGGCCATGAGCACAGAACGAGGAAAAGCAAGGAGCCAAGCTGCCTGCTCAGGCTCGAGTTCCCAGCCCAGCCCTCTCCCATGCAGAGGTCTCACCTGTAGTCAGAATAGGCCCCAGGGCAGTAGAACAACGCTACGAACAGGGTTCGTCCCCTACAGACGGTGTCCAGGGTCAGCGTAATCCCGTACACAGAGGTGAGCATGAAGAAGGAGAGCGCAAGGATGAATGCTTGGTGGTTCTGCTCCCCTACACAGCTGTTAATCCTCCAAAAAGGAAAGAAGAAGTTACTTGGCTTGGGAGGAGAAAGGAAAAAAAGAAAAAAGAAAAGAGCTTGCTTCTTTTTTTCTCCCTCCCCCAACCGTCAGAGAACCTCATCTCCAAGGTCTCGCTACAACACAGGCAGCTTCAAAGCAGCTTTACAGCTTTTTATAGAAAGCTTACAGGCACAAGTCAATAGACCAGTACAGTAGGAACGGTACGCTATTTGCCTCAGAAACTTATAGGAAGCGTAGTATCCTAAGCTAAGACATTTATACCTGCTGCTCCTTGATTACAGTACTGTGCGCAGGCAGCTTTGGGTTCCCTTGCTCCCAGGTGAGCACTTATGCAAGTTAACTGCGGGATCGCCAGTGCTCCTCAGACCCAGTGGAAAAAAAAGACAAAAAAGACTTGGAGAACCAGGAGCAATTCTGAAATACGCTGTAGAAATTAGCAGCGGTCGTCCCACTTATACAGCAAATTCACTTTTTGAAAGAGCATCGCTGAACATTCGGAATAGGCTAGGGAAATAAGATGTTAACTTAAAAGAAAAAGGAGAGGAACAAAAGAAATACATAGCCTCAGCTGTGCAAAACCTACCAGACACAGTGATGATCCAGTCTCCTCACACACCTGCCACAAAGCCGGCAGTGCCCCGCTCGGGCTGGCCTGACCAGCTGGCATTTCGCACACCAGTCCTTTCTCACACCTTCTGGCCCCTCGGCTGAGGCTCTGCAGTAGCTTTTGGCCTCCCCATTCACAGCACGGCCGCTGGCAGCTCCTGCCATGGCGACTCCGTGGAGCCCGTTGGAGCTCCCTCGAAGGTTCTTGTTGGGAAAATCCTGATGTGATGACTTGGCATCGCCTGCTGGGATGGGAAGGTAGCCGGGGTCTTTCTTGGCTCGTGACAAGGCTGCGAGCATGAGAACCAACCCAGAGGTGAGGAGCACCACTTGGGAATGCCTCACCTGGCCTCGGGGAACCACCTCCTGGAGAAAGACATAGTACATGTAGCCCAAGGAGAAGAGTCCCAGGCTCAAGAAGAAGAGAGTCCGCTCCTTCCTCCTGTGGGTGAGGTAGTAATACCACAGCACCACCACGGGAAGAGAAGTCAAGACGACCAGTCCCAGCAGGAAGTGCAGAGCCGCGACGTGGAGGAAGACGGGCAGCAGCACGAGCGGCGGCACGAGGCTGACGTTGATCTTCACGGCCCCCGCGAACCAAGGGACGCGGCAGCGGTCCGCAACGTCGTCGGCGATCCTCTCCAGAGCCCCCGGGGGCAGGGACCTGCAGGTCAGCCACCTGTCGGGAGGGAAAACACAGCGAAGGGAATAAATACACGGGGAACACCTGCGGGGAGCTCTCCGTGGAGAAAAGGCGGCCACCCCCCTTTAACTGTGGGCAAGGGGGCTGGAAACTTTCCCAAGAGGAAAAGGGAGGGCAGGAGAGCGGGGACGCGCTGAGGGGGTCCTAACGGTCGTTTCTCTGAGGGAGCCTCAACGGTTGCTTCCCTGAGGGGACCCCAACGGTCGAGGGTGGTGGTGGGGGGGGTCCTAACGGTCGCTTCTCTGAGGGGATTCTGTGAGGGGAGCCCAACGGTCACTTCTCTGAGGGGACTCCAACGGTCGCTTTCCTGAGGGGACCCCAACGGTCGCGGGCGGTGTGTGAGGGGTCCTAACGGTCGTTTCTCTGAGGGGATTCTCTGAGGGGACCCCAACGGTCGCTCCCCTGAGGGGACTCTGTGAGGGTAGGGGGGTTGCCCCGCAGCCGTTACCTGTCGCAGCCCTCGTCCAGCTCCCGGCAGTCGCAGCAGCACGCCGCCAGGTGGTTCCGCCGGCCCCGCCGGTCCACGTACTCGCAGCAGCACAGCGGCTCCTCCATCGCCGCCGCCGCCGCCGCCTCCCTGCCTCTCTCCCTCCCTCCCCTCCCCGCCGTGCCCCGGCCCTGAGGGGAGGGACGGGACCGGGAAGGGAGGGGGGGGCGGGGGGAGGGGCGCGGCCGCACCTCTCCTCCCGCCCCGCCCCCGCCCCCTCCCCTCAGCAGGTGCCTCGCGCCCGCCCCCGCCTCCTCCCCGCAGGCCCCGCCCCCCTCCGCCGGAGCCCGGCTGCTATTGGTCCGCCCGCTCGCCAGGCCCCGCCCCCGACGCGGAGGTGTGCCGGGTTCCCCCCGCCCCCGGCCTCGGGGCCCGTCGAACTGACGGCGGGACGAGCCAATGGCTGCGCGGGAGGGGCGGGGCTAAGCGTGACGTAGCGGCACCTGGCGTAAAGGGGCCGCGATTTTTCCCACGCGGGTCATTCATTCATTGACGGCGCGGCCCCACAGCCGCTATGGGGTCGGGATAGGGTCGGAAGGACCTCGCCCTTTGCACTCCAGGCCCGTTCCCAGCGGCACAGGGAGGAGATGGCCCCGAGCAAACCGAAACTGCTGCCTGCAGAGCTGCCTGCTGCTGGGCACAGCCCCCCAAAATATAGGGGTGCCCCTACAGGAGCGCAGCCCCCAAAATAAGGGGGTATCCCCTACACAGGGGGCACCCCCCTATAGGAGCGCAGAGCCACGTGCTGCTTCTAGAAAGCTTTATTCCGTGCGGCTGCGGAGCCACCATAGAAAAAGAGTCCGGAGGGGATGGGTAAAGTCCCTGCCCCATGAGTCCTCCTCGAGCACGCATCTCCTTGGGGCCGAGGGCTGGGGTGGGCATTAGCTGTCGGGCTTGCTGCTCTGGGTCCTGTTCAGGTGATCAAAGCTTCTCTGGAGCATGGAGAGGGAGAGTTTCAACTGGGGAAATAAATAGTGAATCAATTAATCCGCTGGTAAGGGCCATCAGGAAAATCCCATTCCCCTCCCTCCTCTTAGTGGGATTCCACCCCATTTCCTACTCCTTTTCTCTATAAAAGGATCACTGTACTCTGCGTTCTTAACAGCTACACTCCATGCAGTTCATCATACCGTACTGTTAGTAATTATTAACTTCATAATTCCTAACATTACAGTATGACAAAAGTCTTAACACCCTGCTAGACAACAGCACAGAGAAGTTTCCCCACTCATTTTCAGTCATTGTTGACATTCACGGCAAATACTTGAAGGAAAATGGCAGCAAGGCATAATTAATCTTTTATTTTTTTCCCCAATTTATTTTTAATACCCAGCCCTCCCAGTGCATTTTCATGCACAAGACGCAATTAGGTTGCCGACAACCCTCAGCAAACACGAGGTGAAAGGACACTGATGAGGCGTGACTTCCCCACAGAAGTGTTACTTGGGACGGGAGAGGTGGCTGAGTTCTCACTCCACCTTTTAAAAGTTTTCACACTGCGAGCGTTCATGGAGGCAGTTTAACACTTCAGCATTCACAATTGTTTGGGTAGGAGGCAAAGAAGCTGAAGAGGGAATGGAAACCAGGGAATTCGTTTCCCCAGTGAAGTCTCCGGCAATTGGAAGCATTTCAAGTTGTGCCCAAAACGGTTAACAAATTAATAGCAGCTTTTTGTGCAGAGACACCTCTAAACAGGGAATATCAAAACTGGCTTTTTTCCACCCTCCTTTAGTGCGTGGGAGAGCACAGAGCAAACTGCTGATGGATAGAGCTACATGTGAACTCCCCCACAGCTTTCCTAATCTAATAATTTCTTCTGTCACATTTTAAGATTTAATAAAAAGAGCTTAAAAGCAGAACATACAGAGGTTATAAGTAGAAAGTGCTGTATGAAATTCACTGTCCTTCACTTGCTGAGTTGTAATTTCAGCCTAGGGGTTTAGCAGTTGTTGACTTCAGGACCAGATCACTAAAGATTAGTGAAGCTCTCACCATCTAGGTGGGTAGAGGGGAGCAAAAGCCTAGATAAACCTGCCTGAATAAACCCTGCAGTGAGGTAAGCAAATACTTAGTTATGTTTTGAGTCTTCTCAGGAAAGAGGATCTGTTTTGAATCTTTGCTTTGTCACAATTCAAAAATCCATCAACAGATCTCATCAATAAAAGGTACTTGACAGGCTTAAGAAAATTGATACGACCATTTAATTCTAGCCCAAAGAAAAAAAAAAATCCATCAGAAACATGAGCACATTTTGTACCAAATTCAAGCCTAGGACAAAACTGAGGCCAAGGAGGAATGAAACTTTAGTTAGCACCAGAAAACATTAAACAAAGGTTATCCTGGCGTAAGGGAGAAAACTTGAGCTGTTGAAAAACAAGAGTATCACCAGGAAAGACTGGCAGACTTACCTGCTCAAGCATTTCAATTGAGTCTCTTAGTACTCCCTTCACGTGTTTAACCTGTTCCTTATCGTATTGAGGGATCTCCTCTTTTGATACCATTTCTGGGGATATGCTGAAAGAGATTGAGATTGCATCAGGAACATGAAACAAGCACCTCCCTGTGCCTATCCACCAAAAAGCAATTACCACCACTGCTAAGAACATCCTTTTCCCAAAGCCACATAAAAAGGTGTCTGCAGTTTGATTCTGCTTCCTATTGACTTGAAGGTACTGCCTCAGACCTTTGTAGTGACAGTCACCAAGAACAAATGTGCTCATGTTACATCAACAATTTAAATTCTCACAGCTAAGGTCACAGAATCACAGAATAACTGAGTTGGAAGGGACCCACAAGGATCGTTGAGTCCAACTCCTGGGTCCCCAAAGGACCAAGATGGTGAGACCTTTCTTATGAAGTTACTCTAAATCAGTTCTAAGATCTTCACCGTGGGAGGTCACCACACTGCCTCCATACTCAAGATCAGGTTATCATTTGTAACTTAACACATCGATGACAGGGAGCAACACCTGAGCCTCTTAAAAAGATCTGAAGATGAAAGGCACCTAACACGTAAGTTTGAGGGGGAGAAGGAATTTTGCAAGAGAGGCACAGAGATGGAAGCTAAAAAGCTAAGTGAATCTTTAACGTGATGCTTGAGATCATGCTGGTTCACACAGGATGAAGCGAATACTTCAGTTCTGTGATCAGCACTACAATATTCACAGCAGATGAGTCACAGCAGGGTGATAAATGCAAGCTAAGGTTAACGCTTCCCCAAAAAACAGCTTGTCAAAGGAGAAATTTATTACTGCAAAATGCAGTCAGACATGTCACTGGATATCAGCATAGACCACAGAAGAGCAACGAGCCCTAACAGTGTTTGAAAATGTACCACCAGGTTTCATTGTTTGAGATCTATTTCTTTAAATCAGATTCTGTCACAAGCCGAGAAAGAACAAAAGCAAAGATTGGGCATTCAACTTACTTCAAAGAGCTTTCTTCCTGAAGCTGGACATGATAGAGAGACTGAGCTGCGTGCTCTATCTTTGACAGTTTGAGAAACAGCGTTATGTTCAGCAAAACCAACAGCAGCAAACTGCAGAGAGAACAGAGAACAAAATTAAGTCAGGCTTTGCCATTACTGTTAGAATGCTACAGAAGTGAGATCTGGGCTACGAACATCTAGGAAAAGTGAATGCTTCTTGGGCAAAAGGGCACAGGGCAGTGCTGTACTGAAAAGAAAGATTTACCTAAACAACTCTTAGCAGTTAGCTTTAAGCTGTGCCATAGCAACCTACGTGAAGGGACAGCAGTGCCTCCTCTGGAGCTTCTAAAACAGGAATGAGTTAAGTTCTGGATTATTTTTTTTGTAGGAGCAGATATAGGTAAACCTACAACAGACCAGTTTGTCAAAGCAGCATTTTCATTCCCTCTGTCACTTCTTAAGTCTATCCATTTCCCCTTCTACCCAAGTTTCTATATTTACATTCAGATAAGTTAGGATTTATCATGCTACATGCAATGCTAACATGCAAGTGAGGTAGGTAGAGGCCGATACAGATAAATACCAAGATGAGATTGAGATAAGCCATGTTTTAATGCAAGTACTTACAAGACACTCATTACTACAATGATGGTGGTGGTCCTATTTACAGGATCTCTTTTCCTTCCTAGAGGGCATGGAAGAAAAGGAGGTTATAAAGTCCTGAAGAACACCCCTAACAGATGTGTTGGTGCCCAGCATTTCACACAACAGCTCATCAGGTTCTGATGGAAGTAACAGATCACACAGGTACATGAGATTCTCTCCAGAATTTACTTAATGCACCCAGTCATTTCTGCAGTCGTCTCAGCCGTGTCAGACAGCCAGGCTTTTCCCTCAGAAGGATTCCCCCCACCCCAGTTTGCTGCAGAGAACACAGCTCTAGGACGTGTCACATTAAGCCCAGTTAGCCTGAGGATGCTGCAGTCCATGCATTACCACCACTCATTCAGCACACACACCGCCAGTCCCGTATTAGCAGACAGCCTGCAACATTGCTCTCTTCTGCTCGTTCTCCTGACCAAATGAGACTTCCTGTCAACAAATGCTAAGTCAAATTCCCCTTTAATTCGTCCCATCCGAAACATTTTTGTACTGACCTGATGACTGTTTCAAAAGGGTGAAGAGCATCTGCTAGTTGTCAGGCAGTGACCTACAACTAGTGAAGACAGCAAGCGTGTGCTGCTCAGCTTGGAGAGGACATGCACTCACCTACTACTGTGGGCAGGCTGATATTTAAACTTAATTACCTGATCCCCTGAACAGCTCCTTAAGCTCACAGTTCCTCTGCTGGACAAGGGGCATATATCAAAGCTGTACTGTGCACCAAGGCAGATATTTGTCTGAAAGGCTGGAGCATGAGTGGCTAAATTAAGTTTTCAGGAAGTAATCTCAGAGTCCACCACACATGGTGTCAATCCAAATGCTCTCTTGGTGCTATAGTGTTGTCTCCCCCCTTCAAGGAAGGGCATTTACTCCTACTTCAGTGTTTACAATTCAACTCATGTCATGAAATCACCATTCTCTGGTAAACACAAGTATGTCAGATATTCCTCCTCTTTAAGTGTAGTTAACAGAGTATGCCAGAGTCCAAGTCTCTCATACTCAGTGGCAGTAAAACTACAAGAAATGCTTCAGTAACACAGAAGTTACAGAAGCAGACAGAAAATGGACATCAACATTACCAACAAAATCAAGCATGAGGTGATAGGGCCAAGCAGTGAGTGACAGTTAATCATCTCACGACTCAGATGTGCAGTCTGAAGAAATAAACCGAAGCATATTTTCAGGAACTTGGCAAAAATCAGATTACATCTGTTTCTGATCCCATCTCGTTTTCAATCCCACACAGGTTCTGTGCAGCATTTTAGGATTTTATTTTAATTTTTAAAATTGGAAGGAAGGATTAGATTTGATTTCATCATGTATTCCCTATAAGAGTGACCATGCACGTTCCCAATTTATTTTATGCGAGGTTGAACACACTAAAACATTTACTATCACACCAATCAGATAAAAACAAGAGCATTAAACACACAAGTGTTACTCTGGCACTACTGTAAGATTTACACTTCCTTGAGCATACCTTATGGAAAATAATGAGTATAAAAGTGTGGATACAAGGACTCCTACCTATTATGCTGCCCTGGGACTCCAGCCCCATGTCACCAGAGGAGTGCTGGGAGGAGCGTTTGGGAAGCGATTCTGCCAGACTCCGGTGTAAAGTGCGTCGTCTGCGTCTCAAGGCAACTAATTTTCCAGTATCTTCTATGGGTTGGTTAAGTGCGTATTCCTCCATTAGCAGATCTGATTCTGCAGTAAAAAAAAAAAAGTTCATGAACTTAAAACGCCAAAAAGACAAGCACTGGAGACTTAAATTGCAAACAAGCTGTGAAGGGTGGTGGTGAGAAGAGTAAGTACATCTTCTAGTAAATGAACTTAAGTCAGGTAATTGACATAACTCTGCCTTAACCTATACTGGTCATCTTCTTTGCTATATGGCACGTTGTGCACTTGTCGGATCTGATGTACACTCAGGCTATGCAGGATTCTTTATTGTGTTAGACTGTAGTTAGGAGGAACACTTCCAGACACTGTTAGATTGAGATTAGGAATTGTGTTAGACTGAGCCAGCGCACGGCTGGCTGGGCTGTTAGCAGCTATAGCCAGGGAGCCTGCCAGGTGCCACCGCTCCTCTTCTCATACCCACAATCAAGGAAATACTTGTGTTAGAGACAGGGATACGCAGTTGAGAGGAAAAGCTTTTCTCCTGCTTCCTTCAGAGAGCAATTGCTGACAAGGCACACAAGAGCTTTTGGAAGGCATTATGCTACCAGGCGTCTTTTACACCCCCAGAACTGACAGATGTATTGATAACAAGAGATCCCTCTGGTTGAAACCTTCTTTTCAAACCATTCTTTAAGGAATCAAGCTTGACACAGATGAAAACATGCATGGGGAGGTAGCCTCTTTACTCCACCAAAGAGAAGAAAATGCCTCACCAAGCTGTTTGAAGTTCTCCTGTATTCCTCCCCAGGTGTTCTTCTCGATTACAGACTTCACCAGGCCCCAAGGCTGCTTTTTGTACTTTACTTCTGCAGAAACCCTAAGAAACGGAACACAACAGTGAAGAAAAAGAAGCGTTCTGCTAGGCAGCACAGTGATAGCAGAAATCTCTTATCAGAGGCAAGCCCCTAGCTTATGTCCATAACCTGAAATACCAACTGGAAGTGCCTTGATTTTCTACCTGAGCAGCACACACACTGAAGCGAGGCAAGAGACAGACAGGGGCAAAGACAACACATCAAGCTGAAAGCCTCAGGAGATCCAAATGTCCAAGTCATTGGAAATGTTCTCAAGTCATTTTGAAGTCTGTTTTCTTCTCAGACTCAGAGCAGCGGGGTGTTTCTCTCCCACGAACTGTTCTGACTTTAACAAACATTTAGAATAACCTTACAAATAGTTCTGCTTTTTACTCTGTATGCATACACTACATGGGCACAACAGCAGCAGCAGGTGAAATTCATTACCATGTGTCCCGTACTCAGATCCTACCCTGAGGAGACAGAAATTAAACTCACTCTCTGTAAGCATGACACGGGAAGTGACATTCCTGCCTTGCGTCTCCCAGGTTAAGGTAAGCAATAATGCTTCCAGAATGGGAAGGTACTAGAACAGAACCCTGCAGGGGGCTTGTTCGGACAGCCGAGTCAATCTTAGAGCTCTTCATAAAGATGAAGGACAAAAGGATAGCTCATGATCTTTACTTAAATCCATAATGCTGACCTTACTGGAATGCTTGCCCAGCTTTTTCAAGTAATCATTCCAAGAAATGTATGCCCACCGAGTCCCTACTCTAACAAAAAACAGTCATTCAGTTACTTTCTGAGCTGTTTTAAACAGTGTAATGTAAAAGCCAGCTGTAGCACCAGCATGCACTTTGTTCTATACATTCACCCTCTTTACACTGTATTCAAACCCTGGGTTTTGCACTTATCTTAGGGTTGTCATGCACCTCAAAAAAACAAATAGAGCCCTCAAATAGGAAGAATGACTCACTCTAAGTCATCCAGAACAGTTGTTCAAGGACCCTTCTCCCTCCCAGAGGAAGAGGGAGGCTATAAAAGTGCTGAAGACTAAGATAAACCAGAAGGAAATCCAGGCTTGCTTACCTTACCTGTGTTCTGATAAAGTTTGAGATAAAAGGAATTACTAAGGACAACACTAAAAAACGCTACCAAGCATTACATAGTCACACAAATGCAGCCAACAAGGAACTTGATCACTTCAGACGTCTTCAAATGGGAGAGGAAAGTGCCTTAGGACACTCCACCTACCTAAAAAGGTCTAATAATGAAGTCTAGCAATGATTTGCTCAAGTACCCCCACTACAATGGCAGGTATGCTTCATCTTCCTATGAAACTACCCTCTTCTGCAGGCCTTTAAGCAAGGATACCTCAGAAACTGTCTCAAAACATCTGTCATAGCTCCAATTTATCTCACTCGCACAATGGCACTCAAAAAACCCGATGCTGATCAGAACCCAGTCCACAGGCTTGGAGATGAGGTCTGCATCTTGTAACATCAACAACCAAGACTTCATTTCTCACCGAATTAATCATACCCAAGTACAGCACACATATGACAGGAGACAGAACAAGCTTATTTTTCAGAAGAGATCCCCAGCTTCAAGAGAAACCAAGCACCCTTTATGCTGCAGGCGGATCTTTTGATAAGCAGATTTCAGCAGCCTGCACCACGGATGCCTCCGAGTCCTCGGCTCCTGCTGCGCATCGCTCAGGCTCACCGTAATCGACATTTGTGGCTGGACGTGCGGCTGATGCAGTATCGGTTCACAGTGTAGAAGTAATCGTGGTAGGGGACGTCGTGGGTCAGTACTTCAGCATCCACCTGATAAGACTGACCTTTCTGGCTCTGCTTATGCAGGATCTATGAGAAAAGAAAGCAAAAAGGAGTAAGTATATTCATGGTGTTTGATTATTTTTTTTCCCCCAACCCCTTCAGCCTCAATTCTTTAGGTTAGGCCAACCAACTCCAAGCCAAGTGGAGTAGGGAGAAAGCCTGAACAACCATGAGAGGAGTCAGTTAAGGATGTCAAGAGATGACACCTCCAGCTAAAGCCAGCCCAGGCTGTGCAGAAGTAGTACACTATCCCTTCTCCACTGAGATATCAAGTACCAAATGCAAGACCGGCCACCGACTCATGACCACACTTCTTTGAGACTGAGCTATGAGACCTTTCCCAAACCAGAACCACGGAAGGGTTAAGGTTGGAAGGGACCTCTGGAGGTTATCTGGTCCAACCACCCTGCTCAAGCAGGGCCACCTAGCACAGGCTGCCCTAGAAGATGTCCAGACAGTTTTTGAAGATCTCCTTCAAGGAAGGCTCCACAACCAGGCGAACTGTTCCAGTGCTCCATCACCCTCACAATAACAAGCGTCTCATAATGTTCAGAAGAAACCGCTTGTGCCTGCTGCCTCTTGTCCTACCACCACTGAGAAGAGCCTGGCTCCATCCTCTTTCCACCCTCCCTTCAGGTATTTATATATACATCAATAGGATCCCCACCCCAAGCCTTCTCTTCTGCAGGCTGAACAGTCCCAGCCCTCTCGGCCTTTCCTCATAGGAGAGATGCTCCTGCCCTTCACCTTTGTGGCCCTTCACTGGGCTCTCTCCAAAAACACCATCCCTCTTGTACTGGGGAGCCCAGAACTGGACACTGAAAGAAGATTACTGCATCTTTTCTGACCACCCCCCAGTTTATACACAAGGTTAACACTACTCCCCACAGTCTGTGGGAGATCCTCACAGCCACATGTAAAACCCAAACAAGTCAGAGAAGCTTTCTGCATTTGCTCATTAATGGTGAAAGGGGCAGAAAGACACCCTTCAAGATGCTGTATTTAAACTGCAGATCCACATTCAGCTCTCTGAACTCCGAGCCACGGTCAGATCTCTGACAAGACTGTAGAGCTCACCCCTTCCTTGCTTTAAAGGGCACCAAAGAGACACACACACAGACGGTACCTGCTTTTCAGTGGCAGTTGTGAACTTCCCACAGAGAGGATTGTTAATCGTTACAGTGTACGTCAAAGTCCTCAGCTGATTGCCACTGGAATCTCTATTCCAAGGGGTCGACACAGCATCTAGATGAGAAATTATGCAAAATCTCACATGCAGATCACCTGAAAGGCACCATCTCTGCCCTTTCACATCTTAAATCGCAGTTTAAGAACAGCGCCGGGGAGATGGACATAACTGTTTCCAAGTGGTTGTTGTGCTTTTTGCATGAAAAGGGAAAACTTTATTTCATTCAATGTGCAAAGGTGAGGCAGTAAGTAGCTGAACCTAAGTCCACTGAAAGAGACTTGGGGATGCAGAGAAGAGTAAGCAAATAAACGTAAATATACCATTTCCTATCTGCTTAAAGTTGAAAGGATTCATCTAGCATTATCAAATTGCTTTTGCCACTTTGCCTTCCAAGCTAACACGGAATAAATATTACCCTTTTCAGCTTAGTTTTCTTACCTTATGATCTCAATGAATAAAGTTTACTCATCCAGAAAATTAAAGCCTGAGAGCATCATTTAGGAGGATGCAGCAATTTCATCTGTGTGCCAACTGCACAGACTTCACTATTTCTGGGACACAATGGGACTGGAAATACCTCACAGAATGCAACAATTTAGGCATTAAAGTGCAGTTTTGTTGTGCATTGAAATGAGGTTCTTACTCAGAAATATGACTGATCTAAAGAGACAGGCTAGCTTTTAATATTGGCTTTTACAGCAGAACTTGAGAGCTTCAAAATTCTTTTAAAGCAAGGAGAAGCCTAAAATTCAAACTCAGCCCTATTTATCATTTCTCAGAGGTTGAAGTTTTCAGGATAAGTTGCAACACAGACAGAAGGGAGAAGAGTACATTACCTACTATACTCCTGGAATTGAGAAACCTCTGCATGAAGTGAGAATTGGTGAAGAGGATTTCAAACATCTTGTCTGCAGTGATGTGGAAAACTCTGTTTATGAAAAGTCTCCCATAGAGATCATTCTCAGAGACAGTCTCCTTCACAGCTAAGGAAAGGCAGAGAGATTGGGTTAAAAAATAAAGGACTATTATAAAGTGCTTTTTTGTTTGTTTTTAATAGCACTAAGCTTTATTATATCATATCCTTCCCAAGCTTGCATCAGCAACTATTTCTTACTCTCAGAAACCCAAAAGTGACAGTGACACATTTTTCTGTAATAAGGTGGTCTTTGGGAGCAAAGTTAGAGGTGGTTTTCTATTCTAGCCCACCTCTCACTGTTTCCCTGTACGAGTCGATAAATCAACATCACCAGATCTTATTGCTTGAATTTTGCCTTCAGAACTCTACTGATCCTACAGAACACACTGAAGAAGACAGAGCCAGCACAATCCTCATTTAATGTGTACTTATTATATGAAGGACATGTGCATAGCAAGCAGGACAGTGACAGCATAAATAGTTTTCGTTTTTGCTTGTGGCTAATATCCAAATTCTACTTCTAACATCTGTACTGCTGGTACTGTCCACACCAAGAGACCAGGGACAGACCTTTCCTCAAAGCGTTCCTTCCTCCATACCTATTGCAAGGGGAACGCCAGGAGTACCCTGCTCCATTTTGCAGGGCTGCAAAGTGCATCAGGATGTTTTTATCACCCTCCCTATGTTAAACCACCACCAAGCACCCCAAAGGTGTTCAGTGGGCCCAGCACTGAGCTTTATTTCTGCTGCCTGTTGGTTGCTGGCATGAGTCAGCTTTGTGGCTGTTACAGCCACTCTCTCAATAGATAAGGGACAGAATCATAATCCTGGAGGGACAGCAGTTTCCTGTGCCAACCCCAACTCTGTCTGCTCATGCTTTACAAACAAGACCACTCTAGTTTATTACCAAAAAATAGTGCACAAAAATCCTAAAAACCTAACCCCATACACCAAAACCAAGCAAAATGTCTGAAAATAACGCTTTTGGAAGCAAAACAGAAGTCAGGACGCCTAACCTTTCAACTGATATGAGTGAGTTCTCAGAGCTATCAAAGGTCATTGCCAGCAACCAAAACAAAGGTAGCTTGAATATCATGCTACAGGTCACAAACCGCCTGCAGGCGAAGGTTACAGCCCTTAGAACATGATTTCATAGCAGTCAGGATCGATAAATGCAAGCGTAGCAACTAACCACAACAGAAGCCCTCAGTGAAACCCAGTTTTGATGCTGCTCTAGGACTGCTTCCAGCCTGTTAGAAGTCCCCACTACACACATACATGTCTCCAAAAAAGTTCTTTAACCTAAGTAGGCTTCAATACATGACCGCAAAGTGAAGCATGAGTATCTTTATGCTTTCATGAGAGATGGCCTTCCTGTGCTGCTTTCTGCTGATACAATTCCGAGGTGGGACAGGAAGCCAGCAGGCATTCTGAGACCTATTTAACTAACCAACATGCAGTCCTTATTTGCTAGAATACAGATTCGGCTGTGTTGAAACATTCTGCAGGAAGCTAGAAATTCAGGTTGGGTTTTCAGCTTACATTCACTGTATTTCCTCTCAGAGCTGAGCCTAGTTCCATCAAAACTCAGTGAACTGTAAGTGACCTCAGCTAGCAAGGCCTCGATGCTGCAGACCTCATCTCAAAACACACTTCCCCTCTTTTGCTAAGAGGGAGGGGAAGCTTCAGGTGTTCTGATGCTGACATCCCCCTTAACTGCTGGGCATCAGCCAGCTTGTATGGAGCCAGGCAGCAGATAACTCAAAGGTCATGCATTATTACTTTAAGATCTGGACCTTGCTACTGGAATATTTTACTCTTCAAGCATGAAGCCTCTCCTCAAGGCTCAAGCCCAACAGCCAGAGCATCCATGGATCTATAGTGTTTTAATTTATAGGCAGTTTCCTGCTAGCTGATTTGCCTACACTTTTTCTATCTAGTTATAGCTCTCTAAGGAGCAGTCAGCGAGCTGCCAAGTGCATGAAAGCATCTATTGAGAAGTGTTTTTAGTTACAGTCTCTCAGCTCCTGAAAAATTGGTGTTGTCACAGAAGAGTATTTTCAGAAAACGCAAGCTGAAACTAGGCTGATATAATCAGGCTAATCAGCTGCTTTAGATACTACTGTTTAAACAGCTATTTTATCTGAAACGTTTCCAGGCTTTCTGAAAGAGGCCTGGAAAAACGTGTGTATGAAAGCCTCTGAATTCCACACCTGCAGGACCCGGTCACTGCCTATACCAAGAGCTTGACAAACTTTAAGTCCCTTCCATCTGGGCTTCTCAGTGTTTAGCTGCAGGAATCCCACATGAAGCAGTGAGCACCAACAGCAGCACAGCAAGAATAAACGTACAGATTAAACAAACATTCAGACTATACACTTGCAGTTTGGACAGAATAGAAAGCTTTAAACACTTGACTTCGTTACAAATATATGTATTTGTCTTCTTTTTTGGTTTAATTAAGATGTAGGTAGCTTACCTGTATGAGTTATCACAATTCTAGAGCAACATGGAGCATTTTCTACCTAGAACTAGCTTAGAAATACTGTTTATGAAAAAATGTTTTTATTCCCAAGCAGATATCAGTCTAACTCCTTAACTCTTAGTGCTGTTCTTAACAGTATGTAATTATCAGCCGCTAACTTGCTCAGCCTGAAAAAACTTATAGGTGAATTGGAGTAACTGTCTGATAAGAGAACATGAAATCATTCAGATTTTAGGTTAGGATCCCTAGGGACCCAAAAACCCCAAGCAAACATTACCCTGAGTGTCCTGGTTCTGCAAGAAGGCAGCAAGTCCACTCCCTCCCCCACTGCTGCCTTGCACTTTGTAAGGTCATTTTCATCACTGTATGGCAAGCTGTGAAATGCTGTTTGCATATAATACCATTATGCACCAGTGATTGCAGAGGTTTGAAAACATCTGCAGTGCAAGACAAGAAAGAAAAAAAAACCTTGAGGAGGTGTAGAGGAGTCAGGGAAAAAAAATAAATCTGTTTTTCCAATTCTCATTAACAACCAACAGCTTGTGAAGCTCAACACATACTGTAAGCAAATAAAAAGTTGAACCACTAAGAACAGACTATCAAAAAAGACTTGAGGTGACTGATTCTCCCACTCTGCAGAGCTGGAAGAGGAGCAGGAGAAAAAAACCATACACACTGAGAATAATGCACAGGTCAGAGACTTAGAACAGATGCACCTGAAATCAGGTTGTTAAAACTAATTCCTAGAGTGAACATCTTCCAGCCACCATCTATTTAAAGACCACATCAGCAGTAGCGACCATTACCAAATAACTCTCCTATATTTTAAAAGGCTAAGTACCAAATTAGCTTTGGGAAAGTACTGAAAAATACTGTGACAGTGCAAGCTTTTTTCCTGATCACAAGAAAAGCGTTTAGATAATTCACAACAGATATTCCTTCAAATCCCAAAGCAACAGATTATTGGCAGCCATATATTTAACATAGTACATGCTTTAAATATTGTGATTATAATGTCAGCAAGGTAACAGGGCTACTCTTCTGTACACGCACTGTATATCCACAATTTCAGCTCTTGAAAAAAAGCAGGCTGAACCCCTTTCAACCCTTCCACATCCTACATCCCTACCGACAAGAAAAGCCACACCACCACTGCACCCACCTCCCAGCATTAGAGCACAAGCAATTATGCTCCCCTGCAGACCACGCATTTAGGGTGGTTATTAATGCACGCAGAAACACCACAGTAAGTCAAGCCAGGAGGTCAGGAATTATGAGGCCCCCCATACACAGTAAAGCTTTCTAACAGTATTTTTCAATATCCTACTTCTCCCTTCTTTCTTCGAGGCATTTGATGCTGCTGAGCATTATAGTTGCATATAGAAACCCTCCACCCAACGCAGGCAGTCCTTTGAGGAAACTCAGAATCTGATGCTTCTATATTGGGAACGCGTTCTGTGCTTGAGCTAAAATTTGTTTTCTGAAATTTATCGTTGAGGCTGCAGATATTAACTTCTGTCTCAGCCAAGAGTTTGTCACGGCCCAAGATTTATACTCCAGTTTATGAAAGCAAACTAAAACACCAAGGTACAGGTCACTGAGCCAGTGGTGTGTGGTGCGAGACCCCTTCCAATGTGAATGCAATGTGAAAATCATGAAGGACAAGGAGCTGCCAAGGTTCTGGCACTCCAGCTTTTGGTGTCAGGCGGACGTGAAGTTGGAGAACAAGTCTTGAGCTTGCCCCCTCACCTTATTTGCCAGGACACCTACATGGGCAGCCTGAGCAGGAGCCAGAGGACACAAAGAGATTAATTACATGGGTAACCCTTTGCTGTGTGGGAAAGCTAATTTCACCTGAATGAAGGAGCTCACCTTCTAGGAGTGTGGGGCAATCGCAATAGAAAACAGGCAGAGAAACAGAAGAAAAAAAATTCTAGGCATGAGGAGAGTGATCTGCGAGAAAAGATTAATGTTGTGGGACTAGAAAATCCTGCTCCGAATAAAGGAGACTCATCTTGGGGGAGGGAGGAGAAATAAGAGCAGCATGAATTCAGTCCTCTTTTAAAGGGACATCTCCAGTTTAATAGGCTTTGCTTGCTGAGTATCACCAGCACAGGGATGACAGCTGGGATTCGCTTTATCATTTAGGCAAGCAGGCCTATTTTCAACCCATTTCATCGGATACCTTCACCATTTAAAAATCCAAGGGTATCCAAAATAGCTAAAACATCAGAAAACTGAAACTTTCTGCAGCTTTAAGAGACATACCTGGGACTGAGTTAATGTGTAAAGCTCGTTCAATGCATAGGGGCATAACCAGAAATTCATTCAAATACGCAGACTCACAAAAATGATACAGCTTGACATCCACCAAGCTGAATCCCAACACCAGCAAGCAGCAGCAGTGCTGGGGAAGCAAAGAGAAAGGTAACTGAAACATCAAGTACATCCTCAGGCAAAGCTCACACCTTGCAGATGGCCAGATCAATCCACGGCTTTGAAAGCTTTCCTCACTCCAGCGATCCCAACTTGATAGCACCTGCATGCACCTTCCATTGCCAATTCTGACTGAAAAGATGCTACACAAAGTTTCTCGGCCAGATTAAGAACCGGCCTCAAATTGATCTGTTCTATTCCTGGCAACAGGCAATGAAAGCAAGTTCTCTCTTTGCATATGAAAGCAAAATAGCGGCGTGTTCAGAAGTAGCTGCCCTGGTGAGGTTTTCTGTCCTTCATTTGCAAGCCACTGCAGACTTTGAAACTGACTCAGGTTGTGTGGGCTTTGTTTTAAAGGTGTTCACAGAGTCCAAAATGAGGATATTCAACAGAACACCCACCACAGCTTCTGTGAAATGTTTGTAAAACTATGGGTTTTTGCACAGAAGAGCTCCCCATGATAGGGGAAGAGCTCATATTAGAGGGGGAACTTGTCAAGGGCCTCTGTGGGACCAAAGAACAAGCACCCAGTGAAATTTGCACGTTACTGTCATCCAGTCTGGGCGCAAGGCATGTTCTGGCCTCACCCTCTCCCCAAGACATAGCAAATACACTCCTACCAAAGCCACAATGAAACACGCAGCCATACTTCTCTCTTCTAGGACAGAAAGAGGAAAGGAAGCATGCAGCTGCCAAGTTACAAGGGCTACATTGCTGTGTTAGCCAAGCTCCTGCTAGCCTGGTACTAGATAACGAGGTATAAATCAAGAGGATGATGTGTTAGTATCCATCAAGATGCTAGCTTTGCTGGTATGCAGTGTGGTCTACTCTAGGATGTATTTAAGGTTGTTTATCCTTAGACAAGATTCAGAACATGCAGAATATGCTCCTGAAAACTGGGAAGTTGTCTCGTCTGGACTTTCAACAAGTTCCTCAGTTTACTCCATCAGTAACACTGAAGCCCGTAAGCATCAAAAAAAAAAAAAACGTAAAAGGGGTGGGAAGAATTAGAAGAAGAGTCTGAAGTGTTTTCCCTCAGTTCTCAACAAGTGAAAATAAACTGAAAAGCATTTTAAATACCTATGAGAACGTGGAAAGTGAACACCACACTGTCAAGATTTTTTTTTTTTTTTTTTAAGTCTAAGATATTAGCATCTCTTTGCCCACCAAAAGGTAAAAAGTTAAAATATCATTTTCATTCTAAACACCCCAACATTTTTTTCCAGAAACTAAGATACGAAGGTGTTTTTCTTACAAGTGGGTGAAACAAAAACAAATTTCACAAAACCAGAAAGTTCTCTAACTTGCCCCACCAAATGAGAAGGATCACGCGAGTAGGGTTGTCTTACTGCTTCTAACTGTTGAAAGATTTACCTTCTTCACTGTCTGAGGCACTGCTCTTCTCTGGAAGATTTTCATTCTCATTCAGATCCAATGACTTTTCAAAAGATCTGCTCCTGACTAGCTTAACAGATTTTCTTTCTGACGATGGAAGAGGGCTCTTCTTTATTTGCGTCTCAGTCGGGGACTCTTCCACCTGAAACAACCAATAGGAAAAAAAAATAAATCTATCAGTAAACACAGACCTTTTAAAAAGCAAGTTACTTGCAAAGGAAAAAGATTTAGAAAGGAAGCCACAAGTTCTACCAGCTCAGTTACTCCTCGGTCAAGCATTAATTTCCTCCCTTGTTCCCCTATAGCAGCCAGCCTCCTTTCTACTTTATCTCAGACTCCACTTTGCCCTAGTAGCAAGGGACAAACTTATCTGCTCCATCTTACCAAGAGCTGCCTAAAAGGGGCAGTTTGTTCCCTGCCCAGTCTCTTTGCATCCACCTGCACAGCTTGGTTCCCTTCCTTGCATCCATGCTAGCATTTATAAACTCATTAACCTAATATTTAGGTTACAATATTTATTTACTTTTTATTGGTCAGGTTAGTTTTTTTTTTTTTTTTTGGCAATTTAGGAAGAGGTCCAACAACCCTGAGGGGAAGCACAATGAAATAGACAGGATCTCCCTTCTTCACCAGGATTAGATCATCATAATTAGATATTTGAGACTGTGTTCTTACTTTGTAGGGCTCCAGTAGCCTTAGGTAAAGGGAATAGTTAAAAAAAATAGTGTCTACAGCCATCCTACATATAAAATATTACTTCTCCAAAACAAAGCAATGGAATATCATTTGCCATCTGTAATACAGAAGCAAAGCATCCCCCACAGCATCAGTCACTGAATCGATGCAGCTCTGAACCATTAACTACATCAACTGGGGGCTAAGCCTACCAAAATGCATCACTGAACACTTCAAGAAGTAACCGCTGGCAAAACCACACGTACAAGGTTTGTACATCTCAGTGTGCCACCCAAAAAGCCTGGCTATGAGCCACAATCTTCATTCTAAGCCTCCCTTCAAAGCTCCCGTTGCCTCCAGTGGAACAGCTGGGATCAAGAATAGCACAGCCCCCACAGGCAGCAGCACGTGGACTGTGATAAACAAGATCAGGTCTCCTCGAGCGAGTAGCTCCAATTCATCTGCAACACCACCATCCTTAAAGATTATTCAGCACTGCCTAAATAAAACAAGAGCATCCGCCACTTGAATAGTCATCGTGTACTTCCTGTACTCCTTGGCTTTTTTCAGAAAATAAAGACCATTTTCCATTTTGTGCAACCGAGGGCCATTAGCAGAAGGTGGGTGGCTGCAGAATAGAGACAGGCATGAATTCAACTGCAGTAGAAGCAAGTAAAAATATTCCCTCAAGGTCAAAAAAAAAAAAAAAAAGGAAAGACTACTGCATCAGCAATGCAGATCGATTAACAAATGCGTGCCTATTGAAAGGAGCTACCATGCCTCAAGTTAGGCACACAACAGGAATGAGGACAGTAACTAACACTTCAATGTCAAAACAGCACAGAGAGAAAGGAGAAGGGAGCTAGGAGTGGAGAAACCTTTATAGATCTGTGTCAGTTTGTAGGTAAATAAGTCCTTCATGATGTCAAGGAAGAAATTCATGCTGATGCTTTCGGAATATCCTGCAATCAACTCTACTTTCTTGTTTTTTTTGTTTTTTTTTTTTTTTTTTTATACTAAAGATTACTGATTTTAAGATCTGCCAACCAGAAGTAAATGGAACATTTCTTCCTTATGCACATTTGCCTCCTGAGCCAGTCCAAGACCACTAAGCTCTGTGCCAATGCATTTTAGTTTTTAACAGAGGGCTCTGAGACAGGGAAACTTTACAGAGCCTTCTAAGGAAGCCTAGAAAGAAGAAGGTGGTTTCCATACAGAGGTGACCTGCGCTTGGAGAAGCAGACAAGCCACAAGTGGTGTTACACACCCACCTTCTTTAATCAACTACGAACAGCTGCCTATTGACAACCCTTTTTCCAAGACAGTCCAAGAAATGCAAGCCAACCCCTCCCATCAGTTCTGATCTCTTTTGGAAAGAGCTTTTGGACTTCCCTTGCCTGTCAGAGCACAAAGGGAGGAGTTAAGCCTCTTCTCCTCCAGCCTTTGGAATGCAATTGTGTGGTGTGTCATCAGTGCAATCATTTTTGATAAAAGCTTTTTAAGTGCTACCATCCCGTCTCCTCCTATTGCTCCTGTGCTTCTGCAACATACACTGCAATCCAGAGCTGTGGGGAGCCGACATGCTTAAGAAACACCAAATGACACACACAGCTCAACACAACCATGACGTGTTTTAGCTACAGTAAAACCATAAACTGAACAGATTTATCGAGACTGACGTTTTACATCACAATTAGAGAACTTTTTAAAGGTAGGTTTTAAAGGTAGGCAAGTCAAGGGAGAATCCTAGCACTTTTCCCTGCTTGCTGATCCCATCCCTAGGCATTCCTGCTTACCAACATGCACAACTAGATTTGGCACCTACAAGAGATCTCCGGGAGCGACACCCAGTAGGTAAACAAAAGCACTTTTCCAAACGGAGCGGTTATTTTAAGAGGGCTTGTACTTGTGCAAACAAGACTCAAGCAAGTCCAAATCAAGGCTACCTGGGTAGATTTTACTTATCCTGAAGAGCCCAAAGTCCAACAGCATCCACAATCTTTCCAATGTCCCCTACAGCTCTCCAAAAATCTCGTTTTATACTCCTAGGATTTCCATGAGGGATACCCATCACCCTAATAACTAAGCTTTTAACATCTGACAAATACCAGCTTGTTTGCTGGGTATCAGTCTCTAGCCATTAACTTGGATTTCCACAAAACTATTTAAAGCCTACTTAACCTCAGTTTTAGCAAACCAAATTAACTACTACATGAAAATAAGGATTGTTAAAGCATCTTTTTCCCCTTCCTCATTTTTTTTTTTTTTTTTAAAGCAGAAACAGCAATTAAATTCCCATTCTGACTGAAGTGAAACACTTTGGTGCTCTGTTTGCTTTTCCCAGATCATTCCCTTGGGGCACCTATTAACCAAGAGATAATGTCTGTAACCTTTTAGGACTACAACTGCACATAGGAGCCCCAGGAACTGTGCTAAATGCTGCGCACACCTCAGACAGCACTACTAACGCGCCTGCCCTCCCAGGCAGCCAGTCACATTCACAAATTCATTCAACACCATGAATGAAACAGCCGTGCCTGTACGGTTTTATTAACCGTATTAGGTTAGGGATTAGGGGAATACTCACCCTTCCAAGCACCTTCCAAGGGTGCTTTCTCCCCTCCCTTTCTGAAACATTTCAGAAAAGTTAATTTAGGGCACGTGGAAGGGGAAGGAAGGTTTTAGTCATTCATAGCAACTGACCAACTGATCTCCAAAATGTACAGGATGTACATGAGGATATTATTATCCTCACGTACAAGATATCTTTATGAGGAGATCTATATCTGCATTTTTAAGAATGCAAACAAAAGCATTTCTTTCAAAAAGCACTTATATAAGAATGCATAGGGTATATAGGAAGGTGGATAAACAGTTTTATTTTTTACAGCTAGGAAGATCAAGGCCAAAACCTCAGCATTCTGGCCAGATTATGCAGTGAATTAGCAACAGGATGCTGCTGAAACTCACACCAACATCTTATACAAATATTTGTTTCCTGAATATATTCCTGAGATCTGACAACATTCATATCTAATTTCTAATGTGAAAACCTTTTAAATTGTCGTGAACTTCCAGTGAATTTTAGAAATTACAACCCCATGCATTCTTACCTTTACAGATATGCAAGCATACATGCTTATTGGTTACAAATAGCAAGAAGGTCAACACTTACTCCTGGCAGTGCATGTTTGCTGAGGGACTCTCCTTCTGTCTGAAGCGTGGGTTCCCGAACTAAACCAATCGTTTTAGGTAGTTTGTCATCTCTTTCTCCAGGTTCATCACAAACGCTGGATCTGTCCAAAGGAAAAAGGAAGGTATCTTTGGAGCTGTAAAAGCTGAGAAAATCTGAGAAAGCTTTTCATGTGTGATTTTTGCTCTCAAACCATGGCTGTTCGGCTAACATTAAAAACTACCAACTCATTCCTCCAGCTTATTAATCTCTCAAGCCATATTCCTCACCCTAACTACCAAAAAAATCCAGCTTCTGCCTGAGCACTGGTCAATTAGAGAAAGTAAGTACTGTGGGAAAATGGGAAACAGAAGTAACTTATAATAAATTTGGAAAGAAAACGTCTGAAGAAAGGTTAAGGTAAGATTTCTCCTGCATCCCTTATTCCTGAGTTGCAAAGTACTTCATGGTTTTCTACCTGTAAAAAATGCAGTATTTAATGGGACATCTTTTGAAGCTTGCAGTGAATTTACTTTTCCTAACAAACACACAAAGATAATCAAGGATTGAAAAGGAAATGCATGTTACATTCTTCAGTTTTAGAGAGTCATGCTTATTTAGATAAAGATATCAAACTAAAGCCCTGTTATTAGAATTACACCAACTGTTCAGAAGTTAATTCACATTTGTTCTGAGAAATCAATAAAACAGTTCAAAAGACAATCTAGCTTCTAGCTTCCTAATTCAAACTGAACATCATACAAAAACAAGCTAGGAACTCAGACGTCAGAAAAACAAAGCAAAACAAGTGTTTTAGTCTCCATGGAGGAAAGAAAAAGGGTTAAAACATCTGATATAGCTCCATTCCATTCAGCCCTTCCGTATTGTTTAAGGGCATATAGGTCCTGACTAAGTATTATCAGGAAAAAAAGTTGATATTTAAGCTATCCTGCCCTCCCCCCAAGCAGATCCAAGGACAGCAAGGTCTACCTATATCTGCCTCCCCTAAGGGGCCTCAGCTGTGCTCCTACTATTTTAAACAATGAGCACAATTAAGTTTTTATGCAGTTCAGTTCATGCACTTCAGGTCTTTACGATAAGTTTATCCTTTCCAGTAAGGCTACAGGAGCAATTCGGAAAAACATTTTCAAAGAAAGAGGACAGTGCTTTTCCACGAGTATTTCAGTAAGTTTTAGAGCCTCCTCTTACCGAGACTGCCCATTGTCCTCAGATGACGAGTGGAAGCTCTCCATCTCCTCGGTGTTCAGGCCCAGCTCAGAGCCATAGCTCTGGTGCACCAGCTGCCAGAATTCCTGCTTGGTCAGCCTCTGAAAGAAAGCAAGCTAGTCGAGAACTACGGTACGGGGCAGTAAGGCACGGTAGGCAAAACAGTAAGAAGTTTGAATTACGCCACAGCCTTTAACCTCACTTCTGACAAGGTCTGAAAGCATTTAGGTATCACATTTCAAGATTGGGTTTCAGCATTTTGGGGAACTGTACTCACGTCTCCTCCATCTCCCCAACCCACCACTGTTCAACCAGTAACACTAGACATTAAAAAACCTGGTATTTCAAGGAAAAACATACTTGTAGCTACTACTTGCTTCTTCGTTTGTCACCAATGTTTTCACAGGTACCTTCGAGGCAGCTCCCTCTTGAATTTCACGGGATATAACACAAGACCAGCAGACAGCCAGAGGCTCCCTCTTTGGTCCCAGACAAACTGCTTAATAAATACACACCTGTTTCCTCGGGATGCTCAGACCACTTTACCAGCAGCAAGAGGCTAACAGCTCAGTCACTGCAAGCAGTGTCTAGGTGAGCTAGCAGCCCATCTTGCCAAGGCAGGACACTGCCACAACCCCCTTGAACACTTCCAGAGCACCAGCAGCTATTTTACTCCACCTGACTCACGGCTAGCTCTTCCCTTTCCCCATAAGCTGCTGCCCGCAGCTACTGGGATCTGTTCAGGCTCTCTCTGATCATCAGGAAAATTAGGGAGGTGACAGCGCTGCGACAGACTCCCCTCAGCAAAGCAAGCAACAGGTTTCAAAGTCCACTTTTCCTGGCAGGAAGGGGCTAAAACGAAAGTAGAAGGGAAGGAAGGAAAGGAGGGGATGAGGCTTGGGGATTTAGGAGAAAGAGACGAGAGGCATCACACCGGGAAAGGTGCCAGAGCCACGATCCGTACTGATCGAGGGAGCAGCGGCGTGGCAGCCGGGCAGTAACACAAGTCCTGCTTACTGTTTGCTGCTTACTGCTTGCAGGAGCCGGTCTCGTCAGGCAGCCGTGCATTATTGAAAGCCCTTTGCCGAGGGGATCCTCCCCGCCTCCCGGCTCCCTCCACCCGCCGCCCTTTCTGCAGCACCGCGCCTCTGCTGCCAGCCCCAAAAGCCGGCCGCCCAGGCTCACCTCCACACACACACACCACCCTGCCGGCTCCTCCCCGGCCCCAGCCCCGGTCCCGGCCCCGGTTCCTCGTCCCGGCTCCTCCCCGCCGCTCCCGGGACACCGGGCCCGGCCCCACGGCCCTCAGGGGCAGCCGCGGGGAGCTCATGGCGGGCCCGCCGCGCCCCGTCAGGCGCCGGCCCCCTCACGCCCTGCGCCCCTCGGCCTCGGGCAGGGCGACAAAAGTGCGTGTTTGGGGAACAAATAAAGCTGTTTCCTGTGGGTTTCTGCCTTCAGACTTGCTAGCTGCCGGGTCTAGAAACACCAGGCTTCTCGCACTCTGCTCGGTTATTATATTGAGCAGGGCTGGGTGTAGTAGGGTCACAGCCCGACACCACAACACCTGGCTCTGTTCTGTCAGATTAGTTCTGGGTTGAGAGGCTCTGAAGCTGGAACCCAAACCTGGTGGGCTTTGCCCACTCGAGGTGACGATCTACACCAAATTATTCCTCATTTCTTGAGGAAAAGTAAGGCTACTTGAAGCAGCTTTTCTCCTTTCATCCTGGAGCATAAAATACCAATACTTTGCTTCATGCTAGTCAAACCAACAGCATGGAACAAGCAATACTACAAAACACCCCTGGCAGAAGCAAAGCTGCTGATTTTTACCCACATGGACAGACCAAGACGAGACGCTCCTTGCAGGTTTACTCCAGAGACACCCCAAATACAAACATGCTCTGGAGATTGGTGCAAATCTCTACCCAGCAATGCGTAAGAACAATAAGAAAATAAATCCAACTCCAGGGAAAAGGCCTCAAGGGAATTGAAGCCGATTAAGTTAAGATCTTGTTCCATTAGAAATAAGAAACACCGTGTTTGTTTAGGATTTGAATGACCTGCCTAATTAGATTTTAATTTTTTCCTTCTCCCTCAAACTAAGGGATATTTGACACCCATGAACTTCAGGGAAACAAAGCAATAGTATACATGCCATTGCTCTTACCATCATTAATAGCCACTAGTAATGTTGCTTTACCAATCTGGAAAGCCTGTTGCAAAACAGGAATTCTGGCTGATTTTATAAACTGATACATTATTGAAAGCCTCAGTGGATGTGGAAGCAGCTATCTGTTTTATCAAGGTCGGTGTCATGTCTCTTCCAGACCTACATTAATGATTCCTTATTTTCCATGATGCTTCCCCTTCAAGCAGGGGTGTTTAAAAAACAATGGCAAGGTAAAAACTTGAGGGACTCACTCTGAGTACATTTTGCAAGAGGAATGGATGAAAACTGGATTCCCCTCCCCCCCAAAAAAGGAAAAATGTTCACAAGGACATTCCAAAAAGAAATCCTAAAAATGGACCATCTTAGGAGGAAGGTACCCACTGATTCCCAGCTGAAGAGCTTCGTGTGCAGAGTACTGTACACTGAGCAAGATTTGAAGGAGATATGATAAGCTAGGTAATCACAACTCAACTAAGGTGAGCCAGAATCCTTACAAGAATAGTGACACAAAGTTGGAGACAGCGTCTTGGTGGCCTAATTAAGCTCAGGCATGGAATATCATTTTCTGCTGCTTATCCTACGCAATGCATGGCAAACAAGTAATTTCTAATAAAAAGGCAGACTTTACAGAAGGCTACTTGTTCAACTGTCTATGACACGTGATACTTTACAATGCAGAATGGCCACAAGATGGAGATCTGGGAAAGAGCACGCTGACCCCACTGAGAAGTTCTGCAGGGGATGAAAGCTTAGTGCATCTCAGGTAAAGCATGTAGGTCACTCTTCAGAGTGAGACCTCGTAACACAAACTCAAAGCCCAGGAAGAGGCCAGGATTAGTGACTGGAAGTGACCTCTGCACAAACATGATTTGAAGCACATGCAGTTCTCCAATCCCCTGGATCCAAATCCTGCAACTCTGGGATTATCTACCATCAGGTGGCGCAAACCAACACTGTGATGGCTGCATTCAGAGTTTACTTCTGACAAGACATGAATTACTATTTCATAACAGCTGCATGTCAACACCTAGTCTAGTTGACATACTCTAGAGAATAGCTAAGTTATCCACAGTCTTTAAAATATTTAACTGCTAGCAGTAGAAACATCAAAACCAGCTCTTTTTGGAATTGGTTCCAGAGAGATTCAGTATATTGTCACTAACCTCACAAATTCTGATGGGATCCCTTTGGCTACTGGATCCCACAAACACCACGCTTCACACACTCACAGTGTTGTATACCATGACAGAGATGACAGCTTCAGAGGTTATGAGATACCTTTCAAATGTATGCTGTCCCTTGCCATGAGGGTGAGGGGGTTTGCATGTGGAAGCAGCAAAACTATTTGGATGCATCACCAGCTTTCTTCTAGCAACAGGTCACTGAACAGCTGTCATTGTAGTGTAACCACTGGATCCAATTCTAGAAACGTCAATTCCCCCCTCATCCCCTCTATAACTTGATCCAGTTTGGTTAAGCAGTAAAGATTTGCTGTAAACAGATTAATTTTGCCTTAATTGGCACTCTCCTTGATTTTCAGCTTTTGATTTTTACAAAAAGCATCTCTGGGCTGCCTTAAAATTCATCAAACCAAAAATGTCTGCGGCAACCACATATAAGTATCACAACAGCTTTAAGCCTTTGGGGACCACCACACTACAGAGTTATATATGGATATTTCAGTGTTCAGTTGCAAATGTGTTGGAATTTTTAAACAACAAGAGCCATAAACAGGAAGGAATTGGTTTACGAAAATTGCATTAGTTACATTGATGTTCTGCAAAAGAAAGTGTCAGCATATTTTTAGAAAGAAGATTAGCTTAAGTGCCCACAAATTGCAATATACATCAAGCTAACTAGCAGAGTTGCCAAAATACACTTTTGTATCATTCAGCCCGCCTTTGTTGCAGTTATTCAAGGTCAGGGGAATTGTAATGAGTTGGTTGGCAAAGGTTCTGCTAACTTATCTGAGAAGGTGACTTTTGGCTTTTTCCTTAAAAAGGAAAAAAGCTTTCCCTGAAAAAAAGTCTCTTGCCCTTTTGGTCACAAATTAGCCGCAGAAAATATGAAAACAAATGCTTGCCAACATCTGCTTAAGTTGGTAGTTAAGAGAATCATGCAACCTGTCTTCAAAGAAAAAATGCTCCATCAACAGCAAAGTTGATGGATACAAAGTTTGTTATATAAAGTAGGAGGAGGTGAAGGAGAACACCAGGTTAGAATTCTGTGTCTGGAAGGAAAAACTGACTTCTTAAGCAAAGTCTCTCATCCTCTAAAGACACATCTATGTACATTAGAAAAAGATTAGGTTGTTACTTAAACTCAGGTACTGGCACTTACAAGCTTACCTTATCCAACAACACATTCTGCCATAAGCGGAAGATACTGAGGTAGCTTCTGTCTCTTGCACTGAACGACGTGAAGAAAAACTGCAGAAGATGACAAAGGTACAAAATAAAAATCGCTTGCAGGTATTTTTAAGAAAGCCAGAATGTTTCCTTATACCTGAAGTATCCTAAGATTTCTGCCAATGGCATGTTCCTCTCATATTCCTCACACTCCACACTTTTTTTTTTTTAATCACTTCTAATAAGCAAGTTAGTTCCCCAACATCCACAGAGTGTATAAAGACCCTTGCTCTTCTGTGTATCCAATTGCAATCATTTGTATCTTTTCCATAAAGAGCTCCCCCTCAACTACATACAGAGTTAAATCTTTCTCCCACTTCCAAACAGGGGGTGGAACAAATCAGAGATGCACATGCCTATTTCTTACAGGCCACATACTAACTCCACATACTCATTGTTTTTCATGAGATGTGAAATTACAATAATCAAAATAGGGGATCAAATTAGATCCATCATTTGTAGTTTTAAGATCTGTCTCACTTGAATGTCTGTTTACCAGTGGAATAAATATCTTCCTTAATGAAGGAAGTTAGTAATTTTAGAAGATTAGTATTTTTAGAAGAAATTGAAGGAGCAGCCAAATATGAAGCAACAGGAAATGTCAACCCCTTCACAGACTAAAGCTCTAGATTTACCATGGATAACTACAACTGCTGTCTGTACCCAGCAAAGAATTATTCTAATTTTCAAAGCATTGACATAAGAGGTATCATGAAGCACATTGCACAGAAGAGCATTCTGAATCATGCTTTTCAGCTTTTTCTAAATGTGTCCTCAAGAAAACTACACTTCCCAACATATAAAATTGGGTGGTTTATGGGTAGATTTCTCCATGACTCAAAACCTGTGGTAACAGTTGTTTTGCTTTCAGCAATTTTCTTCTGGGACACTTAAATCCAATAAGAACACAGATCTCCAATTCAAAGACACATTCTGAATTTGTCCTAAACTTCTGGTTTTTAAGCAGATTTCCTTGGAGGATCAGTAAGACAAAAACCCCCCTTTAGGTTACTGCATCAACACTAGTTTGATTACAGACTCCACTACTAAAAGTTGAATTACCAAGCCAATGTGCACAGGGACCAAACTACCAAGTCCGTTGTCTAGTCCTAGTCACATTTAAAGATTTGACAGTGAAAGTTACTTATTCAAATGAAAAACTACAAGTGCTCTGTTCTGGAAATTATCACTTAAAAGAAGAGTGTATTTAAATAGAGTTTTTCACCTTCTCTCCCTTTGTTGCTATCTGTATAGCATTTGGAATGAGCCGAGCAGTCTTCTCCTTTGTCATGAAAGTGATATCCTTCAAGGCAATAGAAATCTAAGCAGAAAAGAGATTTAATAAGATAATTTTATTTTAGGTTTAACTGTTATTTTAATTTACAGAGTCAGAGAATTTGCAAGAGGAACTCTAACCCCAAACACTTGAATGAAATACAGATGAGATTACGAAGGCAACTGCTGTCTTCATTTGACAACCTTAACGGTAAGCATTCCAAAGTATGAGCAAATTAAGATGATTTAAGATTAATTCCCTCTTATTTCATACTAGGATTTGGGAAGCAAGTAGTTTTCTTTTCTTCCACCTCTCCAGCAGCACTCCAGGATCAAGGGCACAACCCCAACCACATACAAACCATACAGACCCCAAAACCAATCTCACTCTGTACGTCATACAGCCAAGGAATAGATCAGATAATAGACTATCTTGTCTATGTTATCTCACAAAAAGTTTGTAGTATAGTCCATTTGCACACAGGTTTATCTGCAATCCAGACACTGGAAATCTTCCTACTTGCGTGCATTCACCTTATATATTAGTACTTGAAACGCTTCCGTTTAAAAGTGTGGCAAGAAGGTTTTCTACTTTGACCAGCCTTCCCTTGAAAGTAAGATTGTGCTGCTGTTCAGTCTCGATAAAGGAAGAACACACAGCTGGATCTTGCTTTCTCCTGTGTGTGCAGAAGGCCTTCTACTTACTCTCCCTCTCCGCATTAGCGCCCTGCTAAGGAGGCCTCATAATTTGGCTCTACCAATATAGCTGATGAGCTCAGATTGCCTTAAGATACTGCTCAAAATATCACACTGCTAGGCAAGCAGGAGCAGGTTACTAAGATGTATGCTGTTTTGGCTGAAAAATAGTCTTTGAATAGATTATATATTCAAGGCTGTGATTTCTAGATTTTTTTCTGTTTGTTTGTTTTTTAAATAAAGAGTCTGCAATAAGAAAGATTTGACCATCAAATCCATCTGACAAAACTAAGCTTGGTTTTTAGTTAAGCATTTCTAAACCTTCTCTGTCTTAAGTACATGGCCTATTTGTTGCTGTTGCCTGTCCTATGTACTTCAGAGCACACAGAGTAGAATTCAAGAGGTTATCTTAAGATACAAGTATTCTCACAGCTATAAAATGGTTTTGACATCTCCCTCACCTATTAACTAGGCTATCTTACCTTTCTCATTCAATGATTCAGGTTTTTTCTACAGCAAGTGCAATAACTGCTTTAATGAACATTTTTAACTCATTCTAATTTGACAGACAGAGCTTGAGACTGACAGTATAAGAGTTCCTCAAAGAGTCCTATATCCTGATAGCCCAGGACAAAGAGGTGGGATTCAACTGCACCAAGAGATCTTACTGTGGTCTCCCATCGGAAAATGTTGCTGTGGAAGCAGAGCCAGTTTTCAGAGAGGTACAAACGTCCTTGCAGGAGGATATCCTTCTGGAGTGCACAGGCGTAATCTACGTGTAGAGAGAAAGAACAAGTTTACTCATTTGCCACAGCTCAATAGACCCAAACGTGTTAATTTAAAATGAGATAAGGTTGTTGCAATACAAATAAAAAGCCATTTCTTTCCCTCTTCTCAAGTCTGTCAAGTTCTCAAGTCTGTCAAGGCAGGCTTGTATTGGGTTGCATCCAGACCATGGTTCTGTGAACACCCTAATACCAGAGTCAATGGAAATATCTGTGCAAGCACAATACTCCATGTACTGATCCCCCCATACATTATCCTATATTTTCAGAGAAGAGGTATCAGGCAAGATTAAGAACACATGGACGAAATATTCACAAGTCAAACTTCAGAGTGCCTAAATAAAACAGAATACACAGCCATTTTATAGTACAACAGATTATGCTGTCAACTCCTACATAACAGTAGTTCATATGTTGTAGTAAGTTAATTTTTCACTAGACAGATCCTATCACTAGCTAAAACTATCTGCGGAGTGAGACACTAGAAGACAGCTTGAAGCAATCCAGTTCTTCAGGCAAGAGATATTTTCAGCAGTTGACTCTCATTTTTATTATGACACTGTCTCTGGCTAAAACATTCATATTAAATAATATATATATTTTTTAATCTAGAAATTACCCATCATCAGATATCTGATGATCAAAATCAAGAGCAGAGGATTTGGTTGCACTTTAAAAATTCTTGAGCAGAACCTTCATAATTTAAGAGCCTAAAGAGTCAAACAAAACGAATTTTCAGAAGTACTCAGCACTAAGCTGAGCCTATAGAAATAAATATCAAAGCTCCCTTTAGTCATACAGCAAGAAAACTAAGACAGACTGGCCCCTTTTGGAAGCTCCAACCCAATGTGGTGGTCAGACCCAGTACACCTAAAGGTTACCTTACATATAGAAAACACAGAATACATCTATTCACACAGGACTTTACCTGTAGAGGTATCAAAGAATTTCACGTTTTATTTTGAAAAGCATTTTATCTGGTATTTTCTCTGCTAGAATTTTGATTTTCTGTACATCACAATGAAGAAAATAGCTCTTGTCCAAGTTGGAAGAGGTTCAGAAGTCCCTCACCATCCTAACTTCACAGTAAGTCTGCATCTGCAGGAGCTTTTACTACAATTTTAAGAATTCTCTCAGATTTCTCCTTCAAATAATCAAGTGAAAATAAAGTTTCTTGCAACAAGCATGAGGCATGTATAAAAGCCCTTGGAGAAGTAACTCCAAACAATTAAAATCATTCATTTTTCCAGTGTATGTAAGTGCACATTTAAAATTTAATAAGTCAGATACCAAAATGTTAGAGGAGTGGGGAGGTGAACGCAGTAGGAGTTTGAGGTTAAGGACTTTAGAAAACCAGTCCTAAAAAAGTTTTTATCCAGTTTCTATGTTTTGAGGATAGAGATTGATTCCGACCTTTTAGGTACTGCCCAGTATTATGTGACCATTTAACTCCTTTTTCCTGATCCACATACTAGCCAGATATCCATACTAGGTTTGACATCCATAAAAAAGAAAACACCCTTCCTCTTTTCTTGCAGAACTAGCATAAAAAGACTCCCCGGGGAGCATTGGGCAAGTGACAAGCAACACCATGACCTACCTACAAAAGAGGATGTCAAAACAAGAAGGAAAAATGCTAATCTCTTCCTTTAAGTTATCAGATCCAGTAACTTAAGATGCTGCCTGTAAACAATATTTTCAGACAAATTAAGGTTAGTGGCATTCCTTTAAATTCCCATTTTGGGAGTCTAAGTCACTTCTTTCATTGTAATAGACAAAAAAAATCATATAATCTTTGTTTATAGTGTTTATTATGGTGGAATGATTGTGTGTGTGTTTTTAAGCCGTTAAGAACAGGAGCAGTTACCATTCTTTTGATGAACTGCACCAAGTAATTGCTTCTTTGAGCACTGTAACGCCTGTGAAAAGTTCTGCACCAAGCAGAGGAACAGTTCTTTATTTGGAAGATGCAAGGAGCCTTTGCAAAAGAGCACTATTTTTCATGAGGGTAAAAAAAATACATATAAGATAATGACTTTGTTTCTGATGGAACAGATGCTGCTACATTGTTGAGACTAGCCCTTTACCAAATCATTCTTCAAGTCCTAGGTGGTCTGGTCATTGAAGCTGTGTTTCAGATTCTGCTCCACTGCTTTTAAGTCTGTCCTGTGTAAGGAGAAACATCACACCAAAGCTTTGAAGTAATATCCTTTTCTATTGACTTATTTCTGTACTTAGCTCAACTATTTGAAAAATGTGGAAGGCATTTCGGAGGATAACTGCCTCCTTCTAAGGCTGCAAAAGGATGGAGGGATGTGACTGTTTCTGTGCAAGTTCCAGTTCCTCTTTCATTAACCTGGAAGGAACTTGGCACACTACAAACATACACTGACAGCCTCTCAATATTCAGTGCCTTGAAGGTTGCCTAAGATTAGAGAGAACTTAGAAAATACTCACAATGCCACTTTTGTATAAAAACAACGCCCGATTCTTAGACAGTGCATTTGTTATTCAATACTCAGGCAGCACTGCTAGACTTACCTGCAAGGCAAGTAATAAAAGAGGGAATAGGATGTAGCACTGCAGGCATAGGAGGTTGGGTTTTGTACTTGCATTATTTGGATTCTGCTCTGGAGCAACACTGGTGGTCAGAGTTCAAAAGGAACATTTAGGTGGCAAGAAGCTAAGCACCGTAGTCAGAAGTTCTGCCACTTGCCTCACTTCCCCCACATCCCCATGCACTCCTCACCACCTCTGCTCTTCAAGTTGATTTGTACTTCTACTCCTGCAGTCACCTCATCAGAACCACAGAACAGTTATGGCTGGAAGGGATCTCTGGAGGTCCAACTGTCCCTGCTCAAGCAGGACCACCTAGAACAGGCTGCCCAGGCCCATGTCCAGACAGCTTCTGAAGATCTCCAAGGAGGGAGAGTCCACAACCAAGCCATTACAACTACGGAATCCTTACCTTCTCCTCCAACATCTACAGCAACTGACTCAATCATAACTGGTTACCTCTTCAAAGAAAAAATGGAGAACTCTTTAAACACTCATAGGACAGGAAATTAACAGTTGTAGCAAGAGGTACCAAGTTGGTCATCCACACTGGAAAGAACATAAAATAAGTCCAGTGCTCTTAGGATTTAGCTCTGCCTCTGTTCCTCTCACACTTGCATTGCACAAGTCAATGCACATAAGTTGAGCTTATTTGCTAAGCACTCACCCTGACCCTGCAGGGCAACCTCTCTTTCCAGCTGGCCAGCTAACAGCCAGCAGTCATATCTTCAGTATTTTCAGCAGGTGTTTTGTCACCCACTAAAAAGTAGCAGCAAAAAAAAAGACACGAAGAAGCTCTCATCCAATATACAGATGAACCAAAGGATTCTGTATTGGTTCAACTTCTCAACCCCAAAAAGGAGCCTGTCTTTTGATAAAGCAGGCAGTGCAAGAGAGGAGTTTAGACCTGACTTTCCCTGTAGATACGTCCCTCTGGCTCAGAGACAAGAGAACAGGAAGTTCTTAGCTACAGTTAGAATATGCTACTTAAAAAAAGAAAAGCCTCAGCACTGCTGCAGTCTGGAATTGTCAGTCATAAGAGAAGCAGTTTTGGTGTGATTATGTCTTACCTACTATGAGTCTCTCTGAATCTGGCAGATGAGAAAACTGCCTCTTGAATTCCTCGCTCCTATATTTGTACGTGGAACTTGAGAGCTGCAACAAAGAGCGGTAAAAGGTTAAGCAAACAGATTTATTTTCAACCATCAACTGCCTTCATGCTAGACCTGTAACTTTATCTTGAAGAACAAATGGACATCAAATGAGGAATAAAGAATAGGTGGTATCTAAATGGGATTGCCACTGTAACATTATGCTCTTATGCAAGAGTGTGCTCCCAGCATTTAGGATAGAAGGGCCCAAACTGTTCCCTTTATCGGGCCAGATGCTACTTATGAAGCATTACAACTGCATGACAGCAATCTGCTTCATTCACACGCACGTCACAACCCTTCGCAGAGCTCAATCTCTTCCAGCACAGACTCAAAGAGGCAGCAAAGCCACAGCACAGGAGGTGAAAGAGATCGGGTCCTCACACAGGCCACCAGCTGGACAAGAAACCACCACTGAGAACACCGATTTCTAATTGGAGTGCCACTGGGGGAAAATGTTACTACGGAAGGGATTTTTGCCAGTTACTATAATTAGGCCTGCAGGAATAAAGGCCAAAAGTTTCCTCCTGCAAACACAAATAGCAGCATCACCTCTTGATCTCCTGATCTGTTTGAAGGTTCACCCCACGTTTAAGGGGATCACAACCTAGGACTCATTTAAGATTAAAATCAGATGGTAAACTCAGAGGAGAGAAGACCAATCTTGGTGGTAATTTTGCAGTAGTAACAAGGTCTCTTTTTTTTTTTTTTCACAACAGCTTTTGGCCACTTAGTTTAGGGGCCTTCCTGTAGTCTAAAAGCTGGGGAAAAAAAAAAAAAAAAAAACCTTAAAGAAAATACTGTACAAGACAATGACTGACGGAGCCAAATTACAGCTAAAACAGGAATAAGCCACTTTCAGGTGGTACCAAAACCAGGTATACCATAATAAGCTTCTTTTACAGCCTAGGTTTTTTGGGGTTTTGTTGGTGGTAGTGTTTGTTTTTTCTTGAACACCCTTCTAAAAAACTGAACAGCATATAGCTGCTATATGTCCTTGAGGACTTGAATCCTTCCAAAACTGGACACACATCTTAAACCCATTTCTAGCATGAGACCAGTGGCTATTTACTTTCAAGGTGGGGGGAAGAAGGAAAGAGGCAGAAGAACCCCTTTTAACCGTAAGACCTTGCAGCACGTTTACTGAAAACCACCCTGTTTTAGCACACTCTTGCAGCACATCAGCTGGTCAGTACCATTTCAGCACGTCTGTGGTTGTTTCCAAAAGAACTTTAATAAACTAGTCCCAGGAGTGCCACCACCTCATCACCATTTTCACATTTTGCTATTTCCCACAGGAGACATTCCTGTGTCACGTGGTTCAAAAATGTCCCCACAAGTGTCTTATGATGATCTCTCTGCTACCTACATTTGAGAATACAACAAGAATATGAAAGTGCAACTTCAAGGCCAGGTGTTGAATAAGTGAACACAACACAGTGAGGGCAAAGTCTGACTCTGCTCAGCTTTAAAAAGATGACAAGTTCCTAAACATTACCTTCTGTCACCTCCAATAGCAGAAAGCCTCGGTGTCTGTCCACTAATACTATGCACTGGAGTGTAAAAGGCATTGAGGGAGGGAAAGAAGAGTAAGATTTAGGTGCAACCAGCAGGGCAATGTTAGACGTGTCCTCTGAGCTTCCACAGCTGTACTTCAGTCATGCTTTTAAGAGAAAGTACTTCTTGAAACACACTGTGTACAAGAGACACATATTTAGCTGAACAGAAACTGAGCATTTCTGGGGTTATAACACAAAATGAATCAAGAGGAGAGAACAGGAGCATTACAGAATCACAGACACTTTAACACTAATGCCCACATCAGCCAGTTCAACAGCTCCAAGAATAAAAACTCAAGATATCTTGAGTTTTATATAGGAAAGAAAAATATAATTCTCTAGAGCATAAAACCTGCTATAGCTTGTCTGAGAATCCCTTGCTGGCATTTAAGTGTTCTTTGTCACATGATTGGCAAATAGGCAATAAGAAATGCTCTTATTAATTGTAGATTTCTATGGGGCTCTTAGGACGTTTATGAAGAGCCTGCTTTGAATCCTTATCTAATCAGAAGAAAAATGAGCACACTGAAGCTTTTTAACCTTATCTTTTCCTTATTTTGTATGAAAATGAGCTTACTTAGATCCGTAATTATTATGCACTCAGTATGGGGCTTGGTGATTAAGACATCAGTCAATGGACTCTGGAAACAACAGAGACAATTTTAATACTACTGGCAACATCAATTTCCTTCAAACGAAGGAGAGGAGACATTTCCATTTCTATGAATTCAGCATCTCTCCCATCACCATTATAGCGTCCAATGCCTGGCAGGATTTGGGCAGGTTGCCACCTCCAGGTTCCAAAACTTACCATCAGCTATTAAAAGAAGAAATCACGAGACAGGCTGCACTAAGGAGCTTAGGAGATGAAAACAGCAGTTTTTAAACACATGCGTTATTTCCAAGTCTACTTATAAGTCATCGGGCAAACACGTTGCCTCGGGATCATCTTAGGCATTTATGGGCATGCTATATTTAAGCACTAGGCGAACCATTAAGTCCAGTGACAACGTATTAACGTTCTTTATCTGAGGCCACAAAACACAGACATCTACAAAGCAACAGAAGCAGAAAAACCTCTTCAGCGTTGTCCAGGAAGTTTTTAAAGACAGCTACGTAGGAATCAGAAACAACTTGAAGACACTGAATCAGGACACTGTTGTACCTTGTTTAGAAATTGACTGAGTTCATCCATATAACGTCAATTTTCCAGAAATAACGTTAACTTAAATAGGACTAACCTGAGTTATTTCTATGCTGAAAGCCTGTTAAAGCCTGTGAAGGTTCCCTTCACATCCACACCTTCAAAGCGTGGACACTGCAAAGAATTTGAGCTACTTAGCAAACTGTGGAGGAAAATTAAGCTACACCTTCTCCCAAGGGTACAGCAAAAAGGCTAATTGTTAAGAAATTATTCAATTGCATATATAAGCAAGCATGCAAATAGTCAATCAGCCCCCGTAGATTTGTGTGCACATTTTTAGTTTGCTAATGGCAGTTCCTAATTTTGCATTTGCTTTGTTAGTGCATTGTCCTTGATTTGAGACAAACCCACGTGCTACACGACAATTTGCATTCTGTATTTTTTGACATGCAGAAATAAATACAAACAGCAGAGAGCAGAGGTAAGATGACCTCTCTCAGAGTAATAAAACTTGGAGTTCACCTGATTTTAAGAGATCCGCACAAGTCTCCCACTGAGCTTCACAGTCTTGGTAGCAGTCATGACTACGTGCTTGGGGTCCCAGATTCCAACAAGCCTATGAACAAGCTGCCTGGCTTTTTCCTCACATATTTAAAAGCTTTACTTAAATATCACAACGTGGACTACTGCTCTTGCTCCTCAGTTCACAAGTAAGGAGATCCATGCCATCCACCCCTCTAAATAAAGACCTCCTGATGTGCTGTTCCTCAGACACAGAGGAACTTGACCTGTAGTTTCCAATTAAGTTTCTAGGCACGGTTGAAAACAAATTACTTTTTAATCCTACCCTAGCACATTAAAATAAATGTTAATTACCCTTGGGAAAATTGTTGCATTTCTAATGAAGAATGGATTGTTTTCCCTTATTCAAACCTGCTTAGCATCAAAAGAAAAAAGTCTCCAGAAGAACAACACAGTCAGAGGGGAGTCTGATTTTATACAAAAGGACTAACTTAGAACAAAAGTATTCTTGAGACTTATTTGTACAGGCAGAAATATAGAAAACAAGGCACCACCACACTTTCAGGGAGTCTAAACCCTCGTTAGGCTATGAGAGAGCCTTAACAGCCCTGAACAAGTCATTTAGCAGTATGGGGCAAGCAAATTGAAGACTTCTCTTACTCCAAAGTAGATACAGGCCAACTTACCTATAAATATAAGAACAAATCCCACAGCACAGTGTGGGTAGCCCCTCTGCTGATGCTACCTGTACAGCATGTCCACTCTGACAAGCCTTTTCATCAGCAAAACACAAATCCCTCCGCAGTCATTTCTTCAGCCCAGAAGCTTCCACTAGAACCATCCAATCTAACCCATAATGCTCAATGTTGTGACTTACGTCCTGCTTTAAAACCAGAGCTGTGATGACCAAGATCCCCCTTGGAAAATAAAATACATACAGAGATACACATTTTATCTTCCTGATTTCAGAGTCACCACTGATGGAAAATCTATCCTAGCTATGGGTATTTCTATCTGTCTGTTGATTAATGTGATTTTCACCTTGTGAACTATCTCCAGATTGTGAGCAGGTTACCCTCTATCTTCTTTTAGAAGGCATTAAGTTTCTCGTGTCTATTAGCAAGACTTGTCGCAGACTTATTGTGAATCCCCTCCTCTTCTGAATCCCCTCCTACATGTATTTGCAGTGTGGTTCTTCAGCTGTGAGCTCCAGAGATAGACATAACATTGCAGGAATCACTGCAAACACACACAAATTCAGGACTCCCATTTGCTTTTGGGCAGAGAAACACAGTAAAAGCTCACATTCATGTGACTATCAGTCTCCCTTATCTTATCAAGACACTGGGACACAGTTTCCTATTTCTTCTGAAAACAAGTGTGAGACCATGTTTTAAATACGTCAGACTTGTTCTGTGTTAAGTTAACCCTCTCATGAGGAAACAGAATGGATCCACCCCTTCAGTGGTTTTTTATTTATTTATTTATTTATTTTTTAAAAAAAAAGGGTTAGTGAAAAAGAAAAGAAAAATCAGAGAAATTTTGGGTTAGAACTCCAATTATTGGCTACTCTTAAGCTTTACGAGCAGTATCTTACTGTTCTTTCCTTTCTCTCAAAGCATAAAAACATGAAACTTCCACAGGGAAAGAAGGAGTCACAAGACACCTCCTCGCTCCAGGTGACTTACTGCGGTGTGTACGGCACACCGTGCACTTCAGGGCTGGCTGTGCAGCAGAGTTTCCACTTTTTTTTTTTTGTTTTAAATAAAGAGCTATTTGATCTCACCTCCTTGTCCACACAGTTGTATTTAATTAATAGGTCATATGATTCATTGCAAATAAAAGGAGAGAGAAAGCAAGCAATCGTTGCTAGGGTCAGTTTAGCCACCATAATCCGCAGGAACCTGCTCTCCTAGAGTAAATTTTTATTCCCCTAAGTAAATGGAAGCCAGCTCATAGCCGCAGTGGGAAAGGGGAAGAGTTTAAGGAGCCAGGACCATTTTACTTACATTCATTTTATGCTCTTCTTCAACCACCCTTAACTTCTCCGGAGAGGGGAGGCTCCTAAGCACAGGGCACTCTTCCAGTGGGCCACTGGCAGGCACAGGGCTGCACACTGGGGTCATTACGTCCCCTCCTGCAGCCCAGCCCCGCTCTTATTTGCGCAGGCTGAAGGAGAAAGAGATTTTAACATTTCTTAGTGACCGAGCAGAGAACAAACCACTGGCAGTTTTGTCCTTCAGGGGCATCTGTGGACAGGCAGAGCAGCATCCAGTAAGAATTTTAGGGTAAGTGGGCCTCTCTTCTGTTGGAAATACAGCATGTAAAATGTCAAGGGATATTATATTAGAAGAGACCATGAGCAAATACTCAAGTTACTGTATTTTCTAGTTTTTTTTTTTAATTATTATTTTTAAATCCATAAGATAGCACAAGCAAGGCTGAAGACTGTACGTAGTCCCCCTAAAATGAGGGGGAGTATTAAGTAGTTCCTACAGATGCAAGGACAGGCACAATAAAAAAAAAAAAAAAAATAAGACATACCATTAATTTCCTCCATCTAATACAAGCAGCTTCCAAAAATCCACGTAGCAAGAAACCTCTCACATACTTCTTTATGGAGAGCTTCTGAAATATTGGACGCACTCTTAAAAAGTATTTGAAAAACCCAGGTTCATGAAACTGGCTAAATTAGGTATTTAAGGGACTAAAGACTGGTGGGTCAAGTAATCAAAAGCAGGTGTCACATACTCCCAAGCCTTCATGTGTTCATCCCCTTTCCCACTTGCACCACCTCAACAGCCGTCCAGCCCTCACCAGCTCCACTGCAGACCCTCATCCTCATCAGCCCCTGTTGACCTGACAAGGACAAAGGGTGTCCACAGAAGAGGATCAAACCCTTGTGTTTCAGGAAAGCAGCTCTGTTCGGCTACTGATCAGGAAGGCTGTACCACAAGCGTTTACCACGTGGTGCCACATGAGCACGGCTGGCCTCAAATCCTGCTCACAAAGGCCCGATCATCTGCTGCACTTCACCAGCCACCTTCTCCCTCCGAGGACAGGACAGAAGAAGGTCTCATGCTTGAGCGGTGCCTACACAAGTATAAACATCAAGTCACGTTGCAGCACAGCCTGGAAAACAGCCTCCAGTCCGCAACCAAAGTTGTCACAAGTACAATCCTAACAGACAAGAAAAATGAGCACTGTGTGAAGTACTGGGAGCTCTGCTGCTAAAACTGGGTTATACCATTAGGAACAAGGCATGAACACTATTTCTGTGGAGAAAATATTGAAATTTGGCTTCCCACCCAAGCAGAAAGGGAACTCGAAAGACTTGGTGCTCAGAAGATGAAAGTTGGGAGTGGTCTTCGCAGTTCCAAAGTCCTTCACAGAACTTCAGCTGGCTGTGCAACAACTTTCATTAGACAAAAATAGGGAAGAGTAGGAAGAACTTAAAAATAAAACATTTCAGTTCAGAACATGTGAAGACCCCTCCAAAGTTTCTCCCTCAGGACTCCCACCAGAATCAGCTCCATTTCCCAAGCCACTACATTTCAGTGGCACAGGACTCAGCTGAAGCTATTCCAACGAGGTCTGTATTTAACCTCATGAGGCTCTACAGTCCACTCAGAGGTGCAATTTAACTATGCACGTTACTAAATGACAGCTCAGGATACAGTTTTCGTGTGTCCTCTATCCAGAGGGAACAGCACCTAATGAATAATGCATCTTGCAAACACAAAAGGAAACACACTTCAGGCACACACAAACTGAGCCCTCTGGAAATGCGTTGCAGCTGAAGACGCGTTCTTATCAGTGATAAGAAAGCCTCTTATCAGAAAGAGCATTATAAGCTTTTCTGGAAAAAAGAAGTTTGGATTGAATATATCCCCTGCTTATTCTGAAGCAATCGCTTTGCAGTGTTTACTGTTTTCTCCTTGCGAGTGAGTGTCCTAACCACTTCTAAACAGCGATGCACTTTCCTAAGCTGACTTACTTTCATAACGACTCTGATTTGGATGCAGAAAAAACGAAGTCTGACATGCACAGCGAGGAGCAAAGCATATGCTCAATCTCAGAAATAAAACCGGCTGAGGCATGAAGCTAACGTAAAGACAGAAGATGCACGTAGCCTACACATACCTCCTCCTCCTCCTCTAGCTGGCTGCAGTCTGTTCCAGTCCACGCAAGTCCCTGGCCAGCACTCCGGCAGTCTCTGCAGCTCCCCTCTCCTCACCCACTCATTCAGAGCCAGCGCTGGACGCCATCCAGCAGCACTAGCTAGCTTTCTGCCAGCCTCTGCTCGCTTGCCAGCACGGAAAACAGGCAGAAACACTCTGGTCTTGCAGAACTAGCACACAGATCCCGCAAGAAGTAGTTAAATAAGAAGTACGGGGACCGGGGAGGAGCTCCAGCCTAAAATGACCATAACCTAAACAGAGTGGGGGAGGCAGGCCAAACCAAGCAGCACAGGTCACTCGAAGTTCACAGAAGTCCCAGAGGGGACAGCAGAGGAAACTACTGTCACCAGGGAAACACCAGCTCAGAAAGGAGCACTTGGTCCCCACTGCTCCTCCTCTCTGCATCGCTGAAAGCTACAGCCCATGCTGAGACACTTCCTCAGGCTGAGCTCCAGAAGTTTGGGGACTGGGGCATGCTTCATGCAGAGCCAAGCAGCCAAAATAAGCACAGCACTGCCCAGAGCTCCATCCTTCACAGGCACAGAGGATGCAGGGCTCTGTGTGCCTGCCAGACCTCTGTCCACCCTCAGAGGGGAGTAGTAGGCACACAACTACTCTGTTTTCTTTGTGCTGTCTGTGCCTTCCCACCTGTCTCACCTGGGACCTGTCTGCTGCATTTCTGTGAGTGACTACGATTTGGGTTTGGGGACGTTGTGGGAGCACAACGAGGCTGCTTACGAGCATCTCCCAGCGTTGAAGCGTGCATGGGCACAGCATCACCTGTGCATCCCCAGCTGCAACGCTGGCCAAAAAGCTGCCACAACACACGTGAGGTTTCAAAGCCACAGGAGAGGAGGCAGGTGACTGTGCTACATCCACTTGGAGGTGTAGGAGGCTGGGCTGGGAGCGAGCAGATCCCCTTGGGCACTTGGCTGAAGATGCAGCTAGTGACTCACAGGGAAGAGAAATCCCTCTCCTACTACATACAGCCCTGCTGAGGAAGCTGAGAGAAGGGAAAAAAAAAAAGAGAGAGAAAAATGGATTTCAAAGCACTTTAGTCACTCATATAATCAGATCTAAATCTGAATACCTCAAGGAGAGAGGCAATTGAGCACAATGAGGCCATATTTACAGCCACAGCTGCTCACTGCTATTAAGCATTGGGTGGTGGCACTTCAGATGCCCCACAGTTCTTCTGCCAAGATCAGCAGCACGGGTAAATAACACCAACTGGTTTCACCAGAAAAACGAGGCAACTCTCCTGCCTTCCTGAGACAGAGCTGAGATACACCACGGGGAATCTCGGCGTGCTAAAAGGAGCCACAAGATATCGAGAGGCAAATCCATAGGGAAAAAAAAATTGTTGACGATTTCCTTCTACCAGAAGGACAGCAGGAAGACCCCAAGTGATCTCAGAAAGGCACCACCAAAGCCTGGGTACCACCGGTGTGGTTCCAGCCTCAGAAGTGGCACGAGTATAAAGTGGTTCAGGGGATTTCCTGTTTATAAGATAAAGTCATCTTCAACTGGCTAAGCACACCTGAGTATGGAAGCCTGAACCACTCTGCAACAAGGCTGACGATTTCAGTTTCAGCTATAATTACTTACATAACTGCTACAAAGTACCTCTGAGGTCAGGCGAAAGAAACACTTTGATTTTAAACAAGAAGGTTAAGCAAAAACATTCAAGAGATTCGGTCACTTTCACAGTGGAAATACCTTTTAGGTGGCAAAATGGTCCAGCCTCAGACTTACTCAACATCCTCAAAACCATCCATAGCTGGCAATAACTTCCTCACACCAGGTAGTAAAGTTATGCCCACAGTGCCTCTACCAGAGACCATGTTTCATACCAGCTTCCCAAGACACCAATAAATGTCAAATTGACAAGGGTCTTAGGGTGCCCAGCTCCTTCTCATTTTAGGGAACATTTGCAAGCCTGTACACACTTTCCTCATTTCAAGGCTATGATCAGAAGATCCAAGTCATCCTTTCTTCCTCCTTCTCAACACAAATCTTATCTAATGTACAAAGATCTTAAAAAAGATAAGATCTAAAAGACCAAGTTCTAAATCAGACTTAATACAAACAAACCAAGTGTGTTTGGATGAACTCTGGAGTTACTATTTTAACATCATGTAATTTCACATCAGTGTGATGGAAGAGAGCTCGTCACCCTCCCTGCACAGAGTTAACCTCTAGCTCAGACAATTTCTCTGCTCCCCAGTTAACTTCAAGCCCTGTAACCACATTGTCAGGTTCCAATAGACATCAGCATGCTAACTGATATGATGCAGTCACAATTAAAAGCTCAGTCAGGATGACTTCTTTTTGGATAAATACAGACTTTCTGAACAACAGTTTCATCTGACTCATATTTCTTCCTACAACATGTGTGAAACAATTAGCCAATGTTACTTGTTAATAGCATCTGTTCCTTCACCTGATCTTTCACTGAAGACAACATACTGAAAAAAAGAAACAAAAAACAAAAAAACCTGCTTTTCTTTAGACTTGTTCAATCCTTTTAACAAGTAGGGGAAAAAGCTTGTAAGTAGCCCTACTGCATCTGAAGTTACATGGAAAATAGCACTTGCCAAAGATTTGCCCCAAAAGTACATCTTATGAAATATCTAATTTGAGCTCTTCCTTTTCTACCTTAGAAACCAAATGCAGATTTTACTCTTAGTCATTCCTACATTAAATCTGCTCCCAGACTCGACTGAACCATTGGAACCAAGAAAGAAAATGTGAAATTTTTCTTCACCTTTACATAAAAATTGTATGCAAGGGGTCAGCTACTGGGGGGCATTTCTATCAGCGTGAGCTAAGCAGAGCTGCATACACACCACAGTTCATGATCCCAGACCTCCACTCACTCTGCAAGCATTGGTATATCGAGTCCTGCTGGGTAGGAAGAAAACTTCTCAGCTTCTCCTGTTTTCTGCTATGAGCAAGCTGCAGTCCTGAATAACTCTGTCATTTCCTTTGGGGTGGGCTGCAGTAACAAATACATAAACTGAACACATCACCAAACCTAAAACTCATGAAAGAACACCTCACTTGTAGGCTTTACTGACTCCACAATCAATTTCAACAACAACAACAAAAAGCACTACCCAAGAAGCCCACTTATTCCAAGCAGCTTCTAAAATGCTGCTGATATCACTAAGGAATCTTTACATAACTTAATTAGAGCAGAACCATCTGTTACTTGAAATGAGACAGAAGACGACTTTCAGAGTAAGCACTAACAGAAAATCATATACTCGTCTGTACCGTTCTCATGTTTTTGAAGAGAGAAGCATGTGTCCCACATCACCCAACCATCCACAGGAGATTTCAGATTTTGAAAAGGAGATTTCACTCAACCAACACTAACTGCACTGAGTTTCAAAGTTATATTGCACATCCACTGTTTCTGTTTGCAGCGTCCAAATAAATAAACCACACGGATCTGAAGCATTTTCCTCCTGATCTGTTAGCTATCAGGTTCTGGGCTAATTCTTTAGAGGTGTGTAATAATGCATGTTAGATACAGCTTCAAGTCACTGCAGCTGGGGAAAGCATATTTGCACAGGGCACTAGCTGCTGCCTTCAAGTTCCAGCCTGTTCTGAGCAGTCAGATCTCCTCCAGTGCTCAGTTTGGAGCTGTATCAACAACAACAAGGGATTCCCAGAGCGAAAACAAGTGAGGGGAGAGGGAAAAACTAACAAAAACAGTCACTAACCAAATAAACTGTGTTCAAGGCGTAGCCAGAGATACAATTGGCCTTTTCCTCACCCTCTCAAAATGCTGCATCTGTATACACAGGGCCAAAGAGCACCTATTCTGGAGATTCCAGATAGGTCAACAAATGACATACCAGAGCTGGAAGTACAGCAAGAGCTTGCTGAGGAATTTTATTCTCTTTGGAGACCTGCAGCTAATTCTTCTCCTCCTTAGCCGGCTGCTTCATACCAGCAAACAAGGAGGCAGCTGGAAATCCTCCTGACGTCACAAGCCGTGATGTTTCTCCCTCAGAAGCCAAGTATTTGGAGGTAAGAGATGAGAAGAAAGCTTTCTTTGGAACAAGTAACATACCAAGTGCACAATACTGGAGATGAAGCAGCTGACCAAAGGCCTTAAATATTGTTCTGTCAAAATATAGCCAGTGATGCAAGTTGCCCAATAATCCATCCCTGGAGCAAACCTGAGTATTCACAGAAAGGAGCATTCAAACAACTACAGATGCATGAAATATTTCATGGAGCCCTTAGCAGTCTTAAGCCCCAGAGCACGTCAGCTTATACCTGTGCCACAAAAAGTTACCACCTGAATTGTGATGGATAGATCTGCATCCCTCCTGTGTGGCTTTGAGCCATATGTTCATCACAGTCTTGGCATACATACCTACACTCTCCCACAGATTAGCTCTCTCTCATAATCCATACCCATGTCTTTCAAATTTCAAAACCCTTTTCCAAGTCTTGTGTAACCTCACAGGTTCTGGTATTACGAAAAATAAAAGGCCTCAGATTTTACTTTTCCCTGTATTATTTGTTTGCTTCTGTTGCCATACTCCTTGAAACTGACATTACATTGCATTCAAGTTTTCTTCTATAAAGCATCTTTCATTATTTCTCTTCCAAGACCTCCTCGGCACCTCCATTTCCAAACTCTTAAACAACTCTCTCAGATAAAAACAGCTTTCTGAGATGCCCATTTGATTTCAACAGCTCTTTCCACCTACCGTTTCATGACGAGATAAGGACTTACTTTTTTATTCCTCTTTTCCACTGGCATTCTTCTTATTACAGACATCTATGAACTCTGGCTGTTTGCTAATAGACAACAGTTCCCAGACAAAATATCCTCACTTTCGATGTAAGGATCCTTTTCACTAGCTTCCTCATTCACCTTTATCCTTTTATTCATTACAACAGGAGAACAGTCGAGATTTTCACAGGTTTCTTCTTCCAAAGATAATAAATTTAATTATATTTCAGTGTGAAGAATGTAAAAAGAGTAGAAATCAGAATCTTGAGATAAAGCTTTCAGATGTAACTTAATTTCCAAAGCATCTTTGATTTTCATCATTTCTATTTGCAGATGCCAAAATCAGAACCATACAATCAAAAGTAGGTGCAAGCCTTACAGGTTCCAGCAAGGTGGTCAAGTTTACAAGAAGAGTATTTTTCTTCCTCCATGAGGACAAAGTCTGGCTTTGTCCACCTCCAGGGAACAGTCTTCAAAAAAAAAAAACAAAACAAAACACACCACCTCAAAAATATCCCCAAAACAACACTTTAAAGGGTATTAATGAAAACATCCTCAAAGAAGCATAAGTCTCATAACAACAGTTTGTACTGCTATAATTTAAGAATTGCTTACACTAGTATAGAAAATTAATCCTCACAATTTTCCAATAAAGCTGTCCACAGTATTCTTGCTTTAGAGATGGAAAAAAAAAAAGTCAAGCATAGGATGACATTTTTCTCTTCTTTCTTCTGCTGCTACTCTTCCTTCTCCCCACTCACCATAGTCAGGAAAGAGATTATAACCCAGAGGCTCCCAATCTGAGTCTGCTGTTAATTGCATTTGCTCATAGCACCTATAGAGCATTAGTGATACTTAGCATGACTTTCAGAGGCATGGCACAACTGCCTACTCCCACTCAAATCCATGAAAAATTGAAGACAAACCAGTCAGACTTTAACCTCTGCCTTTGGTTTCCATCATCAGAGAAGCAACAGGACATACTCAGAAAAAAAATGAATCCTTGGAGCGAACAAAAGTCAGACACTTACAGGCTCTCAAAGCAAATAAGCCAGGCAACAAAGCTGATATCCAGGTGCTCCCGCAGGCTGCTCTTGCTGTTGTAAGAGCTCCTGAGTTTTACCAACTTAAAAGTAGGAATGAGCGTTAACAAATCCACACCTGCCACGGGACACTAAGATCATCCTTGGTCAAGTGCTCATGACACATGCTTTATGCACTGCAACAAGCTGCCTTCCGTGTTATCACCTACACATCGACTGTGACTCAGTATTCAGGGAGTTCTAATGATTTGTTTATATCCTTAGCAGCTGATCATCAGCCATGAAAGTTATTAAAACACATTTTCTGTCTAGAAGAGCAGGGAAAGATGCCAATGACATAACGTTTTAATTAGAAGATGCAAGCACCTTTTTTTTTTCTTTGCCTTGAATTTGCAACATTCAGCTTCTTGCTGCTTCTAAGTTCAGTCCTCCCGAGGCTGAGAAAAGGAGTAGCACAGCCTCCTACAAACAGACCCAAAGAAGTTGTTTTTTTTTTTTAAACTAATCAGCACCATAAGCCGCATAGCTGGAACTTCAAAGCCACAGCAGTGTCTTAAAAGAGGCAAGTATTTACACAATTCTCTTAAGAACAAGGTCATATTTGCCGAGCCAGATAAACACAAACTTCAAACAAATACTGAAGTCTTTGAGTATAAACCATATGCAGAAGGCAACCGCTAAGTACTAGAGGATGCTTCACACTTGTTTAGGAGCTGTCACAGCACAGAAGAATCCCAGTACCCACAGAAGTTATGGACAGGCAAAAAATGCTGCTGTGAGGACATGCAGTATACTATACACACACTGCCCGAGGCCCTGCTCAGAGAAACTTCTAACCTTAGGCATGCGTCTCCAAGCTAAAAATGCACAGCCAGTAGTACAGTTATGAACTTCATACTTCACTATTTCAGACTGTCAAGTTTAGCAAATTCATACCAAGTCCAACAAACTGACCCTGAGATCTCAACAGGTTTCTTTCCCACATAAAATACCAACTGTGCTAACGATTGTGCAAACTAACTCTCAGCGGTACATAAACAATCTAATTTATTATGTAATGAGAGCTCAGCTGACAGGTACAGTGCCTACACAACATTATTTGCTACCAACTCAAGTACAGAGGTACAGCTGGGCACAGGCAAGATGCCCTATATCATCTTCATTGTTGTAGGCACAATGAAGAAAACACTGAATGATCTAAGCACTCTAGCAGTGTAATTCTCAGACCTACTTGGATTCAGCCTTTCCCATTTGTATTGGCTCCAGATGGCTGTTGTTCAGTTTAAGAGTATACATGCATTTCAAGGGAAATGCTCCTGAGGAACAAGGGAACTTCACCTGAGATGTTAAGTCAATGTTCTGACCACGAGAATGTCCCTTGAGCTCAGACAGACACACAAATTAGATTTATAAGTCTAACATGATTCAAACAAGAAGCTGGGAAATCGGATCCTACAGTCCTGCTCACAGCTCTGCCACCAATTCCCTGTGGCCTTTGTGAGTTACTTCATCTTTCAGCTGCTTAGCACAATGAACACTCTGGTGACCTCATCAGGACAAGGACACGGCCATCCAGATGATGTTCCTATGGAAGCACAAGCTAAGGCACGCCAATTTACTGGGGCCACCTGATGCAGATCCTGAGTCACACCGTCAGAGCTCTGAGGAATCCAAGTCTTTCACGAGATCAGGTGTTTCCCCACCTGTTGCTGGGCACCCAAGCGTGCCACCTTCCTAACAGGGTAACCCATCCACTAAACTAACAGCAACACACACACTAAGCCCACACTCATAAGCTTACCTTGTCAAGGTAATGAAAAAAAATACAGATCCAAAAATTAAGAGTGTTAAAAAAGTGTTTATTTTTTTTACACTCTCCATTTTTGGTGAGGCAACACCCTAGGGAAGAGCAGAATGAACACGTGCACACTCCTTCTGCCCTTCCTAGTCACAAATACCATTCTCCATACAGAACTCAGAAAGCATACCTTTGTGGAAAACATATATGCTCACCTGACCAAAAAAAAAAAAAAAAAAAAAAAAAAAAAAAAAAAGAAGCCAGGAAAGCACATCTTATCCAAGATTAAGAATCAAACTCAGCCCTTATTGTTAAAGAGCATCAGTGACGTTCTAGAGGCATAAAGAGACATTGGACGGGTCAGTGAACCATGCAAGGAACTGGGAGACAGGCCTGGGCACGGAAGCCAGAAGTCCTGTCACTAACTTGATACGTGACATCAGGTAAACAATTTCATCCCCTCTCAGTCTCAGCTTACACTTTAGTAAGCCGATAATGATAAACTACCTACCTCACTACATGGGTGGAGAGCGCTTTACTAATTCATGACAGCAAAGCAACCTGAGAAGAGTGGATATAAAGCTAGTCCACATACACACATACAGATGGAGACAGATAAACAAATTGGAAGAAAAGACACGTTACCCAAAAGCTCCAGTCAGCACTCCAACTGTACTGGGCAGGAACCTGCATCTTCTCTGAGCACGAACCAAGAGCCTCCTCGGAGTCCGCAAGCAGCTGGTTGATAAGACCATGATCCACCTCATGAACTTCCTGCGAACAGGGAAGGGAGGTTATGTCACTTGAGAAAGGCGCTGAAATAAGATGGTTAAGCCATTTAAGAACCGTGTATTAAATGAAACTTGATGTGCTAGGTTTACCCAGGTGAGCGGCATGCAAACGCTTCCCACTGGCAGCGTTTTCATCGATTTTTTTTATAGCATATGCTCTATTTAATTTTTACCTACCTCATTATCAGAGTACATTATTTCCACAGCAACACCTCCACCTGGGCACTGAAGCCACACAGATGTTTAGAGCTGGGCTAACCTGAACAGGAGACACCTGTGTACCACTTGCAGGACACCTCTGGGCACCCAGGGACCTTTCAGAAAGCGAGTCTGCACTTCCCAGAGACGCAACGTACTTTATCACGATACAAATATATATATTTTATACCTATTATTTACACCACAAGGTTTATTTGTACAAGACACAACACTACAGAGGCCAGCAGCTCTGCTTGCATTCCTCGTTAGGAAAATAAGCACGCTTCTGGAGCACTTTCCCTCGACACCGCTATTCGCTTGGGAGCTCGGTTGAGCTTCAGGAGGGGCAAGGGAGCCACAGCACAGGGGGACACTTGTCCCAAATCGCACATCAAGCCGGGCCAGCACCCTACCAGCCCCCAGCCCACCCAGAAGATCCCAAACCCGGCTTCTCGCCCAGCAGGACCCGCAGCCGGGGCGGCACCGCCACGGCTCCCCCCATCCCCGGCGGGCCCTGCCCCACTCGCTGCCCCCCAAAACTTTCCGAACCGGCGGCGAAGACGTCCGGGACCCCCCCCTTTTTCCTTTTTTTTCCCCTTTTCCCCCCTCCCGGGGCCGGGGCACGGAGCTCACCGGCGGGGAGCGCGCAGAGCCCGGCGGCAGCGGCGGCGCTTACCATGGAGGGGGGCGAGGGCGGCGCGGCGCCCGCCAAGCGCCTCAGCGGGGCCGCGGCCGCCATTTAAAGGGGCAGGCGCGGAGCCGAAGGCGGGAGGCGCTTGCCGAGGGCCAGCGGCTCATGAGGAGGCCGGGCCGGGGAGAGGAGGAGAGGAGAGAAGGGAGAGGGGCCGCCCGCCCACGGCTGGGGGCTGCCGGGCAGCCCCGAGAGGGAGCCGGGCTGGGCGGAGGGGGTTTGGCGAGCCTCCGCCCCCCCCTCACCCTATACACGCGGGGGGAGCCCCTGTGAGGCTTTGGGAGAGCTCGCTGAGGACGGCGAGGAGTTGGTGGAAAGTTTGGGAAGGAAAAAGTGATGACAGAGCCACCTCCCCCTCCTTTCTTCCCTCCCTCCCTCACAGCGGGAGGCGGTGGGGCTGGGCACAGCCTGCCCAGCGCCGCTCCACAGGGACCCCTAGAGGGGGGAGAGCGAAACCCCACAGCCCTGTGGGGTTAGCCGAGGGGGGGGAAGCTTCACGTTCAGCTGGTGGCTGCCAGCGACGTTAAAAAAACAAAAACACTGCACTAAAACACTGAAAACCTTCTTCTGTATTCCCTTGGTTTGAAGCCGGCTGCCCGACAGCTGTTCTTGAGCACGCCGCGTTTCACAGCACAGGTACTGCTACAGGATGAAACGGACACACTGCACATGCCGTTCATGCTCATCACAACACAATTTTTTTTCTTAGAAATGCATCAGATACTTGGGTTTACATCAGATAGTGTTTGGAATGCCTTTGATCCAGCCCCATCTTCCCACACTGACTCCGCTGCCACCCAGCCACAGCCACTGTCTCAGTCCCGACTCCTCTCAATGTGCCAGCTGCCTCTGACTTCGCTGGTTATTCACTCCTCAAATTCTTGGTTGCTTTTGATTTCCCTGACTTGTTCCTTCCATAGTTATTTTCTTTGCTTTCTAGCACTTTGGCATTACTCCCTTGAGAAGAGCCTCATGACCTACCTTTCAGCTTTCCACCAAAGTACCATGTTGTCCTGTGCTTGGTCCCAGCTCCCTACTTAATAAATATTTTCTTCAGAGTAATTCCTTCCTGATAATCCCAGGTCAGGTCTTCCCACAATCCCAACCCATTTGAATACTTGCCTTCTAGCTTCCTCAGCCATAACCCTGCTTTCACTGATACAGGCGTCACCACATCAAAGCTAGATATTGTTCCTCTTGACATCGTTCGGTCAGCAGGCTTTTGCGAGTCAAATGTGGAATTTCTTAAAACAGTTATTGCAGTCCTCCCACCTGCAAAGACGCAAATCAAAGACTTTGTCAGGGTATTCACAAAAGCTGTAACATCAGGACAGTTGTCCTCATGGTGTATAGGGTTTTCTCTTTGTTTTGGGTGGTGGGCGGGGGGGTGGTCCTTTTTGCTTCTAAATACCAAGAAAAGCAGAAATACTGATGCTTCCCTTAGAAGTGTGCAGCACATATGTTTTAACAGGTGTGGAATTGAGTCTCTACTGGATAATCAAGCAAAATTCCGTTATCTGAAGAGTCCTAAAGATAAGCAAAGTCCTTAGATAAGGCCAGCAGGCTGCTGGACAGGTGCACTAGGAGAGGCATCAGCCAGCTAGCTGGGCTGGCACGTGCTCTGTACGGCTGCAGCTAAGGATCCGTACTTTGAAGAATATATTTTACCTATACGCGCAGTGTGTGTACAGCCACATATATAATAAAGTCCTGTAACTTCCCTAGGATGCTAGGAATCAAGTTTGCTTTCTTGTCTCACCTCCACTAGGAAGGGGTTCAGCAGAAGAGAGGTCTCCTTTTGAACACCTGGATATTCTGTGCTCAGCCCAAAGTTCAGGTTTATACAAGGCCAAAACAAAACAAAACAAAAATAATAATAATAATAATAATAAATTATCTTCCCTCTGCTCTCAGAGCACTTTTGGCATCTTCCATGGGATAGATGAGAACAGCCCCCGGGAAGTCATTGTTGTGACTTCAGATGTGGCTGTCATCCAGGCAGCAGGTGATAACTTTAGTGTGACATTCACCAGGCAGAATGTGAGGTCCTGTTGCAACAATGCACACGTATTTTGTCTCGCCCGTACCACCCGCACTACTTTTTTTGCTTGTGCTACTGGTGAGGGTGAGACCACACACTTCAGCAGCTATGAGGCAGCACGTTGGGAAGCTCTATGTATCTGCAGTGTCTTCATTTCTCTTCTTCTTACTGGTGGGTGAGTACTACAACACCTTCCTTAACGAGAAGAAATATCGTTTATTCATAGAATTTGGCTTGGGAGGTTCTCTTCTTCTTTTTTTTTTTTTCCTTCTTTTTTTCTTTATGTCTTTTTTTTTTTTTTTTTCAAAAAAAAATTCTCTCCTGAGGGTTTCCCCAGGATGCAGGAAAACTATATCCAGCATTGTACACTGCATCAAAACACTTTTTTTCTTTATACATATGCTCCTTTTTAGTTAATAGCAATACGTGTTTGGACTTGATCCCCAGGGTGGAATTTATCTTTCCAGAAAGCGTGAGTTTGCCTGGCTTTTTTCAAGAAGAAGGGCTGTGTATCATCCTTGCTAGGACCTTCATTTCTATTTTAGTTCTCTGATGTATTAGCAAGCAGTTATCCACACAGGGTAGTTACTCACATCCATCTGTAAAAGCCAAACTTAACCCAGGGCAAAAGTCATATAAATTGAGATAAGCGATGAGCAGTCATTGATCACTTAATCACAGGCCAACTGGGAGCAGGGTAGAGCTTGCAAAGCACTCTCACAGCACCAGCTGGGTGTGAAGTTGAGCCTGAAAGCCAAGAAAACCACCTGAAAGATGGTCGTTCCAGCATGTGAGGATTTTTAGGTGGGTTGGAAATTGAGTCCTCAACCTCTGCTCCCTTTATTGAGCTCGAACAAAGGAAAGGAGGCACAGCAAGAGAAGGCACATTTGGCACTGACCTCCAGCCTCCGCTCTGGTTTCCCGATGCTGTTGGCCACTGGCAAATGAAGCTTGCAGGGCTGCTGTGGTGAACTCCGGGGATCAACAGGGAAATCTGAGGTCCCAGAAGTAGGAAGGGTTTTTATGCTGGCACATTTTATTCTTTCCTTTTGTCCTCTCGCCTGCCTCGTGTATTTCTCAGGCACAGCCAACGAGATGGCCTTACATGGGAAAGGACCAACCTGCAGATGGAGCAAAGGGTAGGCTGACGGGTTAGCAGGTGCCCTGCGGGTACTGGGAAACGTGGAGCACGTTGTCACATTACAGGGAGCCCCAGAGAGCTTTCTCCCCTCGTGGCTGAAAAACGGCCACGAACGAGTGACTTTATGTGACAGTGACCTATTAGATCATCTAATAATTTCTCCAGGTCAAGACAAGATCATCCACGCTGTCTGTCTCTGTGCTCTGTCTAGCCTAAGAGCTTTCACCAAAAAGCCTCGCATTCCTCTCCAGGGGGGACTGAGCCCTACAACCCACTGAAGGGGGAGCCGCACATCACTCTCCTAATGAAGCGATTGACATAAAAAGAGCTTTGAAGCAGAGTCAACAGAGCATTTGGCATTGGTACGCTGCCAAATGCCAGTATGATAAGGGCATTGTGTATTTAAATACCAGTGAGCTAGCAGGTTCCAGTTTTGCAACCTTACCAAAAAGGAAAAAAAAAAAAAAAAGGAAGGAAGAAAGAAAGAAAAATAGAGGCTGTGCTGTGACCTTCTCAGTGAGAACCCCAAACAGAGCCGGGACTAAACAACACAGCCTACTCCTCTTGCATTTTGATTTTCCTAATTAGCTGTAAGCTAGGTCTAGTGAATCAAAGATGTGGGGTAACGCAGATGACAAGGCCAGTTATTTCCTGATAGGCAGCGCAAATGAAACTCGTGATGAACAGGAGGCAACATCAAAGCACATTGTCCCTGCTCTGTTATGATCTCTGTGCCACTAAGTGACTGTGTAAAAATGATGCCTTTTTCTTCACTAAAAGGAATACAAATTACGATTGTGTTGCAGGGAGCATGTGTGGTAAGGCAGGAATACCTCTAGCAGTGAAGAAATTCTGTTGCCTTTCCTTGACAAGAAGGTAGCAGCGGCACACACTGCTCTTGCTAAAGCAGCAGCATCCAGCAAAGATGATTGATGGACAGAGATTTTGAAAGAATATTTGAGGCAAAACTGCTCTAACAAACAATCAAATGCATCACATCCGAATACGCACAGAACCAAAATATGCCAAGCTACCTTCAGCGTTATCACACATTTGTCAAAGTATTTGCACTTCAAGATTAAAACTTCAAGATTACTTGTACTTCAAGATTAAACTTGACTTTTCACAAGGTTTTCACGAGGTGTATAAAAATAGGAGACTCCTTGTGAACTTTTTTTTTTTTTTTTTCCTTCCAACCACTCAGAAATTTGGTGATGTAGAGCTTTTTAAAGCTGCTTCTCGTCTGATTGAAAAGTACCTGTTGCCTGTCAGTGTCTCCACGCAGGAGCTGAAACGGGGTTATTAACAGAACAGGGAAGGAAACAAGAAAACAGGAATAAAACTCTGGAAAATCTCCGTGTGTCCTGCTTCCCAGGCCTTCTTCCTTGTGTTGTTGGACTGCTGGCAGACACAGCTTGCTCGCACAAACCTCTGTCCGCTGCATGCAGTGACTTGCTTCTGTTTCATCCTGTCGCAGGGGCGGGGGGAAAGTCACAAGCTAACCAGCTCTTCTCTTTCCTCCCTCATCTTCCTGTTTTGACCAACTTCACAGCCTGGAACTGGAAATTCATTCCTGACAAAAGGGCGGTGGAAGCTGTTACCATCTTGCGGAGGATGCACATGATGTTCTGGATTTTAATTTATTTATTTATTCATCTATTTAGTGATTTATTTTCTGGGTTTTGGTCACGCTACATATCACCTTCTGTGGGCACCACTTGTGAGCCATTTGGGGACAGTAGACACGATGCATGCTGTGTGGTTGCCCAGTTTCATAGCCAGCTTTTGTTTTCTGTGTATTTGTGCATCCATGTGTTATCTCTTGTCTGGCACTTAAACTGTAAACTCTGTGCTTCATCCTTTTGTGAGACACCTAGAAAAACAAGGCCCGGCTTTCTGACAGAAACTGTCAGTGCTGCTGCCATACAAGTCATAAATAATAATAGCTTATGAATACAACTGTGATTTCGTACACAAGCTTGCCTGGAGGAGCATTCAAGTAACTCCCAAACCCATCATCAAGCGAGCGGGTTGGTTTTCCATTGCCACGAGACATTTGTCCCTGATGCACAGAGGGACACTATTGTCACTGGGAAGCTTCAGCTGGCCCAGACAATAGCAGCTCACACCCTGCGAGCTGCGGTGAAAGGCTGAAGACAATAGGAGATCAAAACCTTCCCTGAATGATCCGCAGCCCTTGAGAGGGCACCGGCTTGTAAGAAGGGAGACCATTTTTTTTACTTGAAGAAAATAAAACAGTGGAAGAAAGTTTTTGCAAAGATTGGTTTGAACTCTTGCTTGGAGGTAGCTGTTGGGTTATTTTTAAGAGTTTGTTTCCCCCTCTTTTTGTTCCAGCGGGGGATTTGAGACAGCAACTATTCCTCTCATCTTCTCAGCCCAGGCTTGTTTCCAGAAATGAGATACACTGCATTACTCCTAGCTCCAGGCTGCTTGCTGCTATGATTAGCAGTTGCGTGAGGGAAGGCAGCTTTAAATTTCTGGTCCAGGCATATTGTCTGTATGTTCCTAACAGAGAGCAGCGGGATAATGGGATCCCTTCACAGAGGATAAATGTCACCCAGTGACAGGAGTCCTCTTAATTAAAAATAAGGTAGTGTGACAGTGTCTTCAGGTGCATCTTCTCTGTGTTTCAGGATGTTGGTTGTCAAAATGGAGCTGGCTATTTCATATGCTGAGTGTTTTCACAACAACTCAAGTTATCAAACGCGTATGTTGAAATCTACGTGTTGAAACCCACAGGAACTCTAACTTGTTGAAAACAGTTCCAGAAAGGGGGCTGCCCAGGCAGGATGACTTAACTAACTTTCTGCTAGGCAAACAGAAAATCAAGTCCCATCTTTGTGCTTACCTGCTCTGCTTGTAAAACAGATACAGAACATCCTGCAGTCAGTGCCTCTCACCACCAGCTTCCCTTGGCTCACCAGGTCCTCTCTTCTCCCTTTCCTTTTCCCTCTGGCATTAAGCTTTTATATCCCTGGATATAGAGCATGAACTTTATTTTTACATTCACCAAGAGCCTGCTAACTCCTCAATTTCAGCCTCTTTGAACATCAGATCTGCTCCTCAGATAGATTAGGCATCATCTTTAGGAACTCCTGTGCTAGAAAATCTGTCTCTCTTGAGTAGAGCGTGTCACCACACTAGAGAAACACTCACATCAGTATTCTCAGTATCAATACCTGCAGCAAGCTAAGATGCCATCCTCCTGTTTGCACATAATATCTTCTGGGTGTTCAGTCTGTGGCAATGGAGATTTCTTCTCAGGATCCCAAGATTTCCTACCCTGAAACTGGAATTGCATGCCAAACCCTCTAAGAAGCCACCACATTATGTTTCGGGATGCAGGCAGTTCTATTCAGATGCTCTCATGTTCGCTGTACTTGTCAGAGCAGAGCTGCCTGTGTGCAAGGGGACATGCACTTTTTGCTGTGCCTTGAAAATGGTTGAGACCCTGAGACTTTTTGGAGTGGGAAGATAGAGGTTAGAGTTTCAGAAGGAAATGTGTCTGAATGTGGCAGAGAACCTATCTGCACACATGAACATAACCTAAGCGGGAACCAGGAAAAAAATCCCTCAAATCCTAATTCCAGGAGCTGTTCTGTGCTGTGGTTACAGGTCAGAAAGAGTCAAAAAGTTTATTTTTCATTATTTTGCCCTCAACCTTCCTCTTCTCTCTCTCTTTTCTGGTACAGATGTTGGTGTTAGTGGTGGAAATCCAAGCACAGAGAGAGCAGCTGTATCTCACAGGGCAGCACAGCCTCCACTGTTGACAACGCCTGAGCCATGGCACCTTTTAGTGACTCAAACACCAGCCAAGGAAAAAGCCAAAGAGGGGGAAACTGTGGTCTTAAATTGCCACTTCAGCAGTCCACAACGTCCTTCCCTGGCTGACCTGACGGTGAAGTGGTACAAAGAAGACGAAAAGGGGCAGATGGACCTGCTGGAAAACAACGTGACCATCTTGCCAAATAACTCTAGGATTTTCCTGAGTGGAGACTTGTCCCAGGGGGATGCCTCCCTGGTGATCCTCAATGTGACGACCGGTGACCACGGTATCTATTACTGTGAGGTTACGCTTCCAGATGGGAAGGTGGTGACAGGAGATGGCACAAAGCTGAGGATCAGGAGGGCTCTGGGTAATATTTGGTGTTATTTATTATATTCTTTTCTCCCTCTTCCTCCACCAAAGCTGGTCTACACACTTGCAGAAGGAGGGAAGTTAGGAAGTTAGTCTGCTTGGCCTCTAGCAGCTATGGGCTGGTGTCATGGAGTGTAATTGCTAGGTAGCATTTCTCATTCTTTTTGTTAGGCTAGGTAATTTCAATTGGCTTGCCCCGAGAAACAATCACACAGGTGTTATTACAACAAGAGACTTTTACAACCAAAAAGGGAAGAAATAATTTTGTCACTGGAACCAGTGAGTGCCAAGAATGAAACTGCCAGACAAGGCTTTGTTCAGTTGAACCCCTATGAGTGGTAGGTGTCAAGATACTTTCTCCCTTTTTTTGGACATCATTTCTCTCCAACACACTAATCTGCATATTCATTCCTTAACTCTGGATGACGTAAGTAATCCCACGATAAAACACGAGGATCATATTATATTGGTTCTGCTTAATTTCAGCCACATTCAAATCAAAGTAGCATTAAAACTGCCATGCTGTTTTCTTAGCCTCACAAATAGACACCAGGCATATTAAGGATGGAGATAACTTGCTTTGCCTTTATCAACTGGGATTGTCAAAGCAGCTTTCCTTTTTATATAGGCCAAACACATTCCAATCCCAATGAATCAAAACATCAAAAGGTTTATTATCTTATTATCTAACTTAGAAAAAGTAGCACTTTTTTTGTCAGGAGTAAATCATGCAAGTGCTGCTCATTATCAAAGCTTCTCGCTCACTGAGTTTCACTAGGCCTTTGCCCTTTTGAGCCTGAATCCTTCCCTTTCTAATTTTTATACAACTACTCAATTTAAACCATGGCTCTGACAAGGCAAGAAAATCATGCCCCTGCAAGGACTTGGCCATGTATCTTATGAGGTCTCCCACTGGCTTGATCTCATAGTCTCAGTAGTGCGTGTTACTCGTGCAGTGTCTGCTCCCTGGCCGATATAATTGCCTTTCTGTGTTCCTGAGAAGATGAAATACATCATTTCTGCGCTGTGCCTGAATTAAAGGGACGAGAGAACACGAGAAATATAACTCACAAAGAAATGAAGTGTGCCACAAATCCAGACTGTCCAAAAACTTATCTAAAATTAAAAGGAGAAATTAGATGACAGCGTTGACTTGTCCATTACACGAAGCAGATGATGTATGTTTTGAAGTGAGGTAAGTAATGGTTCTGCAGCACCTTCATTGCCTTTTTGATGAACGAGCAGCCCCCCAAATCAATTTCAACTACAGGACACATCCCGGCATGTGGGAAGATCAGGTTGGATTTTTACATATGAGCTACAGCTCGTTGACTGGTGAGTGACTGCATGTCCGTCTATTCGGCAAGGTAGCAGCTTCTCCTGTGAACAAGTGACCAGAAGTCTGGAAATCTGTCTATGAATTCCTCAGCCCCTGTGCAATGGGTTTTACTTCTGGTTGTGAATGATGACTGAGAATGGAGCCGAAGGTATTGGTGGGGCTGTCTTAAGCACCTACGTTAAGAGAAAAAGAGAAGGTAAACGGGGCACCAGAACAGTTGGTGATGTCCCTTTCTTCCTTTCCTCAGTGAATTGCCTCAGTGCAGTTCAGTGGTAGGTGTCCTGGGTTAAACTCGTTGTGATTAAGGGCTGATTAAAACTGAGATAAGATTTCAGGATTTATCTTGTAGCCAACAGAGTAGCAACAGCATCCAGATCTTCTAGCGAAGCTTAAATGCAACCCCTTAGAGATATGTAATGAATGCCTGATCGTACTGTAATTGTAGATGAAACTGGAAGGCTTTTAAAGTATTCTTTTATTATCCTTTCTGGATGAGTCACATGGCAGAATGCCTACCACGGGGCAGTCACATAAAATCTGTTCAGATCAGTCTTGTGCCTCTGCCCGCCCAGGTCGCTCCCTACAGAGAGGTTCCTCCTCTGGCAGGCTGTTCTGCAGGGCAGGTGCTCTCCGTGATGCATCCCATAACTAGGTGGGTCTAGTGTCCCCACCTAACCAAAGGTTCTTCCTGAATCATCAATAAATAATGCAGCCAGGAGGCCAACGTGCTCTTATCTCAAAGAAAATGGGATCATCCCATCTTGACCATGCAACAACCCCAAAGAGCAACAAGTCAAAGTAAGGGCTTCAGTGGAGCTCTGCCCACCTTTGGGTGCTGCTCCGTAACAGCGCCAGGTTGTTAAGGGAGACTGATAGGGAGATGAGGCTATTTTGTCCCTAAATCCCCAGAAAGCATAGCAGCTTCATGCAAAGGAATGAAAAAAATGGCTCCATCGTGCAATACATTCCCGTGTGGAAGCCAATGACTTCATGACAGACAAGACATCATTATAATCACTCTCATGGCAAGTAGCTTCCCTACAGACACTGCAGCAAATGTGATAACCACATTGCATACACATGCCTGAAAGATATCTTATGCTGCTCTCTCTGCCTTTCCTTCTCCCCCAGGCCTGTTCGGTATCGAAGAATCCATTGGGACGATCATCGGAGTTGTGGCAGCGGGTATCGGAGGCTTGGTGATTCTGATAATTGTTCTAACCCCGCAGCTAAGGAGGTGTGCCCTCTGCATGAAGCAAGGCTCTCACCAAGGTATGGAGCACAGAACAAAACCTGGCATTACCTGATAGGAAGATGACCCTGGTCACCTGTTTCCTTTTTTTTTTTTTTTTTTTCAAAATTAAGTAGGAATTAGCCAGTTACTTACCTTTGGTCAAAGCAGGTGTCTGGAAGTATGAAGTGTGGATGAAACTCTGCAAGGGCTGGTCCTCTATTCCATTTCTTTTTCACATAGTTCCTTGTTTATGTTGGAAAGACCTTCATGTATGGGCCCAATGAGTTGCCTATAAATAAAATAGTATCTTCTTTAATTGCCACCTTCAGCAAAGAGTTGTTCCGTGAGACACTCCTTCTCCTTTTAACCAAGTCCTCCTGGATCTGCTTTGTGTTCTTTGGGGTTTATTCTGAAGGATGGTTCTTTCTCCCACTGACTACACACTTGTATCAGTAGTCTTGTCATACTTGCATACAGAAAGCCTGTAATGGACCAAGTACACACACGAGATGTGGTTTGTAAAGCCCAGTAATATCTTTTATTAGATCAGCTGCTCAGATAGGGTAAAACAGACATTTTCATCACACAAAGAAATGACCCAGGGTGAGGCTGATGTATCCAAAAATGCAACTGCCTCTTTTTTTTTTTTTTTTTCTAGCTCTGGCAGCTGTTCTAGTAACAGTAAGCTGACACCAAAGGCTGGCCACAAGTTTAGTTCCCCTTTGGTGCAGCCCAAGATGCAGCCTGCATTTCAGGATGAGCTCAGCTGACTGGAAGCTTTGCTAGATGGGACTCTTTTGAAAAGCTCGTTTTCTTTCTCTCTTCTCCGGAACTCAAAAATCTTACCCATCCTAAACTTCCAACCCAACCCATTCCGTGATTCCGTGAAATCAAACAAACATGAGGAGCTGTTTGCTCTTCACTGGAGCGCTGCCGCCACCTGATGGCCAGCTTTGCGGGGACAGGGACAGGGACAGGGACAGAGCCCGCTCCCTCTTACCCTCCCAGCCTTGCTGCATAATCATATACACAGCATAATCCCTTTGCAAACCCTCTGAGCGAACAGAGTTTACAACCTCTCACCTTGCTAGATAGCCTGGGGAGAGTTTTTTGTGCTGTACTAACGTTGTATCGCTCACTTGCTCTATTTTTTCCTTCTTGCAACGTAGCTTGACCTGCAGTGCTACAGGAATCACTGGAAGATGCAAAGGCTAACTGTGGAACAACTTGTAAGCCAAAAAGGAAGCTCTAGATATAATAAATGTTTTTGCATCCATACATGTTGCCTTTGGCATTTTTTCTTTTTCTAGTATGTTTCTTCTTCCTGCAGCTTTGACAGCTGCAGTGGCATATTCAGCATTCCTCCTGCAGCGAGGAGCAAAACAACCATTCAAAAAGGAATTTGTGTTGTCACCTGCTGAGGGCCCACTTGGTCTGGCCACATCTCTCTGAATCTAGGCTCTGATGAGGTACCTTGGGTCTTTCCCTGCCATTACATCTTATTTGGAGATGCTCCAAGTCTGCCAGAAGTGCTTCAAAGTGGACAGAAGGAAGGCTGCCAGCCACAAACACCTGCCTGAGGGAAGCGCCACGCATTTGCCCAGAATGTTCCAGTGTTCCCATCTGCCTGGGAACGTCCCCCTCTCAGTATAGAGGGTCTTGTCCCAAGGGCTTGCTCCAGCCTACTGTCCTGCAACAAAGGGGCAAAGAAGGCCCACTTGAATGCTACCCCTGCCTGAAAAAAATGGGGTTTGGTTTTACTCTTCCAGAAGGAAATACAGTGCTTCTATCTAAGCCTCAAATAGCTTGAAGAAAAAGGAGAGATTTGTAAGATTTGCTTGTCATGAGTAATGTTCTCCACTGCCCTGGTCTCTTGGTGTGACAGTAATTGATCCCCAGGCGGTCAGTGGCAGGGGACTGTGCCAACACCGGTACAGGAGAGCAGCACATCAGGGTTTGAAACGTGTGTGGCAGGCAAGGAACGTGCTCTTCTGCCTCAGCTAGGTGTGCCTACTGGCTGAAGTCAGAAATATTTGCTGGTCTTGCACCAGTAACGTCCCAGTGCAACTCTGCGTACCTTTGAACGCTCCCCAGGAGCATCCCCAGTGTTATGAGGCAAGAACATGAGGCAGATGGCTCAGAAACACACACACACTGTCTGTAAGAAGGGTTAGAGCCCTGCCTGGGGTAAGAGCTCTGCTCTTCCTTTCAGGAGCAAGCAGCTCGGCCAGCAGAACTCCTCCCAGTGCAAGTAAGGCATAAGGAGGCTTCCTCCTGTTGTGATTGATGCTCCTGCTCTTCCTACAGCCCCAGGAAAATACAGGGGGGTCACTGTACTTCAACGTGCATGATTCAGGTCTTCAGAAACCAGCCTCTCTTTTCTCAGAGATTTTTGTTTGTTTGTTTGTTTTGTTTTTAATACAACAGACACACACACACACACAAAAAAAAAAGTCCAGCAGAAGTCTCTACATATTTTCCAGATTATGTGCAGTTGTGTGGGAGCTGAAGGTCAGGCTGTGTGAAAGGACATAAAAGCCATTTGGTGATTGGCAATGTGCTCTAGCTACACTGCAGACAACACTCAGTTTCAGCGCAGATCTGCTTGGAGTGTCACAGGGGTCCTTACCTTTCGCACAGAAGTGAACAGAGCAGGATTTTATCCTTCCTTCAGTATTTGGAAGAGGCACGCATTTTGCCCTGTCTTTCTTCCCCATAAACCCTTACCTGCCAGAAATTCTCTCACACCATTGTTAGCTCAGGGAAAAGAGGTACAATTTTTATTCCAGTGCCTTCAGATTAGAAGAAAGCTCCTAACAAGACTATTTTCCCCCACCGTAGCTGAAGTGGCAGGTGGGATGAGTCTGTCCACACAGAAAGTTTGGCCAGAGGATGAAGTGCGGGTTGTAAGGGGCCTCTCCCCAGCACTTGGCTGCCTCTTGGTCACACTGGCACACCATTTTTTCACATCGGTCTGTCACTTTATCTGCAAAAGAAAATGTGAACAGAAAATGAGGGATGCTGAGCTGGACCAAGGGGAGAAACACTTTGAAGAGTGAGCAAGTCCCTAACAAAGTGGTTCTTGGGGAACACAGGCTGAGGGAGCAGGCAGAAGAGGCTACTCAGCTGCTGCACAGAAAATCCCCATCTGCGTGAGCAGGAGGAGAGCAGGACCAACGTGTTGTGTTGTGTGCGGATCTGATCCACCCCATCCCCTCTCTGTCAGTGGGTCTGACTTTGACTGTGGCCAGGGGCGTCAGAAAGTAGCAGCTAAATGTAAAGCAGCAATGCCTATAAGATGTGCCTGGCACAGAGCACTCCCTGCTTCCAAAGCTGTGTGAACAATCATTTTTAGTTCTTCAGCCGAAGCTAAAAAAGAAAATTATTTTAGCTTAGCCTGAGCTAAAAATCCTCCCTTCTTCTTAAGCCAGCTTTTACTCCTCCCTCTTCAGATCGGACCAATTTCAAAAGAAAAATGCTGTTTGAATGGAAGAGTCTCCCACGGGGACCACTCTCAGGAGAGGGCTGGACATTTGGAAACCCGAGGCTATGGCAGCACCTGCTGGGCACCCTTCTGTCATGCCCCATGAGCTGCTCTCACCTCTCTGATCACAGCAGAGGAGCTGAGGAACTTGGCAGCAGGGTCAGCTACCTGATTTTTGTGAGTCATGGGCTGCAGAGCCTGATCGAAACCCCACACACAGAGCTACACACCCCACAGCCATACAACTGCGTGACTGGGTGAGGACCACTGAGAGCATCAAGGCAGCCAGCTCAGGTGGCTCCATCACAAATGACTCATTTGGGGTTAATGAAGCCCATCCCACCTCGAGGTAGCTTAAATTCAGCTGTTAGGGTAATATTACTTAAAAGCACAGTGCCTTGCTTATATGACACTGCTCCTGTGGATTTTCTATCTCCCTCCAAACCCTGTGCTAGGCAAAGTTTAAAGCATTCTTTCATGTCAGTGCACACAGGCTTTGATCCAAAACCAGCTGCCATACATACAAATCTTTCCACATTTAACTGGACTTTGCTGGACCAATCCTATATCTGATAAATAAGAAGAGCCCAAATGTCTCCAGCTATTCTGAAGAGAATCACAGATCTACCAGTAACGTTTTAAGGGCCCCCTTCACAAGGACTCAGCAATAAGTCCATTTTTTGCTTAGCTACCATTCAGCTTTTCTCCCTGCCCTCTGCTCCCTGAGTTCTCCCTGTGCCATGCCAACCACTCTCAGCCTAATGTCAGGACAGGAGCCTGGCTTGGCAGCCAGTCCTGGGAGAGCACAAAGATTTTTTTTGACCAGCCCCAGCAGCTTACAGCCTTTGCTATATTCCGGATATTTGCTGAACGGAATTCACCTACATGTGATGGCATATCTGGACTGAAACATACAGTTTTGCCACATTTTTTTTCCGTTATACAAACAAAACTGCATAGCAGCAGCAAAAGATGTGAGAGGTCCCAGGTAAAATGAGTTTCTGTTTCATTTCCCTGAAAATACCTGTGTTTATGACATAGTGCCAGGCCGCAGGCATACGATTTCCTCTTGCATAGCATGGACAGTGAAAGCAGTTTTGCTTGTAATTTCTCTGGACATCTATCCTCTAAGCCCAGCAAACATGCCTTGAAATCTCTCTATTCCTTGAGTTTGAATGCAATCAGACATTACACCTTCCCATCTCAGTAAAACCTGCTGTGCTGCAGCCTAGGAAATTTGTCTTCAGGGCACATTTCTGTAAGAATGTAAGGATGTAAGAGGAAGTGAAGCTTGCTGAAGACTTATGGAGAACAGTTGCTGGATGCTTCTGAGACCCTCCCAGGACATCAGCTAAGGAATTAATGGCATTTGTTTAACAAACACTTGTTAGCCAGGTTGGAACAAGCGCAGCCCTGTGCATTTTTATGGGGCAAACATTGCAGATCTCATGGACTCTTTAAGTCTTACATCTGCAGCTGGGATTGTTCCTTCGCAGCAACAAGAAAGTCACATATCGAAACAGCTAGCAGAAAATATCGGACAGCAATGGAAATACGGATAAATGAGAGGGAGAGCAGTTATGACTTCAGCAAAATATTCCTCAGCCAGCACTCTCTATTTAATAGGTTGTTTTGGCACTTGGACAGGAGCTACTGTGGATATGTTGTGCCACATCCTGTATCTGCTGGCAGGTTTTCAGCTGCTGGAGAGGTTGAGGATTGCACTACAAGGATATGATCTTCTAGCAAAGTATAAATAATCATTTAGTCTTCAAGCAATAGCTTTGATGGTATGGGGACAGGTTTTACTCTCACATTTCTTTTCAAACTTCCAAGGAGCTCCACAATAGATTTTACCATCAGGGACTTTTGGAAGACTTCGAAATAGAAGTGACAAATTCTGAGACTGGAGTCATCTGGTGGATGTCAAAACAAACTGGTGTGAGCCACTGACGGGCTGTGACTGTGCAATTCAAGACCTTCCTGACTGGGTACCAGCTGCAGAGCTGAGCAGAGCCTACACACGCTGTATGTGCCTGCAGCACTCGAGAGCGCTCAAATCTGCAAGCTTCAAAATCCTGATGGAACCGGAGGGCTTCAGGCTGGGGTCCCACACAAGGCTGGCGCCCTACCTTACCTGTCTAGGAATGGGAAGAGAGCTCAGAGGAGAATGAAGGATACCCAAAGCAGTTTTAAAACCAGCTCAGCGTGCACAGACCCACCTCCGAGGCACGCAGAGCTTTTGTCAGCCTGTGCTCCCCTGGAGGAGGGAGGGAACCGAACCCGATGCGGGTGGCAGCCTCCTTACCGCACTGCACGGCCTTCTCCTCGCACTCCCACTGGTAGCTCTGCACCTTGGGGCTGCAGCCCTGTTTCTCCGCCATGTCGTAGCAGCAGTCGTGCCTGTGGCAGCACCTTAGGGAGAAGAAAAGGCAGAGTCTGGGCTCAGGCACCCTGCAAGGTTTTGCTCGGGGGGGTTTCCACGTGCCACAGGGATGTTCCACTCATGCACTGCTAATGACAGCTCTATCAGTAAATTGATAATGAGCAGAGTGTCCTGGCATCTCTGTGAAAGCTCAGGAGCTTGCTAATGCCGTATTTGCTCCGAAGACCATGATGCTTCTTCTTGCCCTGTGGTTTTGTCCCCAGAAAGGCAGGTGTGGTCAATACCCAGGACATGGTAATCCCGCTCACTGCAAGCATTACGATGAGGTGTGTGACCATGGCTCACCAATTTGGGCTTGGACCCAACTCATAATCCGGAGTCAGGATGGTTTTTCCCTTCCTTGGCATCAATGAGCAGCTGGCTACAGAACCATCAGCCTGCAAGGTGGGATTCAGACCCTCAAAGGTGGGATTCAGATTTACACGCCTAGGTGTAAACATCAACGTGTAAGGGATTGACCTAGTCTCCCTTTCTGCGTGCCCGGGGCACGGTTCATATTATCCTACTACAGAGGTCTAACATAGGTGAAAAGCACTGAAGGTATTGACTGCTCTTCTTTGACCATAGAGGGGGCTTAAGGTGACTAGCCCAGCTGTTGATATCTGCACTACAGACTATACTGAGAGAGATAATTCCCACTATTGAATACTTCAGGGCATATAGGAAAACTTCACCCCACTTAAATTTTATTCTGGTAGTTCAGTGAATTAAAATAGACTGATTAAAATAAAAATAAAAATAAAAAATGACTGATTAAAATCATTAAAATAAATGATTTAGCACTTCAGGAGGTCCTATGATAGATAACAAAGGTTGTTAGAGCAAGAGTGAGAGGTCAGAGGCTGGAGCTCGGGTGGAGTGATCTCCTGTGCTTCCAGAAGCTGTCCCTGCAAGGGACACCATGGAGGAACTGTTCTGGTAATTGGGAAGTGCTGAAGCAGGTTGGCCTCAGGGGGAAAAGAGAAGCAGAAGGCTTTTAGAGAAGCACTTAAGTCTGAAATGTGCACCTCTTCAAGATGTTGACGAGTTCTAACTGAAGACCTTGTTTGTCATCTGCAAGGCCTGAGGCCAACGCACCTGAAAAGCCAATAAAAAGCTCTGTGATGTACCCTGGGACCCACCATCATCTATCCCTCTGGAAAAACAGAACAATGCTGCAAGAAGGATGAAAATCCCCTGTGCAGGTAGTGGGGCTTCTCCAGGGACCCACTGAGATCTGTCAACACTTTACCCGAGAACTCAGGAACATCACAGACTTCATCACTGTCTACTGCAGAGCCATTCTTGCCCTTTTAGAAACCTGATTATGGATATGAGGGACAGTGGGCTGCATGAAGTGAAGCCAAGAAGAAAAAGATCTGAAGTGCAAAAACCAAAATCCACCACTGATACAAATCCTAATAAAATCACTGCAACTAGATCAGGTAAATCATGTAAAAGAGACATGGGAATCAGGCCAGCCAGATGAAATTTAGCTTTTGTGTAAGCCCTGTGCTTATACACATCCTGAATTTAGACTGGTGTGCTTTCCCTACTGACTGACAGATTTAGTAGTTAAAGTAGCAATTTCATCCCACAGATAAGTCTGCAAACCAAACACCATTCTTCTCAGCCTGGAAAGATGAAACCAGTGAGATGATTACAACCAGACTACTCACAACACTGTGAAATGGAAGTTAACAGTAGCAGACAAGTATCTACCTCCACACCACCTCCTCAAAGGGACTTAAGAATGGGAATAAACCCCATGGGATATACATATCTAAAAGTTTTCCTGTGAGGAGAGAGAGATCTGTGGGAACAGATCTTGGAAGAGGTGAAAGACGTCTGCAAATCAGGCAAAGACGACCAAATGTGCACGGAAGAGGTGTGATAGCTCTTTAAGGTGCTCCTTAGCTGGCTTTGTGAAGTCAGGGGGATTGCATAAACTCTGCAGGACCACAGGATTTGGGGCACAGTTCTCCTTCCACTTATGTTTTCCTCCTGATACCCATAACTGCAGCAGGGTAACATGTGGCTGACACCAACACAGAGAAAGAAGGCTTTAGCTCATATTTTACAAGCATGTTTCAGATGCTCTGAAAGACCTGCCAAGGAATGAAGAGCAAGGAAACCTACCATCCTATTGCCACCTTCAGATGGCCCTTCCTGTCTGGAAAAGCCCTTTTCTGCACCTGGGTCAAAATGTGGTGTTAAAGCTCTTAAAAACCTGCTAATGCTTTGCCAGACCAGCACAAACAGTGCCAATCAACAGCATGGCAGAGCATTGGTCAACAAGTATGAAAAACAAACTCAGCCGTATTAGTAAGCAACCCATCCATCACGCCTGTGTGAAGGGACAGCTCTAATGGCTACAGACAGCTTTGGCTGGCCCGACCCCACAGTGAGCAAATGCTGCTAAGGTAAGAATTTGTCACGTTGTGTTTGTCTTGTTAACAGCACAGCCACCCCTGTGCTTTGCTTTAAACCGGTAGCTGAAGAAATATCTTAGTCTTCTGCATGGTTTTGCCAAGACTTTGATGAGCCACATTTGCACCTTGACTTCCATGGTGTCAGTGTTTCAAGGGAGATGCTGAGCACCTTTAGGTCCTGCTTTACAAAACGCTGCTCAGTACAAGCTGACCATTGCCTAAATGCCTTTGCTTGGGTTTTCGATGGTTTTGCTTCACTTAAACGTGGGTGCCCATGCTTCCTTCTGGAAATCCCAGGCAGAAGTATGGGGCAACATTTCCAGGACGATAAAATAAATAAATAAATAAAAATACAGCTACAATTCCAGGGAAATGTAGGCATTATAGCAGCTCTCCTTTCAGTTGTGGTGCAAAAATCCAGGGAACAGAACCGGGAAGGAGAAACAAACCTATTGACTTTATGGAGGAGAGATGCCATTATGTCTTGAAGTGAAGGGACTGTAAGAGTGGAACAAAAGGGAAAAGGTAATTACTGGCAACACCACATCAAAGTCAGTGTGTGGAATAAACCTCATAAAAGGATTACCTACTTGACACACTTTTTTTTTTTTTTTTTTTTTTTTTTTTTTCCCGCCATGAAAGAGAGGTGCTTAGAAACACTCTAGCCCTGTCTAGACAGATTGACTGAATTACTCACAAAAAAAATCACTCCTCGTTTTTTTACTGAGACCCTAACAAAAGAAGTGTCAAGGGGTGAGTCATTTCCACCAGTATTTGTCACTCAAAGCCTGTAGCTTTGCCACTCCACATCTCTCTTTTTCAGAATGGTAAATACGGAAAATAACATGGTCCCTAACTGGCATGGGATACCCAGCCACGCCGATTTTTGCAGCAGTTTGCACTAACAGGTATCAGAAGTGAACATAAATTAGAAACTTTTAGGGCTAAATCTAGTGTGTCATTGCCAACTCTTCTTAACTAAGAACCTAACTAAAACAAAATATATATTTTTCTTGTTTTCGCAACCAAACATTTCAGCTAAGCAACAGTAATGAATGTACTTAAATTATTGAGATTCCTTTTTACACACTATCTAGTATTTTGAGTCATTTCCAGTTGCAGAGTCCCCATTTTCTGCCATTAGGACAAAATCCACATCCCATAGAAATCAAACAGCAGCAGAAACTCACACTGATGAATACCAGACCAGATTTCACTCTGTTTTTCAGGAGCACTTTCATCTCCCACAGTCACCTAAATTTGGAGTCACTGAACATCTGTGGTAAACAGTTTCTAGGCGACTCCACTCAGGCCTTCAGCTAATGAAGTACTCCAAATTAATGAAGTCATATTTTATGTTAAAGCCTTGATTTTAAGAGTTGGTAAAGGGATAACGGAAATAATAAACAGGTTTACAGGCATAGTTCTAGATGGTTACAAGCAGATCAAGAGATATAACCAAGAATGAAAAGAAATCTCTAGACCTGAGACCTATGACACTTTGTGGCCAGCCATTCATTATTTGTAAGTCCCATATCCACTGTTTCATAGATGCCATGCACATATAAACCAGGGATATGAAGAGAGGGTTTTTGGCAGGGAAATTCCCACTGCATTAATGAAAAGAGCTCTACTCACTTAAATGGCTACTTGCTGCTTTATACTCACAGAGGAGCTGGCCTTTAGACTTGGCATCTTTTCTCTCCCCCTCACCTCCTCTTTTTTTTTCTCCTCCTTCTTCTGTCCTGCCACTTCCCTATTCAAAGTTTGATTTGGTAGAAATATGTAACATCTCCAAGAGCTGGGTACACTGGAAAACTCAGCCAGCTTCCTTCCCAATGAGCTACGCTGTCTTCCCTCCTGCAAAAAGCAGCACTTGTGTATGGGTAACACCTGGTTTGCTGACGGCAGATAAAAGCAGATAGAGCTGTGTGCTCTGCCTTTGAGGTTTTAAACCAGACAAGATTGCAAATCAAGGGCTCAGAGCACCCCAGAGACCATCATGCTAAAGATTTACATGTACGCTGGCTGCAAAGTATAAGAACACCTTACACGCTCATTGTTTTTAGCCTTCGAAATACAAAGCACAGTGTATCCCCCACTAAAAAAGAAAAGGGGAAATACCACCCTGCTCTATGCCATTGTTCTTGCTTGATTTAGTGCAAACTAACAGGAGATGAAGGCGACAGGTTTGACCACCCTTCACAAAGATCTGGATTCCTCCAGAAGGTAACCAGCAAAGTTCCCATCACTGTCATTTTCAGGACCAGGTGAAACAACCGTCCAAACAATCTTGATCACTGCCCTCTCTGTGCATAAAGACTCAGCTAGTTCAGGAACTCTCATCCTGGTTCCTCCTTTGCCCTCCACCCCGTGGGGCCAGCTCCCAGGAGCAAAGTTCTCATCCAGGAGGCGTCTGAACCCTCATTCGTACACCAGGTGGTACATGGCTCCTCACTCCTCCTCTGCCCAGTGCTGTTGACATTAACTCCCTCTGTAACAAGTCCTTGGAGGCACAGGAGTACAGGCAGAGAAAAGCAAGGAGATCTGCTGCTTTTGGACACAGAGCTGAGGTTCTTCTTACCAGTCTGTTTTATCTTTGGGCCAGCCTTGTCCTCCCAGTCCGCAGTAGCATCCATAGCCAATATAAGCCAAGGGAGACCGCCCCGTGCCACAGGTGATAGCTCCTGCCAGTTCAATGATTCCTCGGGTGTGCAGCGAATGGGATTTTCCCAGAGCACCTTTCCAAACTGCAAAGACAGGACAAGGATTTACACAAGGATTAAACACGCCGGATGCTGATCTTAAAATTCTCACAGGGAAATTTTGGGTCTTGACTGGTTGTTGAGCAGTGTCCCCAGGCTGGGAAAACTCACTGGATGAGCTGTGGTGTCCTGGGTTGGACCTACACACAGACCTGGAATCTGCAGAAAAGGGTGAAGTTTCTCTGTTGGCCAACATGTCTTGTGTTATCCAAGTCTTCCCAGGATAACTCCAGGATAGACTCCAGTCTATCCAGGAGTTTTTAACCTGTTCTCCAGGTCACAAAGAGCTGACAGTGCTGTAAATTTACATACAAGAATAGCTGCAAGACCCCAGGCCCGTAAGGTATGCCATGCCATCATTTATATCCACTTGTTACTACGCTCCATTTAAGTTATAACAGTATGTTGGCTGCATGAATTTGAATAAAAAAATAAAAATAATAATAATAAAACAACAAAAGGAGTTCTGTGTCTGTGTACAGACAGCCACATAAACTGCTCTGGAGTTCTTTGAGCTACAGGTCTTTCAAACCATGTTATGGTGATTTCAGATGTTAATTTGAAAGATTTTTTTTTTTTTTTTTTAAAGAAACCACAGAGTCTCAGTTCCAGCAACTGTTGCAGAAAGTGAGGGTACCCTGCCCCTAATACTCAAACAGCTTTGAAGTTCACAGCACAGCCTCTGATGCTTATCGCGTTACCGATGGCAGCGCAGGGTGGTTAGCAATTACTGCCCGCGCTCACCGTGAAGAACTGGGCGCTTTGCACGACTCCGGCTGCCCTGCTCACCTGAGTGCCCTGATGGGTGAGCACTCATCCCGGGAGGAAGGAGAAGCCATAGCAGGGAGCCCTTGCCATGCTGAATAGCCCATGGTATTTCAGCACTCCAGACCTCTGCAAAGCCCTGCACATATGTGGGCTAATTAACCCCCTAAACCACCTGGGGATGCAATACTGTTATTAAAACTTGCTTTCCCTTCAAAATCCAGCCAGCTAATCCCCCCGCTTGGGCCTCTCCCCTCTTGCACTCCAGCCCGTGCCCTGGGCTTGATCCAAAACCCTGCTGAAGGTAACCTGTGTCTGTCCCCATTAACAACAAGCCAGACAATGGCTTCCTCTCTGCTCAATGTGGGGCCGCAGCCCATCCCACAGCTCTTTCCCCAATCCTTTTCCCCTCTGCTCCGAAGGGAGCAGAGCCTTGCGCTCCTCGCCTCGGGGTTTCACACAGACTCCTTATGCTTCTCAGGGCGCTCCTCGGGGATTAAATGCACATTCCTGAAAAAGTAACAGATCTGCTCACCCAAACACTACTCGAGTGTTCAGATTTCCTGGTAAAAGCACATCAGACCCGTGTTATTCAGAAAATGAAGAGGCGACCTATTTCCCTTGTCCAAACAGTGGGCGCTCTGGAGTTAGCAGCAGGCTTGGCTCTCGGGAGCCCCAGGGACATCACAGGTAACGCCACTGGAACAGGTCAAATGCCCTGGATTTGGGGCAAAAAATAATAATTTTGAGGTCTGCAGACTGAAGCAGGCTGTAAACGTTCCAATGGAAACAAAACTGTCTTTGTCGACGTTCAAGCCTCCTGACAAGACGCTTGGTTTATTTTTTATTTTTTGCTGGTTTTCTCTTAGACAGGACCTCCAGTCTGGCTGCTGGCTGAGCACAGCCGAGGCTGGTGTAAAATCTCGGTGCCTCACCCAGAAAAAGAAAGGCCGCTCTTCTTTCAGGGCCATCTCTGAGGATCAAGGGACTGTAATTACAGCGCAGAGCTACTCATGAAAGCGGAGAAAAGGACCCAGGGGGAATTGCGTCCAAAAGAAACGCTTAAGGCTGTGTGCTCTGCGAGAGCTTGAAATAATTCAGGCATCCAGGCAGCGTCTGATGTTTCTGTTTCATTCTTTGAGAGCCGGCTGGGGTTTGAGCCGACAGCGCGCTGCCGCAGCTCGGGGTCAGCCCATCAAGTACGCCTCGCTACCCAGGCGCACGGCTAATAACTGGACCAAGAGCTGCAGCTGGTTTTAATGTGCTGGGCAGCGGAGCCAACGTGTCCGTGGAAGCCTTGAAAGAGTCCGAGGCTCACCAGCAGCCTGAACTTGGCCACATCCCCCGTGAGTGTGGCCGGTCATTACGGGCACCTCGGCAGAGAACATACCTGCAGGGAGGTGAGCGGGGCTGGATCTGACAGCTTAAACTTGCCATTGCCCGTGGACACAGGCTGAAGATTAAGGCAAGGTTTCGGGGTTAATTTTAAATCTGTACTGCAGGAGGAACCTCAGACCTGTCTGATTTAGAGTCACGTTGCTGCTGTGTGTAGGGGCTTTATGTCAGCAGACATTTATGGCTTTTTAAAAAGGATTTTTTTTTCTTCTTTTTGAATTTTATATGAAGTAAAATTGGCTCTCTTCATGGTCATTAGTATAAAAAGAAGATAGCTCTGGAAAGAAACACAAACTCCAACAACTTTGTAGCAGAAAACTATTCTAAAAAAAAAAGACCTGTGTTTATACGGCACTGGCTCTGTAAACCACCATGGAAATGAAGCAGGCATGCGGTTGCTTACACTGCCCTGCGCTATAAAGCTGAAAAAAAAAAAAAAAAAAAAGAAAGAAAAGAAAGAAAGAAAAAAAGAAAGACAAGCAATACTTTATACTCAGCCAAAAGATACGGATAACCCAGGTAAATCTGCCAGCAAGAGGAGAAGCTGCCCGGGGCAGGGGGGCTGCAGGGGCAGAGGGATGGGGCACGGCCGCGGCACTCACCTGCCTGCAGCAGCAGCAGCAGCAGCAGCGAGCCCATGGGCGACCTCCCCGCTACCCGCACGCTCCCCGACGCTGGTGTTTGGTTGTCGGGACGCCCAGAGCGCTGCCCGGCGAACCAAGGTGTGGGTGTGTTTGCCAACCCTCCCGGGCTCCGTCTGCAGGGTTTTTATATATATACATCTGCGTGCATGTGCCTGTAAAGCCAAACACCCCCCTCCTGCAACTTCCCTCAGTCGCAGCCCTGCCCAAAGGGCTCCTTGCTGGGCTGGAGAGGGCGCGGGCTGCCCCTGTTTGCTTGCCATCGCCTCCTGGGACAGCCCTGGGCGCTAAGCTGGGCTCTTTCTCTAAGCTGTTTGCTCACAGACCCTGGTTAACCTCTGAGTAGCTTCGGAAAAGGGAAGCCGGCCACTGCGCCGCCTGCGGCTTGGGCTTTCTGCTGTGGTGTCCACCTGGCAGGGATTTTCTCTTTTTATAGATCATTCTTTTCAGGGTGTGTGCGTGTCTGTATATATATATATATATATTATTTTAAGACTGATTATTTTTCACGTTTTAAAAAGAAGAGACAAAACTAGAAACATCTAACAGAAAAAAAAAAATAGTTAGATGCAAGCATCTAATTATAAACTGACCAACAGAGCTAATTCTGGGCCACTCCAGAGGGAAAAATATCCTCTAGGTGCAGCCTGTTGCTGCACCTGACTGAGACTAATTAATTTTTTTGAACACTCCTCAGTATGTGGGTCCATGGTCAGGGCTGGTTAACTGAGGCCAGCACATGCCCCGGTCACACCAGTAGCTGTGGGCAGCTGAACTGGTGAGGGGGTGGCCCCATCGCACGGCCGCTGCTGGTGGCCATGGCTGGATGCTCTGCCAGAGAGGAAGAGGAGGGGAGGAAGGCTGTTTAGGTCTGTCTCAGCTGCACCCCTCGCTGGAGGTTCCCATGTAAAAGCCGTGCCTTCCTGCTTAATGGCGCACCTTTAAATATTTGCTTGCTAAATATTGGCACTTGAATCAAAGGTCAGCAGCGAGGGGTTTACTGGGCTGCCTTCTGCTGAGAGCAGTCCGGCTGCAGGAGCTGGCGATCTTTGGCGAGCAAGTTTTCAAGAAACGGTACATTATTGGGCATCTTCGGTGATACAGGGCAACCAGACCAGAGAGCTGGGCAAAGCAGGCTCAGTGATGGGGTACGGAGCTGTGGCTTCAGCAGCTGCACACCTCTGACGTTCGCTGTTTCCAAGGACTCCAGTGGATGAGCACAACCCTACTGTAACTGTGAGCCTGAAATCCCCAACCCACCACTGCTACAGCCCTGTGCTCGCAGCAGGAGAAGGAGGAAGGTGAAGGGAGCAGAGTGCACAGCTGCAGGCTCACATGTGCTCCTCCGCTGCCTCTCAGGGGCCCAGTAGGAGCTGCGTGGCTGATGTCTCCTCCCTCGGGAGCTCCCTCCAGTAATTATACTGAAGTGGTGATTGCAAGTCTCATTTGAGCCATTACTGGCTAATATTTAACCTGAATAGTATAACTTCGCAGAAGAAGGATGCTGGAGGGTGGGTGTGCCTTCCTCTAGGGCTCTGGGGATGCAGACGATCAAAATGGGAAGTGCAAGCAGGGTGACAAGCTTTAAAGCACCACCTGGGGACCAACTGAATGAGACCCCCACTGGAGCAAACTCCACCTCCGACAGACACTTGAGAGGTTCCTTTCCCAAGTGGGGACCAAAAGAGAGGTGTGAGGGACTTTTGCAGATGCTTTACTGGCTTCTCAGTGTCCCTGAGCCAGGGGACAACCTGGGAACAGCGCAGTGCCTGAAGGACTGAGAGGCAAACAGGCTGAATGCTGCATCTTGTCCCAGTAACTTGAGGATCAAGGTCAGGGGCTCGTTGTCTATGTGGCCTAGTATTTGGCTTGCACTCTGACCTCCAGTCTGCAACACAGCACCCAACTCTCTAAAGAAGGAAATCAGGGACCAGGGCAAGAAGTAGCCAACATTCACTTGTGGAACCACCAATGCACAGCTAAGGAAACCTCACTGAGTCTCCGGCAGGAAAAAGAGCTCTGATATAGTGACCATAACCTGCTGCCTAACTTTGACAGGTTGTCCATCACTATAAGCAATCCCCAAAGCCAGTCTGAGTGCTCAAAGCATCTACTCTACAGGTTGGATTTATCACGGTCATTCAGGTTTGAATACCTACATTTAGCATCTTTATTTCAAAGACTGCCTGAATTACAAACCTAATTAAAAAAAGGCATTATAAATGTTCAGACTACAATTTGATTCTATTGCTTTTCTTTCTCACTTTCCCCTCCCCTGAAGATATCATTTGTTTCCCCAGTTCAGCAATAAACACAAAATGAAGAAACACGGACTCTTCTGATAGCCAAATGTGTCTGCAATGCTTGAAGAAGAGTGCTGTAGGATGACAGGGAAGTATGCCCAAATTTAAACTTGAAAATGAACTGGAAAATTTAAACATGGAAATTCTGAAAGCAGAATTAATGTATTGTTTTCTTGGAATTATTTCCAACTGCTGACTGGTTGAGTCTCTTATTTATCTCTGCAATTACTGATTGCTGTTGCCTAAGTTAACACTTTAATAAATATACTAAGTGCTAATAGTGGTTTTACTACATTACGGTAAATGCACTGGGATCATAAGGACATTTTCATTACTGTTTAGAGAAAAAAAATGAATTCCTTCGTTTCACTTTCTTCACTTGCATTGTGCATATTGCCCTGCTTGAGCTTCACTTTTCACTAGTAATGACAGGCAGCACATGAGGATATTGGAACGTAAAGAGGTGTGTTCATAGCTACTGCTCAGAAATGAGACTGGGAGACAGAGGTGTCCTGAGTGAGGAAGTGTAATAGAAATCAGGAGCACATAAACTTAAGTTCTTCTTCCAGCTTTGAAGATACATTTCAACCCTGACTATTCTAGACCATCGTTCTCTCTCAGCTCTGCCAGTATATTTCAGACTCCAAGGCTCCATTATTGCAGCAGTGCTTATCTCTGTAGTCTACTGCGCATTTAGTCATTTCCAAACGCTGTCTGCTTTCACTTCTCATTTTCCCCATTGTTCAGGCTTCATTACCCTTTTTTTCCTCCCCATCAATTGCTAGATTTCCTGCTTCTGCACTTTCTGCACTTGCCACCTTGCACTTCTCTCCTTCCACGTTTTGTCCCAACCTATTACTTTCACCTCTATCATGAACAGCTTCAATGTTCACACATCCTGTCTCAAGTCTCAGGTGCCAGAATACCTGGAAAAGGGCTCTCATTTATTGAAAGGCTCCATTCATAACACTAGTTGGTCCTGGCTAGATCATGAAGCACATGGAAGTTCACACAGACTTCCTGAAGAATGTGTTACACCATCTCCCCTCTGTTATCCAGATTGCTTTACTAGGCTGCATCCAGCGTACAGGCTTGCGTCTTTTATGTTTGATATCCAAATAAATAAAGAAAAAGCCAACAGTAGGCTAAATCTTAGGTGGTATTCCTGCTCCTACAGGAAACAGGGAATCACGCATTCCCTGGAGGTGCTACTATGATTATTCGTGATGTGCTTTCCTGTAGCCCTTTTGAAGGATAGCTGAGCTCAAGGTTACTACTGTAGATTTATTAGGAGGGACACTAGAAAACAAGGGTTTAGCTCTTCTTTCCTTGACATCGACCAGTGCTACACATGGCAAGTTTTTAAGGATTCCTGGAATCCCTCTGCTTTTAGTCAGGCCAGGCGTTTCTAAACATCTACACCCCCTATTGGGAAACTCTTCTTTACCATTTCCCCAATCACAATCTGAATTATCAATCCCAGATTCAAACACTGTACTCTGCTTACATCATGAATATCCTTTCACAGGCCCTTCAGAAACTCTTTTTTATACATGCATTCACCACTGCAGCAACACTCATATTTGCCACCACTACCTTGTTTTTGTTTCATGACTCATCACCTCTTCACTGCTGTGGAAACTGTTGTCTTCTGTGTTTCCTATTTAGTATATAAAAAGATTTGGGAAAGGGAAAAAAACAGGACAGCCAGAAGAGCTCCACCTTTCAGGAGAAAGGGAGGAGACAGCTCTACAATTTGTTCTGCTGGAAAGACAATGTTCTGAGCTAGGCATTGCGGTCACCTAGTGGTTTTGTTTCATTCCTGTCTGACCAGCCACTGGTTGAGAGCATACTCCGTGTATTACATCTTCACATTTTGTGCTTGTAATGGGTAACTGACCACACGTGCAGTCCCATTGCCAGCTCTTTTCTCCCTTACATGACAAGGATTTACCAAACCAAAGCCTGTACCTTTTGCACCCAACGAGTGGTTAGGCAAGGGCTTGATGCTAGTTCGGTCTGAATGTTGATTAGCTTAGTACATTGGCCAACAACCCTCATGCCACAGTGAGGAAGTGCTAAGAGTGGAGACTCCAAGCCCTACAGACATCTGTTCAACTCCCAGTAAAACTACCTCTTTATGCTAAGAAAATCAATCTTGACAAGAATGTATTTTCACATATCCTTTTCCGTACTAGTACAGAAAGATTTTTAACTTTTACCTGTCTCTCCTACCTCTCTCAAACCAGTATGGATACTTACTGTAACCATAAGACCACACTTAAAGTATAATTATAATTTTAAGTGCTAACTTTGCATGCTGTTGGCTGTGACTCTATGAAATGAGATATCAGGCTGCACCTCCTGAAATGCCTCACTGCTTCTTTGATGCCAGTCACTGCTTAACAGTTGAAAATTCCTAACTGCTGCTGCCAGGGTTCATATATTCCCTAATCCAGGTCCCTACAAGCATTCTCAACTCCCCTCTCCAGTTCTAGTCTTTTAGCATGGTAAAGGAACACTGTGCAAGTGGTTGATACTAATCTCTGGCACTAAACTGCAAGAATATTGTGCTTTTTTTCCCCCAATCAGATATTATTTCTGTCGTTGCATCCATCTGACAGTCATCTCTTTAGGGAGTTTTCTTCAGGTTTTTGGGGCCCAGGAAAACACGCATATTAGCTGAGTTTCTAGGGCTATCAGAGCTGGCTATCTGGCTTCATGTACTTCATGATATGGATTCTGTCTACTTGCTTAATTTCTTCTGTTATTTTAGAAATACAGACTTTGTTTTCCTTCAAAAAGTACTCTGTAAAAATCTCTGTTGGGTTGAGTGAAACGAGAAGTCTACTTCTTGGGGTAATTTACACAGAAGATATTTTTCCAAAAACACTTTTAACACTTGTTTTGTCCATAGAATTGAAGTGCATCACTTGGAAATGGTTTTACAAGCCTCTATTTGTCCCTAGTTTAACTTAATAAATACATTTCATCAATCAAAAGGTATTTTTCAATAATCTCTATAGTTACTGATACTTCAGCTTTTACACTTCCTCAGTTTGCCTTTCCCTAGCAGAACAACAGGCCACTGTTGAGTTTAAGTTTGCCTTTACATACTTCTCATCCTGTCTTGCATAACGACAAGCAAGGCTTCACACATTCAACCACCACTAAATTGTGTCTTTGGTGCTTTGTTTCCTGTTTGTATGAGGAGAGATTTTTTCCCTGAGATTACTACAGAATTGATTTGTGCTGATCTGCTTTATGCTAATCCCAGATAAACAAAAAAGCTTAGAAAACAAGTCACCACCTTTTTTTAAAAAAAGAAAAAGGATATTATTCTTTCATGTTCCTCTTACCATACTTTTCCTGGCTACAATTACTTTACCCATATTTACAGGGAAAAAGAACAGTAATTTACATGTCTTACTTCCAACACTGGGGAGGAGGAGTCAAGTCTGAGTTTTTACCCATCACCGTAGTTCTGTACTTGTGCATTCATCTTTGCTTGTATATTCATGGCCCCCTTGTGCTGTTTCCTGAAGTATCTCTGTACAGAGAATGAAGTATCATTGTACAGAGCTTTGAGTGCAAGTTTGTTATCAACAGGCTAATGGCAGGACGCATTTGGGAAAAAGTAAGGACTGGAAACATCTTACTGGCTGACTCTTTCCCTCCAACCATTATTGTCCTAAGTCTTTGTAGTATAAAACCTCAGAAAAGGTAATTTGTCAGCCTCAATGCACTACACTAAGACAAAAAAACAATGTAATTCTAGACATTAAATGTGTTGGTGCAGTGATTTCTGGGGAGACCTTTCTTTCTTAGAATCATGTGCTAAGGTTCTTTGCCTCAGAAACAATCAGAAATTTAAAAATTCTGATTTCTGAGTTTCTGTTTTTTCTGTAAGTCTTGTAAGTCTTTAAGTTCTGTAAGTCTATGACAAGACTATGAGATAGAATTAATATATAATACTAAAATCTTAAATTTATAATTGTAGCCCATAAGCGTGAAATGTAGTCGTACTGGAATTGAACTCTCAGCATTTCCTTGTAATTTCTGAATATGAGTTACTTACATCATCTCCTCAATGTCACATATCCACAAAGCACCATAGCATTAAGATCCTAGAAACGATTTTCAGACCGGATTATTTCCTGTTGAATCTGGCTCTTGTCTTTCTGGGTTTAACTGCTCATGATTTGAACCTATTTACCTCTTCATTAGTCTTTCCTTTTTTTATTTTTTTCCCCCACCGTGAGATTTGTGTAGTATTCAGTAACAGGAACAGGAAAATTTTCAAAGTGCTCTTCTGGAAGGAACCAGGACAAGATTATACAGAACTTTACCTAAAAAAAAAAAAAGTCATACAGAAGTGGAGCTCAAGAATGAAGCAACACTGGTAATAGAATGAATTCAGGTATTTCAGAATATAATTAGAAAGATAGTATGATGAGAAACAAATATTCCCTATTTGAAAGACGATTTTGTCTTAGCAATCAGTATCAGGGAAGAAGTCTCACTTAACAAACCTCATTTTCAGAAGAAAAATTCAAAATTTCTTTGGAAACCAGCTGACAAGTGCTTCTGTGTGAACAAGGTCAAGAAGAACAGTATCTCAGGACAGGTATCATTGTATCACTAATATGAAGGTATCTTTTCTGCAGGACCAGAAAGAATATCAGCTTTATTATTTGCAATTCGGATTTCTTTTCCAAACCTTGCTTTTGTGAAGTCCTATGTTATCTCTAATTTCCGATGCTTTCCTTTGATCACCTTCGTTTTAGCCTGACATGGCATTATAAACATCAAAAAATTCCCATTGCATATCAAAAACCTACTCTTATTCTGTTTATGACAATTTCTAATGCCACTCCATATGAACCAATTAATCAATACCTAAAACACATCAGTCTGGGACTACAAACATTATGTATGTGCATACTTACTGACTACAAAAACACCATAAATGGGACAGGAATCTATTGTGAGATGTATCGTGCGGACAGAATCAGTGAGAGACTGCTTCTTCTACACCAAGTGACTACTGATTGAAGACGCTGCACTGAGATTCAAAACAGTCACATATAGGTGACGGTGAATTTCAGAGTGGCATCACATAACATATCCACAAGATTTCAAGAGTAGTCTTGTCATTGTAAAACCAAGAGGAACATTTCTCATTATATTTTGTTCATCCCTTGTAAAATCCACCTCAGGAATTCTCAGTACATAATACCTCTTTTCATTTTATAGCAGTGCCTTCCATGGTTAAAACAAACTGTAGTCTAGACAAAGGCCTAGGTGGTGATGCTCCCTTCAGCAGCGACACTGAAAGAGTCCCTGTCCTCTATGAGGTCTATTTAGATTAAAATTATAGGAATTACTATTTCAGCAACTCTGGCTTGAGTTGGTCAATAGATTCTGAAGTTATGAAGAAGGAAAAACAATAATCATAAATAGATAGATACCAGTTTTCTTAAGCTTGTCTCACTTAAGAGCTAGATTAAATAAGCCCCAAACTAAACATACTTTGGACAAATATAATAAGACACAAATATTAGGGAAGTCTACAAGTGGCTTCTTGAAAAACATCTTGAGCCTGTGTCCCAGGTAAAATAATAAAGTTGGATCCACACTGAATTTCACAACTCATTTGAGGGTCCATGTTTACTTATCTTTTTGGTATCCCTACTCTATAGTTGTGTAGTATTTAGTTATCCCCCCTACTGGCATCTCCTGGAGGAAAGATGACCCAGAGAATAGAACTAGACAGCTGGCAGGAACATGAGCTCCTTTCGCCCAGAACGTACTACGCAAATTCTTTACCATAAATTAAGGTCTTATTCCTCATTCTGTAAACACTGGATTTGTTTATTTAATCATAAACTGTTCATCTGACAGAGCAGAGCCAACAGCATCTGAAAATGGTTCCAGTGCTCTAAGGCATTGAGGGCCATAGCTACACGACCTAACAAGGGTTCCTGCACCTGGCATTTTCAGTTAGTTGGTTTTAGGCTTTCCAATGCACCCAATTGGGTGCGTAACAGGGATGTAGACAGAATTTAGCTTCTCTGGGTTTATTTATCATGGTAAAGTAGACTACGAAAGAGAGAGTGGAGAAGGGAGAATCAGTGTGGGAGTTGGGGGGAAGAAGCAAGGAGACGCCAAAGGAGAATAACAGGTCTATTGCTCAGGAGATGACACTCCTGTCAGCTCACAAAGGTGGCTGGAGATAAACCACACCTATCCTCTCCAAAACAGGTTTGGCTTCCTCTCCCCACTCCCTTGGGCTCATCACATGGGACAACCCTATCTGCTACATCCAATAGGGGAAATTGCAATGCATCTTCTGTGCTGCCTCTCACACAGGTGATGCAGCCCTTAGAGCTGTTCCTGGACACGTCTGCAGTGGCTCAAGCAGGATGGTGGAGCTGCTCCAAAACCTGCAACCTACCCTAAGGGACTGCTCATTTCCCACTTCAGCTGGTGCCCCACTCACCAGTCCTTCTACCTCACGTTCCAGTTTTATAGGTGGCTTATCTAACTTCTCCAGCAGCATCCTGCTACTGACACCATTCACGATGTCCTCCCTGGTTGTGGATGGTTAACCTTTACAGAACTCGGGCAGTCCCAGTACTGGTCAGATAATATGGCTTTATACTATTTTTGCTGCTTTGCTGTCATGGAAGTAAACATCAAAATGCAAAAGCAAAGACTAGCTAGTTAAACGGGTCACTTGAGTGTAAGGCAAAATGGATTTGTTTGCCAAAAAAAAAGAACAAGAACACTACTTCAACAATTCCAGAAAGCAGAGCTCATTTCTGGTGAAGATGAACGCCACCCTTTTATCAACTAAAGCTATGTACTATGTCATTTATCCAACACCCATAACATCATGGGGATCGTAAAATCACCCACACGAGTAGTTTAAATGTGGGAATCAGTAGCAGTAAGGAAGCAAGGTACAGCACAGGGCCGATTCGCAGGAAGGTGGAAGGAAGGATTTCATGAGGCTGCAGAACCAGTTCTCTGGTGTCTGGTATCAAAATCACCCACAGGCATCACAGAAAATTAGCACTGCAACTCCAGCATATTCCTGGTTTCATCACACCAGTGCTTCAAAACACACCACATCAGTTTGGTGACTAACTGGTGAATTAAAACAATGAGTTGTCAGCTCTGATGCTCTGTACATGTTTGTTGCAGGCAAATCTTCTGATAAGGAGAGGTTCCTCAGTGAATTTACACAGAAATCATCTGCCATAAAGAGGTGTTGCCAGTGCCCACTGTCAGACTGTACAGGGAAGTATTCCCAAGGAATAATATTAGTTAAATATACAAGTTGCACTTGGCGTAAACAAAACACAAACAGAACAATACATCAGTACCATATTGATTCAGTAGCTTAGCTGATGAATACACTCAAGGTACATCACAGTTTACACTGCTGGGAAAGGCTTTAATCACACTCACCTGACACAGCACAGATGACACCTGATTATTGGCAGTTACAGCTAACATGAGGCTCCTCCACTGAGATTACGAGCTCACAACCACGATGGGCACTGGCACAGAGCTGGGCTCCCTCCGCTGGCGAGGGACTGCCTTGTTTCCTCCAGACAGTGAGCAGAAGATGGTTCTTCCACAGAGACCACCTGCTGCTTCTTCACCAGGCTTTTCCCATCCTTCCAAGGACAGAGTTGGTGTAGTTTAACCCTTGTATCATGAGGACAATAAAGGTGAAGTTACAACAGGGAATGGTCCTCAACAACAGTTCATGTTAATGTTCTATTGTGCAGCAAAATCTACATGTGTATTCAGCTCTGGAGGCTAAATGGAAAAAAAAAAATAATAAAGGTCCAAACACCTAAATCATAACATGGGACAGAAGGAAGCCTCGCTAACAAAGTCCTGTGGAAACACTCCCTCATTAGTTACTTTTTTGAAAGGTTATAAGCATGTTTGGATCCCTCAAATTATTTAATGGGTACAACAAACTGAAAAAAAAATGCAGGTCTGATACAAAAAACTAGCCCAAATTAACAAAATGTTTCAGTCTATTAAAAAGTTACATATGTAAGGGTTTTCCCTTTCCCAAGACATTGATACAGAATACATTGGGAGGCTACCTTCTTCACAAACATCAAACTAAAAAAAGGCTGTTCCAAAATCACTTAACATGAAACACTTAAAAAGATGCAGATGAAAGGCATGAGTAAGCTGGAAAAAGAAAGGCATTAAATATTCACTAGCTCTTCGTTTGGTTGGTTTTATTTTTAAGAAGGGTTTTGATTAAATAATGATTAATTTTGATTGAAAGGAATGTTCCAGTTTTCTTGAGTCTTCAATCTTCACATCAGAAAACTTGAGGCCAGAAAGATGCTTGGATCTTTCGCAAAAAATTGATGAGCATCCACCTCATCCTCTGTCTGTACACAGCAAGCAAGGAGCACAGAGACATCTGACACTCACTGCTTAAACCTGACCAATAAACAAAATCTATCCCCATGGCTATTTGTAAAAGTAGTAATTTTACAAGGGAGGAAGAGAGAGGAGTGTAATACAGTGGATTCAGGGGACAGAGCCTTCGTGGGCTTTTCTCATAAGCAGATGAGTTCACCCACTTGGCTATGCCACCTCAGCACTGTGGTGGAGGAGCAGCAGCTGACCTTTGCAGTACCACAGGAAGAGTTACACTGGAGTCCTTGGTGCTTGTTTCCATGTGCCATTAAGAGTCCACTCTTGGCCTGAAGGATTCTTCCTCGGTTTTTGTTCTCCTTTCCCTTTGAGAGATCTTCATGTTTAAATGTGACAGATTGGTGCCACCTCCCCTGCACACACACATACGCGAACACAGAAGAACATTTTTTTTCCTTTTAAAGAAAACATCTCTTCTGATCTCACTGTCCATATCTATCTCATTCCTATCTCCAGTGCTCAGCCAGTATCAATAAACATCTCCCATGGTCAGACCACAAGATACTGAGGGACACAAATCGGCCTTTCATCTCACCACTTGCTTCCAGAGTTGGAGCACCCTTCCTTTTTCTTTTTTTTTTTTTTTTGAGCGAGGCTGTCTGCACTTGCAGATATGCATATAATCAGCACACAGGCCTCAAGCTTCTCTGAATGCAACCAACCTCTGGACACTACAAAGATCTGCCTATGTGCTGCTTCCTTCTTCCAAGAGCTAACTAAGAGCTTCCAAGCTGGCAGCCCAAGAACTCTTCTCAGTCTTTACCATGAGCAAGGCACACAATAACACAGCAAGAGAGCTAGGTGCAGATCCATCATCCCAGACCACAGAGACGGCTAGCCCTCTCTGTAAGTAAGCTGCTTCTTTCTCTCTCTGAAATCCATTCTACACATTGAAAAGCAAGTACACATTTTACACAAATGTTTCAAATCAAGGCTTTTTTTTTTTTTTTTTTTTCCCTCTTCTTCATTTCAGGACACAGAAAAACAAGTATTTATTTGAGAGAGAGAAGAGCAGGCAATCTTGTTTTCACTGATAATTAAGGTGACCAAGAAAGGACCAAGAGCACCTCTAATATCTCCCTTTTTACCCAAAACATTACATCCTTTGGAAACAAGAATGTTAGCATTCAAAATTATCAATTCATGCTTCAGAGAAACTGGTGTCTGATACAAGAGGAGAGAACAAGCAGGACTCCCATTGCTCAGATTAGTTTCTGTCAGCTCCTAGGAAAGCAAAAAAAATAAATCACTGTACTAGATAAAATAACCAGCAGTGTTTCCTCTCCCAGAGTGCTGAATAAGCACCTTCCGGTCCCTTTGACCCAAACTGAGCCTTGTATGCCCTAGTATTTCTGACAAATGAGAGATGACAAGCGAAGCAGTTGGGCCTTATCTATGTAAATCAGAGATAACTAATGACTGGAAAAAAAAAACAACTTAGTACATATCAGCAGCAAGGATTTTCATTTATCTTCACACTCTGCAAAAAAGTACCACAGCCCCTCTCACAGGGTTAGAATTAGCTCAGAGATCATAAAGAGGGAAAAAAAAAAGTTGTTTTTTAGGTGGAGAGGTGAAAAATTACTGAATAGCAGGGGACAGGGGGGTTATCCTGAATGAACAGTTTCCATTGCAGCTTTCTTGGTGACCCCAGTTTTCAGCATCATGGATGAGTCTATCTTGTTTCATTTTATAAAAACTGCAGTGATGGTTATAAAAGAAGTAGGTTCATCCCTATCAAACAAGGTAAAAACACACTGAAGAAACAATACTGAAAGAGATCCCCGATATTTAGGAAACTGGTGACTGCAATAACACCTGCTCAAACAAAGCAAAACCCAGTACAGCTATACAATGCCTACTTCCATGTCAGTCTCATCAAAGGTAACTCACAGAACCCTTGACACCCCAGAGTCATCCATTTTGTCAGGATTTATTTCTTCGAAAACATTTCTTATAAATGAGGGGAGTTAAGGCCTCAGAATTAAACAGTTTCATCTAGAAAAGTCTTTCAAGAAAAGGCATGCTGTCCAGTCTGGCCAGAGATGCAGTGATTTAGGATAAATAAGTGTAAAGTAAGCAAAGTGCTAATCAGAAATTATGGAGTGTTGTGTCCCCCAGTGATGAGTAAAGGAATATTTAAAGTTCACAGAAGCCCAAGAATTTCCTAAGAAACATAATCAAACATATATGCTTCTACTGACATTTCCCCGAATACAGAAAGAGATACGGACACTTTTTTCTTTCCCCAACCAAAATTAACTCCAGAACACCCCCACACCCTCCCATCAAATTAACGCAACACTGAAAATATCTGAGGGTTGTTTTATTTCATTTAAACAATAGGTTTGGGGCAACGTGGGAATTGAGCAGCACCTTTTAAAAAAACCCTGTCATGTGCTATAAAGGATAAATAGGTGAGTTTTAAAAAAACGTTTATGTACATATACACACACTAAACCAAATTAAAAATGCAGAAAGTTGCGAGGGGTTCTCTTCAACACCACAAGAGAGAGGAAAGCCTTATTTCACAGCAAGCAAAAACACCGCATGATAGGATTAGAGTGCACAATCACATGTAGTGCAGATACCGAACCATCCGGGCCCTGGAAGCAGTGCAGCTAGAGCAGCACAAAGCTCCGCGGGGGCCCCAATTTCTCCTGTTCCGTAGCAAAAGCAGCACCGATTCTCCACTTCGGATTCTCCATTTAGGACGGCGTGCTGTGCGATCCCAGAGCCAGCTGCCCTGCCTACACCGGTTTCAGCAGAAGCCACAAGTAGTGAGCTAGTGAGAATAAGAGCCCCACAGCCAAGCTACAACACTGATTTAACGACAGCATTTCCACAACGAAGGTACCTTTGCTCCCCCATGTCTCTTGGGTGCTCTCCATAGGTCACGCAACGGACAACTCCTGATTATTTATTATTTCTGCTCTGTAGTCCCCATTCCCTACCTCCATCTTTTCCTATCTCATTTCCTCCTCACGACCCCTCTCATTTCCTACAGGATGAGAAGGAAATAAAATGAGGAAGGGGCATGTACATCTACCCAAGGGGATATTCAACAACCAAATGAAGCTTAAAAAACAATAATTCTTTAAAAAACATAATTAAAAAACTGTTAAAGTTCTGCAGACTTCTGGCAGAGTTTGGTCGTTTAGCCCAGAGGTCTTTGTCTTCAGGCCCTGCAGGCTATACTGGCGAGAAGCACGCAGTACAAGGTAAAATTCTGAATAAAAGGAGAAAAATGTAGACAGGGCCACGTGGAGAAGAGGCTATAACAAGGAAACCTAACACTTAGGCATTAGCATTTATGCTACACGGTACGCTTTCAAGAGAGTGAATTCCTTCCTGTTGGTGCGAGCTGCCCAGATGAAGAGAGCGGCTGCCATGAACTGCAGAGGTGCCGAGACACAGGCTAGGCAGAAGGACCAGCCGAATTCACCCCTCACATCGTCAGGCAGGGGCAGCTTCTTATGGAGCAGCTCGATCCCAGCTACATAGCAGCCAACCAGGCCCAGTGTACACAGTCCTGAGGAAGGAAGAAGTGAAGTGTGATGAGCTCGCTGTTGGAGAGCTCTGGCTCTCGCCAAGAGCTTCTGAAGGAGGGAGGGGAAGCGGTGGGTGGCAGGAGACCGACCTGCGAGGAAATGGAGGACTCCCGTGGCGATGGCAGGGTACAGGCTGCGACAGGCACATGCACAGAGCCCAATCAGAGCTCCAAAGCACATGAGGCCAAGGCTGACAAAGGGCAGAAGAAACTGCAATCGCCACAGATCTGCACGTTAAAGAAACACACAAGAAAGATTTCTCAAGGATGTGCTAAAAACTGACCTTGTCCCACCAGGTTATATTTCTACCCACACTAATTCATTGGCTGAGCTAAGAAAGGTCCAAAGGCTCCAACTGAAGTACGAAGAACTTTATTGGTTAACTCCCAAGCTCTTGTACCACATTCATGACCAAAATCTTTGCTAAAGCACCTAAGTTTTCATTTTAAACTTTGACCTACTACCTGTGCTACTTGGGAAAAAAAAAAAAAAAAAAAAAAGCAGAGCAAGATGCAGATGCTTCCTCACTACTACCTGCATTTGGAAAATCCCATTCTCTTTTATCCGACTTTTCTACCTGCCAGACGTGAAAGACACTTACAAGTCCGATTCAAGTCTGTGCCACTGTTGTGGTTTCCAGGCTCTATGTACTTTTCCATAAACTGATCAGAGAGGGAAAAACTGATGCAGTTTGTAGTCATATCAGTTTCTGGAACAGAAAAACAAAAAATACAAATACCATTAGGTTCCCCTCACCCCATCTCTATCCAATTCATCATCTTCCAACCTCTTAAGCTGGGAAGCTCCTCCAAGTTCTATTTTAGACAAACAAAACAAACAAAAAACCTCTCAAAAGAGATCTGAAGGACACGTTAGCAGGCAGTAAGTGTAACATAGTTACTAGAAGGAGGCACAGCATTCAAACATGCAGAATCTTTAAGCACTGATCCATAGATCAGTGCCATGCAAGTAGGGATAAAATGCGGCATATGATGTTTAATTATGTTGTCTCACATTCCTGTACTCCTGTAACAGAGCTGTGTTTATACCCACATGCAGAATGTGATATCTTACTCGACATTTCATGAAAAAAATGAGATAGAGAGGACTGCTTAAAGAAAAAGAAATACCTGCTTTTTATACTAATTTTCTCCCCTTTTGCCTCTCAGTTAGGTATTGCTTGGAGAATGCTAATGAGCAGAGTTGTTCTTACATTTATTTCAAAATGCATTTTCATTAGAGGAAAAAAATGTATTTTATGTAATGTTTTCTCCAGAAAAAGCATTTGAAAGTATTTTTTCCAAAAGGGTTCAGAATAAGGGCTTTACATACATTTTCAAACCCTACTTTGAAGGAATTAAAACAACTGGCTCACTGCACTTCTTTATATCCTCCAACAACTGTCAAAGAAGGGAATATAAATAGTTCAGACCATATCCAACACTACAAGGAGTCCAAAACATGCTGGTGCCACAGTGGGACACTTGTGACACTCAAGCTAAATGAATGACTAGCTAAAAGGATTGAGTGTCACCTTGATAAAGCAGTATTTTTCCCCCACTGCTGGATCCCTTGACCTCTCCTAGAAAGAGGGTGATAGGCAGAGCAACAACTGTATCACCTGATGGGCCATGGACACTAAGGAAAACCAAGTTACACTAGACTGAATTTAGATGAAATATAATGCGTCAAATTCTGACTCTGTAGCACTGACAGCCACAGACTTTTACCTTTCGCTTCCTTAAAAGCTTAAACTGTCTTTATTAAAAAAAAAAAAAAAAAAAAAAAAAAAGGAACAAACATACAAGCTAGAAATAAGCTTTCTGGAGGAAGAAAGTGACACGGACATGTTGTGAGGAAGTTAGCACATACCCCTGTAGGCAAGCTAGGGAAGTGTTAGTTACTCCAGATACCTGGTGGGCTGTACCAGTGAGAGTTTTTGGGTACAGTGATACACCTCCGCCACAACCCAACTGTGCCATTGCACCGGAAGAGCGCATCTGTGTAGGTCTTCTCATCTGCCTCTTCACTGACGAATTCTTCCCAGACGCTCCGGCCAGCTTCTGTAATGTTCTCTACGGGGGACAGGGTGTGGTATTCGTACCAAAAATCAGTGCCGATGGAAGCCGCCATGTATATGGTGGAGATGAGGCTGAGAACGCAGGCGATTACTAGCGCTGTAGCAAAACGGTTATCCATCATCGCGCCCTTGCCGCTGAAAGGAAAGAGAAGGCCGAGTGAGTAACTCCTCAGATACTAACACCAGAGTTATCCCAGCAGCGTCATGCTGATGACGCCACTCCTGTTACGCAATGCGCCCTCAAGACAAGCATCTCTTCCCCTGCCAGGAGACTGGAAGCACAGCAGAGCTAAGTCTGCAGCACAAGCCCACACCCACAGGGTCAAGTGCTCAAGGCACAGCTGTCGCCTTCCTCCCAGCTTCCTGCAGCGCTCTGTGCTAGCTGCTCTCCTCTCTGCCTGAGAGACCAACAGCAGTCGTGTCCCCAGAGCAGATGGCACAGCTCACTGGCACTTCTGATCCTGACAGTAGGGAACCACGGAGCAGAGAATCCACCTACAGCGCTCAGTCAGAAGACTTAGCTTGCCTTAAGAGATTACCGAGGGTAGAAGTTATTTTTAGCCTGCTATCCCATACGGCTTCCACAGCTTGTGTTTACAGCACAGATAAGAATCGCAAGCATGCCAAAAAAGCTTTTCCAGACTGTTCACAAAGGGCAGCCATGCCAAGATACTGGAATGCCTTTTGGGAAACACTGAAACGTATCTAGGCACTAGAGACAGAACACGAAGAAAGTGCTGAAAGACAAGCTTGGAAATGACAATAAAAACTGCAATAATGCCACAGTGTGTACAGAGGCGTGTCTGAAGAACTAAAACAATGCAAGGGGAGTGCCCTGTTCCACAGGCACTGGATGACAGGAGCTTCCAAAACTGAAATACCTTCATGCACCAGCATGAGGGCCTTGGTCTGGCTCCCTGCAGGAGGTCACTAATTCCCTCCTTCACAGGCCCGTGCTCACAGCATAAACTCAGGGTAAAGAAGACATGTCAAAAAAAACAAACAAACAAAAAACACAGACTCCACATGCACTTACACTTCGACAGTACTGTGATTTTAATGAGTAATTGATTGCTAACACACGTAATGTTTTGCAGAGAGTGCAATGCGTCAGAGGACTTCCAAATGCCTGTTATGCTGGTGCATTTGCTGTGCTTGATTACGTTTATGGATTATGATAAATCAGGCTTTATGCACCTGCCAAATAAAATATTAATCAAAGTTACCTTTGCAGCTAGAGCTATTCTGGTGGCATGAGCTACTATCTAATCAATTCTTCTTTATTGCTTGTTTTACCTTCCTTCTCCCACACACTCTGATCAAAACACTTTAGTCTTGTTTCTTTGCAGCTGAATGGAATGGAACAGGAAACAACAAATGCTTAAACATGCAACATTCACAAGGGAAAATATGAGTGCTCAAGTCAGACCTGCCAGTAAGAAATTCTGAACTATGAAACAAAGTGCAAAATAAGCAGAGAGTTTCAAAGGCATACCAGTGTTTGCTGATAACAGTGCCCTTCTTGTTCCTTTTCCCTCCTATCTGCTCCTCTATTTGGTTCAAACTGACTAACAGGGCTGGGGACAGATGATATATACTCATATTATCCCATGTTTCATTTCTATTTTTGAAGAGGGATTGTTAGAAAGTATGCCTCATTTAACTGCTTCCTTAGAAAAGATCAAGAATAGAACTGTTTTTTGGTGAATTGACAAATAGCACCCATTTAAAGCACTAAGAAGTTCACGAACTACAACTCTGTGAACTGTGAATCCAGAAGCTGTGATTTTAAAATTCTGGCAATCATATTAAGAGGAAGAAAACACCATACCTGGGCTTATTCATCTACAAGACGCAGAACCAAGTCCAGACTCAGAAGCAAATGCTCTGCACTGTTTCATCTTTGGTTACGCGCTTGCACTCTCCCTTGCTATCCCAGCATCTAGCTCAAAGCGCACAGGGCATTGGATGAGCAGAACAGGGACAAGCAAGCTGCCGTATAGGGCCGCCCCTCTTTTCTTCCACACCGAGTTCACTTGGAGATTTATTCCCCTTCACAAACTTCTCACAAAGCAAACAGCACACGCGGCATCTCCGCAGCTAATGTCGTGCTGCCTGGCTGCTGCCCCGCTGAGCTGAACAGATCCCTGGGAACTGTTTCAGGTAAGCAGCAGAACCAGCTGGCGAGCAGGCCGGTCTGGATTTTCCACTACACTGCAGCCACTGCAAGAGGAGCCCTCAGTACTGGGCTCCTCTCTTCAGAGAGCTCTCTCTGGGAGGAGGAAGCACAAGTGAGCCTACAAGCTCTATCCTCAAAGTTGTATTTGATGAAACAAGGTTGTAAGCAGGACATTACCAGGCCACTGTTTTGCAGCCTTTTGCTATAAATGCTTACAAAGTCCTTAGTAGCTAGCATACAGAAAGAAAACTGGCTCAATAAGGTGTACTTTCAGATACGACATCCCTGCTGCCAGCTCCAGAACGTTGGTACTGGAAACATGCTTATCATGGCATCATTAAAATGCAACCACGCTTCTGGCCAGCTTGCTAAGCATTGGGAAAAGTACAGCAGGTTTAGCAGAGTTATGGCAGCTGACAACCAAGAAGCCAACTGAAGAGTTAAGAAAAAATGCAAGCACTGCTCAGTGTTTGTTACCCACAGGCCAAAAGAGACATGGCCAACCAGTGATCATTGTGTAATGCACAGCTCTGGGGACAGGCAGAAGCAGGCGAGGTGGCTACAGTCCCTAAAAATTAGCAGGTGGTTTGTGTCAGCTTGCTCCAGAAAGAACACACATGGATTTGCAGAATGTACAAGACTGTGCCAAGGAAAGAGCACACCCCCACTTCCCTATAATAACAGACTTCTCAGTGCTTCTGCTAGCCCTTTAAGTACTTTCAGAAGACAAAAAGAATTACAGAAGAGATGCACTCAACAACACTTTAGGCCAGTTTTGAACTAGAAGTTCTTCCCACTGCAAACACCCCAGAAGACTGGACTATCCTGCTCATTTGCAGTGCGTACCCAGCGCATCTTCATTTGCAGCAGACACACGCCCACTTAAACGAGGTGTCCTTTGCTCTGTTACAGACAGAATCATGCTTTCAGCCCCAGGCAGAACTCAATGGGAGTAGTAGGCAGTGGCAGTCAAAGAGAGTTACCATAGAAAGATCACGAAGAAAGACGTAGCATGTTTCTGAGATTATGACACGCTTCCCAAAAGGTTTTGTGCAGAAAAACATGTAGGAGGTGCTTTAGCATAAGACTACTTACAGAAAAAAACACCCGCCAACATCACTACTATCAGAGCTGACAGTAATTATAGACAAAGACTGATACTAAATAGAAATACTTCCTGCCATCACAGACTGTCAGCAAGAAACTTCATCGTTTTAGGAGAGGTATATACGTTCATACAGCGTTGCCAGCACACTTCATCCCAACAGCAGACACCATTTCAAACGAGTTATTCCTGAAACTAAACTATGCAATGAATATAAAACAACGCAAGGCAGTGGTATACAGGCACTCAAGCATAAATGCTTCACAGGACATTGTAATTACAATTTTTTTTAAAAAGGAGACATATAAAAAATTCAAAGCATCAGTTCGTAAGAGAGAAGGGAAAGTCCAAACCAGCAGCAACATACAAAGGAATGGAAAGACACATATGCTTCACATAAGGAAAAAAAGGACAAGCTGTATAATTGAAAAAGAAATAACACAGAGGAGCACAACAGCAAGTATTGTGGCAAACAAACAACTACAAGGCTAGGAAATGAACAAGCATTTTACAAAGTCACTATACCATGGGGGAAGGGAATACAAAAATAAAAGCATTTCTCTCCTGTGGCAGCAATCGCTACCTCCCCTCAGCCAGGAGCAGGCCACCACGCGTAGAAAGCTCATTTCACTTGCCATCACAACAGAGGAAGGCCACAAAGGCAGCCTAGCGAGGGCTGGCTTTTTTACAGAAAACATGCTTGCGACTGGGCTGCTGTGGGGTAGAAGAGAAGAGGAGGAAGGGCTGAAAAACAAAAAAAAAAGCGAGCGTGGGGAGGAACACTGATACACAGGAGCCTCTTTTTGGCACTGAGGGTAAAAGCAGGGTTAGGAAAGGACGGCACCGAAGGGTTTTTTTACCTCAGCGCTCCCCGCCGCCCCTCAGCACAGGGTTCCGGTGACCGCCGCCCACCTCAGCGCGCCGCCTGCCTCGCGTCCTGCGGGAAGCCAAAGCCCTGAGCACCCGCAGCCGCCAGCCTGGGCTCCTGCAGCCATCCCGGCTGCGCAGCGCCCTCCGTGCCCGCTCCGCCGCCTGGAAGCACAGCGGCGGCCATCACCCACCCCGGAACCCCTTCCTCCCCCTCCTCACAGCCCCGGGCCGCCCACACACGGCCCCGGCCTCTTCCTCGCTCCCCTCACGCCCTCAGCACCCGCCCGCCAACGGTCCCCAACGGTCGCAACCGCCTCGGCGCGCGGCACCCACCGCCCGCCGCCTCGCACCCCCATGCCACGCCCTCACCGCGCGAGGCACGCTGGGGGATGTAGTCCGCCCGCCCGCCCAGCCCCGTGGTACCGCGGGCCCGCCGCGAGGCACGCTGGGAGTTGTAGTTCCCCCCGCACACCCGCCTCGCTTGGTGCCCTCAGCTCAGGCTGGGGGCTGGTAGTGACAGCACTTTCAGTCAGCCGGCCCCTGCTGGGTTAAACAGCCACGAAATCCCACCAAATCACCCCAAAAACACTGCGCAGTGCCCTTCTGCCTTCCACAATGTCATTACTTCGTCTCCATCTCCAGCCACAAAGCTCAACTTTCGTCCCTTTCTGCTCCATTTCTTGTAAAAATGGTGCTGCGATATCCTGGCAGTGTGACTTGGGAAAACACCACATTAAAAAAAATAAATAAGAATTTAGTAAAAATTACAAAAAACGGCAGCACTGACTCCATGCCCCACGTTGGACGTTGCCCCCCGTCCCTGGTCCCTGTACCCATACAAGCTGCAGGAGGTCTCCTAACAGTGGTTAGCAGCCACCCGCTGAGAGACCTCCACGCCCAGTTTTGGTTTCACCAACCTCCAAACCAGCAAACGCACACCCAGCAAACGGAGTCACGTCCAAGGTTTTCACGTCTCTGGGACTTCTGGGGAAAGGACCCCATCCAGCTCCTCTTCTCGGGCGGCCAGGAAGCATTTTTTTCAGTGGGATAAGAGGCTAGGATGGTAAAGGTGACATCAGTGATGGGTATTTTTAGTTAAAAAAACCCTTTCCAGCATGGCACACCTTTCCAGATCATGTTGCTGGTTCACCAGCACCTCGTTACTCTAAGCTAGGAAGTTGTCTGGGTTCTAACCACATTTAGGCTGGATTCTAAAATATTCAGCATTTTTAACGATGGCCTGGAAGAATGCAGAGCATCATCACTGATAAACCTCACAGATGACACAAGGCCTGAGGGAAGGGTAAATAATTAAATGGGTAGAGCACTGGTACAGGGTGACCTGGTCGTTTGGAAGTTGGGGGCAAGCAAACATATGTGTCAATAGGGTCATCAATGAGCACGTTCGTTTAAGAGCACAGAGTGGAGGCTATACTTGCATGGCAGAAGACTTTATCCTGGGAAAAATGAAAAGGACAAATGAGTCATGGTGGATTACCAGCTGCCAAGATGTGGCTGTGGCCAAAAAAAAAAAACATGTTCCTGCAGCCATGGGTGTACAAACAGAGAAATCACAAGGAGGACAGGAGTTATATCAGCTCCGGAGTTGCCACTGGCTGCTAACATGCTGTGTCTAGTTTTGACATGTTGGCAAAGCAGAGATGAACCTGAAAAGGGGCATGAAAATCACTGTGCAATGAGAAAGCCTTTTTCAGGGAAACATATCAAAGAAGGTTAGCCAGTACAGTATATTGAAGAGAGAGCTAAGGAGTTACAAGATCATAAAATACAAGTAATGACAATAGGGAACAAAAAATCAGTTATAATTTTTCGTGGCAAAACTATCAGAATTTGAAGCTAGGAAATGTTTAAAGAAAAAACACACACACTAAACAACTCTGTATTGTAAACTATGGAATAAGAAGACTTGCAATCATTATAAATCATAGCGAATAATCTAACACTGGCAAGCCTACAGTTTTTGTTTGTTTGTTTCCCTAAAAGATCTAATCTTGTAAAAATGAGAATCATTTCTGGAAAATTCGTCAGTCATTGCTACTCCCATTATTGAATTAGACTACATTGGCCTCTTCTTACTCATCATCCGCCCTGATCAGTGATATGTGCAGCTGCTTAAAAACAACCATAGGAAAGAGAGGTGCATGTCCATTTAATTTAATTTAAAATGCTCTCAACTAATTTCACCTGCTTTTTTGTTTTGTTTTTGTTTTTGTTTTTGTTTTTTTCTGGAAGAAAACCACTTCATATAATAAGGGTAACCCAATAAAAACATTACAAACGAATGTTCACTGCTAACACCGATATTTTGCCATTTTCTTTTCACACCTCCTTAATCTGCTTCAGCAGAACCTCTGCTAGATCAGATCAGCTACACAATAGGATTATTCCAGAAGATTTTCAAAGTAAAAGTTTGCTTTAGAAACTGCGGTAGTTCACACATGAAAGCGCAAAGTGAATAATGCTGATGGCTACAGATTAAAAGCTGTTCCTGCCTTGTGCAGATCTGTAGTTTCTTAGATAGCAGACCTGCATCGTGTCTTGTACCTCCAGCAAGAGTGTTCCAGCACTGACAGTTTTACAGCGGTGTTGCAAACAAGCCAACAAAAACCTCCTGTGTTGTAAAAGAAAATCTTCACACAAAATTTGTGGTGTTCTAGCTCCTGCACATTAAGGAAAATAAGTAAACACTCAGAGGAGGAGGCATTATCTGTATTAAATGGAATTGGTAATGGATGAGAAATGAAAAAGACTTGTTCAAATACCACATTCACTTCTTTAGTTACTGATTCAGACCTGAAAAAGGTGCTTGAAAGATTGCCTATTTCTTTCAGTATTACTAGCTTGTTTTCTACAAGATATTGCTTTTCCCAACAGATCGTCTGTAATAAAAATGGCAGTTTTAATTTTCGTGTTTTAGGCACAATCTATGAACATTTCACACAGACAATGCAGCAGAAATCCCATGGATTCCCCTCAAACCTTTATATAGTCACCCTGGTTTTATTTTTGCCTTCTGTATTTTTCTATCTTTGGCACAGAAGACTGTGGGCAAAGAAAATCCTACCCTAATTACATTTTTCACAGAAAGAAGACCTTCCAGATATGCTTCTTCCAAATACGATGAATAGCACAGGTTCTCTGTAAAGATACCCACTCAACCTCCACGTCAGGGGTCTCCAAACTTTTTTGATCGTGGACACCAATTAGTGAAAGATTTTGAGCGTGCACCTCCATTATATGTACATTTATTTATAAATCAATTACACTTACTACTGTACTAACATATTGTGCACATCATAAAACAAACACAAAAATAGAAAATAAAAAAGGATGAGAAAAAGAGGAAAGAAATAAACACTTTTTCAAAAATAGTTTTATTTACTAATTGCACCAAAAATATTTTCTTCCCACATCCCACGTTGAAGACCATTTCCTCTAGGTAGGAAACTACTTCAGCCCATCCTGGTGCACTTCTCGGCACCTACAATTTTACTTGAATCAGTTCCACCCTCTCCTCTTCATTTTGGGATGAAACTTCTGTTATTTGGCATTCATCTGGTTTCCTCTGAGCTTGCCTTCGCCACAGTTGTAGCATAGTAGGACAGTTTCAGCCAATATTTTTTTATTTGGTCTACAAATCTCTATTCCTTACAGAAGGTTTTTGAAGCACAATCATTTAGAAACTACTACACTTTCCTTCATGGCCAAATGAAGCTCTGTTCCTTCGCAGCATTTATCATCATTAATAATTTACTGATGCACACTAATTTCATCTAAATGCTTGTGCTTATATAAAAGCACATGTACAGGTTACAATAAAACACTTAACCTAGCAGTAAAACAGATCAAGAAAAAAAAAAAAACACCCACCTTGCTACCAGAAATGCTTCAATTGTAGAGATCTGTAAGGGGTGGTGGTGAAACAAATTAAATCAACAAATTAAATCAACACCCCACATACTTCCTGTACAGATAGTTTTGCTGCATATCTTTTACTCTTTTTGCCATAACATTATAAGGCTACCATAGCACGTGTCAACAAGCTTTACCCAACTGAGAACAATAATCTTAAATGTTTTCCCTCGCTACTGTCAGAAAAGCTGCTGAGGCTTTACCAGAGTGTGATCATGTTTTGAGCTGTACCTGCCGTACCAAGCAGCTGCCTGCAGTTCAGTGACTGTAGTATTTCCTATTAGGCAGGTTTAAGGAACGGCGAAAACACTGACACGACGCACTTCACAAGTGCATTTTTAAAAAAACAGGGCCATCAGAGAAGCAGAAGCGCTGAAGTGGCTCTGACCACACGCAGGGCCACAACAACAGCATCTGTCGCGTGTGGTCACAAGAGCTTCAGGTTCACTCTCAGGTTCAAAACAACTCGGCACCTGGTGGCTGCGCGTTTCACATTGCCTCAAGAGCACTGTGGCAAGGGCAGGAGAGGATGGGTACCCCGGGTGGAAGGAAATACGCTGCAACCAAGCCAGTGGCTGCTGCTGCAGCAGAGCCTTTTGTCCAGGAAAAGGACTGACACCTACCTGGGGAGGTCCGGGAGGAGGAGGAGGGTGCTGTAGATGTCCAGGAGGGTGGTGAGGAGGGGTGGAGGTTGTCCTCCTGGTGACAACAACTCTCATGGCATCTCTGGGTCTTGGCATGTCGTGCTTTCTAGGGTTATCTGCACAGCAGCGTTGTGAGGGGCATTTCTGTGTGCTGAGTGTTTTTGAGAGCTCTCCTTCAGGGAAACGAGCTCTGGAAGATGCAGATCCTGTGCGAAGATAAGCCCTAAGCAAATCAATACCACATTAAAAAAAAGACAAGGCTTACAGACCACCTGCAAACACACCTGCTGCTGCTTCACTGAGACAACTACGGACAGCTTCATCATTTACAAGAATACATCATAGCATTTTTGCAAATCCTCTGTCCTCTCTGACGCATTCACAAAGTACAGAGCTCACCCCAGAGAGCAGAACTGATCCCTGCTGGAAAAGGTTTACTGTCCAATTTTTTGTTTTGCTATGTAAGGCTATTAAATCGCACGGAGACAACACGGTGAGGCAGCACAAGCACAAGAGGGCATGGGTATATGCTTATCTCATGGTTCTGTTAAGCTTCTTTAAAAGTTACTTGCTTTTTTGTGTACTTTGGGATGAAGAGAGGGAGGGAGTGAATTTCAAGGAGTGAATTTCAATCTTGTGATGTGAGATGGAGGGAGAGAAGGCTGTGCCTGATTTATAAAGCTTGTGAGAGAGGAGTCCAGTAGTGCCCCATGGAAAGGAAGGCTGTCATGTATAACGGGCTCCTTATTAATCATCAAAATATCTGCAGTGGACAGCGATGGATCTAATACCCCTAGATCCATCAGTCTAATAGCAGCTGTCTGCCTGTCCAGGCTCCTGGAAGTCTACCAGGTACCTGCCACACCGGAGAGCACAACCTCAGCACCTCCGAGTGAGCCTGAGGGCATCCAGAGTGCCCTGGAGGGGATTAATTTGCTGCCTGTACGATGCAGAGTTTCTCTCTGCTTGTGGAGACAGACGTATGTGGTCCTGACCTACCTGGCTGGGACTGGAGAGCTTTCCAGGAACGATTTGCTCAAAGCTCTGAGAAGCCCCAGGACACGCCGGGGCTGTGAACATGCAGGTGGAAGGGGAAGGGGAAGACGAACTCATCTGCAGAAGAGAGGAAGGATGATGAAGAACAATAGTAGAGGTTGTTTCAAGTTAGTACACACTGACAAAGACGTAGTAACATCGGTACCTCAAAAAGTGAGAATTTTCACTTGATTTATGCAACACCACAAGAGCTGACGGTACGGTTAAGCTACAGCTGGAGCCGTGCACGAAACTGCGAACAAATGACGGAGGGAATTAGGGCTCTTTAGGAAAAGTGGGCAGCAAATCTAAGAATGGCTCAAAGGGATGGAGGCTTCGGGGTCAGCAGGAGAAGGACCACGCCACCATTCTGGGGACCAGGAGTGCGGCCTACAAGGAAGCTGGTGCAGGGATGGGAACACCACGTTAGGATTCGGACCCTAAATGTTTTTGGTCTAAGCACACCAAATGAGAGAATTACTCTCAACAGAAAACAGCAATCATAAACGAACAAAGAAAGTACAAAAGCCTCCAAGCTGCAGAAGAGCTGAGCTTGCCCCAAAGGGCAACTTAGGCAAAAAAAAAAAAAAAAAAAACTTGACGAAAGAGATAACGTGGCACCTGAATTCATCACTCTTTACAATCTTTAACGTCTGCAAACCAGTAATATCCTGTCCTAAAAAAAAAAAAAATAAAAAGTTCAGAATCTTGAAAACAACCTTCCACCCCCCAAAACAAAAGCAATACACAAACCTCGTTCACCTCTGTAGGCAAACATAAAATGAAGATAAAATCAGTAAAACTAAACCTGATTTTTTTTCTAAAAAAAAAGCTGCAGCTCTTTATTCATAGGACAGGGTTTTGACTAATCAGAGACGCTCGCCGCTTGTAGGTTTCCTACACGATTGGCTAAAAGTGTAAGAATTACCCCCCCCAAAACCACTTTTCTCCTCCTCCTTCCCCCTCTCCTCCCCCCTTATCGTGAACATGTTTTTAAAGCAGGCCTCGAGGGGAAGGGTAGGGGGAACTCGGAGCCTTCCTCAGCACCATGATGAGGACGGCCTGGCCAGAAATGGACCTCAGCCAGCTGTCGCCTGTGACTATGGTCACTTTGAACTACGACGACTACTTCTACGAGGACAACTGCCAGTACAAGCATCTGCAGCACATGACTACTTTCCTCCCCATCCTGTACACCGTCGTGTTCCTGGTGGGCATCGTCGGCAACTCCATCCTGATAGCGGCCTTGGTCTTCAAGCGCCGGGTCCAGAGGCTGATCGACATCTTCATCATCAACCTCGCCGCTTCTGACTTCATCTTCCTCATCACGCTGCCCTTCTGGGTGGACAAGGAGGTGTCGGACGGGAGCTGGAGGGTAGGATCTTTCCTCTGTAAAGCCAGTTCTTTTGTCATCTCCGTCAACATGTACTGCAGCATCCTCCTCCTCACTTGCATGAGTGCGGACCGCTACCTTGCCATCATGTACCCCGCTGTCGCCAGAAGGGTCAGGACCAGATCCTATTCCACCGGCCTCTGCATCTGCGTCTGGGTGTTATCCTGCTGCCTGGGGATCCCGACCCTGCTGTCCCGGGAACTGAAGGAGCGCTATGGCAAGACGTACTGCGCAGACAAAGCCGTGACAGAATCCAAACAGATCATGTCGCTGATGATGTTGATCCTGGCTTTCTTCTTCCCGCTGCTGAGCATCCTGACCTTTTACTGCTCCATCACCAGGAGGCTCTGCATGCATTACCAGAGGTCCGGGAAACACGACAAGAAACTGAGAAAATCCATCAAGATCGTCTTCATCGTGGTGGCTGCTTTTGTCATCTCCTGGGTGCCCTTCAACCTCTTCAAGCTCATGGCCATCCTGTTGGGACTGCGGAAGCTGCCCGACTGTTTTCCCGACATGGTGGCCGAGGTGGGCATGCAGGTGAGCAGCCCCTTTGCCTTCGCCAACAGCTGTGCCAACCCTTTCATCTACTACTGCTTTGACAACTACATCCGCAGGGCCATGCTCAGGTGCCTGTGCCCGTGGGTGAAAGTCAGCAGCAGCGGCAGCGTCTCTGACACGTTGGACACCCGCCTGAGCCACTCCTTATCCAATTTCATCGCGGGGGAGTACGCTGCTAGGAAGAGGAAGCGCTCGGTGTCCCTCTGACTGGGAGCCAGGACCGCGCAGGAAGGGACCTCTCTCTCCAGAGACGGCAGGAAAAGACTAAAGCAAGGAAAGGGGAAAAAAAGAAACGAGCGACAGAGGCAGAGCTGCAGCTGTAATGCAGCCGGCACGTCAGGCTGGAGGAGCAGCACTTCCCTTTAAAGACAGGTAAATGGAATAGGAAACCTTAACCGCTGACCTATGGTTCACGGTGAGTGCTGTGTCGCTGCACCGTGCAAGCCTGAAAACGCCACCCTGAGAGAGATCCACGAAGCCCTCCCAACACACACAAGGGGAAGGCCGATCAGTCGGAGCCACTCCGAGGCAGGCTTTGAACTGAAATGCGGGTTTTCGTTCTGCTCGGAGCAAGAAAAACACAAGGATTGCTTCTCTTTGGTTCCTAGCCTACACACGAAAGCATCGCAACGTCCTGGAAACAACCTGATCGATGCTCCTTTTCTGGAGGTTTTCTGAGTTTAGAAATGCGATGTTTTACTGAATTACTGTGTTACCTGCTGTCATAACTTCAGCCTTGTGTGTTTTCCTTAAAAGTGTCAGCTTCTTGATTATGGGATTAAATCTCAGTTTTAATCTCAGTTTTAATCTCAGTAATTAAGATAAGTTTCTAGCCCCTATGATTTCAGAAAAAAAAAAAAAAAGGTCGAAGGCAGAGAAACCAGAAGACAAGCCAATGAGACTCCGCATTTAACATTTTTTCTTAAAAACGAACAAGTAAAAAAAAAACACAATAACAACCCAACCACAAAGACCAAAAAAAAAACAAAAACAAAACAACACCTTCACAGCTTTTAAGATGTTTTTTGGGTTATCTGACACAATTTCTGACTGCTTGGGTTGCTGGATAACAGCAGGATGCTGTGCACCATTCGAAGTCCAGGTTTGCTGAGTTTAGCTGGGACCAGTTTATGTCAAGATACAAGCAAAGTCAAATGCAAATGTGCCTGAAAAGCAAAATTAGCCAGTTTCACAAACGTTTGAGTGAAACAGAGAATGCTGAGAAACCTTGGGTGCAGGAATGCTCACAGAAAAGGAATTCAAAAGCCTCACTCTGTTAGTTCATTGATACGAGTTAAATTCTGTACATAAATAGTAATAATAATAATAAATGCTCTAAGAAGCTGTTCCATTCCTATTTAGCAGTCTCTGGGAAATGCAGATGTCTTGCATTTTATATATTGCGGAGGAGATACCACTTGCCCAACTGCTGTCAAGTCTGACAGCAAATGGGATGGGGAAATAGAGAAGCTCCTCATTGTTAACAGCTGTAACACCTCGTAGAAGAACAAGCTGAACAAATACGGCGTGAAGCAGCTCATCAGAAATCTGGTAATGGACTTCTCTTTCTAAATGGCAGTGACAGAAACCTTTTCTTAAAACAAAGGGTACAATGTTTTAAAGTGCACAGTTAAAATATGAATTGGACTTCCAACAGCACTGATACCTTGGCTGTGTTGCAATGTCTCACGTTCTGTCGTCTCTCCTGTAAACTGTTTAGCTTAACATGCTGCTGCTTGTCATAAATACAATAAATCAATACCTTAAAGCACCCAGGGTGTGTAATGTGACTGAGTCAAAAGACTGTTAGAAACTTTCCTTCTGTATTTCCTGATTTTTCGAGATTTCTATCTTTCTTCTCTTTTACACTTAGCCTTTGAAGTTTTTGAACTAGCTTTCGCAAAACCCGCAAACGTGTTGACTTTAGAGGCAGAAGACATCTGATCACAAAGTGATTTAGCAACATATATGGAAACAAATCTTGAACTGCAATAACTAAAAGATATGTAATGATATTTACAGCCCTGTAAGTAAGGCATTTTCACTTCTGCCAGCTGAAACCAAAAAGTCAGCAAGTATACATCTTTGGCTCTACTTTTTATAAAATAAAATAAGGTGGTGATAACTTCCATGAGATGCTACACGGGGAACCCCTTCCCACTTCACTGGGGGCAGAGTTTAAAGCTAAGCTATATGAATTTGGTTCTGTGATTGTTCCCTTCTTGTAGGGATGGGAATAAGCTTTGCCAGGGCAGGAATGAGCTGGCCAACAGACCAGTGCCATCACTGACCCGAGCGGCTCAGGCACGGCTCCTTCACGAACAAAGGGTCTGCATCCATAGTCCTGAGATCCTTTTGAGTGTTAGAGAAGAGACTTTTCCATTTCATTGAAGCTGAGTTGTTTTCTAGGTAACGAGGCGCAGCAGATTGTTCCTGGAGTAACACTGAGATGTTTTGTAAGTGTGTGGAAAATAACTTTTATTCTAATTAAAGAGGGTGATTAACAAAAAGAGCAATCACCTCCGACCTAGAAAGAAGACACAAGAACTTGCAGGGTGAACAGTGGCACCCGTGCAGACGCGCTGCAAGGCTTCAAAGAGAAGACAGCTATACCACAGCAGCCAACACAATTCATCAAAACCAGAGAGAAACGGGCAAAGCCCTGAACACTGTCTGGTCACAAGGGAAAAAATGTGCTAACTGGGTGATGGAGGAGGTACGTCTCTGATGCAACTGCAGCACAACTGCATTCATTACAGCTTTTCCCTTGCCTTGCCTTTCCTCTGTATTCTCTAAACATCCGTAGTAGGGATAAGTATTGTGAGTGTTATGAATAAATTCTGGTATTTGCATTTTTTCTCGAGACTTGCAGCAGAGCTGCTTAATGAAGGCAGAGACACGAAAGCAAACCTCACCCCATGGCAGCACAAGCCCATCAACCAAGGCATAGACCCCAGCCCTGCTAGGGTAAGTGCAGGCAAAAGCATCTTCTAGCCATCCACAGGTGGCTGAGATGAGATGAGGGGATCATCAAAGAGATGCTGGGATGTGTGCCTGGGTTGCAAGGGAGTACCTGAGACACACCAGCTTTTCACGCTCCCCTCCCTTCACTGCATGCATTTTTATTTTTTTTTCTCCCCCACTACCTCTTCTAAAAGGTTTTGTTTTTCTTCCTCCACGTGAGAAACTTTACTCCCCACACCTAACTGCCACCCGCCTGCTTCAGGCTTACAGATGGCACGCAGAACGACGACTGCGTTTTCAGACCTTCCTGTGTCTGGAAATCAGAGCACTGCAGTTCAAATTTCAGTCTTGTTTGCAGTGACCTTCAAAAACGACCGTCTCAATTGTCTCCTCTCGCCAACCCTTTACCCTCTGTATACTTTTATTAGTATCTAACAAGTGGCTTATTTTTTAGTTGAAAAAGAAACGAAATCTCTGATTTACATTCCAAATAACCTGAGATCTATATTACTGAAAAAATATCACATCTTGTTTTAAAGAGCATTTTCTTAGTGAGTCAGACTCACTTATTATTTCCCTCAGCCTCAATCCCATCCAAAGCGGAACAATCTCTTTGGAATAGAATAAATCTACAGGAATTTCAGTTATTTTAAGTTAGTGCTGCTGCTTTCATTTGGTTTTGCTTCAAAATACCAGACCAAGTTGGACCACTGACCTAGAAAATCTACCAGGATCTCCTTCCACTACCTAACCTTTCACACTAGCCCCTGGAAAAAAAAATTAATAATAATAATAAAGCAAAAAATTTGCTAAATATTTCAAGGCTTGAAGAGAATCACATGCAATGCCACAGCAAATGTTTCAAATGAGTCAAAAAAACCTACAAAGGAGGCAACTAATCAATCAAAGCAAAACTCTCAGGATTATTTTAGGCTTTCATCCAAAAGATCATACCCTACGAAGATGCTCATTTTATTTTTGTGAACTGCAGATCTGTTTTAGAACGTAAATGTTACTTTCAGTTAGTTCTTACAAGCGTAAGACAACAGAAGTAATTTGAACAAGCTTCTGGAATTTTGACAACTTCATGTTAATATTCATTATTTGTTTGATAGCACTAATACTGCTTAGGATGGTACCAAAATTATCGTGATTTCAAGTAATTAACCTGGTAGTTTTGAGTAAGGTAACAGCCTGCCTATTTTATCCTTTTTAAAAGAGCTTGTTGACTCCAGAGTGCTTTGCTGTGTGACATGGAAGAGTTGCGATTCTGACATGACACCTACCATGGATCTTGGTAAGCAATATGGACTTCTTTTTAATAAATTGGAGATGATTCCAGCTATGAAACGTGGGGTTTGTTTGTTTGTTTGTTTTCAATCTAACGTCTCCTTTCATTGTCATGGAAATGTAGCACGGTATTACTAACTAGAAAGCTGTCCGCAGCTCTGGGTGGGAACGTGCATCTGCCCATCCCACAGAGCTTTTCATGATTTCAGAGATATTTTTGTACTGCCTTGGAATGAAATCGAGACCTCTGAGGTTTTCATGAAAACAACTACAAATAATAATAATAAAAAAAACAATCTAGAGGTTAGTGCTCTTTCCTGAGGTGTACACAATTGAAGGTCAAGTGCCTCTGCTTCTTGACGTAAGTCAGACCGGGTCAGATGCATCTCTTGGTCTCCGTTTTGGCTTCAACAAATCAACATTTTCCAGAAATAAAGTGTTTCATCTCAACACAAAGGAAAATTGTACCCAGAATCGATGCTTACTTAACTGAGCAAGGAATTTACGCAGCCTTCATCTCAGCACCAGATGCACCAGTGTGGACAGCTGCACAAAGATGCTGCCATGCTACATCCAGTAAAATCTGTTGATTGCTGCACATGAACAGTAAGAGAAAATAGAGAAATAAAAGAAATAGGAGAAAATAAGGTTTCTTTTACAGGTGCTAGTAAAGCATATATTATAAGTGGATGCCAGCTCACGAGTGGGGACACTTACGTGCACTTTTAGCAGTTATATACTGCTGGAATATCAATTTGCTGTTCCTGTATAATCACTTATATTCATGAGTCAGCAGAGACTCGTGAGCGGATCTGCAAGCAGTGAACACAAATCATTGCGTGCTCCAAAATTTCTAACTGAAAAACAATTTTGGTTCTTCTCATGTTTAAAAGGCTCCCAGTTAAGGAACATTATTTGAGGTAAAAGCCTGGCAAAGGAAGAACAGGAAGAAGTTAAAGCAAATGGCTTGAAGACGCTCCTACAATGGGAAACAGATCCACACAGACTGGTTACCAAATATGCCAGCATTTTGCATGCAGTCAAAGAAACTGAGATTGGATGATGAACAGGAACAAGGGAAGAGCTCCCTAAATTCCTGCCCAGTGGAAATACGCACTGACAATGCATTAAAATGGACTCGAAAGTAATTACTATGCTACCTAATGTCACACACACAGGTAGCCCTAGAAAGCCAGAAGCAGCCCACATTACCTCACGTAACATTTTAATACCGTACCACAAAACCTGCAGTTAGTGCACTCGAGGTTTCAGTAACAACCCAAGCACCTGCTCAGTTTCCAGATGTGGGTCTTCAGCGCCCTGCTGAAGTCCCACTGCACGTGACAGGAGGTTCTGGAGAGCCCACGTGTGGGAACTGAGTTCCCACACGATGCTCAGTAAAGTCCAGAGAGAATCTGGCCCCAAACACCTAGGCATGTAAGACAGGAGTTCATAATAAAGTACAAGAACGTGAAATATGGGGGATGAGAAAGTGAAGAGGATTCATCACTCAGAAGGAAAGCCCTACAAAGGCCATGCTGGTAGGGCTGTTACTTATTTTTAAATACGAATTGAATTGCAGGTCTTATTTTCCCAACTCACCGCTCCTGTGTTTCTGTAACAGATAAATGCAGCTTTAGAAATAGGGGTCACGTGTTGTGTTTGAGAGCACGCAACATTATCAGTATCAATCATCTAAATAATGCATTGTAACCAAAATACATCTTTTCAAACTTCAAAACAGTTTCTTTCTTAGTAAGAGATTCGTATTCTTAGTCAGAAGCTCCCACTAAGTCCAGTCAGTGAACTTACTTCCTCTACTGTTTACTTTTCACATTTTCTAAAGCACTTGGGGTTTTACCACAGGCATCCCTGCAACAGAAGAGAAGAGACCAGTGGTTCTCTGGAAATTTGGACTACATTTTGCTGCTGGGGTAGGGCACGGGGGAGGCAAGGCCGGAATCTGTGCTGAAAGAAAACGCTTCCCACGAAGTGACTGGTGACTTCTGAGGCTTTCGTTTGTGGATGTCTAGCTTCAGACCCTTTGCAAAGCACTGATTTCCAGAAAGGGCTGAGTACTCGGTTTCTAAACAGCTGGTTCTTCATAAATAAATCAATTAGATAATCACACAGAATAACTGGATGCGTCCAACAGTCACTAGTCAAGTCCGTAAGCAACCCACCTTTGTCCCAAAATTTGATGGTCTTTTTCTGTTTGTAGATAAAACTAGCTACTATTAATACAAAATGACAGCTGCCACCTGAAGGATGCCCTTTGTTTTACCCTGAGTTTGAGGCAAAGAAAACCAGAGCGAGCATGAAACTGCGTGACACTCTGCTCTGAGCACGAAACTTGGACGGCGGTTTTAAAAGCCATCCAGATTTTCAGTCTAGCTTCAAAACCGACGGGCAAAATCACCAGAAGGACAGACCTAAAATGCAAAGAAGAGTTTTTGCACTGAAGAACACCACGTATAAATCGATATATTTGCCATATACAGTCGCACGCACCTGACTTGACCACTCGCTCGACTTCCCCCCGCGCGCTGCCGAAACACCTGCATGACCACACAGCCCCGGTCCTTACCACCCATTTCCCCCGTCACCCCCTCCTCACCCTCCCTCCTCTGGGAACCACAGAAATACCTACCCACGCTTCACATGCAGCAAAACATAAAAACCATAAAAAAAAAAAGAAAAGAAGAGATGCACGCTTTTTTTTTTTTGCACAGCTTTGAACCTGTGGGAGTTGCCCGCCACGCGTGCAATCATGCCACCGAAGGAAATGTTGCAGGTAAGGGTGGGAGCTCGACAGCTCTCAAGAAATACATGCACGTAAACCTCTGCCCTCCTCATAGCCGGCTAGGACGGTACAGATGGAGGGGTGTTAGGAGGCAAAGAGAAGGCAGGTGACTTTACTGAGAAGTGCAATTGCATGCCCAAGGCTTCCCAGCAGCTCAGCTGGAGGTGAGGTGAATGGCACCCGGCTATTTTGATTTCCCATCAAAGAACGTAGCACCTCAGGGCACTTAGGAATAGTCAGGTAATTAAAAAAAAACATGTGCACACCTTGCTGGTACAGAGAAGTCAGCTGAGAGAAAAATCAAGAGAATTAAGGGCACGGAGAGACCTGGAGAGCACCTGCTTCTTTGCAGGAGCAGAGCAGGGCATGCAGCAGACAGGAGGTGTGCTAAAACAAGGTGCCCATGAGAAACTAGGCTGGCACCTGAGAAGAGAAGACATTTTAGAGCAAGGTTGCTGTGCAAAAAGGGAAAAGATCTAGCTGGAGGAAGCGAAGGATAATCCTGAAATAACCCTGATAACCCCACAGCGTCTAGGGCTAAAGTTTTGAGAGGATAAAGCAATAGCAGTGTAGCATGCTCCCACCTGCACAGCTCCTGCAGAGACTGCAACCATCCCGAGGCTATTAGAAACATCCAAAATCCTTGCTGAAAGGTGATGCAACCCTCCCACTATTCTTATTTTTCAAGGACTTTGGCAACTGGACTTGTGATGCTTCTAAATCCCTAACCCCACTGTCACACAAATAAATGCCACTTAAAGTCGGTGGGGAAACTCCTGTTTTCACTGGAATCATCCGGAGTTTTATCGGGCTAACTTCAAGAGAGTTGGGGTTTGGCTGCATGATAAGACCGAAAGCCTAACCCACAGACTGCGCAGCCAGCAGTGAACTCAGAGGGATCAGCGTGCCCTCTTTCAGAGTTCATGCTAGTGATTCATCTCCAAACAGCCTGAGGTCCCATGGAACTCCTATAATTACACAGCCCCCCACAAAGACAAGAGGCATCTGAATAGATGCTCGGGGCTGTGCTGCTGGGCTCAGTTCCCTGATGGCATCGGCCACAACTTCCCCAAATTGCCATTCAGCAGATGATGGTGATGGGAATCTCAGTGATGGATGAACAAGCCCCGGGGGACTGCGACTATCTGCTTGGGCTGCAAGTTGACACTAAAGTGCATGCTGGCATTTCTTCAAGCACACCAATCCTGCGAACCAGCCAGCTGAAAGCAGCTCAGGTGTCCTAAACCCATGTCCTCACCCACAGTCCACATAAGCCAGTTCATACCCAGCCAAACACCAGTGGTCCATGAGTTTGCTTCATGTGTTTGAAGGCTCGGTCTCCCTTCTCCGGATGCCTTCCCTGGGCCACGTCCCTGGACAATGCTTACTTCAGCCAGACGTGAAAGCCAGAGCTGGAAAGAGAAGCTAAGCATCTCAGTAAATAAATAAATAAAATCTGTATTTGTCATAAGACCTGATAGGATAGCATCTGCCCTAAATCAATAAAAGGTCCAGAGGAAGTGAAAAAGGAAGATTACAATAAAAACAGGATTTCCAAAACACTGCACAGACTGAACGACGACCAAAGTATACGTTTTCAGTCTTATAATTAAACTAGAACAGCAACAGCAAGCAGCTGTCGATTTATCTCGTGCTGAACCCAGCCTTTGCATGGCAGTGTCTGTGTTTTTACAAGGCCAGAAAATAAAGCAGGGCCTCCTGCCCCACGGTGGGTAGGGTTTATTTGGTGTGCGAGACACACGTGGTGCCACGGTAAGAAGCCGTAGTGTTGGTGCCTGCCAAGAGCTGTCGACGGCTGCTGGTTACAGCCGTGGAGAACGGCTCCTGTTGGCAGGCAGGACAAAGGCAGCCTTCCTTTTATTTTAAGAAAGTCACCGTGTTTTCTGACTCATGTTTTAATGCCAGTGTCATTACCAGTGCAGCACAGCTGGAGGAGACCTCAGGCAATTGTCTAGATCACCAGCAAATACATGTCGGCTGTTCTTGACACGTATCTGACAAAAAAAAATCATACTGGTAGCAATTCACTTCTCAGAATTCAATCAATGCGTTGAAAATCATGAAATCCCACACAGATCTGTTTAGAAAGTCCTTTTCCTCGCTCTTGAACTTGCTGGTTTATCCTCAAACCACACGTGCTTTCTTTGCAAACAGGAATGAAAAGAAACCTCCGATTAAAAAGAAAGCTGATGGGCTGTGAGGCCGTACCCAGCCACCAGCCCCAGCAAAGCGCCAGCTCGCTGGGTTGTGCCAGCCAGCTGTCACTTGCTGGGTCATGGCAGTGACACCACAAACATCCGCACCCTGTGGCAGCAAGTGCTTGCGGAGCAGGGAAGTACTTCTAAACCAAAAAAGGGTAGTTTTAAAATAAAGAAGGGCAGGGTTAGATTAGACTGTAGGAAGAAATTCTTTCCTTTGACGGCGGTGAGGCCCTGGCACAGGTTGCTCAGAGAAGCTGTGGGTGCCCCATCCCTGGAGGTGCTCAAGGCCAGGCTGGATGGGGCTTTGGGCAGCCTGGGCTGGTGGGAGGTGTCCCTGCCCATGGCAGGGGGGTTGGAATTAGATACTCTTTAAGGTCCCTTCCAACCCAAACCCTTCACGCACAGGATTTTGATGCCATGTCTGGCCATGACATGAGTTAGCAGTGCCTGTACTGCCTACCAACCCTCCATGGGGGCTGGCAGCCAGTGAGCCACCCAAAAAACTTGCAGCACTGCCTGGTACTCTTCTATCTTGCCTTTCACCACAAGCATTTTTCTCCAGGTTGAGTGAAGGCAATTGCCTCCAGCCTATTTCCAGCACTGCATGTGGGCTGGCAAAAGCTACAGACACCCGCTGAGGCGACGCGATGCAGACGGTTTTTTTTTCCTCCCTCCGTCTGTCACCCAGTGCACCCTCGGCAATAACGTGTAATGAAGCAAAAGGAGCTCACCATTCAAGTGGAAAAAATTTAAACCGAACTGCTCGTAAGAAGTCGCTGAGGAGGATGAGGACAGAGTTTACATGGGCAAAGGTTGCTTTTACAGACACGGAAGCTGAAAGTTGGTATTTTCTGCCCTATTTGCAGCGCTAGCCTCTTCTGAGCAGATGCAGATCAGCCCCATCACTAGGGTCAAGGCAAGAAAATGTACTTTCATGTGACACATTTTTTAAAGAAATCATTTGGAATCATTTCAGCACTATTTTGGATGAAGAACTGATTCTCAATAAATATTAGAGTATAAAATGTCGTGTGAGCATTGGTTTTACACAAATGATCTTTGTTTTTCTGAGGTATCAAACTGTTATTTGGGAGAATGGTTAACTAAAAATAAAACTCGCATTCTCTCCCACAAGTGGTATCTACCAGAGTTGTTACATATGAAATGTAACTAATTTCAAGTCAACTTTGTTAGAAATCTACAAGCTCCTTTTAAATCTAAAACCACTGCAAGCTTTTACCTGCTAAACGACTCAATGAGTTGCTTAAATAGCTAAAACAGCAGCACCTGCACATAACTCCAGCAGTTTTTGACACCCAAACAGGAGAAACACAAGAGCCTTCACACTTTTGCACTGAGCAGAGCAGTTCAGAAGCTAGAAGCAGGGGAAACCTAAAAATGTTGAATTAGCTCACAGCAACAATGGCAGCGTCACCTCCCCTCCTCCTCGCAAAAAAGACAGCATGAAACTAAGAATACCAGTGCAACCTCTAACTATTAACAAGACCAGGCCTTTCTATTTTTTCTTTTTTTTTTTGTTTTATTCGCAAAAGAAGAGCCCAGCGTTTTACTGACCACAACAGAAAGCAGCCAGGTCCTGCAGATGCCGCCGCCGCCTTCGCGGCACCACGTGCGCCATTTTGTGGACCCTGGCACGATGTCCCTGGTATAGGCCAGGGACACAGGAACCTCTGGAGGGAACGGAGCAGCCAGGACAAAAATATAAACCATAAAAATAAAAGCCAGGACTAAAATAAAGCCGTTCGCAAAGGATGAGTTGCATGTTTTCTCTTTACAGTCCCCTGCAGGCCCTGACCCGAGCAGCCTCCAACGCAGTGTCTGAAGCAGGTTTGCTGGGGGTGCTGCTGCAGACCTGGTGCAAGTGGCTGTGGAAATGGCAGAGCTGTGCTCTTCGCTGACACACACCTCAGCTACACCTGTGTGTATTTATTCTGCTGGCACAATCAGTGCCACTTGGGGCTATAGGGAACCATCTCTGCAAAGTCTTTTTCAGAGACACGGCCTCCCACGAGGCATGATGAGGTACCTGATGCGATGGCCTGTGCTCAGACACCACAGTGTTCATGGCACGTTAATGAAGCCAGTTTTATCTCGGCTACTCTCAGGGCATCCTTGTGGGTCCCTGCCACCTCGATATCCTACAGCTCTAGGGCGGTTAGCTCACACCTGCAGCCCCTTACGCTGTGCTTGTTTAGGTCCGGAATAGCGAAAACGGAAATGCTTCTCGAAGCATTTTTCTTTGCAGAATCGCCTCGCCCCGCGTCCCCCCCAAAACCCAAAGCAGACACAGCGGGATGCTGCACTATGGGGCTGGCCGGGCTCCCCGCTCACCCCACAGCGCCGTCACACCCAACCGAAAGCAGCCCCCGCCTCGCAGCGCAACCCCAAAAACCCAACTTCGGCGTGGAAACAACCCCAGGGGGTCCTCCCCACCCAGCCTGGCCATAAAGCAGGAGGGAGATTGGGGCAGAACCGCTCCTTCCTCCTCCTCCTCGTGCTCTGACCCCACTCTCCCCATGCCCGCTCCCCCCTCGAAGCCGGCATGGCGCAGAGCGCTGCTCGCCCCAGCCCTACCTGAGCGCCGCGGCCGCTCCGCCGCATCGGGACCCGAGTGTGGCGGATCCGGGACCGACCCCGGGACCGGGACCGGGTTTGGGGCCGGGTTTGGGGCCGGGGGAGGCGGCCTCGCGTGCGAAGGGAGCTCGGCAGCGGTGCTGCTTTGAGTCAGGGCCGGCCGCGGCGGCGGGGGAGAGCGGGTTGCGGCTGAAAGAGAGAGCGGCGCTGAGTGATCTCCGGCCGGCGCCTGGCACGCAAGGGCTTGGCGGCTCCCCCCCCCCTCCATATACACACACACACCGTGCCCACCGAGCCCTGAGGGGAGAAAGGTGGCAAAAAGGGGCGTCGGAGGGGGTAAATTTGATGTTTCGGCTTGCTGCTTCCCAAGGGGTGCCGCTGGTTGTCAGCCCTCCCCCCGCGCAGCAGTGCTCTGTCAGCAGCAAGGTGTGATTTTGCCATGTCCTGCAGGTAAAGGGAGCTGGGATACGTAAAAAAGCAAAAAGTTCCGTGCCATCAGCAGGCTGAGCAACAGAAAACAGCATAAAGCACTCAGCAGGGTAGGTATTTACCAAGAAAGGGTGTTGTTTTTTGCAGAGATCAGGAACACCCGAGGTGTTATTCATCCCTCTCAGAAACGACAGCAAACGGACAGCTCTGAAGGTTTCGTCTCAATGGATTCAGTTGAACCAGTTATACCACAAGCCTTCCCAAAGCTGGTAAGTGAATGATGATTACTCACAAAGAAAGTTTCTGTAGCGTGAATATCAACCCAAGCAAACACTTTCCTCACAAAGTCTCTCCAAGAATGTCGGGGCACTCAGTGAACTTTCAGGGGCATCGCCTGGGAAGCGTTTTCCACCTCTATTTTACAAAGAAATTACAGGCAGATTAAGATCAAGCTGTTTATTCCCACTGAGCAGATGTGAAATAATTTGAGAGTAAAATGTAAGACCCCTTCACTACCAGTCCCATCAGTTAGCCCCAGGATCCCTGTTGGGATAAAATGCTTTTATTTTTATTTTTTTTTTTCTACCTAGTCCCAGCCTGAATGCTGTGCCAGATCTCAGCTTCTAGTTTCCGCTTTTAAAGAACTTGCCAAAAGATTAAAAAATCCTTAAAAAAAGATAAAAGATTGATTAAAAGGGTCACAAGTGGCAGTGGCAGGTTTTTTATTTCATAGATTGTCCTACTTTGTAGATTATGCAGCAGATTAGCCACCCGAGAAGTTTTCTGTTTACTTCTTTTAAAGGACACAAGTGCTCAGATAACTCAGTGATTGTGAGATTCAGGAGAATCAGAGATCTCCATGCTGATTCAGTTTTGCCCGTATACGAAAACTGATCAGATATCAAATGTGGCTGGCTAAGATTTTCTGGAGGTTACACTGCAGAGGAATGAACAGGTTACATGTGTGTTTAACAAAATATAAAAACTTCATTCAGTTTTAGCATGGAATTCACAGCGAGTGCTGCTCTGCTTCAGCTATGCCACAATTCAGTAGAGTGACATCGGGTTGCATTGACAAAGCAATACAACCAGCTCAAAACACAAGGTGAATTCCCCTCTACTTTCCAAACTTTTCCTTACCATTTGTTTTTTTAGCAGCACATACAAAGAGAAGTCTGAAGCACCACTTCCCATTACTCACAACTCTACATTCAGGCTCTTTCATAAGACTCATGACTTTCATTCTTTTAAGAAGGAAATACACCTGGAGTGCCCAAGCAGCAAGAACAAGCCATGTCCTGAGAAGTTGCAGGCTGGGGAATGCAGGAGCAGATTTAAGCTACAGAGCTTTGCCTGCAAGGGTTACATTTGGGAAGAAAGAGAGAGGCTGAACAGACATGCAAAACAAGCAGGTAGGAAATTATTTCTGTAGCAGAAAGGACTGAAGTTTCTTTTTTTTTTTTTCATGTGGTCAATATGCTTATCAGCACAAACTGCAATTTTCTAAGCCTTTTTCTCAGTATTGGTGCATTACTGTAATTTATATATGCATGTGGCACATTCATGCGTGACCAGGGAAGCGGAACTTGTCTAAGCAAAACTGGCAGCAATAAAGAAATCTGCAAAATAGGTCTGCAAAAGTGGTGAAGTAGCTAAAGGTGAAAGAGCTTGCTGCTCTGCATAGGGACAGATTTCACTCCAACTGTGCATGGTGCCACGTACCTGCTGAGACACAGAAAATGTGAAAAGAGATTTGTTATTCAAGACAACTGGTTAAGTGCAAATTTACATCAATAGCTGATCCAACTAATAATTAAGAAACAAACAACCCCCAAAACACAGGAGTCCCATTTGCCCAAAAGATCACTGTGCTGTATTATTTGCAGCCTGCCAAATAGCTCCAACAGGACAACAGATAGAGCACGTTTGGGTTTGTGCTGAAGCAAACTCCTTTTGTACGGGAGACCTTAGAAGAGGAAGAGTGGGACAACAGGAGACTTTGGAGAATCAGGCACTGCTGCCAATAAGTCTTTCTGACCCATAAGAAAGAAAGTGGATAGGTACATTTTCAGTATCCAGTGCTTCATGCCAAAAAAAGCCTTCCTGCTTGATTAGGACTTTCTTTCCCCCATCATAAGGCTGCCCAAACAATACAAGTACTGAAGCTTGACAATGGCAAAGCCTGGTCTCTTGACAAGGTCAAATGCTGTTGTAAATTGTGGACTGCGGGGTAAAATGCAAGGCTAGAACTGTGCTTGTAGAGACAGGGCAGCTCTTCCACCGGTGCTAGTGGGAGGTTGGAGCAGAGATACAGGATGAAATACACCTGTTGTCTGTTATTTAGCCTTTTGTCAGCTATATGAATTCATTTCTACAGTCAGACTCAACCGGGGAAGGGATAGTCTTGAGACTGCTGTTCTGTCTTCCTTCAGTGTCTATTGCTTCTTCCTCCTCTCTGTCACCCCTTACTTCACCCCTTGCTCTCTTCCATATGTCCATGACAGCTGAACACTAATGTCTCGCAGTTCCTCCTCGGGCTTTCCCGCTTTTCCTGCTTCCTTTACTTATTGCTGATTACCAGATAACCTAGAAATAGTGTCAGGGAGCAGCAAGTGCTGGGCTTCTCCAAGAGGGAGGACAAGCCAAGAGCCAGCAGGGACCGCAGTATGGGCAGTGACACTCCTGTAACTCTGACCCCAGCGAGTGGAAACCAAACAGAGATGTGCCCTAAAGGACAGCAGTGCTGCTTTGCAGTTTTTAGGCAAATCTCCTTTTGTCAGCCATAGAAAAGCTCTCCCTTCTGAGCAGTAGCCCTGCACACGTGCCTGTGACTGCTAGATCTCGTGACTAGCAGTGTCTTGTTTTAGCTTCTGCTGCGGTCTCCCACTGTGATTTCAGACATCGCCTACTTGTTTCTCCTAAAATCCACCTAGGTAGGTGGATTTCTTTACTGAACATGGGTATCTGAGACAAGGCACAGTTACACAGGGCTGGCAAGGACCTTCTAGGTCTTCAAAAACAGCTCTGGGCATAGGCGCCCATCTCATAAACTGATCACCCTCCATCCTGAACCTACTGAGGGATTTTCCCCTCCTTTCTCCTTTGGAAAGGCTCCCTCCCTGCTTGGATGATGAATCGTGCTTTCAGAGTCCTACTCAAACTGAGGCACAGTTTGGTTTACTGGCACTTGTTTTCCCAAGTGATTTGAAATCTTCAGACACTTGATGCAGGTGCACCTGCTTGCTTCTTACCTAACCAAGGAGCCCAATCAGTAGGACTCAGCACTCCATTGTCTGTCTTGATGTGAGGTTATGATTGCCATGCTGTGGCTACCTGAAAAGATGTTCAGGTAGTCATCCCATCCTGTCCTGTTCCCCCACCCACCAAGAGGAGCCTGAGCTTAGTTAAATGTGCCTGTACTGTCAGGGTTTGTTACTACAGCCTGCAACGACTTATTGCGAATCGCAGCTATGTTCTCAGCACAATGCGGTGCCAAGGTGGATGGATGTGATTTAATAACAATCAATACAAGTAGGAAACCTAAGGAAGTGTAACAACAAGAATTTTTTTATTAGAGGGTCAATAGCCAAGTCATTCAGGAGGAATTAATTTTCAAGATTTGGCTACAGAAGAGCTCTGCAATCTCATTGCCTTCCCCATGCCCAGCAGCTTTATTTTTATTACTACTTTTTTTTTTCGGGGGAGACTTCAGCAGGTTTCTTCCATCCTTGGGTCTTTGACGCTGGGTTCCCTCTAGTGGCATTAACAGGAGCATCGATTCTGTGTTATTGACTGATCTGGGTCCGTAGAAGGGGCAGGGGGAAGAGGACACTGCAGGATGCTACCAACTTACATCAGGAAACACTGACTTGTCTTCTTCTGACTAGTAGCCTAGCACTTTTGTATACCACAGGTTCTTTATTTTTTCCATCAGCTGTTCGGCCAGTAAACTGAGTTTGGTTGTTTCTCTGATGAGGAAGGTCCTGCAGAGACAACGGCATATGTGGTAAGATATACACGTATGTGAGTGAGGGCAGTCTGCATCTGCAGTAGTTATCAAACTACCCTTCTTTCACACTGCCTTTTTCATTGAGAGTGCAATGCTCCTCAGCACTCCTAGAGGGGCTTTCCTCAGAAGATAGGAATAGGCAGTCTGTATTTTCTGTGACTTAGATGAAACTGTATCTCCTGGGTCACCTTGCTTTTCCTTTCAGGAGGAAATTCTTTCCCCTTCTTTGAGGAATATATATTTACAGTTAGAGCCAACTCTGTGAACTGAGTACCACCAGTGTTTGCTGGCACCTTCAGTACTCAGCCCTTCCCAGACAGCACCATTCCACCTACCCAGCTCCTTCCAGGGGGGCTGATGCCCCACTAGCCAGTGGCCTCTCTCTCACTACTCATGTCTAAAGATAAGTATTTGCTATCCCCATGAGTATTGTATTCAATGTGCATCCCTGGGAAGAGGTTGCACTGTGATACAAAACCATATCAACATCGCTTTTCATTATAGTCACATCAGGCTTTGGTTGATTCATTGCCCCTTGGGTCTCCTTCTACAGATAGTGCATTAATCTGTTCTTTCTCCCCCTCCTCCCTCTCCCTTTCCACCCACGGCTATTGCAATGCTAGCGCAGATTCTCCATACCTGGTCCCAACAACTACTGGAGTCTGGGCAGCATCCGCCAAGAACTGACCAACTCTAGGGGACATCTTGTTCACAGTTTCGTAGATGTAAGCTGCAATTGCATCGGGGATGACCAACCAGTCACGACGGTCTCTCTCAAAGATGGACTTTGAGTGCACTTCTGCGAAGGAGGAGGCAAAAAACATGAGGTTTCTCCAGTCCCTCTGATATCTTCCCCCACACGCAATGGGAAGAGACATGAAACTCTCAGGTTCACACTCCCCCAGAATTTGATTTGCTCTAGCAGCATCCAGCAGCACCTCATTGCTAATTTGGGGGTACTTGAGTCATAGGCTTTACATGCTAGAATATTTGCACCAGGTATGGATGGTTTGTACACCAAGCTCCTACTGTCTGGTTTCACTCTAGCTAGCACTGTAAATTCATGGTTTTACCTTATGGATGGAACAGACTTCTCTAAGGCAAGTTAAAACCCGTCACAAAAGCTTTTCAGACGTACCGGGAACGGTGGTGCTAAGGAGCAGGATCAGAGCTATCACCAATGCCCTGTATTGCACCATGGTTTGCGGTCCCAGTTCAGCCCCGCACACCTGGAGACCTGCTGGAATCACAACACAATGCTTTGTTTGTTTTCAGAGAAATAAAACACGTCTGTTAAACACCACATTCGTGCAACAAACCTAACAAATAAATGAAAAAGGAAGCAGGAAAGATCATTTGGTGCATTTCTTTTGAAGGAGTGAAGAAAAGATTGCACAAAGAAAAGTATTCTTTTATTTGTATAACAGCAAACATCCACAACGAATGATAGCTTTCAGAGTTCCAAGGAATCTGTGGCAGTTACAATCACTTTTTTATTATAAAAATATATATAATTGATTTTTATTTTTTTTTAAATAAGAGAACTAAAATTCCTTGTTTCGGTATTTGAGCAAACAACTAAAACTGGCAGTGGTCAGAATAGACTTCTACACGTAGGTACAACTGCAAGAAGTCTATTAAGGGAATTTTGGTTTGATCTTTTGCAAATGGCTCTAAGGAATCTTGCGCTAGTCAGTGCTTCATATAAAATGATCTGAATGACCCAGTGATCTGAGTATTTTGTCCTGACCTAGAAAAGACTCAACCAGGTTCTTCTCTTTTCCACGCTGTGATTAGTGAATCAGCTGGCAACCCAAGCAGAACACATTTTTAGAAGGGAATAAGTACAAACTTTAGCCTCATCCGATATCCTTTTGTCTATTAAAAAAGGCAGAGGAACTCTTGAAAAGTTGCTACTTAGTACATTGAAAGGATGACATTGCATCTAAACAAGATTTTCAAACACAGTGTTCTTAGAAAGGTTTTTAGAAGTTAAAATTGATTACAGCCTGACTTACAGCATGACATGTCAGAACAACATGAAGTAAACATTGCAGTACTAAGATCTGCAATGGCAAGAAGAAGGCTGCAAGCCTATTCCTTATGAATACTTTGCTAAATCCTGTTCCAGATAGCGGCACTAGTCAGCGCTCCCTCTTATTCCACAGTAAGACAGTTTGTTCCCATTTTGTTCTCCTTCTAAGCACAGATTACCTCAGAAAGTTACATCTCCATCTTCACCAGACATTTGCCAACTGGCAGCAGTTCCTCAGTTACCACCCTCCCTTGATTGTTAATCCTAGAGACAAATTCTCCCTCTGTAGATAAAAGTTATAAATCTTCTTCCCAGGAGCGTAAAGAGGGGATCTCACCTGCTTTAAAGCCTGTAGACCCTGTGTTGAGAGCAGCTGTGAAAAAAGTTAGACATTTTCCAACACTGAAACTCTGTAATCTCTACCATGGGCTCGGCCCTCCTATGAAGCATCCATCACTCAACTTCAGTCCAGGTTGCTCAAGCACTCCCACCCTCTTCCCCCTCCACTCGCTTCTGTCCATCCTACGTACACCAGTCACAAAGTCCATGCCACCCAGAACAGGCAGTGCAGCTCTTACCTGTCCTGCGTTCTCTCTCTCAGGCCGAAGCTGAGGTAGATGCTCATCTGAGACACCGGCATTTATGCAGAGCTAATATAGAGATAGCAAGGGGTCAAAGGTCCTGCTTTGTTTCCCCATTTGCTCTTTTGCTGTTGTTGGGATTTGGTAACGGAGGGTCAGTCTGACCCGAGCCTAGGAGACGTGGAAGGCAGCTCCTGGGTCACTGAGTCCCCTACTTTTCAGGCAACCATGTCATGGAGGCCCCTTTCATAAGCTGACCAAATTCCACATTAACAGTAGCTGGAGCTGGGCTGAATTTTGCTTCCAGTGCTCCTGTGGGGAGGCCCATGCCATAACCTCACTGCACTGACAGATGCAAATTATTTGTGGCTATTACACTCATCCATATTTCACCCTTTGTTTCCAACACATCCATTAACCAACTGAGGCACGCAGGTGAGCGCGCACATCCATGCAGCACTCTCGCAGTTCTTCTGTCCCCATATCCAAACCTTTTTGCACAGGCTGACAAGATGGGCATGCACCTGAGCCAGCTGTCAAAACATGGACTGGGGAAATATAATTCCTCCCCAGGCTGCCTGGGGAAATGGGCCCAGTCAGAAAGCAAGAGTTCCCCTACCACAGCCAGGGCAGCCAAGTCAGCGATTGCAGCAGCGATACAACTCAGGGCACATCAATTCAAGAGGGTTGCCAGTGGGTTCCCAGACAATTTTCCTACTTTCTTGGTGAAAAGATTTATTATTATTATTTTTTTTAATAAAAATTAAAAAAAAAAAAAACTCCTGAAAATACGAAAAACCCTCCTGAAACAACTATTACAAACATTGACAAAAAACAAACAAACAAAAAAACTCATGGAAACAAATCATATTGCACTTTTGTCCAAAAAATAGCAACAGAAAATTCTTACTAATGTCTAACGAGGTTATTTCCAGAAGTCAGAACAGAGAATTTTCAGTTCCACTTCTGGTGAAAATACTCAAAAGCAATTTAGGGTCTAGGAAGAAGACACAGGAGCAACAGTTTGTAAGTTCCCTTATATTTTAATGGTACATTCAGCAATCATTGAAAAGAATCTACACATTTACCATCTGCTCTTACAGCTGCAGTAACATTGAGAACACCAGTACGAGGCACGTTATAGGCATTAAACTTAACAGAAATAGCAACGAGCAGTTATTACTATGGGTGTTAATTAACATCACATCATCTTTCTCCTACGTCGGGTCAATAAATGGCAGTCTCTGACCATACTAAAGGGGTATTTTATACTGATGTGCTGCTCGAGGTAGTAACACCAAGGGGGTTTAGCTGCCCTGTGTAGGGATATGTACAACCGTGGAGCTTCGCATTGTGCTTGCTATCATGAGGCAACTTACCCTCCCCACCAAGTTAGCCTAACTTTACCTAGCGCTATCATGAACACAACCCCAGAGATAGCAACTGGGCCTTTCAGCACTTTCTACTGCCAAACAGGCAATTGCCAAGCCCAGATCAATGATTGCACAAGCAGCAGCCCTTGCCCCCCATTCCTGGAATGGCATCCTGGAATGGCAGGGTGCTCTGCAAATAAGCAAGAAAGCCAGGTATTGCAAGGCCTTTCTGAATCAAAGAAAAAATAATTTATTACTTTAAAAAAAAAAAAAAAATCTTTTGTGATGAATCTCTGGCCTGAGGTAGAAAGCAGCTGAAAGAAGCAGCATGGGTGTTCTTATCTGCCCCATGGGGCATGGTCACTCACTCATTACATTATTATTTTAATTAGGATAACTCCTGTGGCTATCAAGGCACTCTTGATAAAGGAAATTAATTCTTGATGGTAAGGTACGTTCCTTCAGCTGCGTGACAGGAAGAAACAAAAGCCTAGAGCGACAATAACTCTCAAATAAGAAACACGTCCAATTTCTTTCACCACAAATGGGCTGACACATGAACATCAGCTCATTGGGAATGGCTAAAAAAATTAAACACCAGTAAGTTACAGCCTAGAAAGAATGAGGCTAGGCTAGGCCATTTCCTACCATTACTTCTTTCAGTGTGTAGTATTTGACCTACTCAATTCAATCTCTCTTTTAAAAAAAAAGTCAAAGATCTGGTAATCTTACTGGGAAAAAAAAAAAAAAAAGGAATATACATAGCATTGAGCAGTGCTGTTGCAAAGACTTTCATTTATAGCCAATTAAAAAGAGAAATGAGCATTTAAAATGTAGCCTATTTCCTTCCAGCTTTTCTGCCTGCTGTCAGTTGCAAAGCATGCATTTATAGATTCCCTTTTTAATTGTTTCACAGCCCACCGACTGGTGCTTTATGAACTAGTGTTCTCTGGACCAGATCTTCACAAACCTGGTACCATTTCTGCTTCCCTGCTGGAAAACCTAATCGACTTCTGTCTGCAGTTTAAGTCACAGAATTAAGTCTGAGATATAATTTCCCCTGAAGAGTTTTGTTTAACATTTTTGTAACTGTGAATGAAGTGACTGAAGAGCAGCTCAAGCATGATGAAGATAAAACTCTTCAGACTTTCACACAGCACGAATTGTGTGAATTCACACAATCTACAGTTAGTCACCCTAGCACAAGCATGGGGCCCACGGTGACAAGTAGCGATGGAAGGCTCTTTCACGGTATTTAGATCAAAAAAATGCAACCTCTGCAGTTGTCGTGCTCACACTAGTGCATCACGCTTCAACCACTGCTGCTGTTACACACAATCATCTAGGTTTTCTTAGTAAAACTTGCTGGACATGTGTTGGCTTATACACAGTTAAACATTAAGGAAAGGAAACTCTTCCCCACGCTACCGTATCAGGATCACAACTGATGTCCTAATAGGCTCTACTCTTGAAGGAGAAAGGGGCATTCCCTGAAGCCTGGACATTTAGGCTGGGTCGAGAAGCTAGTGGATCCTGCTGATCTATCTCCATACAAAGGCATCAGAAATAAGCAGTGTCAGCCAAGGAACTGTAGGAAAATGGGTGCTCTCCATTGTAGCCTTCGGTCGATCAGCAACTGCATCAGATATCCAGCTAGGAGTGCTTGCTTCTAGCATGACGTTTCCCATCATTGTTGAAAGAAAAGAAAAAGGGAGGTGGGCAAAATGAAAACATGCCCAAGTCAGTCTTCCAGGGACACCAGTAACAGGGACATAAAAGAACAAATAATTGAAAGCGTCCCATGTGGCACTGGTTGGGAAATAAGCTGGGCGATACAGTGATTAACACTGGCCAATCTCTAGTGCCTCTGGGTTACACAATAATTCACAAGATGCTCCTAAAGCTCCTTGCTAACAGTTGAGTCTTGAATCCAGAAGTACCTTTGGCAAGCTAGTTTCCTGTGGAAGCAGCCAGCATGCAACTACAACACCCAGAGAACATCAATTTTTCCAGCACATCTTAAATGAAAACAAGGGATGAATCACAAAGAGAAATGGTAAGCCGTTCCCCTTTGCAGCTGGTCTCAAAGCACAGAGAAATCCTGTGTTCGGGTTGCAAGGTAGGAGATAAGAAAACCCTACAACCTAGCTGTAGATCAGATACACCATGTATTCAGAACTGGTGTGTCGAGGTAAAGATCAAGGAGACAACAGTAAAAATTGTGACTGTAAGACTTCGTCGGAGCACTTTATCCCACCCCATGTATATAATACATGGCACAGCGAGCAAAGGGAGAACATAAAACGCATAAAAAAAGAGTAGATAGCTCAGGAAGCATACAACCACCAAAGTCATGCTTCCTAGAGCTGAAGGAAGTTCTGGTCCACCATATGAGGGACACCAGTCATACCCTGCTCAGTCCCTGTGGGGTCAACCAAGCTTTGGTAAATTTAGCCTGTTATATTTACAAATAAAATCAAGTCTGCTTTGAAGGCTAGAACAAGCATCACTATAGGTATCAAGGTCTAAGCTTAGGATAGGGTGTTTCAGTCAATATAGGATGAATGAGGTGGCAACTTTCAATTGTGCCTGTCAGCCCTTATTAAGGCAGTTGTACATCCTTCTATCACTGTGATTCTTCTTTTCGGGAGAGAGGCTTACCAGAGACAAAAGGAAGCAAACGCCTAACTATGCTGAATAGCCAGGCAGAAGCAGAAATTTTACATATTCTGAAGTATAACAGAGGGCCTACGAAAGGAGATGTTGTACTTCCCTGCACCAGACTCTGAGGGGGCCTGATCAGATGAGCTCCAGAGGCCTCCTCCAACTTAAAATTATTCTAGTGTTCTGTGACTTCACAGCTCTGCGATTATCTGAGTCGTTCTCCGGTAACTGGTGTGCAAAGGACCAGCATTCTACAGACTGGGCTCCTTGTAGGGCCAGGGTACCTAACGAAGGCAACTGATGTCTCTCTTTGAAGTCTGGGAATACACTGTTTATTAAAAAATTCTGCTGTTTCCAATAGAAAATTTTCAGTGGACCACAGCCCATTAAAAACTTAAGTCTCCAAATCAAAGCAGTAACAAAAAGGCATTACATATTGCTTTCGTGGTCACTAGACATAAATTCTTCAGGGTCACAAGTTTACGGGGAACTAGCTTCATCTTTTGTCTTGGTTGCTGGTTGCCTGTTCAATTAAAAGCAGCCGTTCCAACCCACATAGCTGAAAAGCTAAGAGGAGTCCACTGGGAATCCCAGTTCTTTCAGCAGTGGCATTAAATGACTATGCTTCTTGCACTGTGGGAACTCCCTCTGTCCTGCAAGAGAAAATAAAAGATTCAGGAACAAGGAAGGATGGACGGAAAACACGCTTCTTCCTACCTGCTCTGAGCACCACAACAAAACCACCCATACATCCCAGCTGGTTCTAGAGCTCCATTTCCTTAAAAAATTCAGAGGGGAAAATTGTTATATGCAAAATGCAGCCATTTTTGAAGGCTGCCACCTGGTAAAATACTGCATGTAGGCAGTAATGGACATTTAACTTTTTTTTTTGTTTAAAAAAAAAAATACATTTTTTAAAAGGGAGAACGTGGCGTCTCAGAAGCTAGCAGTTGGATATGAAGCTTCTTGCACACAGGATGCTGGCTGAAATATAGTCCCAGTGTGAACTGGCAAGATGAGATGCGAACAATAGCTATTCACTGCCCATATAATGCAAATCCAGTCCTCAGGAGCTGCAACAAAGAAGTCACTCTCACCCACCTGGCCTGAAGGATCATGCATTTCCCACCACTACAGCCACCCGTGATCTTAAAACCCTATTTCATGCAGCTTCAGGCATCTTACCTTGATGCTAGCACACAGAACCCCAAATGGCTCTAAGTAGGGGCAGCAGTGAGAGGGTATAACATGTCATCCTTTGTGGGATGTGATAGGTGACCTACTTTATTTAGCTTCTCACTTTGTCCCTGAACACACTATAGCCATGCAACACCCGTTTGAAGGCAAGGAAACAGGCTGCAGAAAGTAACAATCATTCACTCCCAACCCCAGAACCCAGCTCTTCCCTTCGGCGGGAGGGCAAAAAGGGCAGCTGACTCACCGACCGCAGTCCCACGCCGTCCCTGTGCTTGCTGTCCCGATCTGGGATGATTTCCAGCGAGCGGTAACTGGGGGGTTTTTCTGGCCAGTCCCGAGACCGATTGCGCCGCCTGCGGTTGGCCGCCGGGACGTGGTCGTGCTCCTCTGAGGAGCTCCAGGACCCCCGGCGGGACGGAGGAGAGTAGCTGTGCCTCCGCTGACCCGAGCTATTGCTCCTCCCGGCGTGCTGCTGGTACTCTCGCCTCCCACCCCGATGGTGGCCAGGGCGCTCCCTGGGCTCCTCCGAATAGAAACTGCAGCTGCTGCTGCTGCTCTTGCCCCTCTCAGTCCGGCGGGGGGGTGACGCATCCCGCCTGGAGTGCTGGGGCCTGCTGGTGTAGCCGCCTGTCCTCTGCCGCTGCGGATAATCCTCTCGCTGCCTGTCCCGGGGCTCCCGACTGTAGCTGGAACGAGAATCCCCGCTGGACGCCAAGGGCCACCTCCGATTTTCCCTCCTGTTCTCTGCTGCTGAATCCCAAGGCCTGGAGCTGCGGGCATCTCTGGGTGGCCGTGAGGAGTTGCTGCCCCCATGGGAGGAGGGGACGCGGTCGGCGAGCAGAGGAGGAGGTCCTGTTAGGCTGCGTGGCACCACGTCGGAGCCCAGGGAGGACAGCAGGCTGGGCTGCACGGCCTGCCGCTGGTGGGGGGGTGGCTGGGGCTGCGACAGGCTCAGCTTTTGGATTTCAGACTCCAGGTAGTCCAAAACACCCTTGTTAGGGGCAAGTTGAGCTGGTGGCTGCGCCAGCGGGAGGCTGTTGTGCAGAGACACATCTAGGGATAAAAGCACAAGGGAATGCAGCAAGTCAAGGAGAAGCAATAAAGAAAAAAAAACTCATGTTTTTGGCTAAATCCCTTCTGAGCCTCTCTTCTCTTCCTCACTGCAAGAGCTCTTCAAACTGAAGCACTACACCTTACCTTCGGCGGTTGTAAAGTGTAGTAACTGGTAAGTTGCAGCCAGGATCTATGTTTTGAGCAGCACAGAGGCAAGAAATAAAAGTCATCCAGAACACCAAGAAACGCGTTCAGAGAGGAACATGGTTTTTTCCTACAGCGTTGACACCATTTTTTTCTTAATATATTTTTTTACATTAGAGAAAGTTCGGTGTTTCCTCTTAGATTTCACTGAACTGGAAGTAATATGGATCAATACTGAAAAAGTTTTTTTTTGTAATACAAATGCACATAAACACACACGTTTCTTCACTAGGAAGCTGGTGCTGCTCTGGAACAGTTACCCCAAAAGACCATGGAATCGCCATCCTTGCAGGTTTCCAGGGCTCAGCTGGACAAAACCACAGCTAATATGACTGAGTCTGGAGTCAGTCCTGCTGTAAGCAAGAGTCAGCACGAGATGACCTTAGAGTTCCCTTCCACTCAGCACCTCTAAAATTTCAAAGTTGACCTGAAACATGCTAAGAAACAGCCTGAGCGATTTAGTTGTTCCTTGCACTCTGCCAGGACGCACATGCATTTCCTTCAGAAGTCTCAGTGCATTCTGTCTTACAATTATATTGAAATCCCCTAATTTTCTGGGATTATTAAATGAGTAAGTTATTTTATTACTTATTTCTCTACAGTTTCATATACTCCATCTTTCCTCCTCCATTAAGGCAGAAACATATACCACTGATGTAGGATTTTGGGGCAGAACATCTAGCAAGTTCTTCCACGTTCAGCAACGAGTCCTTTATTCTTCACTGCTTGCAGGCTAGATCTATTGCACGGGAGGGAGTTTGCCCTCAATCATATGAAGACTAGACATTTGATAAGAACTCAAACAAATTGCACCTCTCTTGTCATGTCAATGTTGGCTATAAGGAGTTGACCGTGACCAGCACAGCAGAACAAAGAGACAGTACCCTCCTCTACCACACGAAGGGAGATAAGCTGGGTATATTTACCCTGCAGTCACTGTGGGGTAGCACAAGCTATGCCTTAGTTAGCATTAAACTACTTCTCTGGCACTGAGTCTAGCAGGACACTTAAGACAGATATCCTGTCTTTATCCACCCAGGCAAGTCTAAAGAGCACTACAGATGTTGCAGAGCTGTCATGCTAGGAACATCTTCCTCACTTCTGCAAGAGAGGATGAAGCCTCACGGCTGAACCTGTCTGAGAAGTGTCCTGCTTCTCATCCCGACTTCCTTCCCTCTGAAATGATGCCCGTGACCTCACCTCGTTGCAGTAGAGGGTTCAGCTGGTAAGAGGAAAGCTGCGAGTTCCTATCGCCACCTTCATAGAACACGTTAGGTGACATCCAAGGCGCGAGTGCCTGAGCCTGCTTCACGAACCGATGCCGTTCCAGGGCTGTAAAAGAGGAAGAAAGCTTAGAGCAACTCCCCCTTGCCCAGCTTGCAGTACACATGCCGTTTTGCTTGACAAGACTACAGCCTTTGAATGTGATCGGGTACGTAAAATTCACAGAATGAAAAGCCCTTGCCAACCGGTGACAAAGGTTAAAAATAAAGAATAGGAAATTTCAACACGAAGTTGTATGGCTTCAAAAAGATACCTAAAACTGAAGGAAAGGGTTACTGCCAGACATTTAGGGTACATTTCCAGGAACTGGGAACAAATAGCACTATGATTAAGTACACAGCACGTAACCAAATGCAGGGCTTCTGCCTGCCATCTCATTATGAGTACAGTCGTAGAAAGGCGTGAAATAACAGCTCAGACAGCAGGACATATAGCACACTTTTCTCTCTTAAAACTCTTTCAGTTTTCCATCGGTCCTCCAGAGCTAAATGAGACCTTTCTTGCCCCCTTCATGTAGGCTTTATCCAGATCTTATCTTCCACACCACACTCAGAAGCCTTAATTGTTTCCTCTCTGTTCCACAGACAAAGCACTCAGCTTCTCCCTGCCTAGTCTTTCAGCTGCTCTTGTTGTCCCTCTCTCTGTTTTACCTCAGCATTGACTGCTAAACTTAAACCCCTTTGGACAGGGTGGTCAAATTAGTGAACAAACTAGATTTCATATTCTCAGCTGCAATGTCCTGTGAGACAAAAGAGCAAACTCTATGGAAATTCCTCTCCCTCACTGTTTTTCCACCACTGAACTCCAGACCCCTATACCAAGGGGGTCAGGCTCCAATCCCACTTCACCTTTTCAGCACTTCCATCTCTACAGAGACAATCCTACCACCTCTATCTTCAAAACCATCACTCATCGATGATTTTTTTTTTTTTGGGGGGTGGGAGAATAGCTAAAAACATCTTACTCCTTCTACCACGTACAATCAAAACTCAAGTGTACAGCAAATTCTGCAAGCCCCAGACCTTACAAAGCCCAACTCTGCATGGTTTGTCTTTCACTACTCTGTGAAACTTTTCTGTAATTGGGACTTCTGCAAAATTTCTCTTATATGGCTTCTCTGAAGCCTCAGAAGAGGCAGAATTTCACTGCAGCCTCTTCTCCTGTAAGGCACTAACAGAACATTCTTGCCCATACGTTTCAGGAGACAGGAATGTAATTGCCTTTGAGACATTTATCCCTCTGATAAATCTGGCTGAAGTTGACAAAATTAAAAGTTACTGGAGGGGAAGAGACTGGGGATAGACAGGCTGACTACATAAGTCTTCCTTCTTTAAGGAACCAGGCTACAGCTAAGCTCCAATTAATTCTGCCCCCTGGGTTCATCTGTGGCAAGCAACATTTAGACTGCGTGCTCTTTGGGTATCAACTCCTCCCTTCATCTCACGTGGCACTTCATTTCTTAAACAGATGGTACATATGCCTTCCTTTAGCAGTTTCACTAAATTTACACAGAGCATCACCTGTGGAATAACAGGGACTGATCATGCCTCTCCACACAGCCTTTCCTTTCCCCCCAGTTCATGCAGCTCCACTTTGTTCTTCACTCCATGCTACTTCCCCCTCTCCAGCTTGCCTCCAAACAGAGTGAACTACACAGCTGGGGGCTTCAGGGGGTTTAATCCAAATACTGTGATTTTTCTTCAAAGCAGTGTGGCCTGAGGTAGCAGTTTTCAAGACTTTTATGTCAAACTTCAATCATTACTTTTTTTCCCCAAGGGATTCTCCTCCAGTTCAGCTTTCAAACTTGGAAGGAAGAGAAAAAAGAAAATGAAGAGGCAGAAAAGGAAGAGAAAGGCCTTGTGTTCTTCTCCCACTCCTCTGGTTATCACCTTGAGAATGTTCTAGCACCTGGGTTTTGAATGCAGTCTGGCCTGAGCAGTGAAATACCCAGCAGCTACAAGCATAACAACTGCACTGCAGGTTCTCCTCCTTAGGGTATGAAGGCACTCGCTAGGATTAAAGTAATTCTGTGCCCGTGATTCTCTGATCTATCCCTACAGTTGAACAAATGCAGAATTATCTTAGACTTACTCCAATAACCTCATCTTCTCTCCCTCCTCCAGAGGCTTTGCCTTCCAGTTTGAAGCTGATGCATGAACTCACTGAACTATGCACTCTGGTTCCCTCAACTTAAAAAATGGAGGTAAAGTTACAGATCTCTTTTCTAAAGTGCTTGTGAACATTTTTATCTTCACCCTAGTTTCAAAACATACCTGCTGAAAAATGCTGGCAGGATGTTTTGTTGTTTCTTCCACCCATTCCCTGCAGAGAAAGTTTGTTCTTTACCTTTGACAGACTTTACAGCTGCCAGGACAATAATCCAATTCTAAAAATTTACTTTCCAACTTCGTCAGACCCTGGTGCAAATACATCCTTGTGCACCAATTCATTAGTAGGAGAAGTCCATGGGAGAAAAGGAACTAATAGGAACAGAAGGAGGTCAAACACGTATTTACCACAGTATCTGTACTAGCAGACTTTTCACAGTGTTTTCCATGGGGAGTATAATTGGTTTGCCCCTGGGGCATGTTTAATATTTCTGTAACACCAATTCTGAATTACCCAAACAAATCACTTCTATTACTAGGTTCAAAATCACGTTAGCTGATGACCTGACTTAAAACATCCAGAACTACTTTGCCTCAGTGTATTCTATGCCCATTCAGCAGACCTAGGCTACCCTCTAGTGGCCAGTAAGTGGGAAGAAATCAACCACAACTTGGGTTGTAATTCTAAGATTTAACTGAGGATTTTTTTTGCCTTCTCTTCAGTTGTGTGGAACTGTTATTCCTCAGCACTGGTTTTTGAGATGCTTCCCATCTCAATCTTCTCTTGTTTTTTAAGTCTCCAATTCATTTTCTGAAGGCCAAAAAGTCAGTCAGATGCAGGATGAAGTGAAGGAGCACTGAAGCAAGGGAGCAATCATAAGGATCCCTTGCAAAGTGGATGATAAAGAGGGCAGGCATCTGGGATGGAAATTACAGTCACAGAATCCAGCAGCCAGTCAAGGAGGCTGAACCTGTACCTTCTCTCGTGAGCAGGGTGAGGTTTTGGGAACCGCACAAGAATCTCAGGTTTATCCTAAGCAGGAGGCAGGCAAGACAAAAGCATCACCCTGGAGCACGCCATCACCTCCTACAGAAAAGAAAACCCTCCAAAAAAGCTCATGTGTTTTCAGAATCCTTTTTTGATGAAAACTAGGAAGTCTGGAGGTGTGAGTCTTTCATCTCTATCACCTCTCTCCCCTCATGGAAAGTAATTTCTCTGCCAAATTTGCTTAGCGTCCTCACCACCATATGTTTCACTTGACAGCCCATAAAGCCCCAGAAAGCATTGTGTTTGGTTTTGCCTTTAGCAAATGAGGTCATCTGGTGGTTCTTTGAAAAGGCTAAACAGATTAAACTTCCATCTAAACCTCTCACAGGTGCTTCTTTTAGCTCTTAGAAAGCCTACTAACACCCAAGGTATACCAAGTAATTCTTTTGCAGTTAAAAGGAAACCAGAAACACAGCTCCTTGTTCACAAATCTTCTTGCAGCATCCAGGGAAGAAACTGATGACTTCAGTGGTACGTAAATGCATTTGCTGCATTTTGTTTCTATCAAATTGTGTAAACTGCGGGGGTATTCTACCTTGTGTTGCTGATAAGTTTCAGAAAGCATTTGCAGTGTTGACCACCACGACAGACCATCTTTCTCACTTCCTTCCCCCATAAAAAAAAAAAACAAAACACCTTTTTCTCGTGAAAGAGGTATCTCCAAAAATGACAATAAGAAACAAAAATCCAATTTTTATACAAGTACCTCTCGGAGCAACACACTTCAAGATTAGGCCAGTTTGGAGAGTAACATCACAATAAGGACAAGGTATTTGCTTGCCTTCCTCGTGTGCACAGGCATGAGAACCACAAAACAGAGATGAAAACAGTCTTGAGCTACTCACGAAAGGCCAGTGACCATGCCCTGGATGACATGGGCAAAGCTGGCAATGAGGTGGCAGTGGGAACAAACTCCTGAAAGTAGGACATGGAGGTGCAAGATGGGATCCACGTCCCTAGCTCCCCTTCTCTCTCTATCTCTAGTCTCAAATGAAGTTGTTATGAATGTTACATTGCCCATATAAATGCCTCAGTCTATACGGACAATGAACTGGAGGGAGAAAGTGGAACTGAGCAAGCTGCATCTCAGGCTTTTCTCTTTGCAGAAGCCATGAATAGACATATTTGCTGGTACCTCACCTTCCTCATTACAGCAGCACCGGGTTGGGCAGCAGACACACCGAATGTGGCAGCAGCAATACTGGGGGCAGCACTGGCACCAGCATATTCCTATCAGCAGGAGGAGGAGGAGGCCACCGAGGACGATGAGAAGTACTGTGAGCCAGTCTGTGGGAGAAACGGAGAGAGAAAGAGGATCCTTATGTACCTGGGTGCAGAAAATTACAAAGTACCTCTCCACCACTGGAGAAATCTTTGGGTGAAGAGGAAGCGAACAGGAGGAGATATCTGCTACCCAGGCAACAGAGCACTGGCACTTACGCAGCACAATTAGCTTAACTTCTTTGTCTGGATCGCCTGAGGTATCTCCTGGTGCTTCCACAGTGCAGTAGTACACGCCATGGTCCCACCACATGACCTCACTGACGACAAGGTCTGCCCCTGTGGAAGAAGGACTGAGAGGTCAGCAGACTATTTGGGACTGACACTTTCAGACCCCACTCTAGGAGGGCCCTCTGCCTGCAGCCAACATTCAGTACTGCATCTCCCCTCTCCCCAAGGGTAGCCATCACTTTCAGACAATCCCCTCTGAGACCACTGAGAACTTCTGTAAATAGCAGTAACTGCCAGTTCTTTTCTCTTCATCTTGCTGGAAGGCAATGATACTTACAAGTGTGGCTAATTCTTTGTGCCATGAAAATACCAGAGTGCTACCAGGTGATGGGTGTTAAAATGGATGCTGCCAACACTGGTTTTGGAACAGAGATCACGGTCCCCATTAGGTCAGACATCCCAGTAGCTCCCTGGCAGTAGCAACAGCTATTGCTCCAGGGGCAGCATGGAGTGGAGAACCACGCAGTACTTAAAGGAAAACTGTTTTCTGGCCTCCAGACTCCTCAGCTTACCTTTGCCCTTCAGCAAAATGCTCAGACATCCTCAACTCAGCCTTAGTTTGTAATACCCCCAGCACCCTTGGGCCATTTGGGTACAAGGGAGCTGGCCCTTCATAATTCTTGTTCCATTGCCACCTCACAGAGTACGTATGGCTCCAGATGGCAGCCCCATTTATGCTTCTCATCACTTAATAGGCCCAGCTATGGGATAGTTACTGAGCTCACTGCCTGCCTGTGAGGCCAAGCCACTCACGGTTCTGAATGGTGATCTTCCGTTGCCGGTAGTCCACGCCCAGCACAGGCTCATTCTGTCCGTATTTCTGGATGACAACGCGCACCTTCCGCTGGCTGTCGTTGCAGTCATCAGAAGGGTCCTGGCCAAGAGCTAAACCGGCCTGGTACGCTATAAACACATCACCAGAAAAAATGCCAAGTTATCTCAAATTTATTTTTTTATCCCCTTGGTAAGCAGTATGAAAACTTTTTGAAAATTCTTGAATGTGCATGTGCATTTGCTTTTGTTCAGTAATAGAAAGCATGGCTTCAAAACGGCAAGGACAAGTTGCTTTGGGGTGCTTAAAAGCAAACAAAGGTAGAGCCACAGGAACGGAAGATTTTGAGAATGTAGGAGCTGCAGTGGAGATAGCTCATGTGCTCACAGCAGAAAGAACAATGGAAAGAAGATAATAATGGTAGGGAAAAGGGCAGGTACCAATGTGAAGATAAACTGCAAAGAAAAAAGTCACAGAACTCCCAGGACTACTGGAATAAAACCGTAAATGTGTTTACCAAAGTATCTAGACATACATGAACTGCCGTAGGAATTATCTCCCTGTCTCTCCTGTATGCCATTACATGTTGTGGGGCTTCTAAAGACAAAAAAGAACCCATCATCTGGGTTCCAATCCAGTTCAGGACTATGTGGAGAGGCCCAACAGCATTAACGGAGGACTAGAGGCAATTTCTCTCTTGAGAGATTCATGGTATAATCTAACAGCCAGGCATTTGGAAGCTGAGATTTGAGGAGACAGCATTCAGACAGCATTATCTGTTTGCAATGAAGAGAAGAAAAGACAAATTGTGAATTCATTTTTAAGGGCAAAATTAAGCTAAGGTTGACCATCTTAAACCTACCATCTTAAGAACCAGAAACATCCCTGAAACAAGGCTGCACACACCACAATGTCTGCACGTGGAGCGCTGCTGCAGGTACTAAATGCTATCACTTAGAAGTCTTTCTGCCCTCCAAAACGCATGTATTTCTTCCTAAAATCAGTAACACCCAGTAACTGGACTCTAGCTCCAACCCTGTGCCCCATCATGGAATCATCAAGTCCACCTGTTGTGGGACAAATAAGCAGAAGCAGGAGGGGCTGCCAAGTTTGAGATGCGTCAAACACAGCTGAATCTCACTGCCTGCTGGTATGATGACAAGGAGGACAGATGAACTGATTTGGCTGGGATTTCTATGAAACAGGATCATAAAGCCTTGACATTGCAGAGAAAATCACAGACATAACCTCTTTTTCTTGGAGCCAGGGGAAATACCACCAACCAGACCTGGCTTGTGGTTAGGAAGAGGTCAACAGCCTGTATTCCCCAGTAAGTCTGCCTGCCCCTTCTTCTCCATTTGAAAATCTCCATTTGCCCCTTCTTTTTCCATTGTCTTTGGAGGACACCCCTGACACTCACAGGCTGAGTAGTAGTCGAAGATGGGGTCCTTGCAGAAGGATTTGAAGCGCCAGGTCACCACGACGTCCTGCAGCTGTGCTGAGGTGCTGTAATCACACTTGAGGATGACGCTGGCAAATAAGGTGGTGTAACGCTCAGTATCCTGCACGCTCACCAGCAGGGAGAGACAACCTGCAAACAAGAAAACAGAAGGCAGTCAGCCCTCAGGAGCAGACATCACATCACAACTTTCACTCTGGACCAGACCCACAACTGAAATAACGCTTCTCTTTACCTCACACGGGCGTCTACAACACCTCATTTTAACGAAACTGTTGTTGTGCATGGTTAGAACTCATTCACAAAAACTTCCACAGCATTTTCTACCCAAGCAACAGCATCCACTGAGCAAGATTTTACAAAGTTTCTCATAAGCTATGCTTTATTTTAGCCACACTCCAGAGACATTTCTATCTTGTTTAAACTTTGATAATAGAGTAAGTTGTGCTTGTCATAAACAATAGTGAAGTTATCAACAGTTGCCTTTGATAAGGCAATACAAACAGCGCAGAGCGAGTGTAGGATGCCCTGTTTGGAATTCATCCCAGAGAACAAGGCATGGCTTATAGTACTATGCTAGGTGCTTTCTTGACCAGGGAGCATGACAGCAGGGAAGGAGTGAAGGAAAGGGGGAGGTCTGGAGGGCACCAACCAAAAGGGTCACGAACAAGCACTTGATTTGGATTGCGTATTCAAAGTCTTTCCCTTTATTCCATATATTTAGGATAAGCACAGGGATAAGGGAATATGTAATAACATCTGGATCGCATCTGCAAGCATCCCTCTTTCACTATCCTCCTAGGCTGCATGGAGTATGCTCCAGGCAGTTTCTACCAGGTAGAAACCATATAGCTGGAGGTGCAGCATTGCCTCAACAAGTCGTTGCAGTAGGATACTGGCAGTGCAGTGCTTGCTCAGTTTCTAGCTTGAAGTAAGACTCTTGGCCAACCAACTCGAAGCACAGCAGAGAGAGCTCTTTTGCTTAAAAAATGCCATGTGAACACAGAGAGGACCTGGTAAACTCTGAGTTCAAGGCTTTTCTGAAAAATAAAACATACACACAGACACTTAAATACAAAAATAGCAGCAGCTGTGCAGAATTCCAGCAAAAGCAAGGCTAATGTAGTTTTTACAGTGCTGTAGCAAGACAAGGGCTGGTGATTAGTTGCAGTGGCTCTTGTTTAATTGCATTGTATGTTAAGTTGTATGCACTTTGTTTCTGCTTTCGTTGTGAAGCAGCTGATGCACAGGATCTGTGTGGGAAACCACAAGAAACCAAACCAAAATCCGAACCCTCAAAACCTTGATGTCGGTGGCAACCAAACAGATCTTTGCCATAAGAATCGTGACCTGCTGAGGCTCATGGAAACGCAAAACCCCTGCGTAACTTTCACTTACTGAAACCAAAGCTCTGTTTGAAAGGGCTCCTTTCAAACCCCGGAGGCACAGCGATAGTTTCGGTCCCCAAAAGCAGACCCCAAGCTCCCAGACCCCATGTGGCCGAGGTGCAAGAGCCCTCCCCCCATGCCTGTTCCCTGCCCCAAGGCGAGGCCGCTTCCTGCTGGGCCGGGAGCCGGCCGCACCTTTAGGGCACCGAAACCAGCCCGTGCGCCCTGCCGGGACGGGTACTGCTCCTCCGCCCTGCCCCAAGGAAAGCTCAGGACCGGGGCCAGGCCACCCTAACCCCAAACTGGGCAAAAAGGGGGCGACCCCATGCCCTCAACCCCAGCCCGCTCGCCCCAAGGTGTGCGGGGGGGTAGGAAGGGGAGGCTGGCAGCCCCCATCCCGCCGCCCTGCTGCACTCACCGGCCGGCAGGCAGGCCAGCAGCAGGCAGGCCGGCAGCAGGGCCATGGCGGGGCTGCTTCTTCTTCTTCCTCCTCCTCCTCCTCCTCTTCCTCCAGCACCGGCCGGGTCTGGCCCGGGTCCTCCCCTTCCCGTGCCACCTGTCCCCTCCCTGCCGCCCGCCCCCGCCTCCTCCTCCTCCTCCGCACCTGGGCGGGCAGATACTGGCCTCACAGCTTCAGGAACCGCTTTAAAATATATACATATTACATATACATATAATACGCATATATATTTATATATATATATATATATAGTGTGTAGGTGGTGGTGGCTGACAGCCAACCTCCACAGCGGGAGGTGGCAGGTGGCTGCTCTCCTGGAGCTCAGGTGGAGGCATTTTGATCCTGGAGCTCTGCGTTTGCAGATTTCTTCCCCAGAAACGACTGTGAGAGGAAATCTGGTGTGGAAGGGCTCCCACCTGTGCCCAGGAGCATTTCAGCCCCATGTGGGAGCTGTGGGATGCAGGGGAGTGTTGGTGTGGTCTTGGCTTCTTAGTGGCTCTCGTAGGGCCATCGTTGGGGTCACATCTTTAGTGGCTGTTGTTTCTGGAGGCGATGGCGAGGATGGGGTTGAGTGCTGAGCTGAACTGTGCCCACAAGGCACTTTACACAGGTGTGAAATGACTTCCATGGGTTCTGCACCCACACCACGCCGAGCAGCATCCCTCCTGACGGCAGCCATGGGGCAGAACTCAAGCCACCATTATCCATGGGACAAATGGATACGGATGGAGACCTCAATATAGATTTTTGTACGGGCTCTGCTGTCTTCAGAAAGACCGACCACCGTGTGGGAGCAGGTAGGAAGCCAGCTGTAAAGCTCGCCTCATTTCAACTGCGTTCGTGCATGCGAATACTTCAAGAAATATTTGAAAACGCTGAAAGTTTGGGGAATCAAGTAGGTTTTCCGCTTATTTTTTGAAAAGGCTGCCTGAAAGGTATCTTCCTTTTCCAAAAAAAAAGTCCCAAACCCACACAAACCCCTCTCTAAATCATGGTGGGAGCAGCGCCACCCTCGCCGCTCCCCGAACTACATCTCCCATGGTGCTCCGCGCGCCGTCGGGGCCGTTGCCTGGAGACCGCGGACGCCGCGCTGGAGCCGGCCCCAGGTAGGGGGCGGCGGGGCTGGGCCCGTGAGGGGCCCCCCCTGCCCTGTGGGCACCCCCCTGCCATGAAGGGAGCCCCTGGCCCCAAAATCCCGGCATTAAAACACGAGGGGAGCTCTGCAGCTGGCGTGGGCAACCCCCTGCCGCTGAAGAGTGGTGGGCTTTGTTGGTTTTGCCTGTCTGGGTGTGAAGGGGCAGTTAATTTTACTGCCCGCTGCAGCTCGTTTTTATGGCTTTCCCCTAGTTAATGAGTAGCCGCGGTGATACCGCACGCTCCGTGTTTTCCTTTAATAGAAAACCAGTAACTAACCTTTATTCGCAGGGGCAGGCTCTCATAGACTCGGCACGTCTGCTTGCGTGATCGTGCAAAGGGCTGGGTTAGTCGCCGGGCTGGAAATCAAGAGTTTGGTTTGATTTCTCCCATTGCGTAGGAAAATGCTTTGAATATCCGCAACAACAGCCTGGTTCTAAGCAGATCTCTCCCGTCCCCTTCTTTTCTCTCTCTGTTGGGTATCAGAAGAGATAACGAGGCTGTAATAAAGGTGATGTGTCTCAATCCTTCTTTGTAGCCCTGTCCTTGCTGCCTCAGTCTCTACCTAGTAAATATTTTATATGCTTCACCTTAATTGCTGCAAGAATTGGTGTTGTCTGTTAGTCTCATCTCTCTCAAGTCTCGTATTATAAGAGACAGCACTACTCTATTATGAAAAATGATTTCCTTGGGATTTTGGGTTGATTGCCTGGCACTGACTCTTAATAGTAAATTTTTGGTAATGCAGACACATAGTGACACACCGACGGGACTGGATAGCTAAAGCCTCATGTATTTGTGTATATGAACACTTTAAAGATTTTAATTTCTTTTTGAGTGAAGTTAAGATTTGCAAAACTCTGTTTGCACGTGTTCTGTTGTTGGCCCAGTAAACTGCTGATGTGCTGTGATGTGGTCTGAAGGCTAAAAGGAATTCTTAGTTGTTGAATAGTGTGATTTTCATTTAAAAAAAAATAAAGGAAGGAAGAGGCAGAAAAAATTGCTGAGAGGACTATATCTTGAGTTAAACAAGCATGATTTGACAGACAGGGAGAAATCTGACATTTCCAAAGCAGAGCTAGACTTGAGGAAGATGCTTTAGCCTGGGACAGATGAAAAGCATGTAATTCCCCATGGCAGACAACTCTCACGATAGCAGAGCGTTTCAATCCTTAGGTCAGTGTTACCTCCAGGCCAGAAAGACAGCAGTGGCCAGCCCATGAAGCTTATAGTACTGTGCTAAAAGGAGTCAGGGCTGGAATCAATACAGGGAAACAGAGTCTTAGGATCAGCTGAGTTCCTTCACAATGAATAAAGGCATAAATGAAACAGTTGCCTGAAAAGAGAGTTCTCTTAATGTCCAAGTTAACTGAGAATTTGTGAAGAAGCTTCTGTGTGTAAGGATTCTGTGTGGCAGCAAAATTACCAATGAGCCCTCTTAGTTTTGAAATAACTGAGAGAACATACCCAAATGAACGTATTTCTCCATTCTGAGGTGATCTACGGCTTTTGAGAACATAGCCAAGAGAACAGCAAAACTTCATTTTCCCTTAAATTGCCTGAGTTCACAGTTTGTCGCACTGGTCACTGAATCAAAGAAAACCTGAATTCACTCCTGAGTGAGTTGTCAGAAAGCAAGGCAGTAGAACTGATATGGATCTGGTACAGCATTCTAAGTCAGTTTGTTGAATTACTAGGATTGGAAGGGGAAAAAATAAAAACGTTGTGGTCAGGCATACGGTATGATTAGGGTTGACAAAAATTTCTGATTACCAGCCTGTTTTTTCCCCACTAGAACTGTCATAGTCGCTTTGCTTTCCACTGTCTCGGTTTTCAGTATCAAAAGTCTTATTTCGAGGCTATTTAGGAAAACTTTCTTGTGAAATATATACAGGAAAATAAAATCAGCATTCAGAGAGATGCATGCCTTTGTCACAGTGAACGTGCATGGAAGTTTTCTTGGATCAGTCAATCCATGAAACCCAGAATCTGCAACAAAAGTGGACATCTCTCTCTTGAACCTCCCCACAGTCTTAAAATCAAATTAAATTATTATTATTATTTTTATTGGCACAGTGTTTGAATGCCATCACAGTAACATGCACAGTGAACACTGCAGTAGCTTTCTATGACTGGAACCCAGATATCGATGCAGGCAGAAATGTTCAGATCCCCTTTCAGCCTAAAGCATTTTCCAGAGTTGAATTAATTTATAATGAAAGCTACTCCTAGTCTTAATTTTTAGAAGATAAATGATTGCTAATTAGTTACAATAATGTGAAATGTTATAGCACTTTTCTCTATGGATATCAAAACACTTTGCTAAGAAGGGTAAGTGTTATTATCTCATTTTTCACAAGAGATAAGCGAGACAGCCAAAGGTGAAATGGCTGCTGCAAATTGTTCACATCGTTACAGGGTTTGGAGTGAGAATCCAGGTCTCTGAACACTCCACCATATATTTATGCAACTAGTGCGAAACTATTCCTTCAACTGCAATGATACCAGTTCTACTAGCTCACTAAAAACTCCTGAATTTCATTTAAATGTTTGGAGATGTATTGGAATTGTTCTCTTTTGATTTGTTTTCTGAATTTAAAACTTTCTGCATGGCTATTTTCAAGTCTTTCTCGTCATTCCCAAGTGGTAAAAGCTCATTTTAAATCTTAAAGGAAATTATGCAGCCAAGTCAGACTCTGGAAAAGCTTCAGAGCCTTCAGATGAAGATTGTGTAGGGTGGGTTGACCATGTAGTGACATGAATAACACATCTGCAATATTTCTTTGCCTTCACTGTCTTTCTGGAGGGTGGCATTATGTTTGGACACTTTGTTTTTCATGAAATACCTGAAAAGACTGAGACACCTCGAAAGATCTTTTTTTCAAATGGCTTCTGACTCAATACCGGAAACGGGAAATGCATTTTTAGGGACTTTCTCTTGCTATTGAAGTCCAACTCACACGTACAAAGAAATTCACTTTCATTCTGGCTATTCTAAATATTTAGATTTCTTTTCATTCAACTAATGAATTTCCTGAATTCTGATCATATTTTACAGCTTTAGTATTTGTACAAAATTGCTCCCATGTTCATTTTATTTTTTTATTTTTTATTTTTATTTTTGTAATAGAGACCATATTTGAAATCAAAAAGTGAACAAATTTAGAATAAACACAACATTTATCTTCTTTGGCTTCTTTCAGAGAGAAATTTATATAAATGATCAACGTGCTTGGTTTGTGTTTGAAAAATTCCAATTTTCCTACCCCAGAGGACAGGGGTAACTAGGGAAATTGTAGCACTCTGAAAATAATAGTCTGAAAGCTGAAGAATTGATGGAGGGAGTTAGTTAAGCAGTTTCTTTTCTTTTTTTTTTTTTTTTTAATTGTGTTAATTTTATTAACTCAGTATAGAATGTTTTGAAGAAACATTCTATAAAAATTAAAACTTTTTTTTTTTTTTTTTTTTAAGGATTCATCTCTCCTGCTTCTCCATTCAAGATGTCTGATGATCCCAGAATATCTGTCTACTGATATTTTTATGAAGTCTACCAGAAAGGTGGAAGAACAGCTTTGTTCTCTCAGAAACAAATCTCACCCCAGTACCCTAAATAGAAGCCCAAAAAGGTGTGCCTCTCTCGTTTCCCTTGTTACACAGTATTTAGATGAAAGTCTGTCTGTAGCCATGTACACAGAGCCCAGAGGTTTAAAAACTGAAACAACAAATTCACCCTGTAAAGTAGGACAACTCCTAGGATTATTCATATTTGTAGTATACAGACAGAGCACAATTATATGTGGGAATCTCAGAGCATTTGAGAGGAAATGAAAATAGTCTACCTGGCAGATGAAGGCAAAAATACTAGAAATTCCTCTTTACTGCCACCAGGTAAAGAAGACATGTCATCTCCAGGTGAACAGGAGGGAGCAGATGAGAAGCCAGCAGAAGGTACACAGGCAGATCCCAGTGGTGTCCGTGAGTATTTTTTTGCAGTTATACAGTGATTCCAGTAGTGAACCTACAGCTGCTTCTGTCCAGTGTCTATTTGAGTCCACCCTGCATGTCATCTAACACGCTAGATTTTGATAGCATGGGTAACAGAACCCACTAGCGAGTCTCCTGTGGATCTTTGAAAGATTTTTGATGCTTACGTTGGCATGTTACTTTGGCATTTGTTTGATCTTTCTATTATACCTTTTTCCTGTTATGGGATGTGTTTCTTTCCTTCCTCCTCCTAAGTTTTAAAATACAGTTATCAGAAAGCAAGCTTCTGCCTATACTTGATGTTAAACAGCAGGAAGTCCATTTTTTGATAGAAGGGATTTTTTTTTTTTTTAATTTTTACTACTGTAGAACTGTATTAAATTAGTCAAATGAATTCATACCCAAGAGACAATGATCCCAATTTTCCTTTGCAGAAGAAAGCAGAACTAGTCTTCCAAAGGAGTCACCACCTGCAGAGGAACAGGAGGAAGATGTGGAGGAAGGGGAGGAAGGGGTATCAGACACAGAGAGCATTGGTGGGTACTGCTTTCCACTGAAGAGACGTTGGCTTAAACTTAAATATCCCACTGCTTTCTAGTTTTCCTTTTTGGCTGCTGTTGTTATAAACAGCATATCAGACTGGTGCCATCACATTGCAGCTGAGTTTCACTGCTCATTTTCTTTGGCTTACCTCATGTACTTCATTTTATTCCTTCCCCTTGCTGGTATCTGACACCTCTGTTGGTTGAGGAAAAAAAATAGATAAGATTAAAAGCTTGCAAAATAGGTAATAGGAATTCAGTCTGAGGTATCTAACTTGAATGCACTTTTATCAAGCATGCATTTTCTGGGACAATTATATCTTATGGTGGTCTGCTGTATGTGAAAAAAGCAGAGTATGTGCTTTTACTAGTTTTCGATGATTATGTACATTCAGTAGCTGCTGAAAAGAGATATTTGCAATACTATTTGGTTTCTAAAGCAGAGACCTAAGCACCAAAGAAAGCTGAACTACTTCAGTATTAAAAGCAATGTTTTTAAAACATTCTCAATCTTTTTTTTCCTGCAAGTTCTTCAGATTTGATTATTTACAGTGAAGTCTTTAAAAGCTGGAGTGAGGGCTTGCTATAGGCTGTTCAGGAAAGGTTGTCACTAAGACAAAATGCCCCCATTTTTAGCTATGCTGATCTATGCCGAGTATAAATTTTCTTTATATTCCCACTTTTGACATGCAGCAGATGATTTGGAAGAAGAAGATAGTACTGAAGTAGCCCCGGAGGCAGAAAAAGGCCCTGAGAAGATAGAAAAGAAAATATCGGAAACTTTCTTCTATAACAGTGAAGATGTACATTCACGGCCATTTGTCACTGAAGACTCTGGGATACCAATTAACCTTCTTACTCTTGAGTATCCTTTCTGTTGAGTAAAATTGTGCAGATTTAAAGCTAAGGATTTCTTAATATGTGTTTTTAAAATTGTATAATATGGAGTACCTGTGTGGTGTTCGTAGGATACCTTTGGTTGAAACAGTTAGGAATCCTGACCAGTCATGGTCCTGGATGAGTTTAATCTTCAACGTTGTCTAGACCTCATAAATATTACTTATTAGGCATAATTATTACTTTAGTAAGTAATACCATAGGACTAGATCAGTCAAGGTAATGTGATTAGGCAGAGAACTAGGGTAAGAATATCCCCAGCAAAGCTCTGCCTTTATATACTGTTGTTCCCCAAGCAGCTGGGGTGAGTACACAGCTGTGTACCTCGTATTTCTTCACAGAACTGCTAAGGAAGAAGTGCAGAAGAAACTATGTAGATTTGTAGCTTGCTGCTCAAAAGACCTAAGTTGGTGGAATGAAGGAAGTGATGCCAATCAATTGAGAGCTATAATAAGTTCTTTGCTAGGTACAGTCAAATTGGATATGATATGTGACTTTCGCAAGTGTTGGTGGGTTTCTCTGCAGACACAGAGAAGTTGCTGTTGAAGACTGGATTTCCCCTTCTCTACATCTGCCTGTAGACATCAAAGAAGTGAGCCTGAGTAGCTCCTTGGTTTGAAATCTCAACTGTACAATAGTTACGAGTAATCTGATGCACATTTCTTATACTTCGTTTGAAAATGGATTGCTGAACTGTTAGAATATGAATTCCTTACAGCCCCAAAGAGTCCAGCAGAGGCAAGAAGTGTACCCTGTAATGGAGATGGAAGGATGGATCACAGGTTTTAGAAGGTCTACACTTCTGCCTTCCTCTCAGTTATAGAGACTTGATATAGTTTACCTTCACTGTATATTGAAGAAAACTATTGCCATCAGCCTTTTAGTCACCAGGCTAAGTATTCGTCTCAGTGTTGATTTAAGCATTTCTGTCCACTTAGTAAGCTTTTCTAGAAAGCCAGTGTCAAAGCTTTTTCTTATTACATTCTTCTCAGACATTCTTTTGGATATGACTGCAAAAGAAGCGTAAACCTGATGGCGATGGACAGCCAAACACTGCTATATATAGCAGGCAACCAGGTAGTGCTCCTGGACCTGAGAACTGAATCTCAAAGTTATCTCCGGAGCAGCAGTGGAGGTGGAATTGGGTTTATAACGGTATGGCTTTTTTTTTTTTTCTTTTCTTGTTTTAGGATGCTAGTCCCTCTCTATAAAGTGGCATGGTCTCTTGGTTGCTTGATGGAATATTCTGTAGTTGCACATATACATAAGAAAATGGTATGGATTAAAGGGATGTGTGGACCATGCATTGCAAGCTACTCAGCCTGTCAGTATGATTGGCAGAGCACAAATATCTGTGTACCTGTCTCAGGCCCAGGTACCTTAAAGGACTGACATGTGCCAGCTAGGATTCATTTTAGCCCCTATTGCATTCATATTTTCTTATTTTAATATTTTGGCTCATCAACTTTTTTTGTTGAACACTTGAACTTCTCCTGTTCACAGCTGATACTAACTTAGTGTCTTGCCTGCAGTTGAAATTTAGAAAATTAAGTACCTAGATAAATGAAGAGAAGAAGTATCTTGTTTCACTCCAGTAAAACTCCATTGAAAAGCCTGAGTCTCAAACGTTGTCTCTGGTTTTGTGGCACGTTTCCCTGTGAACAGCTCTGCCATCTCTCAGTTGTATTCCATGTGTGCATGTAGTATTCCATATGAGCAAGGCTTTCAGGATACCAGCCTCAGATTGTTCTGCTCCATTGTAAGCAGCCTTTCATGGAGAATTAAGGTACATCTGTCTATCTTCAGAACAAAATTCAGGATGGCTTTTCTGCAGCTTTCCACATAGATGGCTGCTGGCCCAAATGATGCACATGGTATAATCAGCCGGTGGGTTGAGTGAGGTAGAAATAGCAAAAGGATGTATAATAAAGGAGATTATTGTACAGTTTCACAATTCATCATGATTCTGCAGTATATGCACAATAATTCCATTTTGTGTGCATAATGGTTTTACCGTTGTGTTTGTATAGTAACTTGATTCTGGTATTGAGCAATAGATTGGCAGTTGTTCAGGACAAACATACAGAAAAATGCAACCTAGTACTTAAAGCAATATCTTTTGACTAATGTGTGAGCAAATACAATGACTTAACTGTCAGAATAAAGACAAAGATGTCATTACAACATGCAACAGGACTTTTGTTTTTTCAAGGCACACCCTACTAAGCAGTACTTCGCAGTAGGAGAAAAAGGAGAGAAACCAAACCTCATCGTCTACGACTATCCTTCACTGAGGCCCTACAGAATACTACGAGGTAGTGTAATAAGAACTATTTTCATTTTACGCAAATGGGCCAGTGTTTATAGATCCCAGCAGATGGAGTAGTGGTCCACTTCAAGTTTAGAAAGAATTACAACCCTTTCGTACTTCCCAGCAGAATAGGAAACACTGGTTTCCAGCTTTTTCATTACTGGACTGGAGAAAGCCTTTATTCAGTAGAAATAGCCAACTGAGAACTATTAAGTAGTAGGAAAAAAAAACTGCAGTGAACATTGAGCTCCTTTTAAACATATTTTCCTATTGTTTTTTCCTCTTTTCCATGCATGTGTGGATTGGGGCTTGTACGTTTCTTCAGGTGGAACAGAGAAAGCCTATGTTTTTGGCGATTTCAACCGTGCTGGCACTTTGTTGGCCAGTATTGGAAGCAGCCCTGACTACATGTTGACTATCTGGGACTGGAAACAAGAAAAGATTGTGTTAAGGTCAAAAGCTTTTTCACAGGATGTTTACAGGGTCACATTTTCTCCTGATAATGAGGAACAGCTAACTACAGTGGGAGTAGGACACATCAGGTAGGTTTGCCAATTATGATTAATACGTATCAACTCTAAAGTCATAATATCTAGATGGTGACTAGCAGGAATGTATTGTTAGCAAACGTGCACCAGCAGTGAATGTTATTTTACCTATTGTGATTACAAAAACAAGAAAGTTCTTTAAGCCACTGATACCACTAAAAACTCGCAATGAACTTTATGAAAGATATACTTCCACACACTGCCTCCTTTGGTAAATTCATAGATTCTTTTCTAATAAAAAAATAAATGAGAGCTTCAAACTTTATCATAGATCTTCAAAGCTATTCCTATTTATAAAATAAATAAAATATATATTCCTATTTATAAAATAAATAGGAATAGCTTTGAAGATCTATGATAAAAGTTTTTGCTCACTGAGATTTTACAGTCATGCCCCAGTTCATGGTGGTACTTGTATGAAATTTAGCAAGGGACTTAGTCCCTTGGATTTACAAAGTTGAACATCATACAGTGGAGATAGCAAGGCTATAATAGATGTTATTATAATTACATGTATTGGTTGTATAAGGAAGGATATAGCTATGGGTGTTACACTTACTTATTTTAAATAACAGCGTAGTCTTCATTCTATCCATGCCAAATCCTCCTCCCATGTTTTTCATAGAGGTAGGATATGGAAGTTTGTGAGGTTACAAAGTTTTATATCTCATTTTAAAAAGAAAAACCCAAGGTCTCCTGTGAAAAAGAATAATAAATGAACATCATAAAATGGAATGCCTGGTAAGATTATAATAATGTCTGAGAGAGTAAAGAGCATGTCTAGGAAGCCTTGCATCAGAGAAGAATGTGTTTTCTATACTCAGGTTCTGGAAGATGGCTCTCACATTCAGTGGTCTCAAGTTGCAAGGAGCTTTGGGCAGGTTTGGAAAAACATCAGTGACTGACATTATAGGGTATGTGGAGCTACCTGACGGGAAGGTAAGTCAGAACAAGTTTAATTGATTTTGTGTTCCCTCTCAGGTTTTGATATAAAGTCTACTGAGTTAGTTGGAGAATTACTATTTGCTTCTAAGTGATATGAATTAGACCCTCAGTGCACTGCTCTGATAAGCTAATATTGACATTAATTTGCCAAAGAAAATGCTTGCATTGTAATAATTGAAAAGTACGGTTAATATTGTAGTTCCCAGACAAAAGATCTCTGGCTTAGAGCTGGGGCTTCTCTAATGGGGTAGTGAAAACCTTAATGTACAGAAATAAAAAGTGTGTTAGCCCTAATCTCAACCATTTCAGTGCATGTAAATGATGTCATATTCCTAAAAAGGTGAATCGTGTCTCCCTTTACACCTTCTCTTGGAAATATCTGTACATTGCTATTAATTTAATGCTTTTGTACAAGGAAGCCACAAATGTTAATCTCATTTTTGCATATATTTCTGTATGGTTAAGTGCAGGTGCTTAAGTGCTTCTCTTCCTTTGCATTGAAGGTTATCACAGGGGCTGAGTGGGGCAACTTGCTGCTTTGGGAAGGGGGCCTCATCAAAGTAGAGCTCTGTCGAGCTGGACACAAGCCTTGTCACAGTGGCCCTATCACCCAGTTAGTTTTGGACGAAGGAGAACTTACCACTGTTGGGCAAGATGGCTTCATTCGGGTGAGTTCTTTTGCTCTGCCTTTAGGTGTGCACATTTTTGGTCAGGAAGTGGAGCTCATTTATAGGGGCATTTTTCCATTACAGTTGCTTTATGAGAATGTATTCTGTTCTAAAAAAAAAAAAAAGTCAGACACATCTGCAGTGTAAATATTTGAATCAAGTATTGTTTACACAACATTTTCTGTTTCACAGTGGTAAAAAAAAAAAAATTTAAAAAAAATCACCTTCTACTAAAATAAATCAAAATAATTTTCAGTGATTCTTTAAAAGCTTTGGTCTTCCCTGCATTCTAAAACTTTTTTTCATATGTTGTTTTGGTTAATTTTTTTAATTTTCAGACCTAGTAATACATTGGTGTTATTTCAAATGATAAACTATGGCAATACTTGAAATAAATTTTCTGATTATTTTAGTGCTGAGGTTATTAAAGTTATTAGTTAATTTCTATTTCATTTTATCTCAGAGATATATGCAATGAAATAGAAGAACAATCAAAGAAAAAGCATTGGGCATCCTGAAGTTAACACACAATTCTATAAATTAAGGTCAAAATGGTTTATGTATCTATACCAGTTTCTGATCTCATCTGTCAACTGTCAAGGATTTTGCTATTTTGTTTACTTGCTCTTTAAGGGAAGACGTGTCTTCTGCTCATGTTTTATAGACCCAGATAATCATCAGGAAGCTATTCTAGACAACAGAAGGTTCCAAACACCCTGTTTTTGTTGTTGTATTTCATAAATTAATCTTAGCCCGTTAGGAAAATTCACCTGATTCCAAGGTGCCAACTGACTTATACCACAGAGAAGAACATGGATGCATTGGATTTCCCATTCTTTCTTCCGTGCTGCCTCAGTATGAGCAATGCTCAGAGCTGTCAGATATTTAATTTCTGTAGCTCTGAGGTTGCCATGTATAGTTCTGCCAGTGCCAGGGCTGTATTTAATCTACTGTTATATCAGAATTGCAGAGGGAACTTTTGCATATACTTTGCATTGCACCCAACTGTATGAGATAATATTTGCTGATTCTCACTGTTTCGGGTTAGATTCTGAACAGTGAGGCATATGTGACGGGTGTCATCTTCACCTATAGATTCTACCATCCCCTGGTTTCTTATTATTTTGGATTTCCATTTCAATTGTATATGAAAACATGCTCTGACCTGGTAAAAGCCCAGTCATTTTTCTTTTTTTTTCTTTTCTTTCTAATTTTTTGTTTTCATTCCATGAAGGTGTGGAACTTTGAGGCAATAGATGCTGCTGATTCTGTGGATGACACAGGGTTGTTGGAGGTGGAACCTATGAATGAACTTCAGGTTGGCAAGAACGTCAGTCTGAATTTCATGTCAAAAGTTCTTGACAATGGACAGCCCATTTGGTATGCTCAGGTAAGATGCACTCAAGTACATACAGCCCTGTGGAGAAACACAGAATGAGAGACGTAATGCTTAGTTATAGCAGGAGTACCTTACAGGTCAGTATATCTCTTTTCTGTAGATTTCGATCTCGGTAACATGTGAGATTATGACTTGCAGAGCCAGAGCTGCGTAAGAGTAGGAGAATGTCAAAATCTATTATCCGAGTTCTATTCTCCTGAACTGATGGATAGGACTGATAGGACCAATAGCACTACCTTCAGTTATTTCCATATCACAGTGATAATCATTGAGGAACTTTTGAGGAGTCCTTGTGGGCAATTTTACTTCCATGTTGAGTTTGAAAATATTCAGGTTACATGTTTTGGTTTTGCTTCTTCAGGATGCCAATGGAGCAATCTGGAAGCTGGATTTGACTTTTTCAAATATGGTAAGTTCATTTTTCTTTGGATTTATTTCAATTCCTTTGCAGTTACTTCATTTAACTATATGGGATTCATCTACAATGAAGTTTGTGCTTAGTGAAGTTGCAAGCTGGAAATTTTAGCATTGATAAGATCTTCTTTCAAAAAATATTTTCATAACATTATTGACAATAATGGTTGTGCAGGATTATCAAAAGTAATTATTGATTTTTGCTTCCTTAATTTGAATTTGGCAACTAAAATTTATCTTAAAGGAATGTTATTTTCATAAACTGGAAATAGAAGTTGTATGAGTGCAGGAATTGAGTTCAAGGAGTACTTACATACCCTATCTAGTTAGGTGTATTTGAGACAGTCATTACTGTTGCCTGTAAATGACATGAAGAACTAGGAAAAAAAGGAGAAGATGAAGTACACTTGATATGTTTTATCCAGCTGGCTACTAGTATTACTGCTGGAGATGTTTTTGATGAAGAAAGAAATGAAAAAGGTAAAATAGGGGCATTTAGTTTTCATTCCAGAATACGTTGAAGTAAATTGGAGTTTTCTCCTTGATTGGAATAAAGTTCTGGGCTAACAGATAAATAATGTTCCAAGAATTTCATGGTAAAAAGAGATGTGTAAAACATGATATAAAAGCTAACATAAAAGATAAATGACAAATACTAGAATTCCTTGGATGATGAAAAGATTTCCAAGGCAGTATAAGCCTAGGACTGGGAGCATTTTCTTTGCCTTTAGAGCAACAACTCTATTGAAAATACTCATTTCAGGTCTGAAACCACTTAATGGAAGTGGTTTTCCTGTATTTCCCCTTATTTACACATAGAAAACGATGGGATTTTGAAACAGCTTAATGTTCCTAGAGTAATTCATTCATGATCTTTTTATGAACATTTGATTTTTAAAACAAGGAACTCATGCCTGCCAAAGGTACAGCTGGTAATAAGTGCAACTCAAGCACATAGCAGAATTTCTGGGTTTCTGTTTTGCACTGCAGACCCGTGATCCAGAGTGCCTGTATACCTTTCACTCCGGAAGGATTGAGGCTGTGAGTGTCTCTCCTGTGACATACCTTATGGCCACCACTGCTCTCGATCGTAAGTAATTCCTTTCCTCTGATACCACTGTCATCGCTGTTTTTGCAGAGCAACGATGCTTGGTTTTGGAACTATTCCGTTTTGAACTGAAGTTGTGTATTTGCTTTTGAAAAGTCAATTTACCATCAACTGTTATTCTTGGATCAGTTCTTTTACAGTTAAGACAAATCATCAAAGTTTTGAAATAATACACTGGGAATGCTTAATCTTATAAGCCTGGGATATTAAAGAGAGAAGTTTTTAATGGGAAGCTTTGTAAATTCTGTTTGATTTGAAGGAACAGCTGGAAAGATGACATTTTTATTGAATAACAGCATTTGTATTGAAGTTTCTGGATTGATAAGTGTTGGGGTCTTTATTTTATAAGGAATTACATACATTTCTAGTATTGTGTAAGTCATTATGAATTAATATTTGTGGCTTTCTTAGAAAATGCAATAACTATCTTGCTCTCAACAACAGCTAATGTGTAATTACAGAGATTAGTTTAACTTATATAAATACAGCTATTTAGGCTTCTTACTGTTAGCTTTACCATGGTTTGAAAGAACCACAGGCCAGAACATTAACAATGTCATTCATGCTGCTCAGAAAATGCCACAAGGTCTTTAACTCAATTCTTGTCAGCCGTAAGTCCAGTTGGAGGCCAGTCACTAGTGGCGTCCCCCAGGGCTCGGTGCTGGGGCCGGTCCTCTTTAATATCTTCATCGATGATCTGGACGAGGGCATCGAGTGCACCCTCAGTAAGTTCGCAGATGACACCAAGTTAGGTGCGTGTGTCGATCTGCTTGAGGGTAGGAAAGCTCTGCAGGAGGATCTGGATAGGCTGCACCGATGGGCTGAGGTCAACTGCATGAAGTTTAACAAGGCCAAGTGCCGGGTCCTGCACCTGGGGCGCAATAACCCCAAGCAGAGCTACAGGCTGGGAGAGGAATGGTTGGAAAGCTGCCAGGCAGAGAAGGACCTGGGAGTGATGGTGGATAGTTGGCTGAATATGAGCCAGCAGTGTGCTCAGGTGGCCAAGAAGGCCAACGGCATCCTGGCTTGTATCAGGAGCAGTGTGACCAGCAGGGCTAGGGAGGTGATCGTCCCCCTGTACTCGGCTCTGGTGAGGCCGCACCTCGAGTACTGTGTTCAGTTTTGGGCCCCTCGCTACAAGAAGGACATCGAGGTGCTTGAGCGGGTCCAGAGAAGGGCGACGAAGCTGGTGAGGGGCCTGGAGAACAAGTCCTACGAGGAGCGGCTGAGGGAGCTGGGCTTGTTCAGCCTGGAGAAGAGGAGGCTCAGGGGTGACCTTATCACTCTTTATAGGTACCTCAAGGGAGGCTGTAGCGAGGTGGGGGTTGGCCTGTTCTCCCACGTGCCTGGTGACAGGACGAGGGGGAATGGGTTTAAGTTGAGCCAGGGGAGTTTTAGGTTAGATGTTAGGAAGAACTTCTTCACTGAAAGGGTTGTGAGGCATTGGAACAGGCTGCCCAGGGAAGTGGTGGAGTCACCATCCCTGGAAGTCTTCAAAAGACGCTTAGATGTAAAGCTTAGGGATATGGTTTAGTGGAGGGCTGTTAGCGTTAGGTTGGAGGTTGGACTCGATGACCTTGAGGTCTCTTCCAACCTAGAAAATTCTGTGATTCTGTGATTCTGTATCTTGTAATTTGCCTGTGTTATACAATATATATGCACCTCTAGCCTGAAGACAAACTTGTACCAGTTGAGCAAATGATACTTAAGATATATGCCATCTGGAATGGAATTTTATGCAGACCAACGTATATATCTACCAATCTGTTAATTTCACCTTTGAAAATTGATTTTTTTGGACAATCTCCCATTTTCATCTATTTAAATAGTTTGCTCCTTAGGCAATTCCAGTTCATAGCATATCTTCTTTTCCTCTGTTGACAGTACAAATTTCCCTTAGAGTAGGCCACAGTTCTGTGATTACTCAAAAACTGCACATGGTGGTCAGCACAGGACTTCTTATTACACCCCTCAGCCGTGACAACTCATGGGAGTGTGTAAGCTGAAGAGTGAAGAAAGCTTGTTTTGTTGATGAGCACCATGATAGCTGTGGTACTCTGTATCCACCAGGAATGTCTTTCCAGATGGACATTTGGTACTCAAAGAGAAAAATTAATAACTTTCCATTCTGCTTTTCAATCAAATAAATACATGTAGACGTTTTACCATGAATCTTAAAACGGAAACGGCACTGCAAGAAATAAATCCCTATTGTTTCCTTTCCACACAGGGTCAGTGCGTATCTATGATTTCATCAGCAACAGGCAGCTGAGTGAAATTCAGTTTAAACAAGGAGGAACAGCACTGACATGGGCACCTCGTGTTGTAAGATTTTGTTTGTGTGTTAAGAAAAATTCATAAAGAGCCTGCAAGCATAAAGAAAGATGCTCAGAATACAAAACCTTAAATAAGTTACTGTTTAGACCGTGTTGGAATTTACTGTAGTAGTATGTGTGTATATAGTATATATATGCACAGTTTGGCTTTACTGTGGATTGTCACGTATCCAACTTTGTGTCTTCGTGAGATTTTAAAATCAGATCTCTGTATGCAGTCCAGGAAGAAATGATAGTTTATAAGCTAACAGCTTCTATTTAATCCAAGCCAAGTAATTGTCAATTAAAATGAGTTAGTTAACACATTTCAAAATGACAGCACAGACAATCCACAAACATTTGGAGATTAATCATAAAAAAAAATGTCACCAGAACTGATCATTTGTAGAGTGTGGGGTCTATCAGTTCTAGACATATTTGCTAATTTTAATTAAAATAGTGTCTAGTTATGTTCTTAAGGAAACATAGCAAGCCTGGCAGCTTCGTTGTAAGTAAATTTATGGAGGAAAGTGCTTCACTTGAATTTCCAAGGCAAGGGTAGTCATCATTGTAGTCTTGTGACTATAATTATTGTCATGCAGACCTGCAGGGATGCTATTAGGTGATGACCTGTACGTTCAAGAGGTAAGCTGATCAGCACAATAAAGCGTACATTACAAAACTGTTTCAGATCAGTTTTACAAAAGTTGGTACTAAGCATAGGCTGAAAAAATCAGAAGTACTTAGTATAGCTAGCTTCTTTTAAAATCCCCTTAGATACTTACCCATACTTCAAAGTGCTTGAATGAAAACTTGTGCCAAGAAAATTTTGTCCCACATGTTTTGAAACACCTGTATCCTGTTACATCCTCATAGGCAAGCTGGCAAAGTGCAGGTTAGGTAAGTGAACAGTGATATGGATTTTAAACTGCCTGAATGGCCGGGCCCCAGAGGGTAGTGATCAGCAGCACAAAGTCCAGTTAGAAGCAAGTCTCTAGTTGTGTACCCCAGGGGTTGTTACAGGGACCAATGCTCCTCATTAATGACCTGGATGCTGGGACAGGGTGCCAGTATGTTTGCGGATGATACAAAACTGGAAAGGAGAGGCCAGATTGATAGACCAGATAGGTGTACTGCCATTTGGAGGAACCTGGACAGGCTGTGGATTCAGGCTGAGAGGAATCTCATGAAGTTCAACAAGGGAAAATGCAAAGTCCTGCATCTGGGGAGGAATACCACAGACATGAGTACTGCTTGGGAGCCTACCAGCTGGAAAGCAGTTCCGCAGAGAAGGATCTTGGGATCCTGTTGGATGTCACAAAATCTGTGCCCTCATCTCTTCATAGATCGTGCTCACATTCAATGTCAAATAGTATATTCAGGGTAGTATAATAATTCCTTTTGACTTCCAAGTCTTCTGCTTACGAAGAAGATAGTGATATATATGCATATCAGTATGAAATGACTTTTGCTCATAAATTGCAAAGACATCCTCACTGACACTGCCAGTCCCAATGGCATGTCATGAGTAAAAAAAATAAAATAAAATATATATATAAAAAAAATTAAAACAACCTCCTCCCACCCCTAGTCTTCCCCCTCCCTTTATGGTAGCATATTAGAAAGGATAAACAAGATTTCCCATGTATGGAACATTCTTTGTGCTTTAACGCTGTGTTTGTGTAAGGTGAGTTAGAGTTTAACACCAAAAGACGTGACACAGATCTTTATTCTAAACTCACTGATGTACGTTGTGATTTTTTTTTTCTTCCTTCTTCCACTCAAAGGTAAATCCTAAAGGAGGTCTAATTGCTGTGGGCTTTGAAGATGGCGTTGTCCGCATAATTGAAATTTATGATCCCAAAGGACTGGCTGCTCTCAGAGGACGGACCAATATAGGTAACGCAGAGATAAATCTGAAACAAGCTTTCAAACCTCATACTGCTGCAGTTACAGCCTTGGCTTATGAACAAAATGGAGATGTCCTTGCCACAGGGGTATGTATCACTTCATTTGGTTATTTTTATTAGTCCACAACTGTAGAGATTATTTAAAGAAATAAGGCAAAGTTTGGTTACTGACAATGCAGTTATGCTTCCATTATTGCTGTTGATCGTTTCTTGTAGTTCTCTGTAGTGCTGGGGGAAGAGATGGATCTGTTTGCACATACCTTTGTTGCATGAAGGAAACCAACCGTGCAATCCATACCATCATTCTGTGAATTACTAGACTGTTTAGTATGAATTCTGTAATCCATTTTGAAGATGTATTTGGCTTATTTTGGAATTAGTTTAGTAGTACTTTGGATTTAGTAAAAGCAAGTTCATTTGTACACCACCTTGGCAGCACTCCAGCTGCTACCCAACACTGGTTTGCGTGACAGCATGATTGACCGATCAGGTTGTCAGTGTGCCTGCTAGGCTTTGAAATGACTTCTAGTCAGTGGGGTGTCTCTTTTTAAAACCTGGCCTTCAGCCATGAGCAGTTCAGTTGCAGTTTCATATTCCTTGATTGCCATGTATTTCATTTAGTGCAAAATTCAAGCTGCCGTGCTTCATCTTGTGCACCAGTTCTGGATTTTCTTAGTATCTGAGATCAGCCTGTGCTGTCATGTCTTACAAATCACCTCTGTAACAAGCAGGTGCATGACAGCATTGCACTGTAAATATATGCGATACTGAGATGAGAGAAATATAAATGAAAGCAGAAGGTGAAGAGAAGAACTCAGGGAGTACTTCAGAGAGCCGTTCCTAATATGAGGGTTTTCTGGGAGCAGGAACAGTGGGGCTGCTCCACTGTGGTGGCCTCAACACAAGCAAGAGCAGTGCTCCAACACAGGGCACAATCCCACAGGGCCTGAGCTAGGTGAGCAGAGCAGGGCTGGTGACAGCAAACACTTCCACCAACAGTCCAGCAATCATGAGTCAAAGGCAAAGTAACAAGACACGTAAGAAATCAAAGGAGGAAATCCAGAGTATTGCTTGGGAAGAGCAGGATACCAGGCTGGAAACAGGCATGCCTATGACATAGTTCATGCCAGGGCTGAAGACCTGGGCCCAAGGTTTAGGTGAGCTCCTGGGGCAATGGGCAGAACATGCATAGATGGAGATGCCAGCAGAGGCACATCACAGTGGTTAAAGCCTATGAGTGCAGTCAGGGCCCTGGAGGAAGATGAGCAGGATTTTTATTCCCTCTCCCACTGTAATCAGTATGGAAATCCAATTCTAAGTTCCAAGGCACTTGTAGGTCCTCGTGTCTAACCACAAAACATCTGAAGTATGTGTTTCATGCAGTACTACAGGTTTTTTGGTCAGCTTTCATTCAGTCATCATCTCTTTTTCTTTTCTCTCTTCTTCATCAGAGTAAAGACAAAACAGTTTTCTTTTTTGCTGTTGAAGACAAGTATGAGCCAATTGGATTTATCCACGTTCCTGGGCCTGTGCAGGCATTACAGTGGTCTCCACCTTCTCATGTGAGTAACACGTTTGTTTTTTTCCTTTCCTACAGTGTCAGAATGTCATTTTGAAAAGAATTTCCATTGAAAACAAAGATCTATCACTCTAGCCATGTTCTCTATAGACACTGCAAAAGATGTTTTGTTGCTTTGTTTTGCATGCTGCTTCAGAATGACAGATAGATTGTGTGTAGCTGTATGTCTGATTCAGTTAATTTGGACATAGTTTGGACTTTGGATAATCAAGAGCAGAAACATGTAAACCACAGAATTTCGGTCACTGTTTTGAGTCGCTGCCTTGAGCTGACAGGTGCCTTAACTTTTGGAATGTCTTTCTTTTTTCTTTCCTTTTTTTCCTCAAAAGCATTACTTGAGTATTTTTGCCTATGCCTCTTGCTGATGTTAAAACAGGCAATTGCAGACAAAGCTTTCAGAAAACTTTTGGGTACTTCTCAGAACTTGTGTTCTCTATTTGAAGTTGTTCAAAATTATTCAAATAGATTCTTGCTAATACTTATTTTAAAAGTCTGATGAGGTTAGTGTAACTTGTGATTTTTTTTCAGTCCAGTAATCTTATTTAGAAGGGAGATAGTTATTTGTATTTAATACTGACAAAGTGGCCACCAGGATGCATTAAAATGGTGTGCAACAGCAAACTGTAGCTATTACTTGTTTGTGAGAACAGATAAAAACTGTGCTGCAAAAGAACTCTTGCTGATATGAACTCTGTCTTACTATAAAAATGACAGATCTTGGTCTGACATTTACATTTTGGGTCCTTTCCTTGAGGACAAGATACTCCCTACTACTAAAAATCACACAATGTGTGTTTGATTTTTTCAGATTCCTCTTAGTAATTGTGTTTATCAGTATTAGGTCTCCACTGCTGGATATGAACACTGGCTAAACATGATTAACGCATCTAAGTATTTTTTTTTCCCTCTTTAAAATGAGCACCATGGTAATTAAAGACTATAAATCTAATGAATGTGTTTGTGAGGCTGAAATTTTATACAAGAACCATATAATTCCTAGCTAAGGTTTCCATAGCAACTCTAATATACCCCCTCTGCACATTTTTAGTGACGGTTCAGATAAATAAGACTCTCTCTGTTCTCCAGATAGCTTATGAAAATTGAAACTACATAAAGAGTTGCCTTTTAAAATCTCAAAACGCTGAAAAATTATTACCTTCACCTTGGCTATTCTTCCTTACTTGGTATTTTAAGGGACCTGACAGGTAGCAGAAATTTAAAAAACCCAAACAAACAAACTGAAAGGTAAATAGCATCTGGCAAGATTCCCAGCCCAGTCTTGAAGGTATTAAGGGTTTTGGATAGTATAGAAAAATACAAATTTTCAAGCAATTACCAAAATAAAATCTCACCTCCTAACTTATGGGTCAGATCTAGCCTTCAATTTAACCAAACTCCCAAAATACCATTGTGATGCTTCCTTGCTAGATGGTGTCAGAATGATAGCTGTTTTGTATATGGCAAGGACTTCAATTTCCTTAACTTTGCCTGAGATACACAGGATAGGAAAGGCTCAGCGATTTCTAGTGTCCATTTAAAAGTGTCCACTTAAATGACACCACAATTAAGAGTTAATGCTGCCTGGCTGGAGTTTGGTTTTGTGCCTGTTCATCTACTGACTTTTTTCCCTTTCTCCCAATTCCATTTGTACACCTGCCCCATACTTGTATTTTATGTGTTTTTGTACAGGTGGAGAGCATGCTGCTCATCCTTTGTGAGAATGGCTTTGTTCTCCAGGTTCCTGCTCCTGTCCCTGAGGAACAGGATACAGCATCCACCTACCAAATCAAAAACCTGCCAACACAGTACTTTCATTTTTATAGCATTAAATCCCGAATCAAGGTAAAGCACTCTCCTGTGGAGGAATTTCATGTTCAGAGGACAAAACTATCTAAAAAAATTCTACTCCCTGTATTAAAGCATATGATTTTTGCTAAGCTTCTTAGAGAGGAAGGCAAGATAGAGTCCATCTGTGGTTGTGTTACAACATTTGGATTTACGAGTTACTGTTTGTTGATTCAAGTAGAAAACTGTCAGCATGACATGTATTTCTATTGGAATTAGAAGATAATGTTAGTGAAAGTGAAGTTAGCACATTAGTTTTTAAAATATCTTCATTTTGGTAATTTTCAGAAAAAGTATGTTTCTTGTGGTTGATGGTAGCCCTGTAGGAAATTCCTTTGAGCAGTCATAAAACACCTATGTGGTCTCTCTTAAGGCAACCATGAAATCTTTTTTATTTTTGGCAGTTATATATTTCTGACTTTTTTATGCTGCTATAACTTAAGAGGGGCATTGTTTTTTATGTGAAAAACAAACATTCGATATTGAGATTTATGTATTTCTGAATAAGAACTAGCTTTTTGGTCCAAATCAGGTAACATTGTTGGGAGACACTGTAATTCTTTTAAAAAATAGAAAAGGCTTCTACAGAGAGAAAGAATATTAATTGTCCCCCTACTTTTTTTTTTTTCCCATTTGGGAATAGAGCAATAATTAATAAGTTGCAACAAGGATGTTTTATATAAAATGAAAGGAAAGCTATTTAACAGTAAGGATGGTGAAGCACTGAAATTAGTTGAAGGAAAAGAGATTTCTTTGGATATTCTGTGTATATAATGCCAGGACCTTCTTGGATTGCATTTATTAGGCTCCTCCAGTCAGTTTCATGTCTCTGTGTTTCACTATTTGTTTTAACAGCTGGAAGAGGAGATTGCACTGAGAGAGAAAAAAAAGCAGGAGAAGGAGAAAGCAAGGCTTGAATGGATAAAGCAGCAACAGGAGATGGGAAAGGACATAGAAGAAGAACCTGAAGAGGAACCTGAAGAAGAGCCATTGCCACCTCTCTACATACCAGAGGAGCCCAGTCCCATTCTCTGTGGTTTTTATTCAGCACCAGGGAAATTTTGGCTTTCCTTGGTAAATCAATTTTTATTTCATATTGATGGGATCGCAAGATGTGGCAACGTTCCCCTCACATCTGGGTATCTTAGAAAACTCATTTGAAACCTGCCATCTCTAGGACATGGATTTCCTGTCATAGCTGATGTTTTCAGTGATGTTTTTGAATTAAATCAGTAGTGCCACTCCAGCTCAGATTGCTCAGTAAATTTCTAATAGGTACTATTCTTTGTGATGCCTGAATTGGGCACAAAGGCTAACCTACCCCCTCACTAGCAGAAGGTAGAATTTAACATATTGGTAGGATGGGTTGTATTGCTAGTGATCATTATAGATTTTCTCTATGGGTAAATAAGATCTCTAGTTGTTTGGAAGTAACATTTCTTATCCCACAGTAGATCCTTAAGAAAGGAAAAATTATTTAGAAGATTGCATTTACCTGGTCAGCTGCATCTTTGTTCTTCTGTCAACATTTCTTTATGGTCCTTCTCTTCAGGGTGGATATGACTCAGGATTCCTCTATCATTGTGCATTCTCCTCAAATCAGCACCAAGAGGACCATGAACAAAGGCAAGATGAACCCTTTGAAGTTATTCCTATTGAGGATACTGACAACAATCCCATCCACCGGATCTCATTCTGGTAAAACAGTTTAGTGTAACAGATAGCTTTGTTACAAAGCTTGATGATACTGAACTTGGAAAGGAGAAGGGTACACTGCTTTGTCCCTTTTTAATTGTGGGTCAGTTCTAGTACGCAGGTACTCTCCATGGTTCCTCAGGCACCGAGTTTCACTTAAAATTCATAATGAACGCAATTGGACAGTGTATCTGACAGAATATCTTTAAAAGCCCTTCAAGATGAAAATGTGTGATTTCTAATTAAGTATTGATTAAGGCTCACACATCCTAGCTTGAAGATCTCCAGAAGAACCATTAGAAGTCTCCACTATCCTTTTAATTGGATTGCAAATTATGATCACCAGACCACTGGTTCTCTTTGCTAGCTAGCAAAGAGGGGACACAATTAGTCCTTGAGGAGAACATGGAGTGATCAGTCTTTCTCTCTTGTCTAAAGAGTAGAGGCTTCCCAGGACATTCTGTGAACTGCACAAATGAAACGAGTGAGCTAATTTCAGTCTCCCAGTGTTTCCTGTAAGACCAGGCATGAGCTGATTCTAAGGAGGCAGGTTTAGTTCAGACTTTAATCTACAGCTGGCTGCATTCCAGTTGGCCACCATCCCTAGTAGATGAGGACTGGGGAGGGAAAACTGTTTTTTTTTTTTTTTTTATCTCTAAACTTGGTGTCTTCTACACTGTCCAATTGAGGGCTGAGTCCAGTTCCACGATAGCCAGTAGATGCTAGAACATTACTGAGCAAACAGCTGGGAAAAAGGCTGCAGTAGTACCACACATACTTTAAATGGTCCAAATACTTTGCACACACAAAGCAAAAGTTGGAAAGTCTACATTTATTCAGCTAGATTAGCTCTTCTTTAGAAGCATTGTGTTTTGAGTTGTGGCCTTACTTGTTGCGAGTTACTTTCTATTATTGTTTCTGGTTGCTTATTTGACAGTACCAGCAGACTATTGATGTTCTGTGGGATGCAGAATGGAGCACTGCGTGTTTATGCTCTTCAAGATAAAGACCTCTCAGCAAATACCCTGAAGGAATACTGGTCCTTCAATGTACACGACAATGATTATGGCCAGATCCGGGGGATCTGTTCTAGTTATGATGATAGGTTTCTGATTACCTGTGGTGAAGATGGAAACATTTTTACCTTCAACATCTTGTCTCCAGAGGATGTTCACAAAGAGCTGAAAGCCAAAATCCCCTCTCCTAGGGTAAGTCACTAAATGAAGATCTCCCAAACTCTTGTTTCTATCATATGGAGAATTATAATTCTGATTATAGAACAACTCTGAATACATACATACTGTGCTACCTTCTTTCACTGAACTAGGTCTGTTTGCTATGAAACTACAGCATATGGCCAAAATCCGGTTCAATTAATTGGCATCATAGATCTTTTATAGCAAAAGCTGAGGTTTCCCAAACGATTTGGGAGAAGAGTTATATTGCTTGTTTATTAAGGTATATTTTGCAATAACTGCATTGCTCCTTCTCAATGTTTTGTGTTTTTCTCCAAATACACATAGTATGTGTGGTTCATATATCATGTTGTACTATCTTTTTCTCACTCAAATGTATAATCATAGGCATACCTAGGATGGAAATACCACAAGGATTTGGCAAAATTAATACCTGTCTTTGATTTTATTCCAGTAGAGTATGATTCTGCTCTTGATGGGGATTCTAGAAATAACATTGGAGAATACCAAATGTATAGTTTCTCAATGCTTTTGGTACCATTTATTGTACAATTCATAAGTTGGATTTTTTTTAAATTCGCAAAATTGCGTAGCATGATGATGATACTGTTTCAGTGTTGTACAATGAAACATATCTAACTTGAAAAAAGTAATGAGATCTGTTGAGTAAAGAAGTACTGTCATGTGCAATGAAATCTGTATTGGTTATACATTTGGTACAGTTAAAATTTTAAAGTGTCAAGATAAAATAGATGCAACTTTTAAATATTTTTAATATCAGTCAGTAGCTAGTTTTTGAAAGATGCATAGTGAGGGAGACAGAGGAAATTGGGATTTTAGTAATTTGGTTAAATTGTTCAAGGCTAGTTGCAATTCCAGTATCACAAGAATATATAACACTAGGAGTGGACTCCAAAGTATTTTTTTAAACTAAGTGAATGATGGAAACCTGTGGTATCAGAGCCTTGCTAGCTCCTGTATTACAAGTAGTAATTAACATACAATTATAAAGCATACATACAGTTATATCATTTTGAATATGTAAGTAGCCCTATATAAAGATCTTTACAGTTAATTGCTATTGTGCAGGCTAGGAACGCTGCTTAATGACCACCCTAATAGAGTTTTTTCCTTATCAAAGTAAATCTTCATTAAGTATCTATTCTAGTTTTAAGTCATGTGGAAGATTTTAAAAATTCCATCATCATTAAACTTAATGAGATTCCTAGAGAATCAAATACAAGTCCTCTGAAACTAATTGAGTTAAATTACAGATCAATTTAGTACCACTGTATTCACTGTAGGGTGATAGACCCCCCTCTTGTCTTAGAGCATGATTTCCTAAGGAAATGAGGCTTGTATGACTGCACTGTCCATCCATCTGTCATTCCTCACAGCTAATAATTGTGAACCCATTACACAGTCAGCAGAAGCAAACCAGATGGATTACACGTGTAACTTGGAATTAGCCCGGGATATGATGTCTCTTGTCAGTCTGGCAGTTAGAAGAGGCAAGAGAATTGGGTCTGTGGGATGGAGAATCAAAGATGTTATGGGACAGAGTGAAGTTGGGACAAGCAGTGATTTAGGGGTTAATGTTGATGAGGAGATTATAGAATTTCTGTTCTCTGTCCCCAAGAACTCAGCTTCATTTTTTTGTTCTTTTTTTTCTTCTTTTTGTTCTTTTACATGTAAGCCAACTTAATTGTTTCTTGTTCTTGAAACATCAAAGCCTGGTATTTAAGACCAGTAGAGCAATATTGATCGTGAAGGGTTCTTTTGTTTTTCTGAGAGGCAATGGAAACTCTGCCTTAATGTTTGTAAAAGCTTTATTGTCTGTTGAAACTATTATTGCTTGTTTAAAGGCAAGACATTTTTATTCCAGAGTGGTCTTGAGATGGAGAAAGCTGCTGAAGACATTGAGGATCCCAATGCCTACAAGTAAGAGATGCTTGGGTAATGATGAAAGAGATGTCCAACTGTTGAAAGCTCTTTCTTCAGACCACATACCTCCTTTTTCTTTTTAAGAGAAGAGGTGATCACACTGAATTTGGATTATTTCCTCATTACACACAAAGTTTTGTCAGACTTCCTTTCCATTTCTTCTACTTTTCTGTGGAACTAATTCAAATATGGTACTGTGAGACTTATTTAACTTGAGACTACAGAGACAACACAAAGTGGAGGTCAAAGTCCCATTATGTTAGGGCTGTATAAATATACGGTAAGTGGCATCTTCCAAAGTTACCTTCAGGGCCGCTGAGTTCACTGGAAGTTTAAGCCCATCAAGGAAATCTAGAAGGTTACATAAACTTTAATCTTTCCTCTATTCCATTGGGATAATACAATTTCCTACTTGCATTTTCAGCATTGAGGAAGTCAAGCAGAAAGAGGAGTATGAACGGATCATGAAGGAAGCTGAAGACAAAAAAAGCAAGAAAAGAGAGGAGTTAACTGCTCTGAGAGAAGAGTTTCTTCTTCTGCTTCAGAAGAATCAGGAATTGCCAAAGCACATGCAGCTGCACAGAGACGTATGTTTGTTTTTCATAAATCATTTACCATAAGAGGTACCTTCTAAAATGGTGCTGCCCTATGTGTTGGGGCCAAAGATGTCTAGTGCTATGGGTTAATGCACTTGACTGTGTAATTTTGCAAGATTTCTAAACCATAGCTGATGATTTGTGCCATTTAAGAAGCATATGGTGGGGAAAAAAAAGTGATTCTCTGTGGAGATCTGAATAGCTCCTGAAATAAATAATTGTGCCAATGTGCATGAAATGCTGGCATCAGGTCCAAAATATTTCTTAGCAAAACTTAGCAGATAAGATAGTGTGATGCTGGGTCTTCTGTGCTTCTGCAGCAGTACGAGATGGACCATAGGATCTTTGAGGATCTGAATAGGCAGACAGCACAGAAGATCCAGTTAGTGGAAACGGAACTAGCTTGGGAGCATGAGAAAAACTTGATTGGACTGCAGAAACTACGAAATTGGTAAGTACCTCTTTTCTTCTACGTCTCCCACTGACCTTGCACGGGGCTTATTATTTACTGATTTGTACCTACCACAAGGAAAAATATATATTTTTTCCACTCATATAATAAACATTTATATTCTTCTCTTATGATTATGCCCTTATTTGATTTGAAACATACACAAGAGTATACATTGATTTTTGGGTGTGCTTCTTTTGAATCCTTAGTCAAAATTCAGATGTTCTTATCAAGGAAGCAGCTTAATTCTGATTTACTTCTTTAAGAAGAAAAGTGGTCTTTTTTGTTGTTGTTGTTGTTGTTGTTGGGAGGAGAATAAGTTTGCTTGCGTTTTGCCAGTAAATGTCAGTAAGAACCAGGAATTCTTATTGGAGCTTTGAAGTGCAACCTATGAAACAAACTCCCATTTTTCAAGTACGCTGCATGTCTGTCAAATACTTTTGTGTCATTGTTAACACAATATTCTCTATACAGTTTAAAGTTATGAAATTAACTTCCTCAAGAACGCAAGTTAAAGCACAAAGCAGTGCGTTTTTGGTTGCTCTTCTTATAGCAAAAGATGAATTCATAAAAATAAATGCACAATAGAAATAATACACAATAACAAAACCCATTTAGTCACAGTTGTACACAGAGTGTACAAAAACAGAGTGTACAACTGGAAAGGAGAATTGAATGAACATATTTTTAAGCAGCCCTTCATGGAAAATGAAAGATACTCTCATGTAGAACCTGGTATAAGTTTTGATATTGGGAGCAGTGTTACTGTATTTATTCTTGAGCGTCTGTATTCCTACATCAGATAAAAGTCAATAGATGGTGTCAGATGTCATCGTACTCTTACGTAGTTACTGTATTTGTATGTAACAATTGCGTATGTAATAAGTAAACTGCTTTACTCGGGTCCTTTTGTTGAAGGAAAAATGGTAGCTTGCACCTACTGACACCAGACAGTTTTGTCTAATTTACCTCTTCAGGTTTCGGTCCTCACTGGAATTTGACACTGTTGTTGTTCATGCGATTCAAAGCAATCATCAGATTTCCACCTACAGACTTCTAACACTCTCTGAGAAGTACCGCCAAGATAAGGAACATCCATCTTGGAGGAAGACAGTACTTAAGCGGGCATGGAAAAAGATGGAAAAAAAGGAGACCATCAAAGAGGCAAAGCGTAAGCATAGGGTTAATGATGGCCTTTTACAGATTCCCAGTAATATGCTTTTGTCTTTCATCTCACTTTGTTTTCCTGAGTCCAGGCTAAAGAAATGATAATTCCTCCTGGTATGGGTAAAGAAATATAACTGTTGTTTTTTAGTACCTACATACATTATAACATACATACGTAGTTTTCCACATTTAATGCAATGTCAGCAATCATCTGTCAACACTGTGGGTAGAACTCGACTAAGAGCTGATTCAAAGAGCATGAATATGTTCAGAACATCCGCTACAGTGGAACTATCCTGGTGGACACCAGCTTTACAAAAGCTGTCCCAGGGAGTTTCCAGTAGTTTAGATTGTACTGTGTTGCATGGTATTTACATTTTCACATGGTTATTTTTTTGTTCAGATGCTAGAGTTTTTGAGGAGGAGGCCGAAAAGGTGAAATCAGAGGTCCAAAAGCCAACAGCACGTTTTATAGAAAACAGACGTAAGCAAATCAGAAGAATTGCTGAGAAATCCAACAAGGTGAAAGCTAAGATAATGAAGAGGAAAGCGGAGTGGGAAGAACTGTGAGTCTTAATTGGACTCTGTGTCCTTTTAGTTCTGCATCTTGTCTGAGGTCAAACGATGCTATTTAGCTGTTATATGGCACTATCAAATCTCTGCCTAGTTTCTTATATTCCTAATGGGTGAAATTTAAAATACATGAGGCTCTGTGTACCTTAGGGTCTCAAGAGACAATTGAAATCTTTTAATTTCCATGGTTCTTCTAAAACATTAAACAACTTGAATTCAGCTACGTGGCTGCATCTTCATATAGGGATTAAGAGGGTATCTAAATCAATCATGATTTAGGGACACCTAGACCATCACAGTCAGCCTCTTCAGTTAACCCTACCAGCACCAGATATACCAGATGCTTCAAGAGCTGTGGGTTAAGTTAGTTACACATGAAGGCCATTACCTACTAGTGTGTTGTTTTTTTTTTGGGGGGGAAGGAGGGAAATGTCTGAATTTTTCTTTCAAATGTGCAAAGATATCCTTTCCAAAGTAGTCACTGTTTTCTGAAAGAGGTATGTGATTCTTTCTTGATCCTCCTGAGCCTTTCTGCATGCATCAGAAGGTATGAAGTGACCCTGTTTTATACTGTATGCTTTCTGTCCCCATCTGAATGTTTTCTGTCTTAAAGTTCATCTTCGTTTTGTACCTACCAGATACAAGAGCAAGCCTAGTGATGACTATGAAAACCCCGAAGATGTTCAGGCCATTAAAGAAGCACGGGAAAACATGGGGTGTTATAAGCTGAAGACTGCCACTGATTACAGAGTCCCTCAGCACGAACAAATGAAAACTGAAATGAAGGTGAAGCAGCTTGAATCCTTGGAAGTGTTGGTATGTAAACTGATTCACTGATGTGGATATTTCTGCCATTTTACGGGAGGGAGGATAGTTGATTAAATGCTGAATACATTTTTTTGAAAGGAAATTGAAGTGGTTGTGGGAAGAGCCATTGAAGGACAGACTGTGTCAATTCAGATTTAGTTACAAACGAGCCTTTCTCTTGTGGACTGTTAGTGCTTCACCAAACTCAAAACTGAATCAATCCAGGATAACTCTCAGATGGCTCTTTTTATGCAAAAAAGCCACATTTTCCAGTATTTCAGCAGGAAGATGCCTTTTTTTTTTTTTTTTTTTTTTTTTTTTTTAAGGATTAAAAGTCTTACCATCTAGTGACTGATGCTTTCCTTACAACACTGAGCTAATCCCTGCTATGAAATACCTTTACAAAAACGGAGGTATGAGCAAAGATAGGTCTTTTTAGCATAGCCTCTTCATATATGCGCTTCAGTAATCACTGCTTCTGGGTACTAAATATTGGAGCTTTCTGGGAAACTAGATGTTCTGGAACTGCCTTCCTGCAACAGAACTCCTACAGCTACTTCATGTCTTTTAACCAGAAAGACCCAACAAGCTCAAACGTTGTGCAGTAACTTTGCCGCTTTCCTTGCGACTTCTGCCAGCACCCTTTCTCACTCCCAGCTTCTATTTCTCATTTTATTTATCTGGAGTGTAAAAGAGGGATGATGAATTTCTTTAGAAAAAACGACAATGAAGAAATGTATTCATTTAACCTGGAACTGTCAAGTTACTTTTTGGTATGGAGGCTTATTTCTTGGCTTTCCTACTGACAGAGGAGCCTCTTCACTGCATCATATCATCATATTCTGTGGCCATGAATCTTCCATAGTCTTATCCTCTCAAACATGTTGCCTAGTCTCAGGCTCCTTTTAGCCTGGGTTGCTTTGGCAGTGAGGTCTCAGCATTACAGAAGCAATGCCACAGTCTTAGGGAATTTGTTGGGTTGCTTTAATCTCATGCTTGGGCTCCAGGACTAGATTGTGGTGCTGATGTTACTAGATACCCAGTGGTTAACCTGACTTGGTTGGACAAGCCAACGCAAGCAAAAGGAGTAGTTCTAGTTTTAAAACCCTAATTTATACAGATGAAGTATTCCAGTTACTTCAGATGCCTGATGTATAAGATTGTTTTATTTTATAAAGATTAGAGAGGATTCTGCCAAGGTCTTTTCCAACCTAAATGATTCTATGATTCTGTTTTTACATCTGATTCAAGTGTGACTTCTCGGGTTAGTAGATCTTCACCTCAAGTTGGGGAAAAATATTCACCTAATGCCAAAATTTTCTGAGTTGACTTTGGCACTCCAGATTGCTGGAAGGCCTGGAAAGGATTTGTTTTGGATATCTAGTGGCTTTTTATCAAATCCAAAAGCATTTGAAAGGATGTTACTTTCTTGCCTTTAATACTGCTATCAACTATACTTTGAAAATTCAGAACTTTGTTCCATTTCTAACTGTCTGCAGTGGTTGTGATTTCAGCTTCAATTTCACTTATTTTATTGACGAGAATCACATCTGCATTCCAGAACCTATGTTTGTGAAGGACTGCTTCAGTGTCTTTGGTCTTTATATGAGATAACTGCTTTGTTTCAAGGACTGTCCAAGAAGTCTAGATCTCTGTACAGCTGTGCATTTAGGAGTGCTAAAGGTCTTCTCAGGTGTAGTTCCTTTGCTCTTGGGTTGGAAATTTTGCTTTACAAAATAAAGAGATCTAATTTTCTCTTTGTTGGTATATGAATTGTACAATATGCCTGAGAAGAGAGCCGTGTATCAAAGCTGAGATGCTCTCTGTATTTAATGAGAGACAGCCCAAATGACTAATCCTCTAAAACCCACAGCTAATTATCACAGTCCTTGTGAATTTATTGACGTGAGATGTTGAAGCAGTGCAGAAAATTGACAATCAAGTCAGGAGAGAGAGGGGAAGCCTCATTTCTACTCTTCTAAGATTTTCTTTTAAAGAAGATTTAGAGAGGTGGTTCCACAGTTCTTAAAAACGGAGAGAGAAAGATAGCTGGTTAAAAACACGCGTGTGGAGGTGGTACAGTAAAGAAAGCTAGTGTGGAAAGAAGGAAGGTCAGTATGACAAGCCTCTTCTCCGTAACCTGTGTTGGGGAAGACTTCATATTATGTAAATATCACTGGGAAAATCCTACTAAATTTTTTGTTCTTTACAGATTTATAAGAAGAAAGTGAATATGAACAAACAGATCTTGTCCTTGCGGGATTTCAAGGTTTCTGTTATTGATGAAATCAAGTGTTTAGTGCGAGAATTGAAATCCATACAGGCAGCGTTGGATTTATCAGAACATCTCCCTCTTCCCCCGATCCCTCAGTTACATCCAGATGAGGTTCCAGAAAAAAAATTTGAGTATCACACTGACATCCTCCTTAAGTTCAAACAGGAGCAGGAGGCCAAGGCAAAGTTCCAGGAACCATTGGAAGAGTCTCCCTCATCTGGTGCACCTAGGCGTAGTTTTCTAAAGCCTTCTTCCCTTAAAGAGTCTGGCCCCGTGACACAGCCTGCAAGAGAACACCCAGTGAAAATAACGCCATCTGTGGTCGTAGAGCAGAAAAAGCTTTTTGAGATTGAGAAGGCAGAGCCAACTGAAATGGAACTGGAAATTTTAAAGAGGGAGAAGATAAAAAACCTATACTTGCAGGATTCCTTGATTAAAAAGGTAGGAAATCAGAAGTTATTTTTTTTCATATTGAACAATATCAATCAGAAATGAACCCCTTTCCTCCTGTCTTAGGACTGCAGATACTCACGCCTTTCAGAATTTCAGGAAAATGATATCTAGTACAAATTTACAGGGTAAATCAGTATAAATCTGTAAGAGTGACCTCTGTGCTAACTATAATAAATTGAAAATCAGATTTCTAATTTGTTATTGATTGTTATGTGAAACTATGAGCTCAGTGGCCAAAAAAAAAAAAAAGGCAAATAACACGTTAGATTTTTTTTTCTCTTCATCACTTTTTGAGTCCAAGCAATAGATCTGATTCTCATTTTTTGCTATGATTCATGAAGTTCTCAGCTTTTAAGTAACATGACTAGTCCTGACACTGTAGTCTTAATAATTTTAAAAGTGCCAGGTTTAAAGTCATGAGAAAGCTTCTTTATAAGACATCCTTAGTCTGGAAAAAGGACTACTGAAAGGAATGTACCAGAGGTGATAAAATTATGAATAGCATAAGAAAAGGAGAGTGGCAATCAGCTCTTAAAAGAAGGAGAGAGACCAAATGAAATGGTGAGGTGGAAAGCTTGTTGTTCCTATGCAACCAATAACTAAATTTTGGATGTGGGTGTAGCTACAATTTGATAAACTCTGGAAGAAAAAAATCCATTCAAGATGTTAAATGCAAACATAGTACTGCAAGCTCAGGATGTCCATAAATCAGAGTTTAGGAGGGTACAGAGAGGAGCTTGCCAGAGGTGTATCACCATTCAGTTGTTGGCTCCATTTCATACCTTCTTTTCTCTAATATCTGTTGTTGGTCATTGACTCTTTGGTTTAATCTGACACAGATACCCTTATGTTCATGTGTATGGAGGTTTTGAGAGAATATCCAAATGCTGCTGTGACCATCACATAGATATATATATGGCCACGATGGCAGCAGCTAGTACTGATTTGACTGTAAATGTCTAAGGGAAGAGCTGTCAGGTATTCTGAGAGAAGTGTGCCAAGGCAGAAGACAGTAATTATTGCTATGTCTGGGTTGTTACATGGACTCCTTAAATGTACTACAGACTACAGATGCAGTGAAACATCCCTGTGAAGCCCTGGTGATTTTTGTGTTGTTATACTGAGAGTATAGAAATAATTGGAGTTAACTTTGTCTTTTTAAGTGCTTCAGTAATCATTAGTGGATAGCATGAGCAAGTTGTTGACTTGACAGAATTTTTCCCTTCTGCTCCTTTCTCTTGCTTTACACGTTTAACTCTACTCCGAATACTCTCCTCGTTCCTCATTTGCAGTTCTCTTTCACTCCAGATCAATGCACTGGTGATAAACTTTGACGCTGAACTTCGTGTCCTGCGGCACAAGAAACTGCAGCTGGATGTGCAGATGAAGCATGCTGACCTGCGCTACATCACGTGGTATGAAGAGCTGCTTATCCTGAATGATGTTGAGAAAACTGAGAATGATCTCCAGGGGCGTGTTACCACCCTCCGCAGTGAGCAGGAGGCCACGCAGGTATGTAGGCCATGTGTGCCTGGACTTAAAAATACTGCTGATGAGTGGTCTGAAAAGAAAGTAAGGCATCAGATAAATGGTGGCTTCTCTTTGCTTCCTTTTAGCACTGATCTAATATCTAGTGCTAAATTTGGAAAAGCAAGAAACTCTTGGTGATCAGCCTAGGATGGTTGCTTTTAACTTCCAATAGTTAATCTTTTCACAGTCTAAGTAGTCGTATTTTTATAGTTTCTTCATGATCTGGAGTCAATGACAAATCATATACTTTAATTTAAGAACATACTTCTGGGTTTTGCTTGATCGGAGCAGGAATTCAAAGAGAGAAAGTCAAGTTTTGCATTTCCAGATCTTCACTGATACGTCTTACCTACATAAAAGTTCAAAGGTTGTGTGCCTGTTGACTAAAGAAGGTTTTTTTTGTTTTGTTTTTAGTCAAAAGTGAACAGCTACCTTGCACTGATGGAGGATACAAATTCTGAGATTGTAAAGCTTCAGGAACATAAGAAAGCTCTTTATGCCGGCTTCCGAGCATCCCTTGGAGAAAACAACAAGTTCGCCCGTTTTCTGACCAAGGTTCTGAAGAAGAAAATCAAGTGCATGGAAAAAAAAGTAAAAAGAGAAGCAGGTTGGAGATGCTGTTCTAATTGTTTGGATTTGTTGCGCATACTTCTGTGCAGTAAAGTAAACGTGCCTCAGTCTAGCTGGATCCCCAGATACATCCAATGCTGAACTCGGTTCAAAAAAATAGAACAAAAAAAAACAAAACTCACCTACCTGGGTTTTGTTTCTGTACCACCCCATGTTCTATGGAAGCCAACCTGAATGATGATAACGGTGTAATTCAGCCTCTAACATGATTATATTTGGTCTGATCGCAGCTCCTACAACCTACTTCCTGTATGTCAATATTGAGGATTGATAATTGGTATGAAGAAGAGGCAAAGCTTTAAATAGCTGCTTCCTGTGCTGTGCCAATGGGAGCTATGGATAAGTGATTAGTCTGCCATATTCGTGACATTCTCCTTTAATCTGTCCATTGACTAATGAGAGATCACAGACCTAATCTGCTATCATCTATTAGTCACACGACTAAACATATTATGAAAGGATTTCATTTATTTTAGAGACTAGGTTTTAATTGTTAAGGCCAGGCAGTCTTACTGGACTAAAACACTTGCACCCTCTCTTTGACTTGGCTTTTGATTTCTACTGGGACATGATTAGCAAAAAGTGCAATCAACAGTGATGCTTTTGTGACAGTTTTGTGCTTCTGTGCATTTTGCTTGGTTGTTTAATCTCTGTAGAAGAATGGTAAACCAACAAGGTTTAAATTCCAAATTCTTAACACACATAAAGAGAGGAAAAATTGAAGAAAGTCTCAAAAAAATTGCATGTGTTTGTGCATTTGGCACTACTAGGTGATTTCTCTCTTCCACATTTTTTTTTCTTTCTGTTAAATTATCAAATGAATGCAAAATGGGTGCTTTTTTGTTGATTGTTGGGGATGTGTTCACCAGCCCATTCACATAATGCACAGCTAGTGAATTTGAGGGGTGTTCTGCAAATCAGCAGTACTGTCCTTTTCTTCCAGATGAGAAATATGAGAGTGAATGGGAGAGTGATGAAGAGTCCACCTTGGGGAGTGATGAAGAAGATTCTAGATCTGAAGATGAAGTCTTTGATGTCTCCGTTTGTCCAAAGAGTACTAAGATATCATTTCGTTGGGTTGAGTACTTGTTGAGCTTTCGGGACAATATTGTATTTTTAAAAGGAATTTTTCATTATTCACCTCACATAAATGCCATTAAGGGCCAGAATGTGCCCAGTCCTCCTGGGTGCAGTATTTGTCCCCAGGAAATCTCAGTGAAGATAATGGAACCGCTGACAGTAGAGGGTACAGTAATTAAAAAGTTTGGAAAAATAAAACTTCTCTAAGTGCTAAAAATTAATTATTTTATGTAAATCACCATTCAGCATTTCATGGCTGTGTTTCTGGAGAGAAAAGGCTCCTCACAGAAGCGGAGCTGGAGTGAGGCTGCAGCTGCTCTCTGGAAACCTGCCGCCAGGCCTAGCTGGATCCCTGTTCAGAAAAGATCTGTGGGGACACTATAATAATGTTAAATTAAGCTCTTTGTTACCACCTCGTGGATTTATGCAGTAATTGCATGTTTCTAGGCTTCTCTAATCATCTGAAAAGGTAGGAGCTTTGCAAAATCCTCTTCACTCATTAATTCATTAATTAATTCATTCAGTAAAAGCAAGCAAGCTCTTCTTTTCTTTTGTAGGAGTTTAACTATTTTATGGTTTGTTTGTTTTTTTAAGATCTTTGAGTGAGATATCAGTGACCACTTAACAACACTGCTTTTTTTTTTTTTTTTTTTCCTGCTAGAATTTACCAGTAAATTACCTTTTTTTTTTTTTTTTTTTTTTCCATATTGGATTTTTTCATTTTCATAAATTGAATTCTTTCTTAACTCCTTGTCCATCTCCTTTTTCAGAGAAACGTTGGGAAGAAATATAGAACATTTTTTACTTTTTATTAAAAAAAATCCAAATTACTGATTTAATGGGGAAATGACATTATATCAGCCTCTCCATATATGGTCTTTAAGTGTAATTTGCCTTGCCTTTTTTTTAATGTGAATTAATTTGTGTTAATAGTGCTGAATTAATTAGTATGACTGAAATTGCTGCACCAGGTAGAAATTCACAGATAAACAACTACATGTTCACGTAACTAAAGATTGTACTGGAACATGTATTAATTACTGGGACTGAATTAGTTACAAAGGCTAACTTTTGAGCACTTGGCTTTAATATGCATTTAGCCTTATTTGATGCATTTAGTCTTACTTCTGGAAACAAACTGTCTTGACTGAATATAAAGAAAAAAGATCCATCCAAGACACCTATCCTCTCATGGAGGAATTTGGCCCATAACATTTAAGTTGACAAAGCTCTAAGGAATCAAGAACATGGTCTTATTATGGGAAATGCTGGGCAACCTGCACATTAGGAGAAGCTAGTAGCTCAAGCTTGTAGCTACTGTACAGTCGTAATGAAACTAAGCTATCCTCTGACCCTTTTCTTCTCAGACTGTGATAAGGCGCTCTTCCAAAACACCATCCAGCTCCGGGAGAAGTGGTTAGACATTGAAGAGTCTTTAACGAAGGAGAAGAGAGTTGCTGCTAACCTCAGAAAGAAATATAACGTCTTGGTCAAAATGGTATGGTGCTGTTGTCTTCTCAGAAGGCATGAGCTGGCTCCAGTACAATGAAAATGTTGTGCTATTGGTTTTGGCTAAGATTTAAAATGGAAATCATAACCTTTTACGTGGCCTCAGTTTGGGTAGAGATAACCATGCTAGCACCCAGGCAGGAGGCAGCTCACCATGGGTCACCCATCCTCCTGGAAAGCGTCAATCAAGGTGGTCTGCCCTTAGCTGGTAGGGGGCTGGATCCAGGTTTTTGGTCCAGTTTCTTCCCAACTGTCTAACCACATGCAGCAGCAGAAACCAGACTCTGATTCAGATGCAATGCCTGGTGCAGCTTGGCCCATCCCGTGTGCATGTGTGTGGGGTTGGAGAATATAAAGAGTCACCCTAACACACATGCATACTAAAATAAACCATAAAAATGCTATCCTTCCATCTGTTTCTTTTGCTTTTAGTTATTTTCTTCTGCTCTTTGTCATAGTAATTATTGAATAAACTCACTTGGTGCAAGTTTTCCTTTTAGCTTTTTTGAGCTCCTGCATTCATCAAGACATTTGATTTATATTAATTCAAAAATATCTTAATTTAAAGGGTTTTCTGGGATAGAGGGAGAGTTCTGCCAAAACACCATTATGCAAGGCTTGCTTTTATTGTGTCTCAAAAATGTCCCAGCAAATATGCTGAACTTACAACGTTTTTTGTTTAGTTTTTAAAGGCTTTCCTAAGTGCCAGCTGCCACACATTCACCCTGGGGTCTGACATTTGAGTTTGAATTGTTTCTTTCTCATGCAGAATCAATAAGCATTTCCAGGCATAAAACAATAAAAAAATATCTTGCAGACTCTGATCTAGAAGTGTATTGGACACTAAACAAAGAAACTGTCTCTTGATACATACAGGGCTTCTCAAGTAAGGAGATATATGTAAGTGTACATGTGTACAAAAGTATTCAGCATAGAATTTTGTTTGAATACATAGATGAGCCTCATGTTAACCTATGAAACTCGTCTGTCATAATACATGGAAAAAAAGAGCATTTTTTCCATGCTGCTTTTCCTTCAGATCAAGGACTCTAACACAGATCCTTGCTGTCTTGTGTATTTGAGCACTGTAAGGTTTTTGTCTGTCCACAATTTGTCTTTCTGCAGGCAAAAGCAGTAGAAGCCAGTCTGAACACAGCAGAGAGGGAACTGGACACCTTTCAGTGGGAAAAGCAGCAGAAACTTAATGAGTTATACGCAGTTGTGCCTTTAAAACTTCATCAGGTAATTCAAGATTTCATGTGTTTATTACTTTTACTTTTGACAGGTGCAGAATGGCCTATGTATATCTAAACAGTAGTGTTATTCGTTTTTTGAGCTTCTACTTCCTAATTTACTATAGTCTCCTTGGAGTGACAGTGTCATTAATTGAACTTCATAACACTATTTCCTCTAGTTTTGTTTTCCTTCAAGTAAGGACAGGTAGGGGCAGCACGTTTCTGAAATGTGTGCAGCCTTCAAGTGTTTTATAGGTTTGGCATGGAATATTCCTTCAGGTCTATGTTTGCTGATACTCTCCTGAAAACAAAACCAATAAAACAAAGAAACAAAACCACCAACAACAAACTACTGAAAGTCATGGGAGTTTTTCCCAATTCAGGAATGCTGAATTGTATGCAAAAATGTATCCATCTGTGCAGCTGTTATCCCAGGGATGATTAGTAGAAAATGAAGATGAAAACTCAACACAATACTGTTATTTCCTCTGGGCTGCATCTTGTCCTCAGAGACAAAACATAGGCTTTTGCCTCTTGTGGCTCATACACCTCTGAAGCAAACTCAGCTCTCTCCATTTGTTCTCCCTACCTGCATTACAATGTTGGTAAGAAAGCAGAGCCTGTCACTCTTCTGTCTGTGCAGTTCTGCAGGTCTCAGTTCATTCAGAAGCACAGAGACACTCAACAGGGAGTCCCCTACTCTATTTCCAGTGCTACAGAAAGGAAGAGAGCTTTGTATACAGGGAATCATCACAGGTCTAAGTGGCCTTTGAGCTGCTGAGTGGTAGTAATTCCCTGGCCCAAAACATGAGAACTGTGCCCACACTATTATCTCATTCCTTAGTTTTCAAATTCTTATACATTTGTTGTCCAGAGTGATCATTGGTGCCCTTAACAAGTCAAATTAGCCTTGTTTATGGGTAATTTCTGCTTCTGACAGGTGGAATACTTCGTTAATGGGGAGATACCCAGTGACCTCTCCCAAGCCCTGGTATTTACCAACCAGTCCTTAGAGTATCTGCAGAAGAGAATTGTGGACCTACGTAATGAAAAAATAATGCAGAGAGAGATGTATAAGAAGGCACAGCAGCAATATAAGCAACTTATCCAGGACAAAAAGGAGATGGAGATAAATATTCGCCGTGAGTAACAGACTCCAAACACAGCCTTCTAGTGCTTATGCTGTCCCCTCTCTGGGTGTGGGTCACTCAGCAGATGTCTGTCTTTACTCTCACCCAAATGTCACAGCTGGTTACTGCAGAAAATAAACCAGAGGGGATCGGGTGGATTGTTCTGATGAAGTATTGGTAGTTCTCCAGCACTGCAGAGTCATTAGGCTATGTTAAATAATTTGGGAACTTAGTAAAAGGAGAGCTGACTGAGATGAGACACTGGGAATCAGGACACACAATTGCTATTTCTGGCTCTATGCAGGAGCTGCTAGAAAAAAGTTCTTTTGGAAAAGCCACATAAGCTTTTCATGCAAGTTCCTTATCCGTGTAACATAAGAACTATAAAAGCTCTATTCAAAACAATTACAAACATAAAATGGGGAAACAGACCCAGAGATGTCCTGGTGTCTACCACCACCAAACCCCCTTCTCCCAGCCCACTGAAGCCTTTTATGAAGTCCATGGTGTGGAGGTGGCTCACTAGGACTGGCTGAGAGTGTGGCTTTGTGACAACACAGGTGTGATCACGGGCAAGAACCAATGGCAATATGCTGTTGTGATTTCTGTGTAGCTTTGTGTGAATTATTTATTCTATAGCGTATGCCACCAAGCTTAGACAGAAAGCTGGAGGTAAATTCTTATTAATCAATGAAAAGCAGTTCTACCATTTGTGCCATGCCTTCTCTTTTAGAACTGGAAGAGGAGTGCAATCGGATAATGATGCTGAAGTTTGGCCGGATGGTTGATTTTGAAGCAGTTCAAGCACGCTCTGTTAACATATGCTTGGAAGAATTGGAAGTAGAAATAATGCAGAAAGAATATGAGCACTCCCAGGAACTCAAAGAGTGGGAGGTAAGGAGCAGGAATAGGAGGAGGGCATATATTTGACTCTGTTATTCTATTAGGGCTTCATTTGCTGGGGCTGAATAGCTACACTAACATTTTTTGTGAATGTATTCATCCTATTGTCTTGACAACACTTTTTTTTTTTTTAATTATTATTTTTTTTAAACAACAGCACTTTCCTCAAATGCATCCTTCAGTTCTTCCAGAGAGCTTTCCTTTGGTTTTCAGCTGGCATTCAGTACCTACTGCCTCCTCCCATCGCATCTGGTGACAAACTATTTGAGTGCAGGGCAGTGCTGGCTTATGTCTCAGACACTAGACTGTGCAGTATGAAAAGTGCTTGTCCCTGTCTGGGAGGCCTAAGGCGCAGCTACTGTAGTACAAACAGGCAACGCTCTTATGCTGGCCTTACAGAGTGCTGTCATTGTCTTTTTAAAAATATGGAGAGAATAAACAGAAAATGTGATGATCTCAAGAGATCCAGAAACTATCTCTATGAGCAAGTATCATGTCTTGTTTAAATTGTTTGACTGAGATCTTCCCCCACCCCTCCTGAGCAGTAAAGCATCATCACCTTTATTCTTTGTATATATATATATATATATATATAATGTATGTATGTATGTAATAGGTTTCATGATTTCTACTTTTTTTTCTGTTCATGTAAATCGCTACCATGTTTTGAGGTTAGCCTTGATGTGGGATACACATTGCTCCTTAGGGAAGTGAGTCTGGTGTCATTCAACACAGCACACATCTAGATGTGTTTTAAGGCTTCTGTAATGAACTCCAGAAGGGCACAAGTTGGTTTGTAATGAACTGTCCTGTCCGTTCCTCGCATGTTTATACAGCATGACACATTTTCAGGAAGGCAGAGTGTTCAGATTTCCAGCAGCTCCTTGCTCTCCTGCTTGTCTTGTGTTTGTAGCTATGCAAAGAACCCCCTCCTCCTCCTGGACTTGGGTACGAGAGCCAGATTTCAAAGTGGAAAGTCATAGCCCCAGACTTCTGTGTCTTTTATGCTGGTTTGTGGCAGGTGTAGGAGGCAGCTTAATACCTCACATGCATATGGCATAGTATGTACCTAACAGTTTTCTCTTTCCCATGTTTTTGCCTAACTGCTTTAAACAAAATGCTTAGTTATTTGCAATAATAGGAAAAAAAAAAAAAAAAAAAAAAAAAAAGATACTGCATTAAACATATTGTGGGATCACATTGGTGTATGTAGGATCAGTTTGTTGTTTACCTCTTTCTGTGACATATTCTGCTTAGCACTTGTTCCCTATTTCATTCACATTGATTATCCTTTCTCAACCTAGTTCAACTTTTTTTTAATCATTCTAGAAAAGAACCTTTGACCTGCAGCAGAAGCTGATGATGCTGACAAAGGAAAATACCAGAAAGCTGCAGCAGCTGAACCGCTTCTGCCTTGAAAAGCAGCAACTTGAAACTATGCTGGATTCACTAAATGATGATCTAGTAAGCTTGTTATTTCCCTAAAGTAGGCCATATTTTAAATTCTCTGGTAATTTCTTAGATGCTTTCTGATACCAAAACAAACTCCTGTTATTTCTAATTAGAAAATGTCTTGCATGAAGTCAAAATTATTCCTTTGATACATGCAAACAGCCAAATGAGTTAAGGTGTATTCTTTGAGACCAAAGTATTAGGGAATAAGTCAGACTGAGCCTCAGTTGACAGTCCATCAATCTGACTTTGGAAGAGTTTGGACTGTGGCATAGTCATGAAGCTGTCCTGGGTCTTGGAAAGCCTCACTTTCCCAAAGGAAATATGTTTCCACTCTTAATTCTTGAGTGTTTTATAGGAGCTATTTTTTCTCTCTTTACAGGGAGCAGAGTTTCAGGGCCCCCAAAGTACGGACATCAAAGAGAAGGCCAGGATGGAGTCACTGCTGAAACATGGGGCTCATGACATTGCCCTCCTACGGGAAGAAATCAATCTTCTCAGAAGAAAAGATGGATGCGTGAGAGAACAATTCAGTCTCCTAGCCAGAAAAGATGGGTGCTTCTTTCTACAGCCTTCATCACCACAGGACTCTGAGACACTCTCTGAACCCTTCCCTGTTCTTACACCATGTACGGTAACTAACAGCCCCAGTGTCCCTTAAAAATGGATGTATTTAACTGCAGCTGTAGTAATACCTAGAAGTGCAAAATGTATTGTTTTGGCTAAGCAGGGGGTTAGTTGTAAAGGGTTTTCCCTGCCAAACTATGACTATAGTGGCAGATGTGGAATAAAAATGGGCAAATGCAACCAGTAAATGGTGTTATCAATCCATTCAGAGCTCTGCACTGGACAGATGCTCTGTGTATGTGTATTGCATGTGCAGCTGTGTATGCCTGTTCGTAGCTCTCAGCACAAAAAGGGGCTTTGGAAGGCTGGGTATGAGAAAGTTTTGTCCATCTGAAACTATCTTTGGTACCTGTGTTCTCAGAACTGGTAACGGAGGTCTGTCTTGGGCATGCATCTTATTATTTGTTGAACATCGTAGCAGCAACAGCAGTTTTCTTGAGATGGGAAGTGCTGTGTGGTTGGAGAAGGCAAGGAGACCTTTGTCCCTGGGCCTACAGTGCGTCCTCAGATGGGTATGGTGCCAATTAGAGACCTGCCCGCTCTACAGAAGTGGGAAACTCACTACAGTGCAGGTGTCAGACTTACTTGGCATGAAGAGGCTGTAGCAACAGGTGGGCAGTGAAGTTAGCCTTTAATTCTGGCTTGCAGCAGTAGACCAGACTGAGAGCAGAGCCAGGCTTTGTCTGTTTTCAGTTTTTTATATATGTATATATATATAATATATATAAAAATAATGTTTTAACTCTGGCACTTGGGATGCTGACAGTGAGCAACCATTTATAGCACTTACCTTGTCTTACCGTGAAGAGTTCCTTCAGCTCCAAAGTGGAGCGGTTTTGTTGCAACGTAAGAACATTGCAAAGTTTCTAACAATGTACAGGGAGGTTTTGGAAGTGTAGCTGTTTTTAAATTAAACAGCTTGAACAACCCACAGCTGCTCTTGCTCCTCTTCCCTACTCCCTCCCTGGTCATTACTCCTCTGTTAGGTATACCTTGAGGCAGGATCCAACCGTATCCTTGCCAGGCACAAGAACTGCCCCCGCTGGCTTCAGCACAACCCAGTGAAAGGCATTCGTGCTGGCAGCCTTTTCAGTGGTCCTTATGAAGGTGCTGTGCATTTTGTTTCCTCGGGGGGGGAAAAAAGAAAACAGCCTTATCCCCAAACCTGGATGCTGGAAGTTTCTGAAGCAACAAAACCCCCAGGATGTTGGGGGGTCAGGGATTTGGGTGTCCACCCCAAATTTTATGTATCTATCCTTGGAGATGAATTAAAATCTCCTCTAGCTCTGCTCCCCCTACAGGTCTCACATCACTTAACTGGCACAGGCACTGGCAGTCCCTCTTCTCCTGAGTTCAGCATTGAGAAGGTTCACTTGGCTGGCCTACTGGAAACTCTAGCTGCAGGGAGATGGCACCTTTCCCCAGGTATCCTGTTTGCTATATTCCTGCAAGGGAAAAAAAAAAAAAAAAGCGTAGGTTCATTCTGTGGGAGGATTTAGCGTACAGCCAGCCCCAGAAAAGACTTAAGCCTTTATTTTAGGTGTTAAAGCGTGGGTTTGTCTTTACAGATGGCGTCTATGTGAAGGGTTGTTTAAGTTGATTAGGCAGAGTGCGTAACTCCAGGCCACCCGCAGGAGCATGTTCCTGGGAAATGTCGTCCTGTGGGCGAGGAGAAAAGACCTTCCTGGTAGCGTTATCTTGCGTGAAGCCCTCGCTGCAAGAGGGTGCTAGATCTCGGTGGTGGCAGCTCTGTTTGGCCCCGTGTCTTGCGATGTCTCGTGCTGCTGGTTCAGGCTTGTGCTCTGACCAACAGCCCCGTGCCACGGATAGCTGTGGCCTTGTTCCTTCAGCCTTCCCATTGCCTTGCTGAGGATACCTTCTGTCTCCGTAGCATTATAAAAGGCACATATACATCTATATACAAGTGCATAAATATATAAATAGGGGTGTTATACAAAAATAAATACCCATTCTCTTTTTCTCTTTAGAATAAGTCTTTGCAAAAGGCAGCTTGGTCCCTAACTGGTAGGAGAATGAGTCTCTAAGGGCCTCAGCGGTGGCGGGCTGCTGTTCAGATGTCCTGGTAGGTCCTGACTCAAGGATGTGATGACTGGATTCTGGGGGTGGAGGTCTCCTCTGGACTGGCAGCAGTCTAGTCTTTCTACCTCTTCAACTGGCACTAGGCCTAGGCAGCAAGGGCTTCCTGAAAGACAGAGGAGCGAGAGATCTTTAAAATGCACGCAGAAATGAGAGGTGCTGTGGTAGCTTTGTTCTCAGCAGTCCATTTTATGAGGACAGGTGCTCTGATCAAAGACAAAGAGCTGCATTCTAAAAGGCCTATCTACGTGAGAGTTTAAACCTATGCTTGCACACAATGAGTTTAATCCACGCTACAGGAGGGGTGGATCAACGGATCATGTCCTAGGGGAAGGGATTCTTGTAATTCTTCAGGGACTTTGGTGCTGGACTGGTGGTCTGGAAGATGCGTGATGAAGGACTAAGGGACAGTGCCTCTGCTGCAACTGCAGGTAGGTGTGTGTCCTTCCAGCAGCATACAGTTTCATGTTCTCAGAGAACTGAGAAATCCGTTCTGTACGACTGTCCCAGGCAATTTACAGTCCCCAACTGCTGGTGTGGCCTTTTTTAAGCTGCTCTACACATTATTAAGTCTTTGCACTATAGAAATGAGCCTGAACAAAGCCATCAGAAAGGCTCTCTGGTAAGATTTCCCCTCAAGATGAGCCTAAACCAATGAGCACTGAGTTTTCCAGCCCACTGACCTTGGTGGAACAGCGGATCCCGCCGAGCATCCAAACTAGGGCCTCCAACTTTGCTGCCCATCACTGGATGATGCAGGCCAATGAAGTGCTCTTGAAGGTGAGGACAGTCGTCTTGTGGCTGGAGAAGCTGGTGAGTGGAGTCATCTGGGAGGCTGTAGAGGAAAGAGCTGTCTTCTGGTCTGGAACTGGGCAATCTGGGGAGGCAGACAGACAAAGAAAGAAGTTTAGTACTATGCACAGATGTTTCCTCCTTGAAAGAGATGATCTATGTAGCAGCTAGCTGCATCAATGGAATGACAAAACATTCATAAATGAGGGGAAATTGGGATATACTTGTGGGATGGGAATGAGGTGATGGAAACTGGTATCAACCATTCCAAACTTGGTGAGTGCCACAGGAGCTGGGAGGAGTAATGCCTCCCAGGGAGCGGGGGAATAAATAATGACTTGAAGTGTGAACAGCAAGACAGAGCGCCTGTGACTAGCCAGATTCTGAGCATCTGTTTATCAGCATCCAGCTACAGATGCTGGTTTCTCTCTTTGTATTTTTTAGTCTCCTGCTTAGAAGCATAGTTTTGTTTCCCAAATGAACTGGGACAGACAAGAGAGCACGCTGAGGGCTAACTTCTGTGAACAGGTATTTTCTGGTGGGCCCCACTGGATCGTTCCGTCCTCCCCCTCCATCAGCCAGGACTAACCTGGAGGGTTGGTAGTCTCGCTGGGCACTCCCGTTTTGCAGCACTCGTGCCTGCAGCAAGGCGTTGGTCTCCTCGTGTGACTGGAATGAGAGAGAAGAATCTCAGTGGTGCCACAAAGCAGCATTAAGAGGTAGGTGCTGATCCCCAGCAGAACCAGAGCCATGGGGCAGAATGGTGAAGCTGTTGCTGAGTAGGTAAAGCCAAAACTGTTTCTTTTGCCATAGCAGATAGAGCAGAACTGAGCTGAAAAACTCACTTCATGCTTACTGCTGAATTACTGGCTCATGATAACCAATGCACAGTCTCAGTGGTGGCACTGCCTTGCTTTATGTTACCATGTACACACAGAATCCTCAACATTGCCAGTCCCTCTAAGCTTTGTTTAGGAGAAACAGGAACCATTTCCATTAAGAGTAGCTTTTGCCCACTGCCTCTTCTGTACTTTAAGAGCCACTGCCCCAGGAAACCACCTCATCATGAGTGGTTTGGAGACCTTCCTGCTCAACCTAGGTCTCTGGGGAACTCGCATGTAAGAAAGGAGCCAGTTTGGGCACTTTTGCATGCTACAAACCTCCCAGTGCAACCATGGCCTCCAGCTCAAGTCGAATCAGCTGATAACTGCAGCTGCGGCCGTACCTGCTGCATGTCTGGGCTGTAGTCCCGGGGCTTGGTGCTCGCATAGCCCACTCCAGCAGAGGGGCAGATGCCATTCAGATGCGCCCCGTTGGCGTAGGGCTGCCCATTGACGTAGGGGTGGCCGTTGGCACGAGGAGCAGAGATGGCCCTCAGGGGCACCATGGTGTACTGGCAGGATGATACCAGCAGCCCAGCTCCCGGGAAGCCCATGTCGATGGTTTGCTCTGCAGAGGGGAGAAAAAGGAACTCTGAGGCCAGAAGCAGAGGTAAAGCTGAGCTTCTTGAAGTGAGCTGCTGTCCTGTCAGGCAGGTATCGGGCACTCAAAACACCCTTGGAGACAAATGGTGGAAAGAGACCCCGGACAAAAGTAAAAGCAGTGCTGCCTCTTCTAGTCCCAGGGTTCCTTCTGGGACTGGACAAGGACAAGGGACGGACCGGTATCTTTTCTCTTCACAGAGGACTTCTACAGGACACTTGGAACTTGTCCTTTGCCCACCCTTCTCCCTGCTTCCCAGAAGGTGCAGCCCTCACATTCTATGTCTGACCCAATTACACCTAGGATCAGATCTAACCCACAGGGTGAGCACATCTTGTACATCAGCCCTCAAGAAAGGACACTCACTCTGCTTGGACCAGGCTCTCCAAAGGCAAAAGGGGATGAAGGCCACGATGAGGAGCACAATGGAGCCCAGCACGACGCCCACAATCAAGTACGGCAAGTCGCTGGAACGGGCCACCATGGCTCCTGTCCCCAGGCCGCTGTGCCCACCGCTGAGCGGGGGATGCTGCTGGGGGGCCACCGTTGAGGGTGGAAGACGACCTGGCAGACCAAGAGACTTCCGAGCTGTGAAGGAAAGAGACAGAGTGAGACACAGACAGGGCAGGAGCAAGAGCAGCACTCTCCAGGGATGTCTGCACTTCTGTGGAGTGAACAGGCTTCTGCAGTGGCTTTGAAGAAGCGCTTCTGGATGCCAGAGGATTTCCCGGGCTGAAGCATTTTGCCATACAGATGAGTTCTTTGTGCTTGCTTTACAGATCTGCCAGGCTCTTGGGCTGCTAAAGCACATGAAAAAGGGAAAGCCACCAAAACACCCACTTGGACTTAATGCTGTCCCTGTTGCAACAGTGCAGCTGCTTGGAAGACGAGATGGGACTCGCTTATAATCAAGCACAGCAGTTGAGACCAGCAAGGGGGAGTTAGCCCTTCTGGTTCCAGCCACCATCTACGTGGCACTTAGGAAAAGGTCAGTGCTGCTCTGAGGGAAGTGCTGATGGACTCGCAGGGCCGCACCAGATGTGAGTACTGGTACGGGTGCATACACAAACTGAGCGCCAGCATCAAGCCGAGCCTGCTCTTCTGTTCCACCTCCACCTCCTTGCCTGAGTGTGGATGGTGTGCGGTCAGGCAGGGCTGGTACCCACAAAGCTGCTCACCTTTGGTTTCACAGATCATCACGTTGCTGAACTCGCTTTCGCCGCCCTCGTTGAAGCACTGCATCTTGATGTCATACGAGGTTTCTGGCTGCAGGTGGCTGATGGAGTGCCAGTAGCGGTCTCCTGAGGAGGGAACACACACGAGGTGTCTTTAGCTCCTGTGGGGAACTTGCAGCTGGCCCACTACTGCAGCAGAGCTAAGCGAAGCAGGACCAGCCAGCAGCAGCAGCCTCGTGCCTTTGGTATACAAGGCTCCTTCTGGCCAGGTATTCTTATAGAAGAAATCGAGAGCTAGGACCAATCTCCAAAATCTCCTACCTTCCACCACGTCCTTCTTGTAGTCGCTGTCGTTGTCACTGTCGGTGGGGCGGTAGTAGATGTAAAAGCCATGGATGGGCGTGTTGTTGTTGCTGGCAGGGATGTACTGCAGAGAATGGGAGAGAGGGAAGAAATTAGCAGCGATGCCTGTGCTGTACTGTGCTGGGCAAGGAAGAGTCAGGATAAAAGGGATGAGGCAGGAGGAAAACCTGCAGGGAGCTCTTCCTTGTCTTGCCGCTGGTTTTCACAGTAAGGGCTTCCTTCCAGGAGCTCATTGCTATTTTATGCTCTCAGGTAACAGGCAGGCCTTAAATCTGGTCCCTGTCAACCCAAACATCCCATACTCTGCACCTAGCAGCAGTGACTCAGCTGGCCGAGGACAAACACACCTTCACCTTGACTCTAACAGTCTCACTGCTTCCAGACACACAGCAGCTCTCTTGCCATGAGCCAGTGACTGGAGAAGTCTCGTGTTTGTGTGGACAGCTCTGCTCCTCCTCCACCCGAAGCTGTACTGCCCCAGCTCCATGTGCTCGTGCTGCATGTCACCCAGTACCATATCAGCTACTGTGTTTACAATAACAGCAGTGCCCATCCTGCCCTGTAGCATTTTCGAGCCAGAAGAAGTTGGGAGAGAAGAGGGTGATGCACCCCTCTGAATAAGCTGTTGGAAGCACTTAGATCTGGGCTTGTGATCCGAAAGATCCTGCCCGCTCCTAAAAATCCTCTGGGCTGGACTGCTGTAAACGATTACCAGCACTTCCAGCTGCTATTCAGCAAGTGACAGTGAAGGACACATCTGCTGGGAGCTACAGGAGCAGACAGAGGTGCTAATGGATTCCAGGAATTTGGCCAGGGGAGCAAGCAGCCACTCCCAGCGTGGCTGAACCGTGCTTGTTGGATGAAATGGTCGAGACCCTGAGGTTATCCACTGAAATGCCTCCTGTGCACAACGCTGAATTCAGATGAAAACAGCTTCCTAGGCTCTCTGACTTCCTCCACTTCTATGTGGCCCAAGCCCGACCCTTGCTGTCTGTGAGATCTGTCGGCTCTCCAATCCATTCGTGCTGCCGACAGGCTCCAGTGGGGTAACCCGGAAGATCTGTAAGCCAGGCAGGTAGCCCCCACACGCCTGCACCTTCAGAGCTCTTTTCCCCCCTACAAACCTTACCATCCACTTGAGCATGATGGTGGTCTCGTTGATGGCATCTGTGAAGGTGATGTACGGCCCGGCCACGGGGCGCTCGTAGACGCGGTTGCTGTACCCAGACACCACGTACGGCCGGGACGCAGCACTGGGCTCGCTCTCCCCCAGGATGTTCAGTGCTCGGACACGGAACTTATAGGAAGTGCCTAGGGGAGGAAATGGGAGATAAGAGTTTGACCCAGACAGCGCTGATGTCTTCCAAGGCTTCTGCTGTCAGCACAGGCCACATCTCCAGAAGGTGGAGAGACTACAGCCAGGCTTTGATTGAATATAAACACTGCATGACCAGATTTCAGCCACGTGCTAGACTGAGCCTGCTTTTATTTGCCTCCCCCAATTCCTGTCTGGATGGTCTACAGGCCGGGTCACAGTTATGGAAGGTATGTGGGGGTGGTTGAAAGGTTGTCCTTACCCCTGAGCAGCTATGGGATGGTGTCCTTCCTCTACTATGGGGCAATCAGGCACCGAAATCTCAGATAAAAGCTCTAAGCCTAAATAACATTTAAACAAACATCATTTTTTCGCTCTTTTAGTTTGGGTAGATATTTTGTCCTTTAAAGCTGTCCCACTCAGCGATGCCTTTTTTCTCATCTGAAGTGCAATGGGAATTGTGTGTCCGTCTGCCTTGCCTGCGGCTAAGGAAAGAAAGCTCTGTCCTGTCTAGTAAAAGGCACAGACAAGGCACTCATGCTTTCAGTAACTGTCCTGTAAGGCAGAAAAGCATGTGCAAGCCTCCCTGAGGGAGGTCAAATCTACGCTGGTCTCTGCAGCTGGAGAAATTGGAGAAGCATCTGCAGCTTTTCCCCAAGCAGCCCAGGCTGGAGCTGGGGCGGCTTTGTTCGGATCCCACAGGGCAGGGCCAAGTGAGCTGCGGCAGCTGCCTGGCCATCCTACAGGGGCCGCAGAGCTCTCCCACAGCCCCCCAGGATGTGGGGAGAAAAACACCTGCCTACCTTTCTCCAGGCCGGGGATTTCCACGGAGAGGCGGGAGGGAGGAATGTCGCTGGTGGCCAGGACCCAGTCTCCCAGCTTCTTCAGCTTCTTGTACTCCACGCGGAAAGACTGGATGGGAAACCCGCCGTTCCCCCGCGGGATCCAGGTCACGTACACGGATGTCTCCGATGCCATGGAGATGGTTGGACGATCCGGGGCCTCTGGGGCTGCAAAAGTGGACATCAAAGACATGAAACACGCTCCTCTCACCGTGTCTGGAGGATCCCGTAGCTCAGAGGTAAGCGGGTGAAGGACTGCCTCTTCATTAGAGCTGGCACCCCCAAATCCTTGCTCCTTTCAGTCTCTCCAGACATCTTTTACTCCTGTTTGCACCTCGCTCCTTTTCCCCTCCCAGCTCGAGCAGGGAGAGATGAGGTTTGTGGTGTGTACACCCATCACAGGGGGGGCAGCACTGAGAGATGTGGACACAGGGCTGGAGACGGAGGGGGAGAGGCCCGACTGGACAGGAAGGGGACAGACAGGTGTAGGAGGTGAAAACAAGAAAGGCTGAGAGAAACCAGCTGAGGAGGAAATGTGGAAGAGTTCTGAACTGCAGAAATAAAGCCTGATACAAAAACAGTCAAAAGATGGGAAGGAAAGAGATGGACGGAGCTGTGGGGATGAAAGCAAAGGGAACGCATCAATTACAGAAGGGATGATGGCACCGGTGACTACCAGAGGTGGGCCCAGGGTGAGAAACAACAAATTAGATTAACCAGGCAGGACCTGGTGTTCCTCCAATGCAGCAAAACGCCCAAATGGAGCAACCTCCTACCCTAACTGACTCTGACCCCAGCACCAACCCGGCTCCCCTCGCCCTCCCTCCGTGCCCACCCAGCCCAGGCAGAGCCTTACGGGACAGGCGGCTGTTGTCGGACTGGTTACTGCTCTGGGTGCTCGTGCCGGGGTCATCCCTCTGGATTTGCTGCTCTTTGCTGGCAACGATCTCTGGCTTTGGACGCCGGCCTGCACGGAAAGGAGAGATGGCATCAGGGACACGGTAATGCAGGTCAGAGTTAATTGTTGCTGTCGTGAATAAAGAAAAGAGTCCCAGCTGTGATGCTGAGGTAAATACTCCTTGGACTCAAACAGCCCTAGGGCTTCAACGTGCTCAACTTGCAGCCAGGAACCGAAGCTAAAGGGGCAGAGCTGTTCTACTGTTAATTGGTTTTTTCTTTTTTTTTTTTCTTTTTTTTTTTTTTTTTTGCCCCTGCTAATATTTAATTTTCTAAAAACTTTTAATTGGTTTTCTGGAAATCCTGTTGCTAGATTGCTGCCCGAGGAGGTGGTAATTAGCACAGTGCAGGGGCCTGAGAGGATACGTGAGCAGGCCCAGCACCATGGGGAAGGTTTCAAGGAAGGGAATGCCATTCCCCACCCTTGCTGGGGGACAAAATAAGCAGCATGGGACAGGGAGACTGAGCTTAGGCATTTGGAGCAGCCTTTCGGTGGTGCAGCCAGCTCAGCATGACACAGGCTGCTGGAGGAGGGCCTGCAGTTCCCTTCAGTGCAGGACAAGGTTTTACGAACAGCTTGGACAAAGACAGCTCAGGAATAACCCCCAAAGGCACAGGATGGATTAACAACCTCCTGACAGCCCCCCCAGGCCTATTTGCTTCGCTTCTGCAGGTGTCCAACTGAGCCACGGAAGGAGGAAGGACGCTTGGAGGGGCCCTCCCTTAACTCAGAGCAAAACACCCGGGGCCAGGCTGGACCTTTACCAGTCCGGAAGGTCACCATGGCCGTCTGTCCCTCGCCGGCACAGTTGTGGGCGGCCATCTCCACCTCGTAGAGGCTCCCGGGGTCCAGCCTGGTGAGCGTCAGGCGGTGCTGCGAGGCCGGGACGTCCCTCACTGCCCAGCTGTCCGAGGCGTTGGTGACCTGCTGAGAGACCGAGGCAGGCGTCGCAAAGCTGGGGGCCAGCACCGAGCCCAGAAACGTTCCCTTGGGGTCGTGGATCGAGTGGGGCTAAACCTCCTCCTGTCTGCGCAGGGGGGAGATGTTTTCAGCCCGATTTTGCAGAGCTGAGGGAGTGTTCAAAGCCTGACCAGACTTTGATTACGCAGTAAGATTTGGGAAAGCTGGAGGATGCTTGGTGAAGGGCAGAGTTAAGGCTCTGAAGCCTCTCCTCCAACATTTTGTGGTGGAACCACAGCACCTTATGCAGGGAACAGATCACGTACTCCCAGAGCTCCCACAAAGACATGGAAATAATATTTTCTGGTGATGTCCCGCTGCCCCATGAGGAGCGGGAGGGAAGGTGGGACTCTCCTCCTTCTCCCCAGCTGCAAGGATAATATTTTTTCAAGCAAACACACAGGACACCGAAGTGACCCGGTGCCGAAAGGAGCATTAGCAATGCAGGCAATGCAACAAAACGGAAATGCCAGGCCTCTGCTGTATCATTCATCTTCTCCCAGCATTTGACACTGACTGATTAATGCCTGCCTCGTTTTATTTTTATTCCTGAGCCCGCAGAGCTGTGAGGCCAGGGAGGGGAGCCCTCAAGACTGCTAATATCCAGGGAAGAAAAAGAGAAATTCTTAAGAAACAAAGATAATGGCTGCACGGCATCTGACTGCTTGCAGGCTGCTGAGAATTTAGGGTCAGCGCACGAACAGGGGAAAGAGACAGCCGCAGATAGTTTCCAGAAGAGAAACAGACCCTTGCCCGGCACAATTTTAAGCCTCCTGTCATTAGGTTTTACTTTCCTTAGCCATCTTTCACACAAAGAGCCTTTTCTTTTGTTGCTGAATTGATTCCTTCCCTCTCCACAAACACGCTTTTCCAGTCAGAGATGTTAAAACCAGATCATTATATAACTTGATCCTACAGATCGCATAGAAAGAACCTCTTTCTAAACAAGTTTAAGGGTTATTGGGACTAATTCCTTTCCACACAATCCTTCAGCGTCCCAAGAAAGAGTCTCCAGCTGAGAATTTGGACTACACTGAAAACATATTACTGCAAACTGCAGTGACCCATGGTGACCTCCACTGCCCTGCAGCCCCTTCCAGGTGAAGCGCTGAAAAACAAATAAAATATGGACAAACTCCAGCCTGCGAGTTAAAATTGCAAGCAGCACTGCTTGTTACATGATACACCACTGGGGGACAAACCTCCTCCTGGCAGACAACTAGACCCTGCAGTCTGGTGAGGATTTTGGCATTTTTTGTGTTGTTTTTATTTATTTTTTTTTTAAACTTGCCCTGTTGTGTTCTTGCGTTGGCATCTTCTGTCTTTGTTTTAAAGGGCTATGTAAAGAGATGGCTGAAACCCTCAGCCTAAGTTTTGTTGAGAAAGAAATCAAGAACATGGTGGTGTTATAGAAGCCTTCTGTTACATCGTATGTTCATGAAGTCAAGCAACTCCAGGAAAACAGATACATATTTTCACATAAAATGGTGCCTTGCAGTGGCTGGGAATCAAAAACACCAGATCTGAAACGTACTCAAAGCCTAGAGCAAAACCTACCTCTCCATTGCAACCCTCTGCCTACCCAAAGGAAATACAGGTATTAAACAAACAAATCCAAGGCTCGCAGCCCACCTGGAGACCAGCACGGAAGAAAGAACACGAGTATGGCAAAACGGCAATCGCTACCTTGCGGTGCTTCACCACGTAGTAGAGGATGGGGGCTCTGCTGTCCGGCCGGGGTCTCCACACCAGGTCGTAGCTGTCTGTCTTCGACGTGCGGGGAGAGCTGAGGATGACGGGGGCCTCGGCTGGAGACACCAGCTCCCTGCTGGCTGTGCACTGTGCAGCCGCTGCCAGCGGGGTGCTCCCAGGCTTCGGCAGCCCAGCTTTATCCAGGGGCAGCTTTAAGGCACCCTCCCGGGAAGGCGGTGTGGGTGGCTGAGCTGAGCCCGGCCGGGCATCTCGCCCAGGGTTGAGGGTAGCTCCTGAAAGGCAAAATGTTGAAAGTGACTGGGTGGTGAGGGCAGGGGAAAGGCCTGACCCAGTCCTGTGGCGAGGACAGAGCTGCGAGAAGCCCCCTGATTCCTCTCCAAAGACCAGAGCTATCCACACACTGCACCACAAGTCCCTTAGAGGTATCAGGTCCCAGGTGGTGCTGCCGGCTGTGCCATGCCAAAAGGTGTTAGAAACAAGCTTTTTCTCCTGGCATTAACATAATGTCTCGCTGGGGACTCTCCCAGAACAGGCCTTGGCCAAACAGGGCTTCCTACACCTCTCTGAGGGCTTCCTAGCCCCTCATACCCTGGAGAAGTCCATCAGGGTCCAAGGAAACAGGTGGCACCTCCAGAAACCCTCAGCGTGTAGGGTGAAAAGGAAGGAAGAGCTCAAACCCAAGCAGGAGGGTGATACCCCAACTTTCTCCTGCTCCCCTCTGCTCTTTCCCCGTGCGTTAGGGCTCCACCACCGAGTGCCCACAAGCTCCCAGAGAGGGACTGACCTGGCCGGGCTGTCCTCAGCTGCACCATGGCCTGCGCGCTGCCGACCTCGTTCTCTGCCATGCACTGGTAGATGCCGTCGTCCTCGGGCCCCACGCTGACCAGGCGCAGCGCCCGGCGGGAGAGCCGGAGCCGGTGGCTGGCGGAGAGGGGCACGGCGTTGCGCAGCCACACGACGGAGGGCTGGGGGTTCCCCCGCACCTCGCAGGTGAACTTGGCGCTCTGGCCCCAGGGGATGATCTGCTGGGACAGCTCCATCGTGACCTCCGGGGGCTCTGCCAGGGGAAAAAGCACGGCTGCTGAGCAGCGCCTGGCAGGGAGCACGGCAGCGTCGTGGCTTTGCGCTGTTCTCTGTAGGTTCTCGACCCTCCCTGCCAGTCCTGCTAGCTTTGAGGGGTCCCACATGGGTGTGGTATTCCCCTTTAGCATCCACATCGACCGCACAGAGGTGTCCCTCTGAGCCACATGATGACAGCAGGCACCTACGAGTCCCATTTCTCTTAGCTGAAACGTCACTCTGCAAAGCTTGTGCTCGTGCCAATAACACTTCAGCACTTGGATGAGATGAAATCTAACAAAACACGGGCTTATCCTCCCTAATGCTCGTGAGAAGGAGAAGGATGGGTGGTAGAAACATGTAAGGCGTGGTACCCCTTATGTTTCTCACCCCACAGAGAGCTTTCCTACAGAACAGAGTGAAAAGCAGGACACTCTCATCTCTTTGCTGTTATCTAGCTCAAATATATCTGAGAAGCAGCCAGTCCTCCACTAGAGAGTGTTGGAGTAAACCTTCCCCACAGGAGGGAGGATCCATCACCTCCAGCTCACGCTGGGAGCCAGGAAGGAGGAACCACCACCCTCAAGCCAGAATTCATCCCGTCTCCTCAGAACTGGAACCCGCAAGCAGCGGGAAAGCCCAAGCCCCTCCTCAAGCGAGGGCTACGGCAGCACTCACCGAACACCTGCACGTTGTAGAAGATGAACGCGGCTCCGGCCTCGCCGACCCCGTTGTCCGCCGTGCAGCTGTAGGTCCCCGAGTCCTCCTCGCTGGTGGGGTCGATGAGGAGGTTGCTGAGCAGGAAGCGCGTCTTGTTGAACGCCGAGACGCTGGAGCCGTCCTTGGCCCAGGTGACCCGCGGCGGGGGGATCCCGCTGGCCACGCACTCCAGGATGAGGCTTTGGCCTTTGGTGACGATGATGGTCTGAGCCTCGGGGGGGTAGATGATCCGAGCTGCCTCCGCCGTGGAGCCTGGCGACGAGAGGAGGAAGGAGGTAGGTGGGAAGGAAGGCGGCAGTGCAGGATCAAGTCATACTTTCAGGGAATGACTTTGTAGTCTTCCCAAGGAGTCTTGCTGAAGGACTGAGGACCTTTCCTCGTATGACACCAAAAATAAATCCTGAGGAAGGCACAGCGATCCCAGGAGCATACTTTGTTCATACTTTGTATGTGCAGCCAGGGCCAGAATGGCTCAGACATGCAAAGAAAGGAGAGCGGCTTACGTCTCACGCGGAGCCTCTCGCTGGACACGGAGGTTTTCACCTCCTGCGTCACGGGGTTGTAGGCAGCACATTTGTAGGTCCCCTCATCCTCCTGGCTGGCGTTGACAATCTGCAGGTTCCCAGATGGCATGATAAGGTAATTGTCTGCAGGGAGAGAAGAGGAAATGGTGCATGGTCATAAGGTGTGTGTCCCAGAAGAAACACTGTGCCCTTTTTGTTCACACATCAGGAGGAGCAGTGATGCAATTGTGGAAGGAAGAGCGCCGCGGCTGAAGCCAGCTCGCCACAAGTGCCTGCAGCAGATGGAGTGAAGCTGTCGAATCGAGACTCAAGTTTTTAAAAATTCCCCATGTCCAGAAACATCTTGGGCTAGAGGAACGCTGCACGGACGTACAGGGATGCCCAATGAAGAGCACCATGGCGCATCGCCTAACTCTGCTTCCTTCCCCCTTCCACAAGCTGGTGTTACACCCTAAAAGAGCCCGTCCTCAAACTGGCCAAAAAGGGACAAGAGGGAGGCAGACAGTGCTGCTGCTGGCAGGGAAAGGTAAAATTGAGGCTGTGGGGGGACACGGGGGGACAGACCCTTTGGTGCTCACCTCGGGAGGCCTCCAGCCACTCGTGCTTCACGCTGTAGCGCACCTGGGCCTTGGGGTGGCTCTCGGGCAGGTCGCAGGCAATGACGGCCGTGTTGCCCTCGTCCACCTCGATCACGTGCTGGCCGTCAAACTTGAAGTCCTTGAGATCTGCACGGGGAACAAAACAACGACAGGGCTGCTTGCCTGGTGCCAGCAGAGGACGGGAGCTGTTCCCAGCGAGCAGCTCTTGCACCCAGAGCTGCCCTGTGCTCTTCCAGCGCTCCAGCAGCCGGCCTCTCTGCTCAGGGCACCCTTTGTACAAAAGAAATATGGAAACAGGGAGCCAGAAAGTGCAAATAGGGGGCACCTGCCCCTGCCAGGGCAGGCAGCAGCTGCTACACCAGGATGAGGGCACCCGCCCTGCGCTCGGCCGGCCCCTCCGAACCCATCCAAGTGCCCGTGGGCAGTTTGGAGAGCTGGGGGGCACGAGGACTCGTGGAGGGCGGGCTCCACGCAGCCTTCCCTTGGCAGCCGAGCCGGCAAAAAAATGTGTTTTTGTTCTCTGGGAAACATAGCAGCGCTCCAAGAGCAAGAGACAAGGCTGGCTCCGAGCTTCTCCCACCCACAGTCATGGAAAAGTGACATGAAATTTCTCAAGCAGACTTTCTGATTAAAGCAAGATCCTTGATGGGGTTTAAATAAAAACCAGCCCTCTTGGCAGGGCGGCGAGAAAGCCTCCCCGAAGGCGGCGCGGAGGGGCTGCCGGGCGGCTGCTGGGGGAGCGAGTGTTCCCGTGCCCGGGTCCGAGGGGAGGGGAGGAGACCGAGCAGGGGAGGGGAGGTTTTGCAATGTCATAAAAATGATTTGCAGCGCACATGCTTTCATACTCCTGGAATTTCTTGGCACCGTTCAATTAAAGAAAAAAAAAATAATAATAATAATAAAATAATAATACCAAAAAGAAGGAATAAGGGCGAGCTGCAGCAATGCCATTAATCCTTTAAGACAGGCCGAGGAGGGGAGCCATGTTTCCACTGGGTATTAAAGCCAGATGAAGGTTAACTCTTCACTTGTGAAAAGCTGGCGGCGCCCCGCGCTCCTCCAGCAACGAAAGTTCCCGCTGGGGAGGGGCAGGGTGCCAGGCATTTTCCCCTCTTCACTTTTTGTTTTTTATCCTCGATCAAGGAATAAAAAAAGAGCAAGAGCCGCAGAAATGGCAGGAGGTGGAGAAGGGACGAGAGAGAGCCCAGCGTCCGCCTGCCCGCATCGCACATGCTTCTCCCATCGCCAAAATATAAACGAGCATCGGGGAAATTAATGTGCGCCTTGGTGGTCTGCACTCATCACAGCCAAACGAAGATTTCGGAGCCAAGGCATCGGCCCCAGCACCGCTGGCAGGGAGCTGCACATGCACATGGCCTCTGCGCAGCCCCACGGCCCCGCCGCACCCCGGTGGCTGGGAGAAACTTGCTCCCGGCTGCAAAGGGGCTAACGGGGCTTACAATTATTCTGATTTTGGTGTCTGTGAGCATGAAGGAGTGCGAGCAGAGGGCCCTTGCTCGCGTCCATCTGCCCGCTCGGAGGCGTGAGGAGGGTCAGCCCCGCAAGCTGCCTGCGCCGCTGTCAGCGGGGAGCGAAACCAGCTGCGGCCCGCGGCCGGGGGCCAAGCAGCGAGACGGAGCGGATTAAATGAATGGGAGGCCATAAATAACGCGGGAGAAGGAGCCTGAGGAAATAAAAAGCAGGCCCTCGAGGTGAAAGTCCTCTCCTCGGCCCTCGCGGGCACACCCGGGCTGCCCTACAGACCCCGGCTCGCTCGCACGCCCCAGGTGCATCCCCGAGCCCCGCTCCCCCTGGCCTCGCAGGCAGCACCTGTGTTTTCCTTCTCTCCCCTCCTCACACCACCTCTGCCCCGTGGCCCTGAGGCTGTCGCCAGCAAGGCCGAGGGGGCCCTGAGGGACCTGGCACGCAGCACCTGGGGCACTCGAGGGGGTTTCCTCCAAGGGAGGAGGCGAGAAAGAGCCCCAAAGTTGGCCAGATGTTACCTATGCCCCTCGAAACCTAGCAGGACGCTTTTTCCAGCGAGTCCTGATCCGCTTCCAAAATCAACCGAAATCATAAGCTGGAAAACACTCCTTTCTGCCTCCTGCTTATTTTTCGTTCACCTTCCAGTTTCTCTCCTCCACCTCCAAAAGTAATTTCAGGCTGGGGCCAAGACTTTCAGAGGGTTTTCTCCCAAGACTTTTTGAAGCCGGTGCCCTGGGAGAAGCCCAAGGTGCCAATGGCAATGTCAGCCCCTCCTACACCTTCAGCCCTATTTCTTTCCAGGGCTGCCCCTTCTCTCTCTTCACTCACAGCTTTCCAAGCCTTCCCCATCCGAGGCAGCCACACAACCTCGGGGACCTTCTGGTGCTGTAGGACCTGTCTCCTGCCCAGCACTGACGCCAGACCCAGGAAGACCCCCAAACTGCCGTGCTCTGCTCTCCTAAATGCAAACCATGTCCTTGGTAACCCCATCCACCTCTCCCCTCCTCTCCTCCCCTCTATCAGGCCACCAGCGCACACAGCCCCCTTTCTGCTCTGGAATGCGTTCTCCGAAACTTAATCTCGGCGCGGAGCTCGGGCCAAATCCCCCGACGGGTTCAGCCCCGTGACAGCCCCCTCCCGCCCCGCTTCGGAGCGCAGCAACTCCCCCTCACCTCCTCCTCCTCCTCCTCCTCCCACCCAGCCTGGCCTAAACATTTCACTTCTGATTAATGTATCAGTGACAAGCCAATCGCTCTTGGCTTTAAAGCCAAACCAGCCCCCACTCCGCACAAACATCTTCACTTCGGTGCTTTCTTAAGGCTTAGCCCCACGCTCCCCCTTGCCGTGAAGGCAACGTGTCCTGAAAAGTCCAAGGAGCCCTCCTTTCCTGCCAGAGCGAGCGAGGGAGCTTATGAAAACCTCTCAGGATGGGTGAGCAGAGGCCTGGGCAGCGCAGGGGGTGGCAGAAGGCCGAAGCTACTCACTAGCTAGCGTGACCACCGCGGGGACGCTGGCGATGACTCCCTCGGGCACACGAGCGATGCACTGGTACCGCCCCACGGTGCGGTTGTTGAGGGCTGCCACGACGAGCTTCCCTCGCTCGACCTGGACACCCAGTGCCTCATCTGACCCGGCCAGCTCCTTCCCGTTCAGTCTCCAGGTGAGGTTCACACCGGGGGGGTCCACCACACACCCCAGGCTGACCGGGCCCCCGAATTTTTGGACAATGGAGGCAGGCTGCACGGTGACCTGCAGAGATTCACCTGCACGGAGAGAAAGAAACAGCAGGAGGAAAGCCCCGTGAGTCTCGGTAAAAGGAAAAACCTGCAGTGCTGCTGCATTTTGCATTCCCCATCGCTTCTACGCGTGCCTCACCCTCCCCTCAGCTCCTCATCCTCCCCTACTAGGACTTGGAGATGCACAACAGCCTCATTTCTCCTTGGCAGGGATGTCCTGCCCCACCTGTCACCCCTTCTCCCTTTGAGGAGCATCTGAAGCCAGAAAGAAGTGGGATCCCAGCAGCTCAGCTTGCCTCGAGACAAACCATAAATAAAACAGGATATAAAAGAGCAAAACACTCACTCAGTTGGGCAAAGCAGCTAGCGGCTGCGAGGAGGAGGCAAGGGACGGGGGACATGGGTCTCTTCTTTCCACGTGTCATTGCCATCCCATGCGGTGTCTCCTGGGGCAGAGGCGCCCAGGGAAGGGTCCCATAAGCTGCTTCAAGGGATGTGGTGGAGGTGCGGCAGCGGCTTCCTGCAGGTGACAAAAAAAGATGGCAGAGCTCAGATTAACTACTCAGCCTGAAATGCATGGCCTATTTTGAGTTGACTACCTGTCTGGACAAACCACCAGGTTCACGTTTGAAGGCATCAACAATCTTCCAAAAACGTGAAGCCCAAGGCCACCCGTCACAAGGAACAAACAGCAACGCGAACAAAGCTGGCAAAGGGGACCAAAGATCTACATGGCTCAAGCAAGGACCAGTTTGAACACCTCCTTTCCATACCCATCCCGGTCAAAAAGAGCCCAAGATAACAAGCTCTGCCGAGAGGCGAATTAGATCACGCTTGGTATGTCCCTAGGAGCTGCTGTAGACCCTGCAGGCTCCCAGAAAGGGCAGCTGCAGCCACGCTGCTGCAGCCCACAGCTCCCTGACATGTGGAAATCCTCTGTGGGTAACCACCAGCGCCAAAGCGATAACACGGCAACCTCCCTCCCACGTGTCTTGTCCTTCCCAGCACCACTCTCCTCCCCTGAGGAGGAAAGAGCCTCAAGAATTTGGCTTTGAGGCATTCTGCCCGCTAACCAGCACAAACTGTGGCTGGAGATTCTCCAGCTATCGGCATGGAGAGCATCTGAGTCACTCCAGTTCATTTCTCCACCCAAGGCAGCTACCAAAGCATCCTCCCTTGTGCCTCAGCCACCACTGACCACGGCAGTAGAAGTGCCCAAGGTCCTCCCCTAGCACAGCAGTACCTCCGTTGACACCACTGATGTGCCACCTTAACCTAGAAAAGACTTTGCGTTGGGTTAGGCTTCAAATTTGGGTTTCTACCTCACCCCAGGAGGCACACCGGGGACGGCCAGCCTTCCACCAAAGCAGAAGAATCATTTTGGGGTAGGACTCGAGCCTTGCTCCTCGGTGCTGGAAGAAGCCCACGGAGCAAAGCTGACTCACTCGCCCTCTCTGGATGGGTTTGGCAGCAGGATGGGAAAATGTTGGACGGAAAAGGGTTGGACTCCTCCGAGCCCATGCAGGGGGAGGGGGGCGGCGAAGAGGTTCCCAACCAGACCTCCCTGCAGCAACGCCTCTGGCCAGCGGGGCAGAGCCAAGGGCGCAGACACGCGATGGACTCTTCACGAGCAAAGACCACCCAGGCACATGGAGGCAAGGACCCAACTGGCCGTCCCCAGGTCTGTGGAGAGAAGAAGGGCAATAGGTGGGGGGTGGTAAGGCCAAAATTTGGCGGATGGACCAGCACCGAGCGGAGAGCGAGGAGAGAAGGTGTGCTACAACAAGTGTACGGTGCCTCCCCAAACCTCCAGGCAGAATATGAGCTCCAAATGGGGACATGTGGCCATTTCTTTCACAGCTGAGCGAAGGACAAAAAGTAAATGGCCGGCATAAAAAATAATGAGGAAAATGAATGAAAACATCAACTCCAAAAAGGACTATTAGGATCCGGGGCCAGATTTCGAAATTCTCAGCTTCCACAATTGAAGCCAGATTTTCAAAAGCATTCAGTGCTTGACATGCTGAGCTCTCCTGAATAGGCGACCAACTTATTTCGACGCCTAAATGGGAGCTGACCCCTTTTGAAAGCGCTGCCCTTAAGCAGCCTGCAGTGGTGCAGAGCGAGGAACTTTATTAATCGGGCGGCTTTCGATCCGCCCGGTGGCCCCGGGTGCAACATCCCCGGCTGCTGGCACTTCTGTGGCCACCAGCCTCTGCTGGAGGAAAAGAAGGAGTTAAAGGGATGGGAAGAGCTCCAAAGGGGGGCTGGTGTTGGGGGGGGAGTTATTTACTTATTTATTTTTAATTCTTTCCTGTCAGGTTGAAATAACAATTTCCTGTCAGGGGAGCGAAGGCTCGAAGCTCCCCTCAGCCAGCCCAGTAAATCAAAGGAGGGGCCATTAGGAGAACCGAATTAACGAGGGCTTCGTCAGATGGGGGGGACGGCAGGGGGGTGTAAAACCTGTCGGCTCTGCTTCCCGCCCCACCCCAAAGCCCCCTGCCCCATGCCGAAGCCCCCCTCGCTGAGGGCGAGGAGCGGGACGGGGACGGCGACGGGAGGCCGTGAGAGGGAAGGGAGGCGAAGGCTGGAAGGGGGAAAGGGGCCCGAATTAAAGGCGTTGGGTGAGAGGTGTTGGGTGATTAGAAGCTGAAGGTTTTACTGAGGAAATGCTGCCCACAGCCCCGAGCCCCCTCCTGCTTAACGAGGGCCGGCCGGGCAGCCCTCATTACAGCCACGCCGCCTGTGATTTACAAGGGGCCCAAATAGAAACCAGCCCCTGGCCTGTCCCCAGCAGCATGGGCAGACGCAGAAAAGGCCAAAACCTGACAGGGGGGACGGGGACACAGCCTGCCTGCAGGTGGGGACGGATGGGGTGAAGGGGAAGGGGCTGAGGCCAGGTACTAGTGGGTTGGGCAGGGGCAAACCTACATCTCTGCTTTGGGATTCAAGCTCCTCACAAGAAGCATTTTTTGCATCATGCCAATGTTGCCTGTAACCTTCAGTTTCTAATACAAGAGAGGGCTGGGTGGTTTTTGGTTATCAGAGCTTAAGGCACTGATAAGGAAGGTGAAGAAGGAAGAGCCGCAGCACCCATTCCCTTCACAGCTGAGGTAAGGTAATGTGAGGGCCTGCTGAGAAGCCCACCTTGTGTAAGGCCCTGTCATGAAGCAACGGCAGGGCTGGAAACCAAAAGCTTTCCTCCTGGGATGTCCACCCCAGCAGGCAAGTGGTTCTTGGACCCCAAATCGCTGGTGTCTCCTCTGAGAAAAGCCACCACACAAGGTGAGACACCCGCGCAGGTCAGCAGTTCTGTGGGATAACTTTGTGCTCACAGCTAGGGGAAGGAAAACACCCAGAGCCAAAGCTGGCACGGCACCACCACCCTGCAAACCAGCGAGCTGGCCTGCTAACTGCAGATCACACCTGGGCGCCAGCTGGCCCTAAAAAAAAAAACACCACAGATTTCCCCCAGGCCAGTCCTGAGCAACTCAGTGGCGATAGACACAAGCCTAAAGGACACAAAACAATCTGGCAAGTAAAACAGCTCCTACTTGTTGAGCAGAGCTGCTCACGTCCACCAAACACAACTCACTGTGATCGATCTGGGACTTTCTCCTTAAATCTCCTCAGGACGAAGCCCCATGGGCAACCCCTTCCCACACCAGCCCCCGGTGGCATCGCAGGGCCTGGAAGCAGCAGCAGGGCGCGAAGAGCCCCAACACCACCTCAGGCCCTTGAAAAGACCAAACTACCACAGCAAGGCAGCCAAGCCAAGCCAAGGCACCCCCCCCACCATGCCCTCGGCACTTAATTTCCCTCGTCCCCGTCCCCCCCCCCCGGCTCCGGCCTGAGTAAATTCAATCTGACAACCCTGCTAATTGGATAAACGCTGCTCCCCGCGCTCCTTGAAGGCCGCCCGCTTTTCTCTGCTGGTTTTCCGAGGGCGATTGTGGCTGTTCTTTAACACGAATTCCATCTGCTTTATTTCTCCTCTGCCCATTCACGGCCCCTCCTGCATATGTATGAGGGGCTGCACCCCCCCCCCCCCCCCCCCCCCCCCCGACCCCCTCCCACCCCTATTCCCTGCCCTCTCCCATTGCCCGGGACAATAACCCCCCAAATGCCCCCTTCTCCCACCCCGGCCCCTTTTTTTTTTTCCCCTTTAGATAAACACAGGCAGTGTCAAGTGTGAGGAGGAGGAGGGGGGGGGGGAGGAATGGGGTTCAACTGCCAGTCAAGCCCCGGGCCCTCAATGAAGCCCGGAGGCCCATCCTAATCTGCTGCATGCTTGCCATATGGGAGCTGTGTTGCCCTGGGAAACACTAACAGGCAGAACGGAGCTTAATAGAGTCCATATTCATTGTAATGCAGTGAAATGGCTCGAGGGACTATTGCCCCTTGGGTCTGTTTTCATTCTTCTGCTCCCCCTCTTTCTTTTTTCCTCCCCCCCCCTCCCTTCTCCCTTTTCCTCCCTCCCCTCCCCACCCCACACCCCCCTTTTTCCCTTTCTTCCTTTCAAAAGCCCCCCCCCCAGTCCCTGGAGAGCTCTAATCTGGAGAGGCTGGGGGCTCCCAGAAGGGATGGCCAGGGATGAGGACAGGGGGGCGAGGATGGGGGCTGCCCGGCCAGGCTCTCCCAGCGCCCCACAGACCCCCAGAGCCCCCGTCCCGGCCGGCGCTTCGAAGCGCGGCACAAGAAAAAAAAAAAAAAAAAAAACAAGAAGGGCGCAGATGGAGCGTGCTGAGCGGGCTCTTCAGAGACAAAGTGCACCCAGGAAACAGATGTTGTTGCTGCAACAAGCCCGGCGGCTCGCTGGCTCCTTCTCCAACCCGCTACGGCGCGCCCAGAGCGCTCGCTGGGGCTGCCACGGGGTGCGCCTCCAGCTGAAAGCCTTAGCCCCACTTTGGGGTTGAGGCTTGGTCCTGTTTTGGGTCCAACCTGAGGAGCTATCGTGGTGTTAATCCAGCTCCTGGAGCAGCAGGGAAGGCCGGCTGATGTGGGGCTCTGCATTGCAGCTCTGTGGCGGAGGATGGAGCAGGAATTTCACAGCACACCCGCTGCCCCAGGTGTGCTGTGAAAACCACCATCCGTCCTACCAGCCTGGGAATGTACTGCACTGCATGCTTGTTGGTCAACCCCGGCACCCCAGCCTTGTGCAAATGACACTCGTTTTTATCATTCACGTCGCAATTCAAGCCAGAGCCCACTGTCAGTGCAGGCACAGCTGCAGACAGATGCTGCACAAAGCAGAGCAAAAACCACCCCACGCCCTAGAGACTTCAAACCACAGGCTAGGAGCGCTACTCGCCTTAGGATGTTTGATGCAAGGGGTAACAAAAAACTTATCCATCCACGTCTTTTCCTACTTGGAGAGGCAGGGCCAAGCATGAAGCACTTGCCTCTGCTTTGGCGTGCCCTAAGAGGCCGGCCAGCATTTCACAGCTCTGCAGAGCTGCTGGTAGCACCGCACAGACCTCCTAACACATCAGGAGGGCTTCAGGGCTGCAAAGCACCCCCACGAGCCATTTCCACCAGGCCCTAGCCACTCAGTACCAACCTCGAGGTGGGAAGGATGCACAACCTGCCTGCCACGGAGCCCAAATTTCCCCCAGACACGAGTGGGGCATCAGGTCGCTGTCGTCCCCCCCCCCTCCGCCAAGAGCCGCGGGGAGCAGAGCGCCGGGAGGGCTGGGCAGCTCCCGCCGGGAGCCGTCATCGCGCCGCCACAGATGTGCCTGTGGCTAGTTTACACGAGTCAGGGCACCACCGCTTTTGTTTTTCCTTTCTCATCCTCTCCAAACAAAAAAACAAAACTCGAAGTCTTGAGGTTGAGGCTTTAATTGCCTCTTGGGTTAGGGAGAGGTCAGCGAGGAGACAGGCCCGGCGAGAAGCAGGGAAAATAACACAGGGGGAGAGCCCTGTGAGACACCAAAGGAAAGCGGGGAACAGAGGTGGCAGAAAGCTCGAGTCAGGACAATTAAACAGCGACGAGGAAGTCAAGGGCTCACCTACACTTCGCTTAATTGTGGGATCTTCATCGCAGAGAGCAAACCACTCTTGCCGAGAGCAGCCCTCTTTTCTTTACATGCTTAAGCACGAACCTACCTCCAAACTCCTTTTTTTTTTTTTTTTTTTAAATAAAAGTTCTTTGTCTAAGAACAATAGAAAAATCTTCACCGTGTCAAATTAGGAACAATAACAGAGTGAAAAAGCAAACAAACAAACAACCCTCCCCAAACCAGAAAAGCCCATAGAAAGTGCCAGCGACAAACTGTTAAGTTTTGCTTGGGGGCAGTGGCAATGGGGAAAGTTTCCTGATGGGGCAGAGAGAAGCCTTGGCTACTTTCCTAGCTTTTGAGCCTTTGTCCTGGGTGTATTTGGCAGCGAGGGCACCTACAACAGTTGCAGCATTAACAGTCAAAAAAAAACAACCAAGCCTATATGAAATACACGTCAGAAATACCTGCTAAAACAGCGCACTGAGATGATCGTAGCAGAGGACTTGATCCTGCTGCCTCCAAACTCGGCGTGATCTTTGCCACGACTTCAATGGGAGCAGGCCCAGAAATTGCATTAACAAGTGCAAGGCTAGTTTAACACAGTTGACATCAAAATCCAGAAGAGCATACAAAAGAGACAGGACAAAGTGCTCGCCAGTAACGTCAATACAAAGTTTAATCCCCAGATGGCTGGCTTTAGAGGCATCCCCATCACCACCATAAAGAAAAACTGCCTTCTCGTTTGCACTCCTTTCAGCAACGACTTGTTGCTGGGATGCAAAAGAGCACAAGTCCATTTTTCCTGGCCTTTGAAGATCGTATTTAAGAGGGGTTTTACCTTTTTTTTTTTTTTTTTTTTTTTTTAGAGGTTGGTAATGAATGGGAGTTTTTCCTCTCCATTGCTGTCACTCAAATGCTCCTCACCAGCAATCATCATTTTGGTTATGGGAGCAGGTCAAAAGCCTCTAGGACTCTCTGCTGGGACTGATTTCCCCAGGAAAACATGTCACTGCTCCAAAAAACACAAGAGGAAGCTCGAGGGCAGCAAAATAAAGGGACATTGATGAGCACCCACAGAAAACCCCCCGGCTGGTGCCCAGCACCTAGGTGGGGCACGGGCTCAGCACCCAGCTGTCACACTGCCCTGCATCCCGATGCTTTTTTTTTGTTGTTTAAGGTAATTTCTGCGCACCCTTCTGCCCCATTTATCATCCCAGTAATGAACACTTCTCCAAACGCTGCCGTGCTCGATGCGGACCCCCCACCAGCGCTTGCTGGGCAGCAGCACCCACGTGCCAGCTGCCAGCGCTGTGGCACGGTGCCGGTCCCTCGCCAGCTCCCTGCTCTCCATCCTCATCCTTTCACGCTCGTGTCCGCGCCGAGAGGGCCGGCACGTCCCCGGAGCCGGAGGCACCTCCCCGGCCCCTTCACACAATGAGCACCAGCAGCAATTCCAGCTGCAAAGTTTGCTTTCCTTGACACACAGTTTACTTTCTCCATTCCCCCGCATCCCGCCCCTGCCACTTACCCCTCACTCCAAAAAGGCGCTCTCAAACAGGCTTAAGCTTTAAACAAATAAGGGTTTGGAAAGCAGCAGCCTGCTCCTGTTTCCCTCCCCACCGCCCCTGCTCTCTCCCCCCCCTGCCTCCACCTCGGAGCAAGGGCGCAAGCGGCGCTGGCAAGCGCCGCGCAGGCACAGAAAACAAACACGTGGAGCCGAGCCAGCTGTGAAGTTGGATTTGGCGCACGCTGCTCTGCTCGCGGGAGGAATAAAAGCACATGGGAGAAGGGGGAAGAGGAGGAAAGGGCAGAGTGAAAAGAGCTGGGGGAGCCCCAGCACCAAGGGAAGAGTGCGACGCATTAAAAACCCGGGCATGTACGTGAGGGTGCCGCTCTCGTGCTCTGCGTGGATGCAGCTCTTTTACATTTCCTGAGCTATTCAGCACCGTGCTCATCCCCCCCTTCCCTATAGCGTGTTTTTGCACACGCTTGCCTCCCTGCCATGTATATTCTTGATGCAGCAGGAGAAAAACAAATACGCTTTTACCCCCCGGGGCTCGCTCAGCCCGAGGGTTTCCTATCCCTGCTGCAGGGGGTCGGCCCCCGGTGCTGGGATCACCGACCCAACTTCCCCAAAGCCTCAGCGGAGATTACGTGCCTCGAGGGCACGCATTCACCCTAATCCTCATCTCACCAGCCTTTTTTTTTTTTCTTCCTTCCCCCCACCCCCCAACTGTCCCTTTCTGAAAGGGCTGCAGACAAAATATTCCTCCTCTTACACCCCAGCTCCCAGGGGACGTCTGCTGGGGCATTATTCGGCTCTCACCGGTATGATCCAGCCGTGGGAACGGCATTTGCAGGCTACCTACGGCCTCATGTCAACGCCGGAGCCACCCCAGCTTTCCTCCGTCTCTCTCCTCTCCCCGTCATCCCCGAGTGATGCTAAACAGGAGCCCGTGCACATTGCCTGGTTTGGGGTAGAGTCCAGCGATTCGACGTGGTTTGCCTGTGGTTTCCACCCAAAGCTGTAAGCCAGCCCTGGTTATTTTGGCAGGCCCATGGCTTGGAGGTGGTAAGGAAACCAGCAGCGGCCCAGCCTGGCCACTCGGCCCCCTGCAGGCAGATTTCCAGGGGTCTCATTACCTCCCCTGAAGCACAGCGAGGTCTTTCCCCTCCCCAGAACCGCCGCGAGCGCTTGTCCCTCAGCATCTCTCCAAACCACCGAGCTGACCACAAGACACGGTGCTTTGACATCGCCCCTCCTGCGAGCCATGTTAGGGATGTCTGGCCGCAGCCAAGGAATGCAACTTACCCTGGAGAAATCCCACAATTGCTTTTTTTCTCTCTGATTGGATTTTTGGGGTGCCAAAACGGCCGTGGATCACTGCAAATAAAGTCTTGCTTGAAACCGCGCAGCCCACTCCAATCGCTTTCTTTTGAGGGTTCACATTTTGGAAGACAAAGAGGGACAGCAACTCGGTCACGGAGGTTATGACTCCACATTTAACTTCATATTTTGGACAAAACATGGCCCTACCTTGTGCCTCAGCTTCCCGGGCTGAGGAAACAGGAATGGCAAACCCCAGGCGGTGCAAGCAGTACGTGCGTCAGGCTGCTTGGGATTCTCAGGTGCCAGACAGGTATGCGGTCTTATTATTTATCCTGCTTCCTGGTAGCCCCAGGATTTCTGGATTAGCAAAGTACAGATGTCAGCATCCTAGGGTTACAGCTTCATCAGCTGAACCAAGCAGGGAGGGGCAGGCTGATTACAACAAGGGGAAAGAAAAGAATTTGCACCACACACAAAATATTGCGGTTAAGGGAGACAACATCCAAGAGATTATTGACAACAGAGAACAGGATAATTCAGCGGGCCTCGTCAGACTAAACTTTCCGTAATCACAGACTCCGGGGAAAGTGTTTGTCAAGCAAACACTGCAGCGTTCAAACAACATTGAGCTACAAACATTCAGACAGCCGGCTGCCAAGAACTAAGCAAACAGGGAAGGAAGGAGCAGCAGCCGAGGCAACGTGCCACCGTGTGCCAGCGCCCCGTGGTCGGCTGTCGCAGCCCACCCGAGCCCATTGTGGAGCCAGGGGGCTGAGCTACAAGAGGAAGACCACCACTAGGTCAGCAGAACGAGAAGCAAGTCTCGCCTTCAAAATACTGTCAGAGAGCCAGGTAGGTGCGGGCAGAGCAGACTGAGGAGGCAAAGGAAACGTCTTTTAGTCGTGCAGTGAAGCATAGGAGGGAAACTTTGCTTCCCACTCACTCAAAAGCCTGCCCGTCGGTCAGTGCTCCCTATCCATGGTTCCACCCCGCCCCGACAGGTGAAACCCAATATCACAGATATTCATTAGCTCCAGATCAGGCCCCTCTTGGCAGCCTAGAAAGAAGCACGCAGGACACAAGGCATGTTTCAAGGCCAGCACTGGGCACATTGCTCCTGGTGACCACTGCGCCCACAGCCTTGCTGCTGTAGCCACCCCGTGGCACATCTGGGACCATCTGAGCTACGTGCAAGAGACCAAAAATTCACACATTGCTGCCACAGCTGCTGGGGAGAGGAAGCTTATGGTCTCCAGACCAAAGTTACTGACACCTTCTTTGGAGATGAAGGTCGTGGCTATGTTCAAGAGGTTTGTGGGGGGATTAGGGAAGTTATTTTCCCCTTATCTGGATGAAAGGGGGTTATGAGAGATTGGAGGGCTAGAGAGACTGCTGGTCCCCATGAAGAAAGATCTTTCAGGTTTAGCAGCCACGAACTATCTGCCTGGGTGTATACTACGGGACATTTATGCATTTTGTATCATCAGGGTGTTTATGCCATTGGTCCAAGTCTCCACACCATCAAACTGCCCAACACCACAGTTTGAGCCCTAGGGTTTTTAATCAGGAGGAGCATGACCTCCTCTGGAGACCTGACATAAGTGCTGCAAGAAAACATCTTAATGAAAAGATCCCGTGGCTTTAACTTTCCCTTCCCTGTATTCTCACCCTCAGCTACTGGGCAACATCCCTGGGGCAATTAAATCAGCAGCCCACGTACCGTGGCGGTATTTGTGGCCCAAGGCAGTCGCCTGTACAGCAGAATGTGCCTGTGTAGGCTTCACACCCTGCCATGCCCTCCAATGCCCCCCTGGCAGGGCTCCTCTGGCCCCAGGTGCTGAAGGACGAGGTGTTTCCAAAGCGTCTTGCACATCGTGAGGCCCCTTGATGGGAACAGCTGAAGCAGAGTTCAGCAGCATCCCAAATCCCACCAGGTGCTTCTGGCAGGGCAGGAAACGGCACAGCAGTCCTGACTCCCCATGGGGAGAAAGCTGATTTTGTTTTCTGAACAGCAACCACACCATTTCTGGACCCTTGTTGATAAACAAACGCAGATTTCTCATCCACTCTCTGTTTTCCAGCAGTAAGAACCTGGGGCTGCCGTCAGTCCTCAGTCACAAGAGCAAACTTTGGCTTGGGACTGTTCAGGTCACCTGGGCTACACAGCAAAAAGCAGCCAACATTTTAGGACTACAACTTTGGAGCTTCCCTGTGTGACAGAAGTGGAATGACAAAGGGTTAAAGCTGGTATAACCTCAAAACCGCTCTTTGCTTTCCAAAGCAAGAACATCTTTGGCAGGGTCCCCATCTGGGAAATGACATCCCTCCCTCCCCTCGCTTCCCCCTCTTCTCCCCCTGAACTCAGAACAAAGCATTGCACTGCCCAACATGTTCCTCGACTGGTTTCATCTTGGTCCAAATGCTTCTCGCGTTTTAACTCCTGCCAAAAAGAAATGCATTAAAAAATAATATAAAAAAAGGCATGTGTGGGGCAGGGGGAGAGGAAGCAGAGAGAGTAGAGGGAAGTCATTAAAACTGAATCTTGATTAGCTACCAGTGGTGGAGAAAGGAAACAGAGGGGAGAGGTTTTTCCCTTGTGATATGTCGTGTCATCTTGGGGCCAAAACCAACGGGCCCAGAGGAGACAAGACTTTTCCATGCAACCCTCCACCTAGGCCCAAACCTAACTTGCTTTGCCTGTCCAGACCGTCACCAGAAGCACCTTCTTCCTCAAAATGTTTTCATGTTTTCCTGCCTACCACTGGATACGTTTTTCACCTCTCCCATAGCTGCAGCTCTCCTGGATGGCAGAAAGGGGCACCCAGGGCTAGTGGAGACCAAATGCTCCTATCTTGTGCTGGTCCCTGGGCCACACTCTGAATATTTTACCCCCAAAAGGTTTTGCCACAAGGCCAAACCACCCCCTGAGACCTCATGGGAAGAAGGTTGGAGGACGCAGCCCAGCCAGCTGGCCTGTTTGGTGGCCTCTCTGCCTTCAGCGCCAAACACGAAGGCCTGGCCTCAGCAAAGCCACCGGGAGTCCTAGAGGAAGAGGGTTGTGTGTACTTTGAAGGTCAGCTGGATGGGCCAAAAGATGAGCCCCAGACGGCTTCAGGCTCCCAAACAGACACCCTCCAGCCAAAAACACAACAATCACATCAGTTAAAGAAGCGTTTAAGGAGAGGGGGAAAAAAAATCACCACAGAAAACGCAAGCCAGTTTGGACAGCCTGCGGATCCTGAAGCCGGGGACGCGCGGAGGATGTTTTTTTGTTCCCTCAGTACAAAAGCCCTCGGCTTCCCCTCCTCCTCCTCATTCCCGCATTTCCCCACTGGGGCTGTCAGAGACAGTTCAAGGCTCCTCAGCAGCCCGGGCAAAGCCAGCCCTGGCTGCCCCTGGAGCAGGGCCAGAGGGCGATCCCCCAGAGCCCCAGGCTGGCGCTGGAGGCTGCCGGGCCCTGCCGTGGTCAACACGTCAGGAGGGGGAGAGATTGACTCCTTTTCTTTAAGTATCTCGTTACTGGTATATTTTTAAACACAGCTGGTTGCAAATTTTTATTTTTTTTTTTTTCAGCAAAGCCATAAATAAATAAATACTTTAAGGAAACTTCCTGTGATCCGAGAACTTCACCTACTGCTCTAGCCTTTTGCAAGTGGCATTCCCTCTCTGGTATGTGTAAGCTCCACTTGCTGACGCTTTCCCTCCCATAAGGACCAAATCCACTGAACCATGGATAAAGTTTCAGGATTTCATTGCCTGCATTGTTTGGGATTTTAACAGCCGAGCACCCTCCTGACCAGCGTGCCGGTCTCGTTCTTGTCCCACCTGATGGCCTTCTATTTGTCTTGCAAAAGGTGGTGCCTTCTCTCAGGACCCAAAGATATCCCCCAGTCCTGTCTGCAAAACACTTCTCCCATTCCTTGTGAGGGTACCGCCCAGCACCCTGACCTGTCTTCCTCATACCAGATCATCCCATCCCTCATCAGCTCTCACTCCTCCATCCTTGTCAACTTCTTTTAGCGAGTAATCTGTTTCTACAGCTGTAAAAAAAAATAAATATTCAAAACCACCACCTGTCGTGACGTCCTACGTAAAATAGTAAGGATTACAACAACACCCACCACCTTCTATTAGCGATCTACTAAGGAAAGCAAACAGCCACCCACTTGAGAAGAAGTCTGACAGGGGAAGCAGCATTTCTCCCCCAGCCCTTCCCCTGTCCGCCAGACAAAGCCTGTTCAGCAGCGTCTGTGCAAGACTTGGCTGTTACGTAAATAGCAAATCATGTCTTGGAGCCAGCTGAGGAAAAAAAGGTCCCCAGCCCGAGGCCCTGCACACAGAGCAATGGAAGTGCTTGCCCCCAAAAGGATGGCTTTCCACAGCGCTTCTCGTTTGAGCAGGATGGAGCCCATTAAACCCAGAGAAAGATGGCTCGGAGCTCCAGGCCTCCTCACCCCAACGCTCAGCCACTTCTCCTAGCCCAAAAAAGGAAACAAATCCACGACCAAATTGCTTCCAATATTTTTTTTTTTCCAAGCTATTGTTATGTGACTGCATTTGGAAGTAAGAGAGAAAAAACAAATGCATGACTGTGGTCAATGTCTGTGCTAGAATAGGGGAAGAAAAAAAAAAAATAGACCAAAAAACCAATGACCCAATCCTTGCTTTATGTGCTTAGTCACTTTTGGAGAGGACTGTACCCAGGGAGGAGACCGGGCAGAAGCAGTGACACACCATAACCAGCCACCAGGCCCTGGGGGGCTGGCAATGGGAGATGCAGAGCAGGCAGGAATCTAGCATCCATTTCTTAATGTACGCCGATGAGCACAAGAAATTCTTGAAAGATGCGGCCTCTGGTATTTGCTCAGTTGTCTATCAGGGAAAAAGAAACAAAACTCTTTGGGTCTTCCAAAGATCCTCACGTTACCTGTCCAGTAAAGGAAAATAGGGAACATTCGAGTCTCTTATTTTACAGATGTTCTTTTAAGACAACAGCATTAGGTACTCTACAAAACTGCAATAAAAAGACATCCTCTGCCTCAAAGAATGCCTCTCTAATTGCTTACAGAGCCTGTCAACGCCTTCTTTGAGAAGGGAAGTCTGTGACTGTCCCATAGCACCAAATACCCCTAGAAAAAACTTTCACTGTTCTGTGCAAAGTCATCTGTAGACCAGCTCAGTACCTACCCCAACACCATCCCCTCCAAAGTACACTATATACCGTCACTTGCTACAGACCACACAGGCAATGTGAGAATTGAGAAGGAAGAAAGACTTTTTCCTCACTCTTTAGCAACTGGGCAAACTCGTCCATACAAGGGAAATCCAATCTCAGACATATCAGTATGGAAAACATTGATCATTTGTTATCTTGCAAAATGCCATAAACTCTTTTAGGATGAGAAGTACCCCTCAGTTTTGAGGAAGTGCTGCTCCACGATTTCAAGTCCTGTTGGGCATCTGCCATGCCCTGTTCTGGGATGGATAAAGCAAACCACTCTCAGGTAGTCACATCTACAACACGCTTCAGGATTTAAGTCTCTCATGAAAGAGATAAGCTATCTAAACATGAAGTGTAACAACGGGACAAAAAGCAGCTTCCAGCACTCCCTCTACAAGCCTAATAGGGAAACGATGATAATTTCCCTCTGTGCTTCTCGCCAGCTGAAGTCTGTCTGTTTTCCAGCCCTCCCTGCCCTGCCGATAACAAACATCTGGTAGGGGCGTCCTCCCTCGTGCAAGAGGGGAACAGACCCCTCGCAGCCTCTGGGGCTCTGTACCTCAGCAAAGCCCCTGGGGAGCCCCTGCTATAAAAGCCACAGAGAAACCTCTGCCAGCTTTCTCTATTGACTACAGAAGTGTTACATGGAAAACGATTTATTTATTTATTTATTTATTTTACAGCCCCCAATAAGGGCCTCAGTAGTTAAGGAGACCTTCAGGAACAGCACGCGAGGAGTCTGTGGTGGAGGCGATCCCTCGAAGGCCACCCCAGGCGTGACTTTCCAATGCTCTCTATTTTAGGATCTGCCTTCCTATCCCTTATCTACCAGCAGCTTTTACTTATCGACTGCTTCAGCAGAAAGCCCTGGAGGCTCCAGGCTGCAGGCTCCCTGCCAAGGCTGCCTTGCTATGGCTCAGAGATGTCCTGCTGAGGCCTCCTGGCCTGCCACACGCCGTGTCTGCCAGCCTTGCTGAGCCTCTCCTCCGGCCACCTGAAGGGAGCTGGGTCCACACAAACACCTCCAGGCCCAGCGTCAGGAGATCTGAAATGCTGATAAGTTCACCTCTGGACCCCTGGGCCCCAATCTGCGGGTAATGAGGGGAAGGAGGGAAGCGGAGCCATGGCTCCCCTTTCCAGGGAGGCTGGTCTGTCTCCAAGAGCGGCCTCTGGGGAGGCTGCAGCCTTGCCTGCCTGGGCAAGGGCTCCCCAAACCCGCTCCGACACGCCAGCGCCCTGCGCTCGCCTCGGGTCGCGCTCCAGCAGCGCGGAGGCACCGCCAGCGGTGCCTTATCAGCCCTCCCCAGAACAAGTAAGGACAGGGGCGCTCGGGATATGGCCCAACAAGCCTTGCTCGGCCCCAACACAGGGACCTCAGGCAGAAGAGGGTGAATTGAAGCCAGGAAATTGGGAAGGAGGGAGGCATGAGGGCCCAGCAGCAGCCCCCACATCCTTTAGGAGGCAGCACGTGCTTGGGGAACGGGCGCGCGTTCGCAGGACCCACTGTAATCCCAGTATCATTTCCCATTGCCAAGTCCGAGAAGAAAGCAGAACTGAGAGGGATGCGTATGCTGGGAAGAAGAGAGATGTTATTTTCACTAAGCATGAGGAGAGATGGGTGGCACAACCCTTTTTTTTTTTTTTTTTTTTTTTTTTTTTTCTACCCCCCCCCACAGCATCCTGGGCTACCTGCACCAAGCAGGAGCTGAACATCCAGACACCCAGCATGTCCCCAGCCCAATGTTCAACGTGGTCGGGAGCTCTCAGGAAGAGCAGCTCTTTTATTCCTCATCCCTCCTCCTGCACCTCCCTGCAACACACGGTATTTATGTGCTGACTGCAGATTAGCAAGCAGCGCGTCCTCTTGCATCTGGGCTGCAGCATGTGGGCTTGGCCTTGGCAGTGTCTGCTAGAGCTCATCCTTGGCTCGTGTGCTAAAATTAAGTGCCTCCAGAGCAGGAGGAGCACGGTCCCAGACCCCTGGAGAAAGAAGGCACGCGGTATTTATGCAGCGAGACCGTTTTGCTCGCAGCACGCACTTTCATTACGCTGGCTCCCCGCTCTCCCAGCTATCCTTCAAAGCACCACACCACAACCAAAAACCAGCTGACAGGAGAGAACCGAAGTCATTCCCTTCCCCTCAGCCACCAAGTCCTGCTGGGGCAAGACACTACCAACAACACCTGCGGTGCCAGGAGCCCCAGCTGGACAACCACTCACTGGAGCCACCATCCTTCGTTGACTGATGCAAGGGCTAATGAAGATGAAACTCTGCTATGGACAACTCTCAGCTGAAGAGAGCTCTGAGGCAAAATATCCCCAGTGATGCTCTTCTGAAGAGCAGGGCAAGGTGGAGGATGCAGCACAGGGCTGGGTATCAGGCAACAGTGTCCATAGTAAGCTCCAGCCCCAACGTGCCGAGTGATCTCAAGGCACACAAGTCCTTCTTCATCCTTTATTTTCATCTCTGGTCCTGCTTTTGTCTTGCTGTTTCAACAGCATCTAACGTGGCTGGGTCCCCGTCTCAGTTAAACCTTGTAGACACTACTACAATACAAATAATAATTTAGGTTTTGGAATACAGTGGTGGCGTGGCAGACCTTCCTCAGGCCTTTGCCCAGGGAGCCAGTGTTAAGAAACCTCTACTTATCTTCAATGCTTTGGCTACGCACAAACTGGGTTACGCTCAGATTTTTGTGGCTGCTGAAATCCGTGCTTGTTTGCTTGGTCACTCGTTTGGGAAATTTTTGGGAAGGTGGTTCTTTGAAGTGGCTCGGATGTTAGGGGTGTCCAAAGTTATCCCAGGGGAGGCAGATTAGAGGGCAGAGAGCAGGCGAGGTGGTCAGGCATCAATGATAAACATGGACTTGCCACTTTGCTCTTGACATTGTCCACTTTGTGCTTCTTCTCCCTCCACCCCAAATCTGCAGCCAGGCAATCATGAGGAAAACCCTACCACTGTACAAACAGCACGTATGTTCCTGCTTAACCTAGTGTGTTAACACAAATAGTTGACCCTTGCTTGCACAAAAGCCAGCAGACTCCATGAGGCAGTCAGCAGGGTCCCACAGCTTGTGCTGTGTGTTTGTGGAGCCCACGGGCTGCACGGTCACCGAGCATGGCTGACCACCAACCTGAGACCTTCTCCCTCTCTGCTGGCTGGGCAGAAGTCTCCAACAGGACCTGGAGCTCAGGTGCCAAGGCACTAAGCTACTCGTGCAATGTTCACCACTGCTGAGGTGGTGCAAGAGGGGCAAGGTCCTCCAAAGCAAGTCAGCCTTGCGCTGCCTCACACTCTTCCTCTACACCATTAGGTCAAGTGCTCAGGCACAGGTTGGCACACGAGATCTACTCCTCGCCTCCTCTGAAGCAAAGATCTCTCTTCTTAAGGCCAGCTCCAGCTTTGGACGTGTCCCTGGTGATGATGGACACATCTAGAGCAGCTTCATGCCTCTCTTAGGAGCCCTCTGTGCTCCGTCTTCTCACAGCCCTGACTCACCCCACAAGCATCAGGCTCCAGAGGTGCCCAAGAGCTACACGCCAGATGTCCAGCTTGGCCAGCTGAGGGGTAAGGAAGTCCCCACGGGGATGCAAAGGCTGGCAGAAACTCTCCACCGTGCCATTAAGTCACGCCAGGTGCTCCTGAAAAATCCCACCCAGTGCGTTTCTGAAAACATCTCCTGACACCGTGACTCGAACCCACCCCTTCAACCTGACAGTGCTTGGGTTTGTTCAACAAGCAGCTTTCGGTGAGGGGGGAAAAACAACAAATAAATCACATTCACCATCAGCTTAGATTCAGGGGGGCCAAAGGAATCGCTCAGGCACAGCAGCGGGCTCTGAAGAAGCGGGGCCAGCTCGTCCCTTTTACCACCCACGGCCAAGAAACGTGCAAGCAAGCACCACCTTCCTGCCCCAGAGGGGACTGCCATCCAGCAGAGGGCTGGAGCCACGAGAAGGCTCCACGTCAGCTACAGCCCAGGGAGCAACTTGGGACAGAAGGCGCTAGCTGAAGTAAATTATTATTCAGCATCCAGAACGCCATTGGCTTCCAAATAATTGTCTATTTGTGTGCGTGCATGCACAAGAATCCTCGTTCCGTGGTCTCTGCCAGCATATTCCCAGTACTGCCACTCTCCGGGGACAAGGCCCATACTTGTATTCAATCTTGGTGTTGGATCTCGAACACTAAACTTTCAGATTTTGTTTTAAAAAACATTTTCTCTGGCAACCGGGCTGTTAATGGATTTGATGTTTTTGCTCTTGCCTCCTACCTACCTTTAAAAGCTTGGCACCAGAGGGCTTCTTTGAAGATAAGGCCAAATTTGCAATTTAAGGGGTGGAACTTCATAAAGCTAGACACGGAGGGATGGAGAGGAGGAGGGAAAAAAAAAAAAAAAAAAAAAAAAAAACAGGAGCCACTTTGCTTGTCGAGATACACACTGTACAGTAGTACATAAGACTACAATGGCCTCTCTGTACCACCGCTGGCTGCAGCCATAAATTTGCTGCAGCTGCAGGGCTGCTACCTACGCTAGGCTCCCCACGGGTCCTGCTCAGCGAGCGGCTCCTCTCCAGCCGGACAGCCAGCCTGCCCCCAGAGCAAAACCAGAGCCCACATCCACCCCGCACGCACGGGTGGACGTCCCCTGAGGCGACCGCAGCAGCTGAAACCCACGGCGGTCCTAATCCAAGAGGGTTTTTGTGGCAGCCAGCAAAGCCACGGCCTCTGCGGATCTCCAGCAGCCCTACCCTCGGCACCACAAGGAGGCAGGGAAGCGCCGCTCTCAGGTTGTGCAGGTGGAGAACTGAGGAAACTTGCCCTAAGCCGGGGGGGAATCGGGATGCAAAGAACCAAAGCCAGCTCTCCTGCCCTAAAAGGCTGGCATCACTGAGCCGGGTAGCTGCTCTTCCTCAAAGTAGCACAATAAGTGAGAGTGACATTACCAAAGGAAGCTGCTTTTTGCATATAAATGGTATATTTCAGGCCAGTGCACCCACATTTGAGGTTTATTTCTCAAACACTACCTCAGTAGGTTTGCTTCTGCACAAGCTTTCTTTACCACACCAAGCCCAACATTGAGCTCTGCCTCACCTGTCCTCTGTTAGTTAGGCAATAAAACAAAAAGCAACCTCCCTGTGATACCTGAAAGCTGCCAACGCAACTCTGACAGGGACCTTCACACCCTTTTTCTCTCCACTTTTAGGATTTAAGGGACAGAAGAGCCCGATGCACAGCCTTTAGACACAGAAGCTTGTTCAGACTCGCTGGCATGGCAGGCAGCAAACCCATCCTTGCACTTGGCAGGGCTGTGGGGCCACAGCTCTGCACAAGTGCAGGACTGGCTGGCTAATCCCTTTTCCAACCAGCGCAGACCTTGCAGAGCAAAAATGGCATCGCCATCACGGGGCTCGGGGTGAAAGACTCGCTCCCTCTGCCAGGAGCAGGAGCTCACAGAAGGTGCCCGCTTTCCAGGCCACCATCTGGCTCTCACAGACACACACCACGGCCCCAAACCTCTTGTGATCCCCACGGCAGCGGGTTTTCATAGCAGCAACACGCTGCTGCGTGGTTTGGACGATGCCCAGCCAGCCTCCGACCCGCTGCACGGGCACAAGGTGCAGTCGCCAGCCCCACGTCTGAGGGGAGCTCGGGGAAAGTTTTGGCCACAGGGCTGCAGCATCCCCGGAGCAGCCGAGCTGAAAGGGAGGGTAAAATTTGGCTCTCACCTCTGCGCTGGCACGCTGCCCACAAAGAGGGCGAAGAAGCTCAAGCACGTCCCACACGCTCCCCGAAGCACATTTTCCTCCATCAGTCCCGGCAGAGCCAAAATAAATTGGCACTGGCTCCTGCTCGAGCCCTCCTGTAATGCACAAGAGCAGCCCGAGAGCCCCTCTCAGCCACTGAGCCTCCTCTGTGCCAGGTGCTCTGCTAACAACTCCATCAGGCACAGCTGAGCCCCTCAGCCTGCTTGTCCTCTTGCAGGGAAGAAAAGGGGCCCTTTTAATAAAAGGAGCATGCAGGCTCCTCAGGGCAGGGATCTGTCGTTCCCTGTTTACGTACAAAACCCTGCACTGCCCGCGGCAGCTTCAGCACCGCAGGCTTTTCCCCTACAACAAACAACTCTCCGAGCTCCTCCGCTTCCACCGTGCTCCAGCCCCTTTTGTCTCTGCTGTGCTGCTGGAGCCCACCCCACGCTCCTGTGGAGAGCAGATTTGAAGGAGCCTTGCGCGCAAATGTGCGTGCAAAGCAAATTTTGGAGGCTTCCCGTCCTGCGAGCGCTGCGCTCAGCCAAGGGAGCAGCGGGAACAATGCCGTGGGATTCAGGGCCAAGAAGGACTGAACCAGGCATCAGGAAGTCAGGAAAGATGTTTGCGATGCATTTGGTCGAACAGTTGCTCAAAAATACATTTAGGAGAAAAAAAAAATAAAAAATGGAAGCCGGTCTTCACCGGGACCTGCAATCCCTTTATTCATTACCCTGCAAATTGTCCTTGTGGCCTAGGAGCTGGAATACTTAACAACCTTTTAAGCTGAGCCTTGACCACAGGAGCACCAAAGTACACAGCAGCAGGTTTTTCCCTCAGGATGTTTTCAGTCTAACCAGAAACAGGAAGTCTCTGAAGGTTTTGCAAGAGAGCTTCTGCGTTGTGGGATACCCCATCCCAGCAGCAGACTTTGCAGGGCAGAGCTCCTAGCCTGGGAGGCTATGGTTTAAACCAAGAGGTTTGCAATCCCTGGTCCACAAGACGCAAGCAGTAACACATCAAAATACCCTTGCACGTCAAAGAAGTCCAGGGGAATTGCTCCTCATACATCTGAGGCACACAGTTTCGGGCACTAAAATGACCAGCTGACCATTATTTATTGCCCAAGAAACTTGTGTTAACCCAGAGTTACTCTGGCCTACTGCTGCTGGGACTTTTTGAGGGCTGAGTGATTGAGACTTACCAACCTGGTAGGTAAGGGGCCCTTTGGGAGATGGCCTGTCTCCACCTGCACACAGGGAAAGATTTTGGAGGTGCAGAGGAGCATGGCCAAGCTCGTGTCCCCTGGTGTGTCTGAGCTCTGCCCTGAGACACAAGGGACACTGCTCTTGATGGCAATTTGGGTGGCAACTCACCCCACCTGCACAGGGTTCAGCCCCATTTCCTGCAGGGGGAAACTGAGGCACGGGGCTATGAGGGAAATTGTTTAAGCTCATGCAACGCATGTGCATTGGTCACAGTCCTGACAGCTCAACATCCAAACCTCTGTGTCCACCTGAAGGTTGTCTCTCCTCCCCTGTCGCTCATACCTTGCCTGGTATTTTAGTCAAGCATGGTCAGCCAGTAAGGAAGGAGAGAAACAATAAAATATCAGGTCTGCTCTAAACAGATTAGCTTTCTTAACTGAGGGAAGGAAGTGTCCCCTCAGCATCTCTGGAAAGAGTGGGGACAGAGCAGGCTGCTCACTTCCCAACCCCACCTGCACTGGGCAATAATTCACCTGTCCTTGAAAAGAGCAAAACTCCAAACTGAGAGTCTCACACCCAACTGGCTGGGAAGGCCTCTGCAAACACCAGGCACCCAGCTTCACTTTGCAGTGGTGAAGAGCCTCTCATCCTGTACTTACTGGGAATATCGTGTCAGTACATGATACAAAAAAGCTATATTTTCCAGACCACAGGGCTACAGAGCATCCATAAGACTCACATGCCAGTTTGTAGCACATATATTCACCTGTAAAAGTTCTCCTTTGCACCAAGCAGAGAAGAGATGTTTGTGGTGTCAGCTGTTTGTGCTGGGATCTCTCTCAAAGAAAGGTGTCATGGGTGTGCATGTATGTACGAGAGAGAGGAGAAATTGAACTTATTTCCAAATCTGCACAGGACCCTTGTGCACTCTTCAGATGAACCTGCCTCATTTTCCCCAGCGGGGAGGACTGCTCCCTACCTGACTCCAACCCTCACAGCAAACACCTCTTGTCTGTGTTGTAGTGTGGGATGAGCCTCTGTAATTGTAGCTGGGAGGGGGTGGGAGGGTTTAAAAAAGTACATAGAACAAAACTCCATTTATTTCTTGTCAGAGAATATCACTCACTCAGCAGGGAGCTCACAGCTCTCCCTAATTGTCCTATTTACTTTAGAAGGTCCCAAGATGACTCCCATTAGCGAGGGAAGTTATTTCACCTTCATTTCTTTAGGTCACTTAAATAAACAGAACAAATCTTCATTGCAAACCCGTGAAATGTTTCTGCTGAAGTCCTTGCCAGAGCCATAAACCTCAATATCCAACCCACTGAAAAAACCACGTGCATGTATGTATTTATGCATATATATGTAGGAGCCCTCCTTCAAACGTAGGCACACTGAGGCAGTTCAAAACAAGAAAACAAAGTTAAAGCCCTACTCGCAAAAGCACCCACATTCTTCTAATATTTTCCACGATAGTTTTTTAGCCCATGGGAAAATAAACTTTAATGGCAGATTGCGAATTAACGTACCCAAAAGATACTGTGGTAGGGATATAGAAATTAGAACTGGACACCAAGGAAATCAAACAATTTAAGACACGCCTGGAATTACGGGCGGGCACACAGTGTGTGTGGAAGCCTGTTATCCCACTTGCATAATGCTGCAGAGAGGTCAAGAGAGTTTCTTTAAAACAAACAAGGACAAAAAAACCCTTTAATAGACCTGAACTGCCTTTCCCACAATGCCAGTGAAATCACACTCAGGGTGCCAGAATTAGCCGAGGAAGCGCTCAAAGACAGCAGATTTCTATTAAATACCTTTTGCCAGCTGGAGGTATTGGGAAAAGCCCCTTGTTACTTTTCAAAGTAATGATTAGCATATGCAGAGCACTGGGAAAAGTCTCATTTGGACACGGCTACAAATGCTGCATCCCACTTTGTCCCCAGCACATTTGCGATTTGCAGCCACCACCGAGACCTGCCAAAGCTCCAGCACCAGCAGCAAGGCACACACGCACGACTCCTCCAGCATCCCGCCGCAGAGCAGAAAGTCACTTCCCCCAACCCAAATCGCGCCTCGTCCTTGCACCAGCGATAAAAATCTACCGTTGCACAAGAGAAGGACTGAAATTTTGCTCACAGATTACCCACCCACGCTCGTCTTTGCAGGAGCAAAGCCCCTTCACACAGCACAAACCAAAGTGTATTTGGTTGTGTTTGCAGGGGCCGCGACTTGCCTGCAAACTCCCATCTGCTTTTGACAAGAGCTGGAGCAACAGGAGACGAAAACATTTTCTTTTTTTTTTTTTTTGCACAGCTCTTTTCCTTCTCCCTCTCTCCACCGCACTCCTCGGCCAGCCGGTGGCGAGGACAGGGAGATGTCGTGGACCAAGCCTTAGGGGAAGTTTTAAGCAAAGCGCCGGAGCACCGCGGCGTGGATGTGCTCCGGGCCCTCCATTAACGCCGCCTGGCCGAGGAGGAAGGGCTGGGGGAGGCTGACCCGCTCCCCAAATCCCACCTGCCCCAGCACAAACCCAAACCCCGCACAGGCTGGGGCCGGCGGGACATCGCTCTTCTCTTGTCACCTCCTTGGCGCGCCCGCTGACCCCTTCCCGGCATCCCGACGGCAACTTCCCCAACTCCGGCACAAAGCCGGGGGGCTGAGGAGGGGGAAAGCCCCTCGCCCCTTTGGCTGGACGCCCCCCTGGCCCGCTCCCCTCCGCTTCACTCACCGGGGGCTCCGGCCCAGCAGGCGGGGGGAACGCGACCGTGCCCGAAATTGAGCGAAGCAACAAAGAGGCTTAACTCCAGGAGCTGGCAACTTCCAGGCCGGATCTGCGGGGAATTCAGCACACACACACAGAGAAAAGAAAAATAGTAATAATAAAAAGAGGAAAAAAAAAAAAAAGAGAGAGAGAGAGAAAGGAAAAAAAGCCTGTTTTGGGGGGAAAAAGGGAGGGGAAGGTGGGGGCCCTTGACTTGGGGGTTGCCGGCGGTGTTTTGCGGCTGGTTATATGCGGAGCTGAGGCACGGCGGGGAGAGCAGCGCGGGTGGAGGAGGAGGAGGAGGAGGAGAAGGAGGAGGAGGAGGAGGAGGAGGAGGAGGGAAGGGGAGCGAGGACGCGGGGAGCCAGACCCTCCATACGGGAGACGGCTTTTGGATGACTGAACTCCCAAACAATTCCCTGCTCCGGCTACTCCTGCCCCAGCGCCTCTCCCTCCTCCCCTCCCCCTGAGGAGGAGGAGGGATGAAGAGGAGGAGCCAGAGGAGGGAGAAAACACAAAATTCAACTCCCTTCCCCAAAAAGCAAGGCAGCGGCCGCTTGTTCACCCTCACACACACACACACACCCAGCAATAACAATAACCAGCATCATCTGGCCGCTGCCTACCCCGAAGGGAGGCCGCCGGCACCCACGGGGCTGCTGCCCGCTCGGCTGCCGCGCTCCCCCCGGCAGGCGGAAGCGGGAAAGTTGGGCCGAAAAGTTTGGCCTGACAAGGAGGGAGGCCACCGTGGCGGCTAGGGCAACAACGGGGTGGCCAGCGGGATGGTGGCGGCAGGGCCATGGCTCCCCCAGGCCCGGAGGGGAGATGGCCGCCAGAGCTCACCACACAGAGCGGCTGCCTCGGCATGGGGTCGGGAGGGACGGGCAGTGCCACCGTGGGCATCAGGGACTGAGGGGTTTGGGGTTGTAGGAGGAGATGTTCAGGCTGTGAGAGCCTCTGGGGGTGGATATCACATGAGGTGTTGTGGTAGACCTTCTGATTGACCTCATCGCCCTGTAGGGACCACGTTGGGAAAGTTGTGTGGAAGTTTCGCCAAGCACCTGTTGAAATTCAAGGGGTCGGACGGCTTTCCTACGGGTCTGCCAGCTCAGCAGCAGGCACCCGCCAGAGGTACCTATGAGCAACCGTGCCCCGGCATGCCCTGACCCGCAGCCTCACAAGCCGGGCAGCTTCTTCAGCCATCCCTGCTCTTTCTGGCAAACCTGCCAACACCGAGCCATGCCAGGTTTCTGTGTTATGCTCAGCTCTGCGTGTTGCATGTCTGCAGGAGAGTTAGATCCTTCCTCCAGGCTCTGGTGATGGCTTGCAGGGTGCGACTGGGCAAGTCCTGGTCGACACTGCGTGCCTCAGTTTCCCCAGTTGTGTGAATGGAGTTCAAACATCTCCATCGCTGCCTCGCAGACCAGTTTCCTCCACAAATTAACCCTCAAATACAGCTTCTCTGAAGGGGACGTGGAGAAAAGTGAGACAAGAAGAAGACTTTTTCTTCCAACCATCCCCCCTGGCAAGTGCTTACCCTTGGGTAAATCATTTCAGGCACAAATCTTCAAAAAAGGCAAAGACACCAATCCCTGCGATTAAACCAAACCAGCTCCTGCTCCCTGCCTCCCTCCACTCCAAAGGATGTATATGTGCCCAACAACACACAAGCTAGTAAAATTACCCCAGAGGTGCTGGGAAATCCTTTAAAAGTCCTGCAATAAAGACAAGTTTGAAACAAATCTGCTGCCGCTGCAAGGTCAGACTAGGACTGTTTACGAACTATGAACAGGTTTCTCACACCTTTGCCATGCACAGGGCATAGATGATACGCGTGATACAGTTTTTAAATCTGATTTTTGTTGTTGATGTTGTTTCTGCTTGGTTTTGAGTTTCTCATTTCCACAGTTTATGACGGAAAATTTCAAAACTGATTCGTCTGCAGGGTTTCTGGAGTTCCAAGGAAATATGTGCTGATGGCTCCTCGACTTGCACATGAATGGGCAGGCTTACCAAGTTGAACACAAACTTCCTTCCTCCCCAGCATTAACTTTGCTGTCCAATTATCTTTTAAAGATCTGTTTCCCAGAGTCCAAGCTTTTTCTTTTCATTGCCCAGCAACACAGCCCTTAGGTGCTAAATCCATATGTAGACACCTCACTAAGTGGGCTAATTTTTACAAGTGCTGAGACCTCTAGCACCTGCCTTATCTGAAAAGCAGCGGTTTCCTAATTTAGAGCAGTCGTAAACTGTCCTAAATTAAAACAGGAATTGAATTAGCCCTGACGAGTTTTAGGCTTACAGAGGTGGGAAGAAAGAGGTGAGGGAGAAGAATTAAAGCTACCCCGTGCAAAGAAGTGCCCTGGGGCTTGTTTCGTGCTAGGAAAAAAAAAAAAAAAAAAAAAAAAAAGGCCAGGATTGCGGCCCCACAGGATTGCATTCCCTGTTTATCCACAGGGAGGAGGAAACGTGGGGTGCAGCAGCACCCTTCATTTACTATTCTTCCCACATCACTCTAAGAAATGCCTTGGGGATGAAGTAGGAAGCTAGTTCATGCAGCCATGCCCCCTGTGCACCCACAGACAAGCTCACCGGCTCTAGGCTGGCACCCCTTTACTAAAAAACCACCCACCAGAACTGCCCTCAGGTTGTCATTGACCTGACTGAAGTTCAAAGCAGCAATAAAGCCAAAAACTCCTCCTTTAGCCCCATTCTGTAGGGTTTAAGGAAGCTTTTACCATGGGCAAGCTGCGGCTGGGGGGGACCCGTCCCCCTCGGGAGGTGCCGGAGCATCCCGATCCTTGGCCCCAGCCCTCTGCGATCCCAGGCAAAATTCCCACTGCTGCTGCTGTCGGATGCAAAGGCTCCTCCTCGGGGCCGCAGGAGCTCCAGCTGTTTGACATTGTGCGGAGCAAGGCGGGGGGCACCGAGGGACTCCGCATGAAAGGGCGAGCTCAAAGGAAACCGGACCCTGGCATGTCGGCACGATACGCAGTGGGTAACAGGCTCAGTTAAATTTGCTCATTCAGCCAGCTAAGAGGGAGAGTTTTCTCATCCGCCCTGCTATGTTTAATTCATCCACACATGCCTCCCAATTATGGACGGAGCAATAAACAGACGGGGATGCTGGGGGTGGGGGAGAGACGGGCAGCCCCCAGCCCCCAAACCTGGGCTCCCCGAAAAATGGTGACCTGCACGCTGCTGTCCTGGCTGTTTTCCTGGGGAAATCAGCACTACTAACTCTGACTCTCTGTAAATTTTAGCCCAAATTTGTGCCTCTCTCAATGTGTATTTCAGAAATACACATTGCAGGAGGTGTGTGCACAGTGATGCTTCCAGATGTCCAGGCCCAGCCTTTGAGTCAAGTGAAACTCCCAGCAAAAATCCGTGCAGCATTCCTGCCTCCATCGAGGCTCCTGGACTTGCCCCCAGGTTTTTCTGTTCCCACAGGAGGCATTGGGCCATGGAGCCAAAGGCAAGGTGCAGCAAGCCCCCCTCAAAGCCATGTGGCTGCCTTGTAGGGAATTCATGGTGAGTCTGATGAGAGAGGACAAGAAAGTGGCAAGGATGCATCTCCAGGAGCTGGCCGGTCTGAGGGCAGCAGCCTCCAACCCAAGTGGGGAAGAAAATGGGAAGCCCCTGGTTCAAAGGGGTTTCAGCATGAGTTTTGCTTTGTTTACCCTCTTGTAAAGCTATTTGTTACTTCGATAATCCATAGGAAATGGGATCATTTCTCTCCCAGCTTGTCAAATTAAATAAACAAATAAAACCTTGTTTGGCTGGTGAACAGCTTAGAAAGGAAAGTGTATTTGTACAGGGATTCAGGATCTAAGTATCTTGCAGGGGCAGAAGATTAAGAAAGTAATCAGAGAAAGAAAGAAGGAAGCGATTCAGTCATCAAAACTCAAGAGAGCCAAATTAAAGAGGGGGGTGGGACGGGATGACAAGAGATAGGGCCTGGCTATATTAGGAAATCTGTGCGGGAGTAAACTCAACCAGCCTGAGGTCAGTTTAGTTTCACCACTAGGGCCCGAGTCAGGGACTTAGACTTGCTTGTGAGAAGCTCGCCCTGAAGTCGGACAGAGATGTCCCACTTTGGCTGAGAGGTTATTTCAGAATACGTGTGTGGTGTAATTCTTGTAACCTGAAGGGTAAACTGGTGGTAGATCTGCCTGGTTTCGGGTAGGGGCTGGCAACAGGGTGGTTTTATCAGTACAGTCCCTATTTCAGACACTGTAAAACCAGCATATAAGAAAGATTCCCCCAGAAATGTGTCATTCTCCTTTTGCACAGTGAAAGTTATATTGGTATAAAATGTGTTACATGTAGGTATAGCTGTGCCTACACTCCTGGTGTCGCATTATATGCATAATGGGGACTTTCTAAAGAAGTATCATTCTGTTAGTGGTCGGCTCATTGATACAAAATATTTGGACTCCAGGGCTTCCAGGTCTATGAGATGGTCAAGTTCATGTTCATTTGTCTCCTTGTCTTAAAAAGTTCAGGAATCTACAGTTGGAGAGATCATCTTGTGTTTGGGGAGTGCTTTACAATGCCATTAAGCATTTTAGGTGGGGGACAGGGTCTTTAAGCAAAGCCTTTGCTAATTGGAAATAATCCCGTGCAAAAGGCAAAACTTTTTGCTTGAGTAAGGAGCTCAAACACCCTAAGTAAACAGCCTTTTTTCCCCCTGAGATCCTGCTTTCCAATGCAGGATCGTGCCAATGCAGCCACGTTTATGATCATGACCACAGAGCAGTATGGGAAGTCCTGAGCATGGACACAGGAGCACCACGAACCTGGTGTGTGCAGAAAGAGCTCACGCTGATTCTTCAACACCTGCCCTCCTGCCTGTGGCTTCATCACCAAAATCCACCTCAGAGTTATAAGCCTGATGGGACAGAACATAAAATCAAGGCCGTGCATTTCCTCTTTTGCTGGGACAGTGATGCAAAAAAGCAGTTCCTTCTCATGCCAGAGGAACCACTTTTTTTTCTCTGTGGAGATGCTGCGTGGAAATCTGGTGCTACCATATAGTCAATAGGAGTCTTATTCCCATCACTACAGGGTTTAGGATTTCACACTTTTTACTGATTCCCTTAATCTGAAGTAAGTCTTTTGGGGTTTACAGACATCAACAGCCAAGATACGGAGGCATCCTAAAGGTGTTCCGGGTTAATGCTGAAGGCTGAAAAGACCCCTTTAGCTGGGGTGCAGTCCCCGAGTAATTACACTGATGATAAATAGCTACCTGTCATGTCTATCAGCAAGGGAGCTTACATTTTAAGGCATGCAGATCTCCTTTACATCACATTCTCTCTTTGTGGCAGTCGGTCTATTCACCTATTATTTACCCGTAATCTCTCCTCCTCCACCGCTTCCCCACACACCTGTTGCCTTGCCTTCCTTCTTTTTCATCACCTGTGCCTTGTTCTGCCCCTTAGAAGAGCCCTCCAAAAAGTCCTCATCCCCGCCAGCCCCCTGTCTGTCCCCGTGCCCCCACCCTGCCATCACCTGCATCCCCAGTGTGAAATCCATCCGGATTGACCCTGCACGGAGTACTTTTGAGCCGGGTCAGGCTCGCTAGGGCATGCAGTGCTGATAAAAGGCAGCTCTGATGGGCTCTGTCAGGGATCCCGGAGAAACAGCCTGGAAAAAAATCTGTGAGCCCACAGCCCAGCCTGGAGATGACAAGGCATGTGGGGAAGCACCCGTAGTGCAGGTGGGTCCTACTCGGCTAGCCCCTAGTCCTTCGAGGACAACTCCCCTCTCCTGGAGCCCCCCCTGGCCAGGGGAGGTTCCTCACCTCTCAAGGAACGTCAGAGATGCCACCCTTCATAAGCTGATCTTGTGCAGCCGTGTCCCTGCAACTAGCCAAACCTGCGGAGCCCGCAAGAGACTGCCCTAGGAGAGGGGTGCTCCGTGGTGTGCTCTTGTCCAGCTCAGACAGAGGCATCTCCTAAAATATCATTGTGGTACCGACCTGCCTTTCTATCTTTGTTCATTATTCCTGGAGTGACCCTTTCATACCACCCTCAGCAATATCCCAGCCCTCTGGTGTTTAGACTTGCAGCCCCTGACTTCTGAACTGCTTTAAGTGCCTCTCCTTTGGGTTAGGCTGGCTACGCATTGCCTGCCTGCGTTACTCCTTTAACACTCTCCCCTCCAAAATGCTACTTTTGTCTTGGAAACCGAAGGCTGACACCCCACTGCAATCTGCGGACCGTGTAAAAGAAAGCTGCTCTTACAGCTCCGTGCCTCTCTGCGCGTCTGCCCGGTTTTGTCCTCTCATTAGGCTGTGCACACACACACTCCCGTTGCATGTTAAAGAGCAGGATAGCAAAGCACCTCCCAGGCATTTCTTTGTAACTTTAGAAACCAGGTCCCCCTTTAGAAAAGAGAAGCACGGCTGATAGGAAGGCCGCGGTGCTCAGGGGTATATGGTTTCTGAGGACAAGGGTTAGATGGACTTTAAAAGGTTATACAGCTTAGTGTTTCTGAGCCTTTTTTAATCCAGAGAACAAACTAACCTTTGGGTGAAGAAAAAAAAAATAATAAAAAATCCACAGATTCTTTCACAGAGTGATACCACACAGCAGCCAGCGTGTGCTGCCAAAGAAAGATCAGCCAAAGCTTTGAAATTCTGCTTTTTTTTTTTTTTTTTTTTTTTTTTAATTTAAACCAGCTGCTTTTATTTGCCGCTGTTTCATTTGGCTGCATGTGTTAGATGTTGCACGAGGCATGAGGGTACGGGGGGAGGACTCGGAGGAGGATGCTGTGACCCAGTTGTGGACCACCTCCTGAAGCCCTGCAAGCCATCGGTACTCCCAAAACCCTTGCGTAGCCTGCCAGGTGGCACCGAGGCCAATATCCATGCAGTCCCCTCCTGCCTGGCACAGACCATGCCCGCAGGCTCCTTGTGGAAGGCAAAAAAGGGGAGCAATCCTTTTCATACAACTCGGGTTTTTGGTGGGACAGGAACAGCTCTCCTCGTTACTTCTGGGCCTACTTGGGCCTGCTGTTTTGGACCACCCCTGCTTAGTGCTCACAGCCCTTTGGTCCTGCCTGTTGGTCAGGCAGATAGTCTGAGTTTGGGCCCAGTTCTCCCTCAGCTACCCGGGTGTAGGCGCCCCCAAATTCCCAGAGGTGTGGAGGCAATGTAACGCGAGAAGTGTGTGAGGCCCTTTCTTCTGGCCTCCTCTCGTAAATCACCTCCTGCAGCAGCACCTGAAGTCATTTTGACGAGACCAAAGCACGCATCAAGAAGCTTTTGTAGGAAGCCTGGGCAGATCAAATGCTCTCCGAGGGTTTGCTGTACCATGCAGGCCTGCAGACCACGTGGCTGGGGTCGCTGAGCACTCGTGGAGTGAGGGCATAAAGCCACCAGGGAAATCCAGGTTTCTTCTGCTCATTGCACTGACCAAGCAGAGTGACCCCAGCTGAGCGATCAAGCATAATCTCCTTCCCCTTTCTTCTCATCAGAATATAGGGTCAGTTTGCTTGAGAGGTTTCAAGTTGTACCAGCTTTCTGGTAGTGAAACTTTCCCATGAGACTGAACTGTGGGGCAGCTTGCTTTTTTTTTTTTGTGGCCTTTCCTACAGTGTCCCTTGCGTGAGCTGCAAGGACAGGGAATTCCCCTCCCACCAGAGCAGCTCCTTGTGCAGCTCCTTGCCTGTCTCTCTTGGTAGGAGAGACATAACAGGAGATCCTACAGCGTGCTCGTGAGGGGTGAGTGATATACCAGTCCCAGTTAGACCATGATACTGAGTGATAACCGAATTGTCTCGTGTGGTCGTGCTATGGTGCTCACCACCTCATCCCTAATCTGCTGCCTTATCCTCCCATCCCGTCCTTGTCCAGGTCTCTCTGTGTGCCATCACTGAGGATCTTCGCGCGTGGGGTCAAAGCATGTCTCCAAAACATGAAAAATGAGGCTGTGCCATATTAGAGGTACTTATACCCAAAGAAGACAGAGCAAAATACAGCCCTGAGGCCCTCAGCATGACCCAACGCTGTTGCCTCTCAGGCACGTTTCTTGGGTGTGTGGGGGATGTAAGATTTTCTCATTTAGTGCCAAATTCTTCCTCCTAGAGTGCATCCAAACTGAAAGCCAGGCCCCCAGACCCTGCCCCCTTCTGAAAGCCTGCTCGCTGCTGCTCAGAGGACAACAACCTCTCCATGGTCAAGAGGCTGGACTTCCTGTAGGGAAGCACGACAGCAGTATCAAACACAGCTCAGCTTGGCTGGTTTTGTTCGTGCTACCACCATTACCATCACCACAAAATTAATATATCTCTACCCAAGAGATATTCGCGTCAAACACATTTTTTAAAACAACCCTACAAAGGGTTAATGTATTTGGGGAAAACCCTGGGGCCACCTTGCCATCTGGCTGATTTGCCCTGTGTCCTGTGACCTGGGATTTCCTCAGGACCCCGAAGGAGCCGAATTTCCTCCTTGAACTTCAGTGGGAATTGGTAGTGGTGGGGGTCTCCCCTCCCTCAAAAGCTCAGACAAGCACTCCTCAGGCATCTCTCTCTTCTGCTTGTCACTCTTTGCCCTGTTTGTTTATTTTTTGCACTTCTCACAGCCCGGACAAGGCAAACAGGCTAGTCTATTGTTGGTGTGCATCTCTTTCACTGTAAGCTTTGTTTATGTCTTAGCACAGTGATGCAATATTTGGGTTGAACGCTTCAAGGGGAAATGTTTATAGAACTAAAAAAATATTTCCATTTGATTTGTTTATAGGAAGTTTTTTCTTGTGGTCTTTGGTTTTGAAAAGGCCTTCGCATGTTTTCTTTTCTGCCCCCCCCCGCCCCGCGCTCCCCCTTTGCAGATTTGAAGTTTGGAGCCAAATTCAGCCATGATAACACTGTGACTGACTCATTAGGTATTTCCACCACAGCTCAGCACTGTGGCGTTGGAGTATCTTCCTCCTGGCACCCCAGCTCTTCCCAGCACTGTCATCCTCCCCTGCACCAGCTTCTTCAAGCCTGTGTGTGGGGTTGGGGGGCTCCAGCCCTGGACCCCCATGACCGCCCCTTGCTCCCGAATTGCCCCCGCCTGGGGCCATCCCTCGGGAAGGGTGAGCTGCACCCCGGGGGAGAGCTGGAAGAGTTAAACGGGAACAGTACTGGGAAGGGAAAACAAAAGAGTAATAGGAAAGGCATCTTCGTGTGACCAAGGGCTTAACCGAAACCAGGCCTTCTCCCTCCATCCCAGCCGGGAAAACAAGGGAATATGTGCAGGCAGCCGCCGGCCGAGCGCGAGCATGCGTCCTCCTCCGCAGGCAGCAAGGCACGGCCGAGCGCATCCACTCCCCCTCGCTGCCCTCTGCATCCACTTGCCATACGTGTGTCTGCCAGCAGGAACACGACAGAGAGCACCGGCTGTAACAACACGTCCCGGGCTCCTTGAACCAACAAATACCAGCCCTCCACATTTCCCCTACGCAGCCCCGCACCTATGTCACCACCGTTTCGGCCGGATGGCCCCCGAGCCCAGGTGCAGATGGCTTTCCATGAGCTCACCAACCAGCAGGGCTCCACAGACCATCGTTTGGAAACAGCCGGCATAGGAAAAATTACTCTGAGGGCTGTCTCCAGCTACTTCCAGCTGCTGCCTGTGCAGGAATAACATGAGATCATTGGCTCGGAGGACGCCTTGGCTTCCTCAGCCTCTGGCCATCAGCAGGTGGCCCTGGAAGTGGAAAACCTTGTGAGCTGTGGCACGGGGAGTTGGCGCCTGGGCACTGGGATCGCACCCAGATGTGTAAATAAAAGCCAGGCTCCCTTGCCTTGCAGGCTAGCGGGCTCTGCCACACGAGGAGAGGGCAATTGGTGTTTGTTTTCCCCCCAGCGTACACCATTTTAGAAAACAGCATGCCCTGTCTGGGAGTGTGACGGCTACACCACAAGTAGGCTTGCCTTATCCCTTTAGATTAGGGCTGAGGCTGCCCGAGAGCCACAGACACTTGTGCATTTGTGCACCCCAAGCAAGCTGGTGAGGAGTGGGGCTGGCCTTTGTCTCTGCTGAGAGCATTACCAGAGGTTTCCTCGATGGTATGTACGAGGCTGGGTGAAGGCCAATGTATTTGTTCAGGTGAGAATTGTATTATCTGTGGCTTCTTGGTCTACAATACACCTATGGGCCACCATAACCAATATATGCTGGTCTGTCTTGGCTCTCCTAGTGCAAGAGAGACACCAGAGCATCATGCTGTTAGGGATTTTAGTACACTGAGAGCCAGACGGAATAGAGCACCATAGGAAGATGCGGACAAGGTAGACCAAAGTGTACTTACAGGTCCCATAACCACAAGCCTTGCTTTGGGACATCATTGGGAGTAACTGCACTCCCCGCTGATGGCGACTGCACATCTGCTTGTGTGCTGCTGTCAGATGCTGGATGGTGGTTCCTAAGAGGGGCAGAAATAGCTTATTTATTCTGTTTGGCATCTATATCCATTCCCTCTTATTTCTCACTTCTCCTCCCAACCCATAACCCCCTCCCCCAAAAGCCAGGCTAATGCCTTCCAGATGAGGTGCTAGAAGCTGTTAATTGCACCCGGATCCATCCTGATTTGTGCTTCAGTCAGCGAGGCACCTCGCTAATGGATCTGAGACTTGGCAGTGGGCCTGGGCCTGGCGTCAAAGGAAATAGATGAGAGGGAAAGAGAGAGCAGAGGGCTGGAGGGAGCGCGGGGAGACCCAGAAAGGAAAATGATCGCTCCTCCTCGCAGCAAGGGGCTGGATGGTGATAAGGGCCTGCAGTTCTCCCTGTGGCAGAGGAGCATTGCCTTCTCCTGGTGGAAACCCAACACTGGCCCCGGGAGCTGCTCCCTGCTCTGGGGAAGGTTTGTGCTTGTAGAGGCAGAGCTGCAGCACACCTGGGCCTCATGGGGCTGGAGATGCTGGAGAAGCTGGGAGGCCTGGGGATGAAGAGCTTCGTACCGACCACCAAACATTAAGGGTTTACTCTTCAGTGGCTTCTCAGAAGCTGCCTGAGGTGCAGGCTTGCTTCTGGACATGTGGGACAACACCAACCCAAGGTGATCACAAAGATGGGATGCTAAGGCTGAAAGCACTGGGGCCTTTCTCCCTCAGTAACTCCTCAAAAGGGTCAGCTTTGTCTGGATGGAGAATCTGAAGACCCCAGTGCTGCAGCCCCCAGGATGTCCACTTCAGCATCACAGCCTGGGGCTGAGGAAAAGATTGTCACTAAGTGTTTGGGGGTTATCTTGAGGTTGTTTGGGAGTTTTCTTGGCAAGAAGCAGCCTCCTTTCTGTGTGCTGGAGGCCCCAGGAGACCACACAGTGGTTTCTCTCCGTCATGAGTTACCCCTCCAGCACTAAACCCAGTGTCTTCCCTAAAACATTTTATGAAAGGGAGTTTATTACACTCATTTTACTGGTGGAGAAGATGAGGGTCAGAAGCAAAGTAACTTTGCCTAAGGTCCCACGTGGAGTCTGGGCCCCATCTGGGAAGGGACTTGTGGTTCTCAGCCAGAGGCTACCTCCTCTGCTAGACCAAGTGCTGAAACCAGCAGCACCATGAAGTCATCAGAGAGGGAAGTAAGGTTTAAAGGCTATACCAGATTAAAAAAAATGCCTACTCAGAATAGAGAAGATGGTTAAACCCACACTGGTGATCTGGATGCATGGACATTTGGTCTTCACTGAAAAAAAAAAAAAAAAAAAAAAAAAAAAAAAAAAAGCAAGCAGGAAACACCCAGGTGGAAGGGAAGAGGTAAGCAGTCTGCAGCTACCAGGAGGGCCCTGGAGGTGTGGTGCAGCATCTGGTAATGAACTCGATAATCCTGGGAACGACGCTCCTGGTGGAGGAGATGTGCCAGGCCGAACGTGGAAACGGGACAACCAGAAGCAACCAACGGCAGTGGGAACCCAGTTGGTTGGAACCAGTAAGGAACCGTGCTGAATCCCCTTTGGCTGTGAGTCCCATTTTCATCAACTTTGCAATTCTTGGCAAAGATCTGAGGGAGTTTCCACTAGACTGTGATTCATTTGGTGAAATCTGATCTTGGCCAGCAGGGGAGGGAAGCAGACAGACAGACAGACAGACTGACAGAGACACGGTGCAATATGAGCAGAGGCAAGGCTGTCAGGCCTCTGCAAAGGGGGCAGAAAGAGACCTGTTCTGCCCGATAGGGATCTCGGTGGGCAATCTGCTAGGGGAAGAGGTAAGGAAGTAGGAGAGCAAACTAATTACAGACATTGTGTGTGTTTGTATGTGTCTACAGACTGATTAGCTCATGTCTCCAAAGCATTTGGAGATGGAAACCAGTTAATTATCCTTATTAATTTTTCCCCTTTTGCGGTCCTGGTTATTTTTGGAGACCATTTTAAAGACAATGCACCACCCAGGTGCTGGCTGCCCCAAAGCCTGCTGGAATTCCCGACGTGTCTTTTCCTTCCCTCACACAAAGGACAAAACCCAACAAGAATGATTCCTGCTTCTTGAAACGAGGACAAATCAAATAATGAAAAAAAAAAAAATTAATGGCAGGGAAAAATGACGTCTCCCCACTGGCATGCCCACATGACATGATGTGTGTCTGCTTCTGTGCTTCGCGGGGGACAAAGACAAGGTGGCTGCCTGTTAGTGCACTTGCTGGTGCCCTGAGATACTGGCAGATGGGTACCTGAATACACCAAACACCTGGCTTTAAATTTCACCTGCCACCTATGAAAAAAAAATAGGAAAAGTCTGGCTGTGGAGAAATTCCCATCCCTTTCCTTCACCTCCTTGCTGTGTCTTGCTGCCCTGGGCCTAGGTGCTGCCTGGACAGCCAGGTGGGAAGCCACAGTCCCAGATCCGGAGATCGAGACATTTTTTCAGTGCTATGCCAAGGCATTAAGCACTGGGAAACTAGACCATGCACACCACGTTACAATAAAAGGGATAGCTGAAGACTTCCAGACCATGACAGGTTTGATCTGGCTTGTTTATTTTTTGGCAGGAGGGACCGAGGGAGGCCAGGGCAGGGACCGAGCATGTGTTATATGTGCCAGAGAGAGCACGTCTCCTCCAAGTCAGCTGTCTTCTGTCTGCTTTCACATGTGGCCGTTCAGGCCCATTATGGTGCTGCGCTTTGCCTGGTGGGCTGAGTGCAGGAACATCTGCACCAGGTCCATTGCAACGTGATTTATGAAGCCTCTCTGAGGTCCCATCTTTTCCTCCTCCTCCTCTTCCTTTCTGGGACTTGGGGATTTGGTAGTTTTGGGGGTTGTGTTTTTTTTTTTTTTTTTTTTTTTTAAAAAAAAAAAAAAAAGACCACTTTAATTGCCTATCAGGCAGAACCCCTTGATTTACTGTGCTTTGGCTTCAGGAACAAAAGACTTCAGGGGAGAAAAAGATTCAGGTTTTTGAGTAGTTGTTTCCTGTTCTACCTCAGCCTCCCTGTGCAGACAGAAGGTGCAAAACCTGGAGTTGTGTAGCACCAGGGAGAACCCAGATTAGTTTATCCCATGGGTGCTTGCTTACAGAGTCCATTTCCTCAAGCGTGGAGCCAATCCATCAGGAGGCAGATCTCCGTGCTGCACTGCTTCGATATTGCAGGGCATTTGCTGAGATCTTGGGTCCCAGTAAAGTCAGAATATAGGATTCTGACAAGACACAAGCAGTGGTGTTACAGATGTCCAAACCAAAGTGAATGAAGGCGATGGACAGCTATCAGTAAGGGCAGACTTCTGTGATCCAGAGCCTCTTAGGCGGCAGAAAGGGTGCAGTGCCTTTCGGCACCTCTCTGCCAGTGTCAGGCACTGTTATTTCTGAACCTCCAGGGGCATGGTGAAACAGACATGAATTCAGAGTCCTGACAACATATCCAGAAAAGTCCACTGCATGCCAAAAATGAGATCTACAGGGCAAAACCCAGATTTCTTTACAGCACCCTTATAACAGCACATAAGAAAACACAACTATGAGCTGGTGAGAGGCACCCAGAGGCAGACTTTGCATCCCAAGGACTGTAGCATGTGCACATCTCCCTTTCAGCTAGTCACTTCTTCTAACTCCAGCTCCTAAAATAATATTGCAATGCACTTGCACAACTGCTTGCCTTCCTCAAATCTAAAAGGCATGGTACTAGGAGAGTACCCTGTGTGTAAAGGATGAGTCACAGAGTAAAGTAATGAGGAGCATGGCTGAATTCCTATGCTTTGAGAAGCTGAAATTGTTTTTTTTTTCTTCCTTTTTTTTTTTTCCTCCCTGAAGCCCAGGTTTGGCTTAACTGAAAAGTAGATCTATTTGTTTCTTTCTGCTGCAGAGTATCCCAGCCTAAAATCTGTCATCTCCACTCTGCACACCTTTCACAAGAGGAAAAAATGAAGTGTTATAGGAGAGGTAGAGGGTCAGATACATACTAAATTATGTGAGAAGCACACACACACTTATATAATTTTATCTGGGCCTCTCAATATCCTGTTGACAGGAATTCAGACTGTCCAGGAAAGCATCGCAGGAAAAAAAAAAAAGTATGTGGACCTATTGCTCTGTAAAAAATAAAAAAATAAAAAGAAGGATAAACAAAACCTTCTGCTAAAGCTATCCAGTGATACGACTCAGGGTGCCTCACTACACTGGGAAATTGGAGACCCAGCTTTAACAGCCAGTGCCACCAAATGAGTCAAAACCTCAAGAGTAACTTTATACCTACGGTTCTGCAAGCAAGCATTGCATACTTTATAGAAAGCTGAGCAACAATAGCTTCAGAGCCAAGCGGGACCGCTGACTCCATAGCAGTGTCAAGAAAACCACCCCGAGATAAGGTTGCATCCCACAGCACTAGGGGGTTGAAAACCAAATCCACTGGGAAAAGCAGTTTGTGCCTATAAAAAGCCCCGTGCTTGGGCCTTCTGTCTCCGGGGCACCATCAGAAATCCCAGAGCTACTCGAGTCCCTGCCCCAGGCACAGATAGTGGAGAATGGTCTGTGGTTCTCACCACCCGTGCTGGAAAGAGGAGAGCTGAGAGCAGAGGAGGTGCAGACAAAGGCTAGCTGGATGGTCAGGGGAAAAGGGTGCCTATCACAGGATAGGAACCCGTTGATTTATTTCACCCAGCAAAACGCAGGCTGAGAATGGATATGATTGTTCTTGGTAAACACATCAGAGGGACGAGCACCAGGGAGGGAGCAGAGCTATTTAAGCTTGGGAACAATGTTGGCAGGAGAACAAGTGGGCATGCTCCAGCCAGGAATAAATTGAGACTGGAAATAAGAAGAATGGCTGAAGCCTCAGAGCTGTCAAGTTCTGGAATAGCCAACTAATTGGGGTAGTGGGAGAATCTTAAAACTTGTTAGGATTGTTTGGAGCTTCGCGTTTGTGAGAATGATTGCATTATGCGATTGCTGACAATAGCAAGGGACGAGACGTGGTAAAATAGGGGATCCCTTCCAGCTCTACATCCCTACTGTGAAGCACTCAGGGCTGATTTCTTTCTCATGTGTCCATGCTAAGGCAGGAGAGCTGCAGGATCCTTCGCCATCCAGCCCAACGGGGAAGCTGTTCGCAAGCCAGTTGCGAGCAAGGAGATGAGGATACTGAGGATACTTTCTCAGATGGCTGAAGATGATATGACAGTTCCTCGTAACGAGCTGTGAGGAGAAACGTGTCTCTGGCCCCAAGAGAAACATTGCAGGCAGCGCACCAGGCCACAGTCAGTCAGCAGGATAGAGACGAACAGCAGAGACAAATGGCTGAAATTCCAGAGGGGAAGACCAAGCACAGGCATTTGCTCGTTGGACAAGGTGGGACTTCATGTCTTCTTTGTCTTCCCAAGGCAACAGAGGTTGGAAAGTGACTTGTGAAAACATATGTGCCCATTTCTGACATTCTGGGCTGTGGCAGCTCTGCAGCAAACCTACCTAAGATGTTAAACACCAGAGTCAGTCCTGGCAAGATGGTGGTTTTATGCAGTCATATACTTCCTTCTCTTCGCAAGGAGAAGCACTCCTACCCTCTTTACCAGCCAGACAAAAAACATGTGCCTCCTTGTTAATGCTCTTCTTCCCTTTGTTGAGCTGTTCCCATACCCTTCACCTCACCCTCATCTGCTGTAGAGAAGCAAAAAGGGAAAAAATACGGTGTTGGTCCAGGAGAGAGGGTACCAGCAAACAGTCCAGCCAAATATTTCTCTCTTACTCCAAAAGCTGTTGCATCTAGGCAAAACCAGCATGCTCATATTTGTCCCCTCAGCCTCCTGCCATGGGTAACCCAACCCATTTTAACTCCTGGACTCACTTAGTTGCACATAAGCAGCAGGAGAGACTTGTGCTCAGGGTAACAGAAGCTTTTCTCATCTGTTTTGACCCTACCTGAGGCACTGGGGGGATGAAAAGATGAGGAGGAATACATTGTACGCATAAGAGAGGGAATACATGTCCCAGCTGCTGGCTAGCTCACAGGCCCTCCACATGGGAGTGATAAGATCAAGCTTTACATTCCCTTTCTTTAGTTCACTGCACTCACACCCCCTCCCTTCTCCTTAGGAAACTGGGAGAAAGGAAAAGCAATAATAAAATATTTCAGATGAGAGAAAGAATTCTCCGTGATTGAGAACATTTAATGGGAACCAGCTGCCTGAGCGAGACCAAAGGCCGGTCCTGCTGGGGTTTTGTTGACAGGGTCACTTTTCACAGGTACCTGCTGAGGAAGAGGGAGGGATGCTCAGGAGACGGCGCAGAGGAGGAGGAAGGTGCAGGAATGCATTACGCTGCTTTACCTCATTGCAACCCCTTCTCCCCCCTCCCAAAAAACAACTCTTGGAGAAGAGCCACGGCAGGACAAAACGGGAGTGCACGTGGTGTGAGTGGCTCTACCCGAGGAAAAACGGGTGGGTGGAAGAAAGGAAAGAGGCGCCTGAAAGTTCAGCGCATGAAACAAAAGCCAAGGCTGGCCCTGCACTCACCTTCCTGTCCTTCCTCGTGGCCAGACAGCCACAATTAAGATGTAATGGATACCCCAAGAGCTGCCTGCCAGCCCCTGATGTACCCACACTGAGATAACCACCCCAGCAAAAACCCACCCTTGCAGAGCCACAAACCCACCTGGAGGAGTGGGCCTTGGCCTGAGCCCATCCTTAGAGTCCTGCTCTCCGAGGGATGCACAGAGCCCTGTCCTTGTCCTGCTTAGCTGCTCACAGCTTGGAGACCAACATCAGGATGGACAGAAAAAGGAAAGCTCATCAGCTCCTGTCCCCAAACAGCAAGGCTTGCAGTGATCAGCTCTTGGGATGTACAGAGGGATGGGGCTACCATTCTCATGGTGAAAGAGATAATAAAAGCTTTTCAGAAAGCACCTTCAGAAATGCTCTAGAAGTTACTCTGTGTGCTCCAATCTCCCCTGATTTCTCTTCACAGTCTGTAACAGGGTTGTGTCTCTGCATGGTTTCCTCAAAAAGCATGAGCCAGAACTCCCTGCTCCCCGAAATGAGGCGTTCATCCTAATCACCATGATGCATACACACCCCTAGGTAAATTTTAGAAGAGCAGAGCTGTGGTTCCAGCTTCTGAGCTGTAAGGACTGGTGCTCTGCCACTGCAGGAGCAAGTCCTACAGACCTGGCTGCTGGCAGCAGTGTTTTGGCAGCCTTGACATAATGGTAACACCACCCTTGTGATGGGTGAAGCTGTTACATGGGCTGTAACATCTCAACACAGCACCGGCTGTACCTGCAGGCTGGTGGCAGCGATACCTGTCACGAAGCTCCGTGCAGGAGAAGTCTGAAACGGCGTGAGGCTGAGGAGAAGGAATAAGCTGTCAAGCTGTGGCACGGATACGATTTTCCACTCAGTCCCCACGTAGCAACTCAGAAGATGGTAAATCACAACTGAAAGGGCTCGCCAGCAGCCTCACATTTCCTCATGGTGCTTCTGAGGTGTGGAAAGGTCTCTGCAGAGGGAGGCCCGCCGAGGGGGAAGCCTGCAGCACGAGTGCCAGAAAAAGGCCCCGTGTCCTCTTCCACCAGCCTTTCTCCTTCCAAGCACCCCACTCCATGAGTTTGCCATGCTCACACAACCACAGAGGCAGGAGCTGCTCTCTAGTCACAAAGTATTAACAATTTTTTCCCTGCTTATGTGGGTTATGACAGGCCTGTTGGAAATAGCCTTCTGAGCGAGGCAGGGCCTCAGCAAGAGGTTTTGGGGAGGAGTGTGGGGAAGCTGGGAGGCTGTCCCCAGCAAGGCCACGGCCTCGCACCTCAGCTTCCCCATCCTGCACGCTGCCCCGGCCTCCTCCCTCTCTTTCAATGGGGATTTACACACGGGTTTGCAGGCTTTCCCCTCTGCCCCGTCTCCTCTCCCTCCTGCCCTGCTTTGATGTTAATTGTCTGCAGGGCTGGAGCGCTCCTTGGCTGATTAAGTCCAAGAGTCCTCCCCGGTTTTGTTGACCCATGAATGGGGGCCTCTCCAGTGCTCACTGGAGTGCGGGCTCCTCGCCCCTCCTCCTCCGCGGCGCGGGCTGATGGATTAATCCCGCTGTGTGAGGAGAGCAGAGCGGGAGGGGAGCCCGACGGCATGGCATGGGGTATCCGCAATGCTTTTGGTACAAAGATACGCCTTCTGCTCCTTTATTATGATTTTTTTTTTTTAAACACCAGAAGAAAATACACTTTCATTCAGAGGCGAGATTTGGAGTGGCTGGGGCAAAAACAGCACAGGCAGCACGGGCTGGCTGAGCAGGCTGCACTACGCTCGGTCTTTGCTCCACCAGGAGCACCTCAGGTACAAAGCATCCTCTGTGCCAGGACCCCCAGCACTGCAGCGTCCAGCTCTTCACTGCTGACCTACCTAAGGATGCCTTTGTCCCTTCTCACCAGGCATCAGGAGGCCAAGGGCACCATTTTTTGGGAAGACTGCTGTCTTTCCCCACCTCCCCGCTCCATCCTCCATGCTGATGCTGGCCCCCTCCCCAGCTGCCTTCGTGCCCAACGCAGAAATCCAGGCGCAGGAAATGAAAAGTCTCCCCCTGAGGAGCCTTGTGCAATTTTTCCAGCCTCTCCCTCCGCCCCTGCTTCCCGTTCACCCCCCCCAAACACACACACACACTCTCCAGCTCTGTCTTTCTCTGGCCGGTCGCAGAGAAAGGCCGATGGTGTTGGCACCGCACTGCTGGCTCCCTGGCACGCTCGCCCGGCCATCCTGCCAGGCTTTTCAGGGCTCACTCTCGCTTTCCAGAGGCTGGAAGTGCAGAGCAGGAGACGGGCTCCCTTGGCAGCCTCACTGTTTCCAAACATTGAAAGGCAGAGAGAGAAAAGTCGGCTTCTCCCGGCTCACCAAAGCCACCACCAGCATGGATGCTGGCCAAGCTGTCCTAAAAATAACTGTAGTGCTACCGGACACGCGTGCTTCTCGGGGACAAAAGGGGACAATGCACCCGGGGCAACAGGGATGGAGTGGGGCGGGGGAAAGAAAATGGGGCTTTTTCCTCCATCGCCCCTTTCAGCAAGTAAAGGAGCCTGTAATATCCCTGAGGTGCAAGTCAAAAGCACTCACATATGGCTCTCTGCTTCTGTGGAGAAGCCACTCAGTCGCCTGAAGCCAGGATCTCCCCCACCTTCATCTCAAGGCACCAGTTCAGCAGTGCAGGGACAGCGGTGGGGGTGCTGGGGCACACCGGGACCTTTCCACCTTCCCGCATCCACTGCTGGTACAGACAGCAAGCCTGACATGGAAAGCAACTTCTGGGCTCCCCTCCAAGTGCAACGCAGATGCACTTGGTGTAACACAGATACGCTGAGCTTGTAAAGATACCTGCCATGTGTTTCTGCTTGAAACAGAGGAGCAAGAGGAGACGCAGAACCAGATGTGCAATCCAAGGCCCTCTCTTCCTTCTCACCGTGGCCAAGACATCTCCCAGCCCCAGCACAGGCAAAACATCAAGTGCTCCTCTGGGCAGAGGGGCCAGAGTAACCAGAAAAGAAAAAAACGTATTTTACCATGAGGAAAAGGCAAAGTCCTGAAGATGCTGAACATCTCCACAGGCTGGAGCAGGCCCCACCAGCTCAGGCCATACACAAAGCTATAAGATGCATCCTCTCCATCCCAAGTCCTCACCAAACATTTCTTGGTGGGAGAATTTGCAAATTTGCTAAATGTTTCAGGTGGCCCAACTTCTGGGGGTGGGGTGGGAGTGGCAGAAAAAACCTACCATGAGAAAACTTTCAGCTGAAACAATTTGCCTTGCTTTTTTTTTTTTTTTTTTTTTTGGGGGGGGGGGGGGGGGGGGGATGATTTTTCTTTTTCTTTTTTTTTTTTTCTTTTCTTTTTTTTTTTCTCTCTTTGTGGGAAGAAGAGAAGAGGGCTTACAGAGGGTTTGGCACAGTCAACCTCGGTCCCAGCAGATACATATTTGTTTGCCTATTTACAATCAGGGCAATCTGAACCCGTTAGCAGATGCAACTGAGTTAAGGCATGAGCATGAATTTAGAAAACAATATGACCCATCATTGTAAGAAAGGCTCGGAGGCAAAATCCAAGTAATTGATATCATAAATCCTTCAGGACACTGTTGCAGGACGGTCGTCACCTCAGAAAAATCAGGGCTGCTGGCTTGCACGCCTTGCACCTATTTTGAGGCATAACTTGACGTTCGTGCTTGAAAACGTTCCTGTATAAGTTGAGGCAGACACCATTTGGCATTTGTTCTGCTCCCGAGGTATTTCAAAGGGTAACTGCCAGATCTGTGAGAAACTGCTAAGTGCCGAAGCTCCAGTGAATGATGTTTTAATTTGGTCTGAGGGCTTTAAAGAACATCTTGAAAGACTTAGACAAGTCTTAAAGAGAGTATGAGAAAGAGACTTAAAACCAAACTATAAAAAAGCTATATCTGATGTAATAAGTTATTTAAATGAGGCATAAATTGAGCAAAGATGGCTTAATTGGTAATGTGGATAAAATGTTGAAATGTTTAACTCTGCAAAATAGCATGGATCTGTGACAATTTATGGAGACGATAAGCTGTTCTTGACAAAATTCATTCCAAATGGCCAGGGAGAGGCTGATTTTGCAAGGTGGTGAGCATTGCTTTTTTTTTTTAATGTTTTCCCCCCTCCATCCAGAAAAACACTTAAACACATGTGGGGTCATGGTGGCTGGGCACAGGGCAGGATGCTACGCAAAGCGTGCGCCAACCTGGTCCTTCGGTGGGACCTCTGAGCACTTCGCCACACCTCCAGGGCTGGCATAGCTTTGTCCCTACCCGAGTCCCCCATGCCTAAATGTCACTTTGCACTTAAAAACGCCCTCCCCGCAGCCCCCAGGTTCCTCTGAGCTGGCTTCCCTCCCAGCAGCCCATCACAAAGCCCATCTTCTCCCCCTCGCCCCTCCTCCCCAGCCCAGGTTGTAAAATAACGAGTTTCTTGTTATTCTTGTTATTGCTGAATGGCAGAGGTCTGGAGCCCCGTGAAGAGAAGGGGGCAGCCTAATTAGGGAAACGAGAGCCATCCTTAATGAGCACTCCTGACTAGGTGGGGATTTAAAGAAAGAGGCGGGGGCAGGGGGGAGAGAGGTCAATTTGTGGGGCTTTCTCTTCCCTACCCCCCTCCTCCTCCCTGTAAACCTACCGCAGTTTGGGGTCTGAGCACGGGGTCTTCTAGACATCACTGTGGTTGTTATTAAATGATATTTCCCTCTTTTGCCTGACTTCGAGGGGGGATAATTTCATTTTGTCCCCTCTGCTGATTTGATGCTGTGAGGGTACGCCAGGTGTTGGGCTGTTCTCGTCCCTTACAGCCTCCTTAAGGTGTCCTTTCTGGGGGACACCTCATCAGCAGCTGGTACCTGAGCAGGGGTGGCAGCCGCTGGCACCACAAGACTTTAGCACACCCCTGCAGGACAGTCTAGTGTGTGTGCAAACCAGGCTGCACTCACCTGCTCCATAAAACACCAGCACAGCTCCGCTCCTGTTCCCTCCAGCAATACCTGCACCTACCTCTGTCAAAAATGGGCTGTGCTTGCATGGCATTGCACTGCAGATGAATTTTGCAGCTCAGTCTGGCCCTGAAGAGACACCTTAGTCACCAGGACGGTGCCGGCAGCATGGCTAGACTGTCAGCATTTCAGATACCCCAGCCTTAGCCCTGGTACCCTGTAGCTCAATGTCAGATGTTTGCTACAGTCTCCCTTAGCAGACACAAGCCTCTCTGAGTTCCCCTGAGTTCATCCGTCCCGTGTGTACGTTGGCAGGAGCTGAAAGCCCCGTGTGTGGAAACTCACTCGCACAAGCTTTCTCATTCCACACCCACCCGCTTGAATTTCTCTCCTGTTCTGCTTTCACTCGCTCTGGCTGAGCTGGAACCAAACGCCCCCAGTCTCAGAGAGGCTTCAGCCCCCCTGTCCATAGACTGGACTCGCCTCTAACTCCTCAAGAGGAGAAAAAGCAGGTGGGGAGATGCACCCCGACCCAGCAGAGCAGGAGGAGCATCTCCTGAGAGCTTGATGCTCTGGGGGAGCTGCGAGGGCACGAAGCTGGCTGCATCTCTGCTCGCCAGCCTGGTCCTCTTCAGTGTGCCCCAGGTCAGCATTAGGCAGTCACCTCCAGCAGCTCCTGTGATGTTTTCTGCAAAGATCTGTCAGAATCCTTGCCCAGTTAAATCAGCACATGCTGAAATGCTTAAACAGGCTTCCAAGGAGCAAGCTTGCAGCCAGAAGCGTGGGAGGAACGTAGTCTGACAGAAAGGAAATAAGCAGGGAACATTTTACCCATAAAAGCACTTTGCTTTCTCTTTGCTTCATAAATCAGCTTTCTCTGATCTCATCCAAAAAAAGGCAGTTAATTCCCCGCTTCTCCCTGCCTGGGAGATGTATTCTTTTCTGTATTTGGATCTTGCCTCGGAGAAATTAAGAGACCTAATTGTTTCCACTGCTCTTTCCAAAATTAGGGAACCAAATAACATCAGGAATGAAGGCCGTGGGCCACACCTCCCAAGGTGCCAAGCTCCTTCGCTTCGTACGGGCTGCTGCTGGAGTCTGGAAATGTTTGGACGGTGTGTCGTAGCTGAAGGCCAGGTTAGGCTGGAGGAGGAACCCGCTCCCCACCAGCCAGGGGGACAATCATTCACCCTCAGGAGAGAAAGATGCGCACAATCTGTGGTATATCAGCCCCGGAGCCAAGATCTGTGCTCTGCCATGCCTGTTCCTGCTCCCATGGACTACGCACTTAACATTCCTCCAAGCCTACCAGACAGGCTGCTCTTTATCAGATCCATTTCTCTCTTCTGTTTATGGCTGGAGGATGCTGGGGCCCCACTGGACTACGGTTTGAAGTCATTAGGGTTTTTTGTGGGTGAATTGCTTGGATTAACAAGAAAGTCTCGGCACAAGAGCCAGCAACTTTCCGCTCCTGCCCTGACATGTAAGCTCCCCAGTGATCTCTCCTAGAAAAAATGACCGTGTGTATCCAAAGCATCATCTCGGCTTTGCTGCCACCTGTGATGGCCAAACAAGAACAGGTTGAAGACTAAAAACAAAGCAAATTCAACCTGCACTGCTGGTTTCAGAGAGCGTGCCCAATATGTGCTCCTGTCATTTCCTTTCTGTTTCACATTGGTTGTCCCCTCAATGCATGCACCATGCCCTATGCTTTTCTGGTTATTCTGTGGGAAAGCCAAAAGATTCAAGGAAAATATGGGGAGAAAGGAGATGGGGGCATTTCTGAAGCAGTGGTGTTTTAACAGGAGGTGGTAACAGCCAGTAGCACTAGGTAGGCATTCCCAAAAGGCTACATGCTGAAGGAGATGCACATGTGGTAGGCCTCAAAATAATGGCACTTGTGTCTCCAGCTGTTCCCAATGAGCTGTGTCCCCTGGGGTGCCCACAGAGGAGGTCTGACACCAGAGGATGATCTCCTGAGGTCCTCGTGGCTCCACTGTGGTGCTCAGATGTCAGGACATGCTCATGTGCACAAACCCACCTCCGCGGGCTGCTGGCTGGGCCTCTTGCTCAGGCCTGTGGTTCTTGTCCATGTGGGAGAGTGCCACCAGCAATGTGTTGCTCTTTGCATGGCATTTCTCTAGCAGGAGAAAGTTTGCGCAGCTCATGGGGAGAGATTTTAACGGAAAATTAAACCATTTTTGCTTCTTCATCCCAACACGCAGTTACCAGGCCTCTAACCCTTTAGTTCCTTACCTTTTCTGGGCTACAGAAATGTATATAAAAGTCTAGAAAATCTCTGTTGCAAGCCATTTTCTGTCCATTATAACCAGGTAAAAGTGTGTTGAGCATGAAGTTCACTACAAGGGACTTTTATGATTGTGGCTGACTTTGCCGGAGGATAGGTTGGCATATCCTGCTTTAAAAACACAGTGTATCAGGCACACACTTGGCAGTAGCTCTTTATGTCCCTTTTGGCCTGAGAGCAACACATTTGCCACGGCTCTGCTAGCAGGAGGTGTACCAGTACATGGGACCCTCCCATTTGCAAACCAAGCACATGCAGCATTCGGAAATTACCCCAGGTATTCATTTTTCTGCTGGATTCTTTCCCCCGCACCTCCAAAAAAAAAAAAAAAAAAAAAAAAAAAAAAAAAAAGTGAACACACATGGCCAAACCTCGGCATTTTTCACGGAGCACAAGCCTTGTGTTGCTGCCAGCTGAAGAGGGAGTGGAGCTGGAGCTGGGTGTGTGGGTGCTGCATGGGCAGGGAAGGCATGGGGAGAGCCCGCTGGTGCACAGCAGGTGCACAGCACAGATGTCACACGTTGGGGTGTGTGTCTGACACACTTGCACATGCATGTAGCAGTGTGTGCTTGTGTTGTTGTGAGAATTTGCCTGAGAGGCACCTGGTGTGCAGGTTTATGCAGAACGGGGCGTGCAGGAGAGCTGCCAGCACCTCTGAGAGTGTAAAGGCTTGGGGAGGGTCTTTGCAAAGCCTCATTTTCTCTGCTGGGGCTGCCCAGGGGACTGGGCTGTGAGCTGTTTCTGAGCCTCCTCGCCGTACCTGCTTGAAGACCCTGTTTTGCTTTATAACTTTCTTCAGCTCTTATTTGCTATTCCTTCCTTTCCCTCTTCCTGGCTCCCTTTTTGTTATTCCTTCTTCTCACATTTCCTCCCTCCACCGCCCTTCCCATTTCTTCTCCCTCCCTCTCCTTCCTCACTCCGGCTCCTTCTCCCCGGGCTCCCTCCTCCTCATCCTCCACTCTCGCCTTCTCTCCTTCCTCTGCCTCCCTTCGCTCCTCGCCACCTCCTCTCCTCCTGCAGCACTCCCATCCCATCCCGCGCTCCTTTGTTCCCCTCCTCGCCCCCTCTGCTCGGCCTCTCCCCTAGTCCTGCTTTGCTCCCTTCCCTCGCTGAAAAGCACGGCCCCGCTCGAAGACCCTGGCCGCCGGCCAGCCTCTGGCGAGATGAAGGAGTCCCTGGCACACGCTCAGCCCCGCGCTCCGTAGGGCATTGTAACCGCTGGTACCAGGGCTGTAAAATCTTTAGTGTCTCCAGGAAAGACGACTGTAAATTCTTCAGAAGTCCCACCGCGGGTGTAAAGATTTCCCCCTCCTTCCCTGGGCCCCTGTGAAAAGGGGCTGTGTAGTCGAACAAGGGGCTCGCTCCTCCCCTCTGCGAGCGCCCCGGCTCTGGTCGGCGTTTCGGCGGAGCGTGGCTCTCCCCACGGACTTCAAGGAGAGATTTCGGTACCCTGCCGGGCAGAGAAGCGGCTCCGGCGGCTCTTGGTCACTTAGGTATTTGACTTTATAAACATGATTAAAAATACTAAGAAAGCTCCGGCGAAGGGGGAGGCCTCCCCTCTGCACGCTGAGCAAACAGAAACACACGAAGCATTGTCGGGCGCTGAACGATGAAGCAGCGAGGGAATGCGGGGAGAGCCGGCGGGGCGTTAAAGTAGGTTTGCTCTCACACATGAAATTTGCTTGGCGAGCAGAAAGGCTTTTTAAACTACTTTGTAACTTGGCGAATCCCAAGCAGATCATCTCAGGGGCTTGTAACCTGGGGATTTGGCTCCAGCGCGGCACACATCTCAGCTTCTGGCCCCAGGGGGCTGTGTTTAGGAAGAGTCAGGCCTGGTTCCTGTCAGGCCAGCGGGAAGATGGGACCCGGACAAAGTCCACAAAGAGTGGAGCGCTGGAGCGAAACAGGCCACAGCGTCATGTTTTATCTAAGGCATGAGTCTTCTGGCACTGGGCATGGGAAGAAAGAGCACCTGGCTGCTACACGAGGAGCCACATAGCTGACGTTCATCTGTGGCACCACAAGTTGGACATACCAAACACTCCTGCCTCCTCCTCCCCTGCTGTGAGGAGCAGGAGCAGCAGAGAAACCATGCTGACCACAGCAAACAGAGTAACAGAAGTTACTGGTGGGAAGGGACCTCTGGAGGTCATCTGGTCCAACCCTCTGCTTGAGTAGGGCCTCCTGGAGCAGGCAGCCCAGGACCATGCCCAGGTGGTTTCTGAAGATCTCCAAGGAGGGAGACAGTCAGACACACCAACGCCAGCAGAAGGGAGCTGAACGTGTCCACACAATTCTCATTTTCATCCTGAAGGATTCAGCACTCCTGCAAATAGCCATTTTGTTCTTTCTCAAAGGTTGCACTTGAGCATACAACAGCAGTGGTAAATTCCATGGGGCTGTTAGGTCAGTGCTGGAGTTAGCAAACCAACCTGTGTCATCTCTAGGCTACGGTATTTGGCAAAATTGAGGCTTTGGCAAAATTGCATGTGTAAAAAATAGCAGAAGGTTTTGAAGGTAAGGGGTGCTGTGAAGTTGGCAGAGCCTTGTGAAAGGCTGTCCAGAGCACCTGGCTTGTTGGTTATCACCACAGTAGCAGAGTTGCTCAAAACGGAGGAGGGCTTTGAGGGGAAGTTGCATGGCTCTTTTGTCCTGCTGCTCCCTCTCACTTCCCCTTGCCAAGGTCTGCAGCGAACTCCTCCTGTTGAAGGACTGCAAGGCAGCTTTCCACCTCCCCACTGAACTGCAAACACTTACAGACATCTTCCTCTGCAGCCTCCTTCTCCTCCTGGGGCACTTTGAGCATAGCCAGGCCTCAGGGATGGTTGTCTCCATGGTGTCTTCTGAGCTTTCAGCATTGCTGACCTGCTCTTTCCACACAATCGTGTGGATCAGCTCCATCAGGTCAGCATAGACTAGATCCTCCAGCCCCTCCAAAACCCCAAACAGGAATGAACATGCCCTATCTTTTTCTTTACAATAGGTAGAAGTGTTTGTTCAGCTCTCTGGTGAGCCGCTGTCTGTGCCCTGGCGGATACAGTAATGGAGTGGAGAACACAGGACCTAGGCTTTATTTCCAGCTATGCCATTTTTTAAAGGGTGTTGTTTTGGATTGAGCCACATCATTTCTGCCTCAGTTTACCCCTGTTTAAAAGAGGGTTACATGTGCCAGCTGTTCTTGGCACTTGATCTCGTATCTGCTGATGGAATAAGTTAGCTATTTACTGGTGCATATCTGAGGGCCTTCTTCTCTAGAGTTTGGAGAGCTGAGAGGAAGTTCTCCTGGGGTTTGGAGCTGAGATGCCCAGGTCTGCAAAGTCCTAGCAAAGCAGGGCAGTGCTAATGTAGGCAGAAAAGAGGGGCTACGGGCTACACAAATCTTTACCCTCACAGCAAATCCATACCTCGGGCTTCCTCTAAAAAGCCCCCCTCCAAAAAGCCCCCTTCCACCAGACAGTTTGGCCACTGGTCTGCCACAGCCAGGAGGAGCAGGGAGGGGGGATCCAGGTGGCAGCGTGTGTCCCGCGTCCTCCCAGTGGCCCAGACCCCTCCAAAACTCATTTTTCAATAGGCCACCAAAACAACCACTAGATGTTTAATGACTTTCGATCTCTCCTGCCCCAGACGGGCTTTGAAACAGTGGCTCAGATGCCAAAGTCCCAGTAGCAAAGTGGCTTTTTAATGACACGATTCTCGCCCGAATTCCAGGCACAGGGGGAGGCTTTGACACTGCTGTTTGTTTTCTTATTGGAGAAGTTCAAGAGAAGCTCAAGGCTTAAAAGCAAACCCTTGAAAGCAAAGCATTCCTAATCACATAAAAGTGTCTGCGCAGGCCGGGGCTGAAGAGGGGGCTTGTGACTTTAATCTTTGCATATCCCTTTCTTTCTTCAAGCATCTCTCCCGCTCCCTCTCACAGACGCGCACACGCACACAAAACTCTCCCCAGCGCCAGCAGCATAATGCTCAGGGAGAGGAAAGCGGAGGAAGAGGAGGAGGAGGAGGAAGCCGGCCCGCCTGCCTGCCCCCATGCTGAGCCCGAGCAGACTTTGTGAGAAAGCTCCTCTCCATCTGCAGCCCAGCCCGGTGGGAGTCAATTAATTCTGAATAACCTAAACCGACAGAGGTATTTGCATTCACAACCTGACTGATGACCGTATAAAATTGATTTATGAATTGAAGTACTTTCCCTCCCCTTATCCCCGATTCAGGCCATAATTGATTATACGTGCTGCAGCGAAATTAAAGAAAAGAAAATTAAAAAAAGAAAAGAAAAAAGGGAGGCCCCACAGACGCTGCTCTATATTCTCAAGCTTTCCCGGGATTAGCCGATCTATTCATCACTTATTTTTTTTTTTTTATTTAAAAAGTTGCTTCCTTTCCCCCCTTCCACCGGCTCTCCCCCCAGCTCCCCCAGCCCTCAGCCCCAGAGGCAGGGCAGCTCGGCAGGCCCTCGGCACGCAGACGCATTCCCACAGCACCGGGGGCGAGGGGATGGCAGAGCCGGCACCCTTCCTCCCAGGGCACAAACCCCTCCTAAAGCAGAGGGAGCCCGAGCTGGAAGAGCTCAAGGCAGCAGCCCCCAAAGCTCACGCTTAACTTGCTGCCTTGTAATCGCCCCATTGTGGGCCGTGGTGGGGTGGAGACTCGCCTGGGCCCTTCCAGCCAGTCATCCCTAATAAGAATAACGAGAAAGTGCAAGAAATCTGGCTGGGAGCAGTCGTATCATACAGCTCCCAGATTTCCTCCTGGCAGTGTATAAATATTGAGCTGAATCCTGCAGCCTGAGAATTGATGACCCTTTTAATCTTTTCCCCTTGTTATCCACCTACTCGTCCCTATCTGTGCTCCCATTTTCCTTATCTACTCGTTGTCTTTCTTCCCATCCTACATATGGGGACGCAGAGGAGCAGAGCGGTGGTGGGAACTGAACACAACCATACAGCTAGCCCATGGGAGAGCCCCAGGCAGAACACAGGCCACCTGTTAGTCCCACTGTCTTTTCTCTCTGCTTCTTTCTAAAACCTTAAAAATCATTTTTTAAAGAGTATGCCCCTCTGTTTCCTTTCACTTGAGTGGGAAGAGACAGATGAAAACCCTGGTGAAACGCAGCTTGCATATGATTTCATTAAAAACCATTTGCCTACAGCGTGCTGTCAGGCTCACAGGCCTCTTGAGCACATAGGTTTGTATCACGTCTTCACATTGTTTTGCACAGCTGCGATGTTTATGGCTTCTTTCGTGCTAAGGGAAGCTACGTTAAAAGAAAGTAATTAAAAGAAATCTTTCAAGCAGCTGGGCACAGGACAGCAACATCATCAGAGCACACCCTCCAATGAAGCAAGGAAGGCCATGATCCAAGCATATCAAGGCTGGGATTTTCAGCTTGCCCAGCGTATTTACTTCAACCTCCACAAAGTCGTCTTGCTTGATTTGGATAATGCTGAGCAGAAGATAAAGGGCTCAATCCATAAACATCAACAAGATCATTTCTCTCAGTGGCTCACAAGGACTTTCAGCAAGGGCCCTGTCCTCCCCCTGACAGCGGCGGTGCCAGCTGCAGGGCTCCAGGAGAAGTGCTTTGCTTGCCTCTACCAGGCCTTAAGAGTCAGACTGAATACAGAATAAAGTCCGTATGTGGGCAAATAATGCTGTTATGTCACTGCCTAGGACCTCATTTGGGAAAGAACCATGCATCTCCTTCAAGAGTTTATAGGGCCCTGCCCCTGGAAGATGGTGCTGTGGCCACCCTTCCTATTAGTATGGTCTGGGATGCACCATCAGGGCCTGCCACCATCTCTGGCCCCCCTCCTGTTGTGAGGCTTGTCAGAGATTTGCTGTGCAAGGAGAATCTGTTTCATCCTGAGGTGACATTAGGAGCAAATACACATTGTCCTGGCTCTGGAGGTGTCCCCAGAACTCCTCCATCTTCCTGCTAAGATGAACAAACCTCCCATTTCAAACAGCAGTGGCTCCCGTGCTCCACGAAGGGCATTGCATGTGGGCTGGGGACTTATTCAAGTCTCTGCTCTGTCCAAAAAACAACTCTGGTCTGTCATGATGGCTCAGAACAAGCCTGTTCCCAGTTGTCCTTGTTTCCACCCTCAAAGTGACTCCCAAGATGCTGTCTTAAAAGCACAGTTTAGCTCCAAAGCAAAGCTTGTGAACATTTGGCCTGGGCCCCAAATTAACCAAAGCCTCACCAGGAGTGTCTACCCAAATTAACGCCGTGAATAAAGACAGCCCATGGCTTGAGGAGTTGATGGCAAGCAAGGTGAGTGAGTGAGCCAGCAGAAACCAGAGGGTACAGACTACACGAGGGCTCACATGGCACCTGGTTGCTGGAGACCAGCATCAGCAGTCACCCAGGCTGCTCACTGTTGGCTTTCTGTCCCGGACCAAGGCGCTGGGCTTTGGGAAGGGGCCAGCAGCCCCCGGGGAGGAGGGCACTGCTCGGTGCTGCCAGGAGTCTCGCAGATGTCAGCCCCTAGAAAAGCAGGCAAGCGGCAGGGACGTCAGTGCAGATTTACATCCCAGGGTCGCCATGTCCTTAGTGGTAAACGGGTGGACAAAGAAGCTAATCGAGGAGTCAGAAAGGGCAACTTGGAGAGGAGCGGCAGCTGGGAGTGGGGAGGCAGAAATCAACGCAATTAGCAAGAAGAACAATGCAAGAGTGACAGTCTAGCATGCCTTCCCAATTTTTCCACATGGAAAGAACAGCACCGTATTACCTGAAAATGAATTATATTTTTTTTGCTGTCAGTTGAGAGAGAGCAAATGGGAGGCTTGTGCTGATGCCTCTGCCAGGAACCACTTCTTCCTGGGCACAGCAGAGCCCCAGCTGTGGGCAGCATGCCCATCTGTGCAGCTCCTGAAAAATCACTGCAGAAGCGGTGCCAGCCCCACTTGCACCCTCACAGGAGGGCCTTGGCATTGAACGTGGGCTGGGGTAATTAATATTACACATTAATGTTGTACTGAGTGAGGTGCCCTGAAAACACAGAGCATTTAGGCGGTCTGTGCTCCACAGAGCCCATGGTGCAACCATTACAAGTGGCCAAGGACCAGTGCAGCCATTTCTGAACAACTGTTTGGAGCACACAGCAGGGTCTCAATCCTTTCTGAGCTGTCTCAATCTCTTTACAGAGCTCCTTGGGAGCTTGGACTGGAGCTGGTGGCCACTGGATGGATGAAGAATGGACAAGCACCAGCCAGGTGAGGCAAACACAGAACTGTAAATGCATTTAGCCAAGAGCCCAGACTTTTTCACACAGGGTCTACTCAAGCTCCAGAGACAAGACACTGCGATAAAGAAAACTACTGGTCAGATCCAAGTCATTTAGCTCAAAATAAGGATAGTTGGGTGTCACCCTGGGGTCTTCGTGAAACAAAAAGTTCAGACTAGATGGTCTAATTATCTCTTTTGGCCCTCAGACCTATGAATGCATGGCCCATCTTTCACTTATTTTCTGTCCCAAAAGCTGGGTGCAGACTGGGTACAAAGTAGAAATGTCGCACACTACGAGCACCGCTGTGCTGTGTGTGCTCGCTGACTGTACTCTTGCCCAACTGCCTCAGGAGCCTGTTTTTCCTACACTTGTCCCTGTTTGGTTGCTTCAGTTATTAAATTCCACTGTGAAGGACCCTTGGGAAGCGCAATTGTTATTTTTCTGTCTTTCTTTCCATTTGCAAGCGCATGAATCCTTTTATCAGCAGATTGTCTCTGCAAATGTCACAGGCGGCGAGGCGTTTTTACATGAGTCAGCCCAAGCCATTAAAAACGTCGCCCGGACAATATTTGGTCTGCGACTCTGTGACGTGGTTGTGCAACTGGCTCCGTGACAAAGGAGAAGCCCCAGCCTCTGCCTCCAGAATATGAACTCAGAGACCTGAGCGCAGCGACAGAGCTCCCAGCTCTCACCTGGGGAAGGAGATTTTCGCTCAGACACAACAAGGGCTCATCAGTGGGATGGAAAATGGGGTGCTGGCCTCTCCATCTCCCCAGCATCGCAGCACAACCCCATCCTGCTCCCTCCTTGTGGGGGGCAGCAGGAGCAGCCCTGTGCCCCCCATCCCTTTGGGAGCAGCTCCCTCCTGCCCCCGTCTCCATCCCCTCGCCCCCCGGCCAAGCCCGCCGCAGCGAGGGGCGCACGCCCCCACGGGCAGGCACAAAGGAGGTGACAGGCGCCTTTATCCCCAACGCCCCCCGCGCCCGCGCTCGCCCGGCTCCCAAAGCCCCCATTGCTGCCAATTCGTTCCGGGACGCCGCCGGGATTCAAGGCTGACAGCTCCGGCAAAGCAGGAGAAATGGGCTCAGTGGGGAGCGAAGGGGCCTGCCCTCTCTCTTCTCCCCCACCACCACCTCCTGCTTTTTTTTTTTTTCATGCCCCCCACAAGAAATACCTTTCTCAGCAAGGCTTTTTAAGGGCCCCCCGCGCCGCTGGCCAGAGCATGCACTGAGGCAATGAGGAAAGCCCGGGCAGGGGTCAGGGACATCTCGGGGAGGGGCTGTCAGCACCTTCTTCCTCTCCCCCAGCCCCTTCTGCCCCCACCTCCAGTGACAAGTCCCTGTCTCCCTGCCCAGGACAAGAGTGACATCTTATTTCCCCCGCCACCTCCACCCACGCCGGCTTTTCAGAAAGGGGGAGGGATGCTGCTGCTGGGTGCGAGGATGTTCAGTCTCCAAAATACAGCTCCTCTGGGTACGTACAGCCTGAAGCACAGCTCATCCCGAGATGTACGGTCTGAAATACAACACACTGGGCTGGTGGGTACAGCAGAGACCGGCGCAGGGAGGTGGCAGCTGATCTCAAGGCAAACATTTGTGCTGGGAGGTTTGGGAACAAGACAAAAGGCTGTGACGGTCTGGGAGCAAGGGACCTCTTTAGCCAGAGCACGGAAATAAGATACACCTCGAGAGAAGGCATTCCCACGCTTTCAGCCCTGGAAGAAAATCTGCCCCAGGTGCTGGCTTTCATGATCTAAAGCGGGGTGTGTTTCACACGGCCCCCAGCTTTGGCACCGCTGCTAAAAGCCCCTTAGAAATGGGGTCTGCTTGCTCCTAACTCAATCTCTGTATCTTTATCTTTCCTTTTTTTTTTTTTTTTTTTTTTTTTTTGATCCACACCCAGCTGTGCAGACCAGTCCCTGCGGACCGGAGAGGGATAACAAAACGGCACGTCAATTTTTCTCCCCCCCCCCGTCGCTGCTGCAGCCTGTTTGTGTGCCCTTTGTCCAGTCCCTTCATCGCCCGCCCACCCCGGCCACGAGCTGCCCCCCAGCCCACGGCTTTGTCTTCTGCCTGGAGGGAAAGCTAAGTCGGGGCGACGGCGTCCCACATGCCTCCTTGGGCTAAAGCTATTCTTTCATCTGAAACGCTTCCCAGTTGGAGATACGAGCGGCTCAGATTCAGTTTCTTGGATGGGAGGGCTCCCCTGAAATATGGATCCTGGCTGGAGCAAGCCCAGAAAAAGAGCAGGCTTTTGGTTTGGCTATGTCTAAAGTCTTCAGCACGAGCCCACAGGGCCGAGCCTCGCACAAACAGCTCATCCCGGGAGAGCGCTGCTTCCTGGAGAGATGAAATCTTTCAGAAACTGAGCGAGAAGAGATTTCAAGTCCCTAGGAAAGAAACCCTCCTCTCTGCTCCCACCCACGGCTTGGCGGCGGTACGGAACCGTGAACCCCTGCCCCATTCCAAATCAGATCGAGACAGCAAGCTCTGGGCTATTGCAGTGGGAAAGAGGAAACCTAAAGCATCCCTGCTTCGCTGGGAATGGAAAAATTTGTGGATGTCCGTGAAGGGCTGGCCAGGCCCAACTGGCTTATTTATAACGAAGGCAGAGCTGGGGGAGTCATGCAGAGCTGGAATGGGGTGTGCGCTATTGCTTGCAGGCCACTGGTCCCGGGGAGAGAGCCAGGCAGCAAAAAGTCTTGGTATTACAAAGGGCAGAGGTGGTAAATAGTTCACAAGAGAGGCCGACAGCCCTCCTGGGCCGCCGGGGGAATAAGCTGTGTGAAGAAGGGCTTCTGAACGCAGCAGCCTCCGTGCAGTTTCTGCATCTGGACAAAGGATAGGTTTGTTTTGGAAGTGCTAGCAAAACTGCTGTCTACAAGCCAGAAGGTCACACAGCGAAGGTCTGGCCGATGTCTGGTTAGGAAGCGTTCCTCTGGGGCTCCTCTCTCAGCAAGCAGTTGTAGGCCTAATAAAAAGGCACAATATATTCACCATTTCCCCACAGAGCAGCACTGCGCTGTAGGACAAGTAGGTTTTGTTATTCTTAATAAAAGCATGCTCGGGTACCTGGGCAAGGGACCGGTGATGAAGAGAGGAGTAGGTTGGAGGTTGGTTTGGTCACACACGGTCTAACTGGGCTGTGGGAAACCTGAAAAAGTGTGTCAGGGGAGGAAAATGGACATGGCCACCTTAATTAGCACCTCTCCTCCAGGTGAGGCAAGAGCCACTTCCCCTCTCCACCCCTTCATCACCAGCCCCATAGGGCACCTTGTACCTGAGCTGCCAAAAAAAAGGCTCTGGTGAGCAATGTTCATCATCTTTTCCAAGTGTATCACCAACAGGGTCAGGAGACCCAGCTCAGCACCTCCAGGAACCAGCAGGTAACACACTGACAGGAGTTTCTTGCTGCAGGTAATGCTGGGGAGACAGCGAGGAAAAGGTAAAAGTGGTCTCCGGGATGAAATCCTCCCAAAGTAACCCCGCTGAACGGCTGGCTCTCTTCCATCTTGCATGCTAATGTAGAAACATGAGTTTCTCGAGCAGGGATGAAAGGAAAACACATGTCTCATATCGCACGGGACCCCTGGGACTGGGACGTGGGGTAGGAGGATTGGAGGCAAGAAAGGAGATCTTTCTTCTCCTTTCCATTCCCATTAGCACTGAGCACCACACAGGAGGCAGGAGGTTTGATGTCTGAGGAGCCAAGTGCTCTCTCTGTTTTTGCTGATGGAGATACGGGCCTGGTGGAAATACCCCACCAGTCGGCACACCAGTGGGGACAGAGAGCCTCAGTCAGCTCGCTTGGGCAGCTTGAAGAGACTTTTTCAATTAGCTTTAATTTGCAGCAGGTAGAGGCCCAACTGGAGGTCACACAGAGCCTGTAGAGAAAGGCAAGATTTCCAAAAGATGAATTTTAATCCATCTTTGGAGAAAAGTTTGGCACCCTGCATTTACCAGGGGTTGGACTATATTGTGTTGGTGCTCCCCCCAGGACACCCCATGGCTTTACCTCCTGAGTTCAGAAGATGGGGAATAAAGGTCTGCTTTGCCCTCGCCTTGAGACTTGTAGTTCTGCATAAAACACACTGCGAGAGAGAAATCCCTGGATTTAGAGATGTCATTTAGTGGGAGGGGCTGCCCAAGCCAGTCTTCTCTCTTCCCAATCTGAAGCTCGTGAGGAATGGCTCCACCTGGGAGATGGTTCAGTGACGAGCTAGAAGAGCTCAGGTCCCCCGTACAGCTGTAGCTGGACAGCTTCCCCAGCCAGCTCCTTATACCAAGGTGGAGTTACTGCTATTTACGCCAAATTCACGGAGAAAGAAATCAGACTTACTGAAACAGGACAGGGCCAGAAGCAAAGACCACATACATGAACGCTAAAAGTAGAGAACTGTTTAAAATCTGGGTGGAAACCCACACGCTGTCCTGCGTAATTCTCAAGCTTAACAAAAGTAAAGGCAATGCTGTGCTGAAAAGCTTACGAACAACAACAAAAAAGCTATAAAATGCAGTGTGTGGGGATACAACATGGCCCTCCTTTCTGTTTCAGCCAAGCTGAGCTTTCCCAGGGTCCCCTCTGGGACACAGGCATCTGCAAAGCTGTGTGGGGAGACACCTTCACACTTGGCTTCCTTGAAAAGCTGTTCTCCACTCGTGTCACACTACAATGACGAGATAAAATCTGAAAGTGTGTTGTAAACCAACAATCAAAAGAAGAAAAAGGTTCCTAAAAATAAACTTTTTTTTTTGTTTGTTTTTCCAAATTTAAATTGTTGTGGCTAAACACCCTTTGACCCAAGAGATGAATCTTTTCCTCAAAGAGCGGTAGCAAAAAATGTGCTGGCCACCAGCCTCCCTTGCTTGGCGTGCCGTGACTTTCCCATTGGCAAAAAGGACAGTGAATTTCCTTTTAATTGCTCCTTTTACACTGTGGGAGCAGCCCAACCAGGGCGGGACTGCCACTGTGCCTGCCTCAGCCACAGGTGAGAGAGTAGGAGCAGGTGCAGATGCCACGGGGTATTTAACGCTGCGCAGCTCAGTTTGGAAAGGTTTCTGCTGGGGAGGTGGGACGTGACGCCCAGCCAACCTGCCCTATTGTGTGTAATTTAAAAAGCACAGGCTCCTCGGTGCGTCCAAGGAGTGATTTGATCTACCAGCACTTCAAGGGGGAGAGGGATTCCCGATATCAAAGAGCCCTTTAATCTGGCAGAAAAGGGGCATGATGAGGACCAGCTGCGGGGAGCCGAGGCCGGACAACTTCAGACTGTGAAGTCAAGGTGCACGTTTTTAACTGTGAAAGTAATTAATCCGAGGAGCACATTACCCAGAAGGGCAGCCGGTAAATCAGGACCAGATGTTTTCCTGGAAGAGATGATATCACCTAGCTGGGGACTGCACAAACTGCGAGGGGGAGAGCCCCAGCAGTCTCCGCCGATGGCCGTAAAGCCCACGCTCTGCACAGGAATGTGTTATATACGTGTGTGTGTGTGCATATTATATATCTCGATGAGCATGTGTATGTGTAGCTTTACACGCACGCACAGCCCCAGCTGGCACAGGCCAGCATCGCCCCAGCCAAAGCTCTGTGCTGCACAGCCTATTTATTTACCCGCCTGGGTTTTACAGCGGAGCACAAGCGCAGGGACTGAGCTCGGGGGCCTCCGAGGGCGCCAAAATTTCCGCAGCATCCCACCGGCAATGGACGCTGCAGCCCCGCGGGTGCCTTTCTTTGAGCATCGCCCGGAGCCTCCATTGAGAATCACTGGGTTGGGCAAAATCCCGCATTCACCCTCCTTCCCCGCCCCCAGCTGCTCGCCCTCCTTGCCCAGACCTCACAAAAAAATAAAGAGAGAGGGAGAAAACAACCCTCCACGCTGCTGACAACAGCAGCTACCAAGCTCTGAGCCCCGTAATTGATGGCTGCAGCGGAGGGACCCCACTTTCCTAGCTGCCTCCCTTGCTCCCCATCCTCCTCCTCCCTTCTCCACTTTTATTTTTTTTACTGGTTAACAATTGTGCAGTGCTAGCCCTGCTTTGCATTTACTCCCTTTCTTGTGAAATAAGGGCATTTTTAAAAAGTTTCTTGCAATACACACACAGCTTATCTTTGGACACGCCGGCACCTTTTGGTACAGGAGCAGCAGCAGGTTGTGCTGCGTCCCTGAGCAGCACAATGGGGATGGGCTGGAAAGAGAGGGGGGTGAGTCTCACAAGGGGGAATAATGTGAAAGGGAAACGCTGGCGCGCACAGGGCGACCCAGATGGACAAAGTGCAGCGAGGCAGCTTAGTTAATGGGCTGCATTAAAATTAAACAGAGATGGTGCTCCGCTTTCCAAGCGATGAGGCGGCTACAGGAGGGCTTCCCGGCCCCCGTGTGCTCCGAGAAACAAAACCAAAGAAAACCTTTCCCACCCTCGCTGCCCCTCACGTCCCCAGCAGGCGTCAACTGGGGCGGCCCCGCCGTCATCACCCTGCTCGGGTCACCAGGAGCCAGCCCTGGGGGGATCCCAGCCTCCCTTCCTTGCCCTCAGCCCACGTTCCTGTGAAACAGAGGATGATCTCGCCAAAATTTCTGTAAATGTGGGTGTGTAGCAGGTCACTGCTCCTCTCAGAGAGGTGAAGACTACCCAGCAGCTGGGGAGTGGAGAGAGGAATGCAGCAGGCAGCCTTCAGGAGCAAGGCCAGCTTTGGGGAGGGGGTGATGATAACGGCACACATCCATCCCCACTCCCAGCCCTGTCACCAGGAGGATTTATGCTGCTCTCACAAAGGACCTAAGGAGTCATTAGGCTCTGCTCCGGCCACGCACCTGCTTCATTGCTCGCTGTACTGCAGGGTGACTCACGCCTGGGGTTGAGGGCATGCTCAAGGGCTCTGCTCCATCCTAGGCTTAAAGAGGTGTTTAAACACCTTGCTAAATTAGGGCCTCGCACCTGAGGAGAGCGAATGGAAAAAGTTAGCAAAGTGGGACAGAAGAGCAGCTCTTTGAACAGCGATCCCTTTAGGAGGCTGGTCATGAGTCTGCCTTTAACAGCAATAAATGAAAATCTGCAAGACTTGGTGTCCCTGTCAGGATGTGGGTACTTGTTCCAAACAGAGTCTACAAGACACAGAATCGACCTCTCTTTATTCCCTTTGAATTGCCAGGGAATGGCAATTGTGGAAACACAACCAATGTGTTTCTGAGAACCGCACTTACTTTGAAATGGCGGTCCTGCAAAGACAACAGGCAAGCTATAAACACTGCCCTCAGACATATGAATCCCCTGAGCATCATATGAGCAGTTATGCAAAGGAATGTCATACCTAAATCAAAAGCATTAACAGGTGTAGAGGATGCTGTTGCAATTGAACTTGAAACAGGTGGGTCCCACTGTGGGACCAGCAGGGGCCCGGGGGATTCACAGAATCACAAAACGGATGGGGTTGGAAGGGACCTCTGAAGATCATCTAGTCCAAGTGCTTCAGGTATTCACAGTGCCTGAACCTTCCAGTATGCCCACCTGCCTCCAAGTTGCCTCTGTTTTTTTCTTTTCCCCACAGTTCAGATCCTCACAGCTGTGAACTGCAAGGTAGCTTTTGGGGCTGGTCCTTTGCAATGCTTCTCCCAGCAGACCAAGCACCAGCAAGGTACGGTGCCCACCAGCGTGCAGAACCAGCTCAGAAACCACCAGGTGAAACCACCCTGGAGGAAGGTGTGCAGCTCCCCGTAAGGCTGCCCTCAGAGTTTAGCCACTGCCTTTGCTGCAAGCAGGGCTCTGCCCCAGGCCCCACGCGGTTCAACAGCTTGGCTGGCTGCAGGAGAAGGGATCATGGGGACAGCAACTGCAGGGATGCTGTAGAGAAAGCAGGGCAGCATTCACGAGCACCGCTGAGCTGGGAGGAGTTGAAGCCGTGGGGTGTGTGGAGGGGAAGGCAGCAACAGATTTCAAAACAATCCGCATAAATTGGAGAGCTGGTCTCAAATCAGCGGGATGGAAATCACACCAGAGCAAGCACAGAATGCCTCAGCGAGGTGCTGGGACTGCGGCGCAAAGCGGGGACTAATTGCACAAAGAGCACGGCTTCAGGACAGGCTCCCGGCACCACAGACAAAAATCTAGTCAATGCTGTCATGCTGTTTCAAAACAGACAAGTCTCTCGATGGGACGCATGAATACGAGATTCATAAGCCAGGCATGGGAGAAAACAACCGTGCTGCAGTTGGCAGCGGGGACGCCGTGGCAGCAATCTCCAGTGGGGTAAACAAACTGGGAAGCGCTCCGAGGTGCAACAGCAAGCACGATAAAAGCTTTAGAAAACAATCTATGAGGGGAGATTGAAAGAATTGAGTTTGTTTAGTCTAGTGAAGAGAAAACTAAGTGGGAACATAACAGGATTTCAATACATAAAGGCTCGTGCTAAAGACTAGAGTCCGAGGGAGCAGCACGAGGAGAACTGGGTTTGCAGCAAAGATTTAGGCCAGCTGAGCACTAATGGGGAGGCTTTGGAGCCTATTACAGATACTGTAGGCTCTCCTTCACCTGTACATTTTAGGTGCGGACATCTATGAGACCATTACCAAGTGCCCAGTAGCGTACTCCTTCCCTGTCCTGCTTTCCACGTGATCCTGCAGATTTTCTTGCAGCCCCTCTCTGATTTCCAATAGGCAAGGGAACGGGGCAACCCCCAGGAGAAAGCTGTCCCATGAAGGGATCATCCATCGCCCTCGCCTCCCCACTCTAACTCATCACCTCCCCAGGCCCCTTTGCACACCCGGGTCTCAGAGGGTTTCCAAAGCTGATGCATGCTCTGTTATTTATTTACGTGCAGTGAACTTGCAAGACCCCTGCAGAGAGATCCAGGAGGTCTCAAAAAGCCACATGCGTACCGAATAACAAGACCCATCCCAAAGACCTTACTTTAAAGACCTTAAATAGACAAGGTAGAAAAAAATTATTTCCCACTAAGAGGTCTGGGGGCTACAGCGGGCCTTGTCAGCAGAAGCTGAGAGAAATGGACCTGTCCAGCCTGGAGCAGAGAAAGCTAAGGGGGAATCTGCCTTATTTCAAGAGACTGAAATCTTCATCCTTGGAGATTTTCAAAATGCAGCTGGATGGGGGCCTGGACAACTTGATCTAGCTTTGGGAGAAGCCTTGCACTTAGTGGGGGCCAAGGCTAGGGCCCTACTGAGGCCAGGGCCCAGCTGAGGCCATGTCCCACCCAAACCATTCTGTGACAGGCACACCGTGGGTACCTCAGATGGCACCTGGGCAACTGCACCACACCACTGGCACTTCATAGAGCACCTTCTCCACCACACACAGGCGTTTCTACCCCTTTGCCCCATCCGCCTTTCCTGCCCCACGAACCTTTCTTAGGTCTTTCTGTTCTGCAAAGCTGGATCCCCGCCACTTGCATCAGGCCCCAGTCCATTGTACAGCACTATGTAATAACAACATTTCTCGATCGTGATTCACAACAATAGCTACCACCCAAGTTCTTGGCTCACGGCGCAGCCCAATATCTAACAGCGTTCAGTTCAACCCAATGTGATCCCTGTCCCCACCCCCTCCGATTCCAGCTTCGGAGCTTGGCCGGCTTCGGGCCCATGCTGCTCCTGCTCGCAAACCCCAGGCATGCTGACTGCTGCTCACAACGAAGGGGGAGCACTCGGAGATGAACTTTTGGCAGTGCAAGCTCTAGGGAAGGCTGAAGTCCCTGCTTGCCTGTCACTGATTTATTGACGCCTCCCTAATTGTGGAATGCCAACCATACATGGAGATCTGCAGAAAGAAAGGACTTGGCTCGAAGGAAAGAGAGGTCATCGCAGGCAAATCAGATGCAGGCACCAAGAAATATTTTTGTTTTGTTTTGTTTTTTCTTTGCTGCTGCAGTGAATGTAATAAATAAATGTGCATCTGCTGAGCTGTTTCTACTCAGAGTTCTCCCTTGTTCCAGATTTGGCCTTAACTTTTGTTAGTAACCTTGATCAGCAGTGGTCTGCCCACCAAGGCTATGTGTGCATATGAATTAGAGAGGGAGAGACAGTGTTCATTTCCAAAGCAGACTTCTTTTCATCCTCTGCCAGCCATTTTTTTGGATGGAGGTATCTTTTTCCTTCATTTTTATTTTTTTGGTCATAATGTAAGCATAAATTTGAAAATGATCTGCAGAAGTAAGATTTAATAAGCTTACTCACAGAGCAATAAGCCAAGAAAAAAAAGAAAGAAAAAAAAAGAGAGCAAAAATCACAGACCTTTTCTACAAATGGGGGGGGGGGGGTCGTTTAAAAGAAAATTTAATCTTAAGCAAATGCTAGCGAACAACATTTGTTCATTTTGGAGACTAATCTGCAACCATTCCTCACACGCCACTCTAACACATCTCTGCACAACCCTTGTCTTCACTTCCCTCTCCTGGTTCTGGTTCAGCAGCCAGCATCTGTCACTGATTATGGGGGCTTAAGGTTTCACCTCTGAGGAGCAGCGTGGGAGCACATTGAGGTCCCTGCATCTACATGTAGCTGCACACGTCTCTTTGCTGGCATTTCACTCCCACTGTCACTCCTCCCTTCTAGATTTGCTCTTCCAGACTCTCCTCACATCATCCCTGTCCCCCATTAGCCCTCTCAGTACACCATGCCCGTGAGATGGATCCTGTGTTTTCATCCCAAAACCACAGCTAAGAAGCTCAAGGCTCAGTTCTCATTCAGGGCAAGTTAGCTGACACAAATCAGATGAGGTGTAGAGAGCAGGTCACACGCACAGCTGACCAAGGCAGAGATCTGACACAACTTAGGACACTTTTGTTTGAGCATGGTCAGTGCTGAGGAGAGAATAATTCCTCGCAGAGCAGGAGTGAGGAGCTGCAGCAGGCTGTGTGTGGCAAGGTCTGCGCAGCACCTTCCTGCACCAAACCTGGACCCCACGCCTGGAAACCTCTTGCATTCCCCTGGCAACAGATTCACTTTCCAAAACAAAATGAACTCAAACAGAGTCATTTCCTATGAGCGAATTTGGGACGGAACATAAAGCACAGGCGGGAAAATATATATGTGACATACTTGCAACAGCAGGGAGAATGATTTCATCTAGCATCCAGCTGACTAGTAAAGAGAGTCAGCAGCCCCCGAGGAGAAAGCCATTAACACACAAACACATTTTATGCTGGCCAAGGTGAGAAAGGAATGGCTGTAGGTACCGAGGTGACAGCTACTTTAGGATCAAAGGAGAAGGCTGAGAGGAAACTATAAAACTAACTTCAGATCTGGCTGGGGGAGGGGGCGTGAATGGAGGAGAAAACTTAATTAAAGGTGGCAAATAATGACTATTTTTTCTGGGAAAGGGGCAGCGATGATTTCACTTCCAACATCACACCTGAGCAAACATTATGCAAAGATGGCCTGAGTTAGGACTTCATTGCCAGTAGAGCAATGCAGATCCAGCCTTCACTTCAAAGGCTAAGAAAAGTAATTGCAAGGGAGGAACTGTTTTGCCAGTGGTGCTCGCTATCGATTCCATCTCTTCCAGAGTAGCTGCAATGGATAGCTGCTGGGCATCACTGAGGATGTGACCATCTCATTCATGCATTTCTAACAAGACCAAAATAAATAAATAAATAAATAAAAAATAAAAAAAAAAGAGGTGGCACAGTGCTGAGGTGGATAGCTCCGTGGTGACCCTCACCCAGATCTGCCAGGTGAAATGCTATAATTAATATAGTGCAAGGAGAAAACGTAAGTATCAACAGCATAGGATGGCCTACAGGTCACCAGATGTAGGCCTCATCACAACAACAGGTCTCCTGCAAGCCAACAAGCCAGGAAGAAACAGCAGATTGCAACCACAGCCCAGGCTTTGATAGTAACGGGAGATTTTTGCACCCAGTGAGTTCCTGGGACAGGAAGGCAGCAAGGTCTACACCACTGCAGAGAATGGAAATGGAATGGGTAACAACCAATATTAGCTTCACAGTCTAGTCTTGACAAACCCATCTAATTTGCTTTTAAAACAAGGAGACGGATCTCCTAGGCTGGTGAGAAGCAGCAGACATCAGTATCTTTACTTGAGCTAAGTTCTTTGACACTGGCTTGCATGAAATCCTCTTAAACCAGCAAGGAACGCGTGGTCTGTCTACTGCAGAGCAGACGCAGCACTGGGACCCAGAAGGTCGTGAACAGGACCAAATACAGGAACACATCGAAGAGAGATCCACAGGTTTCTCCCTGGGTCTGACTCCAGTCAGTCAGTGACTTGGACTTTGAACTAGAAGGAAGATGATTAAATTTGCAGGATGTCCAAAGCTGGAAAGCTCTGCAAGCACACTGAAGGCAGGAACAGAGTTTTTAAAAAGCAGCTTTATGAATTAGAGAAACAGTCAGGGGAAAAAAAGAACGGGCACAGTAGGAATCCATGCAAGGCTCCACACTGAGGAATAACTGGCTGCACAAATATGGATGTGGAACCACTGGAGCTGAGGTTTAGAGCAGATTGAAAACCAAACTGTTTGTCATCAGTGCCATGCTCTTGGAAGAGCCAAAAAAAAAAAAAAAAAGATGTGGGCTAATTAGATACAGTTCAGAGGAAACAAAAAAAAAAAAAAAAAAAGAAAAAAAAAGAATCAGATGTCTAGAGAACATGATCTTGGGGAAAAATCTGAAAGAATTGTTGAAGTTTAGCTTTAAGCAAAGAAGACCAAGGAGAAGCACAACAAGTCTGCAAGTTCACAAAAGATTGCTGCAACAGGAGAAAGGCACTGGTCAGTCTTACCTGCTTATAAGGGAGAGGTTAGGATACAGTAACAGGCTTAATCTGCAGTTAGAAAGACTCAGGCCTGATGTTATGAAACTATTAGGGCAAATAGATGGAAGAAACGCATAAAGTATCCAGCTGCGAAGCCTCTGTGAGGGGAGAGCTTGAAGAACAGGCTGGAGAGCTGACAGGAATGACATAAGTGTCCTGCCTCGGGGATCTGGAGGGGGAACAGAGATCTGGCGGCCGTCAGAGCCTCCTCTGGGGGAGCTGGCTGAGGGAGAGGGCTGGGAAAGGTCCTCCTGAAACAGAGGGCCTTGCTAAGAGCATTCAGCAGGGCAGGTAGCCAAGGTGTTTCTCCTTGCCTTTCCTCAGCCTGCTCCCCTAAATCACCCTTACCCCTCTGCGCTTTCTCTACTTGCAGTCACTGATCTGCAGTGCTCAGATCTTTTTGCACGTCTGAGGAGCTGCAAGGGCCAGCCCAGACTTCCCCTGCCACAGGGAGGTGAAGGAGGCCAGGCCAGACCTGAGAGCACTGAAAACCCTGGGAAACAGGGCTTGCTGCTCCCGATGCTTTTGGTGGGGAAACAGCTCTTGCTGCTGCAAAAGGAGGCTCCCTGCAGTCACAACTGCCAGCAGTGACAGCAGCAGAGGTTGATGCCCATGGGAGGTGAGAAAACCATGGTTTGGTTTCACACTTCTTCAGCAACCAGCGCCTTCTCCTCTGGACAAAGCAGAGGGAAAGGCTGTGAGTCTGGCACCCAAGGCAAGCGCCAATGTTGTGAGCACCTTAGCGCGTGCTGCAGATCTCAGTGGGAGGCTTTTGTTTGTTTTTTTTTCCCCCCTCAAAACATTACATGTTGAAGCCAATTGACATCCCTAGAGTGATCTTAACAAGGTTCTGCTGCTGGTTACAGGGCAGTAATGTAAACAGAAGATTACTGGTGACCACAAGCAGAAAGAGGAAGAATAAATGGAGGGCCAGAGAATTAAAAGTTATCCTGGGCTGGGTTCACCATTGTGTTACTTCTGTTCCATGAAATACCTGCACTTGGAAATGGAATTGCATTTCCAAAACAAACAGCCAAAAACAAACAAACAAAAAAAACTATCCCCAATACTGAATGAAAAACTAGCCTCTTAAATATTTAACATTAACCACAATCAACAGAAAACTTAGAATGTGCCATTATGTCAACTAAGAACAGACACATCAGCTGAGCAACCTGGCCTTATAAGCCCATCCAGTTCAATCTGAATGACTTGCCTTCAAGGAAAGATTGGTCCTAAGTGTTTTCCTGGCCTTCCAGGTGTTAATCAATCATATATTCAGCAGCAGTCTCACACTCATTGCTAATTATTACTAACAATCTTTTGGCCTTGCATTAGCAACTCAGCAGAAATGCACTTGGTAGTATGTTAGCCTTCTCTTTCCTTTTATGTTTTTACTGGCAAAAAGCATCTCTGATATTTATTTTCTTTCAACTGAACGCTGGTGATAGACGCAGACCACAATGTCCCAGAGACTTCACGACACACTATGCACAGCAGACTGTATTGGGGCCAGCAGAAAGCAGCACTGCAATTCGACAGAGGTGCAATGGTTTCGTGTATGTAGGACCCAAGTCAAATACCCTGTCCCCTGCTCCTGCCTTACAGGCCATGTCCGGAGCACATCACGGTGTTGCCCTCCTGTTTCACCTTGGGCACAAGCATGGCATGCTGCATTACTGCAAGATTTGTTAGCCTTGGCTTGTGTTGGCCCACATCTCCTCCCCAAGGACGCTCTCCCCCTGCATACAAAGTGCTGGGGTAAATAAGCACGCTCAGCCAAACCCTAGAGCAGCCAGGGGGAAATGACAAATGCTTCCTTCGTGACAGAAGAGGACCCATTGTCAGGAATCAGAAGAATCATTTCCCGGTTACAGTAGCCTTCAGGTACGTTGATCCAGATTCAAGCCTCCAATAAAGGCGCCGCAAGTGATATATTGGCTATTCTGTTTCGCTGACTGACCACTCGAGGGCAAGAATGCAGCTCCCAGAGGCGCGACACAAGGGCTTGAAGAGCTTGGCTGTATTTTCTTCCACTTAAAACTGGGAGAGGTGAATAGCTGGTGAAAGTGGGGAGGAGATTGATGGCTTTGGAAACAGCAAGGCCCTCTCCCTATGTGGGACAGCTTTGGTACAGGCAGCCAGCTTCAAGCCTGACCTTGCCCTCCCTGACCTGTCAGCAGCCTCAACCCTGACCTTGGTAGGACCACCCTTCTCCTGGGGGAAGGACAGGAGAAAAACTGAGTGGAGATCAGGTTGAGATAATTTTATTCCACAGGAGTGGACAGTCTGTGAGGCGTGTAGAAGCTGGGTGTCCTCCTCAGGCTTTGGTATTCACTGCACAGCCACCTCATGGTGCTCACACATGGTCTGGGACTGCCAACTGATCACACTTCTTGGAGAAACTTCCTCCCATCCTCACTGCACTTTGGATGTCGTGAGAGCAGTCAGACCGCATTCCTGATGGAATGCTTTGAGCCCCTACCTCTTCAAAAGTCATAAAAAATCCCAAACAAACTCTTTCCAGACCCAAATCTTTTGGCAGCATGAGCCCCAAACCCTTCTTGTAGCTCTGCTTCTCCTGCAAAGAAATCAGCCCCTTCCCCAGGAGCTGCCTCCCTTCTGCTTTCCCTTTCCCATAACCAGCCATCCCTCACCCTCCTGTTTCTGTAAAACACTCAGCACACACGGCAGCTGGGGGGGAGGGACTGAGGGGCTGGTGGAAGCCACTCAGATTTCACATTTATTTAATAGCCGTGGCTGTGCTTGTTTGATTTATCTTCACACATACGTTTGACAGATATGGTCTCATAAAAACTCCACAGAGTAAAAACACCAAAAAGGCCTGCAGCCATTCTGTGCTAGCGTGCAGTCTGGCTCCAGCTCTGGAGCTACAGAGAGATCGAGCTTGCTGCGGCTGGCAGCAATGCTCAAATGGAAAAACCTCTTAGTCTGCAGCACCCAAAAATGCAGGGTGCTTGGCTGAAACGGACCAAGGTTCCCCAGGTGGCAGTGTCTGGTCAGGAAATAAAAAAGGCCCTGATTTCCTCTTCCCATGAAATATCCCACTGCGCTTTATATAAATTACTTCATTCAAATAACTTATATTTGGGAGACTAATCTCATCCTACCCCCAAATCCTGGAAGACAGCAGTGTTCAGAATACCTCAAGAAAGTTTATGAATTTTATAGCACTTTAAAAAAAAAAAAAAAAAAAAAAAAAGCTTTAAAAAGCTCTAGCAAGCCACAGCAGAATACGCTTGCTTCACCCTTAACTCATGAGGAACTTAGGAGCTTGATGTATTTGTTCCTAAAAGTACCTTAAGATTTGAGGTCTCAGAAAGTCTGCTTCAAACTGTCATAGTTCTGATAGTGGAACTGGCTGTACAATTTGTGCACAGAGTGGCTATTATATAGTCTGGGTAGACTCTACAAAAGCACAACCTCCTGTAAAATATGCATATTTCACAGTATTTTTTTTTTTTTTTTAAAGGAGAGCACACCTGAAGCTCTCATTCCAAAAGAGGCAAAGTGAAATAACTGTAAATGAAGTCACTGGAGTGTTAATGGCGCTCAAAGGTAGGATTCCAGCTGCATTCAGGTGGTGTTTTATTATGCATATAAATAACAAGCCCCCAAGTCTCTGAGCTGGCAACACGGTCTGGAAGAAGGTGCTCAGGGCTGAGAGTGAAAGACCCTGTGTTCCAGCCTGCTACTGCGGTGGCCACTTTGCTTCTTTGTACATTACTCCCACATATAAAATAACACTCTTAATACTTAACAGTCACAGAGAGATAGCACAGCTCTTGTCTGTTAACAAAAGAGAATGGGGAGGCTTGCATGTCTGCCCCACGATTATCTCAGCTGGTTAAAACCACTGCAGAAGATAAGTGGTAGAATCTGTGACAGCTTCTATGTGGGCAGACAAGATACTTTTGTTTCCCCCTTTTGTTAGGGGCAGTTTTTTCCAGCTATGGAAACACCATCTTTTTGCTTTAAGCAAATAACCAAAAAGTTTGCAAATACCTCTGCCTCCAAGATGCACTCACCAGCTCATCTGATTTCCAAGAACTGAGCCCACTAGACAAGGACTGCAGAGCCTTGCCATTTTCTCCCCAATCCTCACTCCATTACTAGCAGATGGAAAACTCAACTCACCTTTATTTGTAGTTTCAAGGGGTAGTAGTATATGCTCCCAGACCAAGGGCCAGCCCCACACCACAGACTCACCTTTTCTAGGCTTTGTGCCATTTGAGCAGAGATCACCTGTGGACAATGTATTAACGCCAACACCTGCTGTTACACATCTTAGCATTGTCATGCATAAGTGCCCACACATGTTGGGTAGCTTCTGGGCTTGGACACTCCCTACTTGCCCTACAACAAACCAACAGCAGGGAAGAGGCCAACCTTTGCTGGAGGTGGCTCTTTCCTCACCCTGTGACAGAGTAGGATACAAGAAGCTCCCCAGAAAGCTACAGTGGAGTGGAAAGGGAGGTTGCTGGGGTGCAGGGCAGGCACTGAAATAACTGTACGCAAGTTCAGGCCATTACAAGAAAGGGGACTGTATCTCCTACATAAAAAGGCATAAAAGGAGGCCGCCCTCCCCCTGAAGACAGCCACCCGTATTTGTTATTTCTATCCCTTCTTCTTCTTTTTGGATATTTACAGAGCCACGAGCAAGGTACTGACAGGCAGTCAAGGAATTCAGCCGCTGGTTGGCTATGCAGGACTCAGGAGCTGGAGGGTGAAAGTGATGCATGGAAATTAAGCTAATTTTAAACCGCAGGCAAGAGAAGAGACTTGCTAGCAGTTACTTAAGAGAAGCTGCTGACTGTTTAAATACCATTAAGAAGATTAATGTTGGCCCGCAGAACCACTGAAAAATTAGGGCTGAAAGGGACCTCAAAAGGTCAGACCAGTCCATCCCTCTAACCCAAGGCAGCATCACCTAAACCTCGGGCATCCCTGACAGATGTTGCCTAACTTGATCTTAAAGCTCTCCACTCCCCAGGCAGTCTATTCTTTATTATCCCTGTCATTAGAAAGTTTTTCCTAACATCTAAATTGAGTCTTTCCTGCTGTGATTTAAGCCTTTTATTTTTTTTTCCTTCTTTCTCTTTTTCCATCACAGACAAGGAGTAAAGATTGTGCCCTTTTATGTGCTTAAAGACTTCAGTTCTCTCCTCCTTTGGGATGGGGAATTTCAGTTCTTTCAAGCTTTCCTGGCAGGTAATAGTTTGTAGGCTTCCGGTTGTTCTCCCTGCTCTCCTCTGGGCTGGATCCAATTACTCCACATCTCTTCTCATTTTCCATCACCTCAACACCATGACATAGCCGACTTGCATTCAGCTTTTGATCCTTTTTCTGAAGAAGTGCTAGTTAACCCGCCACTCCCTCACTGGGCTTTGTGGAGCTCGTATTGCTGCTGAAGTGTAAGACTTTCCACTCACCCGTATTGAATAGTCTCCTGTTTCTTCCAGACCCTTTCCCCGCTTTGGCTAATTTATTTTTAAAATTTAATTCTGTCCAACACTATATCCACAGTTTTACTTCAGATATAAAATGTCACCCTTGACTTTAATAAGAGAAGGAAGAAAATTAAGCAGGTCTCAATTGAACAGGGGGTGAAAGCCCACTGAAAACAACCTTTCATTTAGCTGGCACAGACTCACCAGGTGAGGTTATTAAAGTGGGTTTGTGCCTACAAGGGTCAGTCCCTATGTTTTCCCAGCTGGCTTTTGGCATCAAACAGAGAAAGATGTTGAAATTTACGCAATGTTACTGCAGTAAGGCCTCTCCTGCTGGCTCGCCAACACCTAAAACATCCTTTTTGTTCGGCTATCTCCATCCCCGCTCCCTGGCCTTGCACACCTTTGTGTGTGTCGCACCCTGTCACCCCTCAGCCCAACCACCCCACGCCTCCCGCTGCCCCACCCAGCAGTGACAAACAAAACAAAACAGAGGCCGTTTATATATGACAAATATATCCTTTATTTTTCAAAAAACGGCCAACACCGGGCCGGGGACGAAGCCAGGCGGCCGCACACCGAGCTCCGCCCGCTCCTGAGGCAGCTCCACCGGCGCCATCCCCGGGGCCAGGCCCAGCCCCGCCGCAGGCCGTGGCTGCCCCCTGCCGGGCCCGGGGCGGCTATATTCAGCGTATAATTATATTTAACCCTTAAAAAAGGGCTTCCCGCTATCGCCAGTTGTAGTAATTAGACTTCTTTGCCCCCATTTCACTCATGGTTCGCTACTGGGATTGCACTGAAGAGTGCAGCTGTGCTTTGAGGGACTGCGTGAGGGGACCTAAGGCCAGAGGCTGGGCACGAAACGCTCCCTGCAGCTGTGTGAGGATACCATGAGTCCCAAATCCCACAGGTAAGTTCCACCACTACATAACGCAAACACCTGGGATCAGTTAACTGGGAGCAGGGAAAGCTCAGGCCTGTATAGTGAGAAGAACAAGCAAAAGGCTAGAAGACGGATCAAATCCTGCTGCATCTTCACAGAGGGAATGCTTTCCTCCAACCCTGATGAATCACCTACATCAGCACAATACAGACACCTTTTTCCCCATACTACTGCACCTAGGCCCTGAGAGGCTCTTTGGGCTTGCAGATTACTCAAGACAGGCTGATCTCAGCTCATTTCTTGCTCTGTCTGTACTACCTCACTCAGCAGGAATCCAAGAGCACCTCATGCCCCTGGCCCCACGCTGTGTGCCCATCTCGCCAGCAAGCGCAGCTGTGGCTTGGCTGCCATTCCCTGCAGCCTGCAAGGAGCCCACCTGCCTGATATGGATGTGCCTCCCAGCAGCACCAGCAATTAGCACATGCAGGAGAGGACCCAGGCAGGCAGGCAGGCTGCACCCTTCCTAATTGACTGAAGGAAGAACACTTGAACTTGCTCCAAAAGGAAGCAAAAGCTTCAGCCTCCCTGCATTCACTGACTTGCAGAGCTTGCCCAAACGTGCATGTAGGCATCAGCTTGCAGACAGGCAATTTAGAGGAAGCAGAGTTAGGCTAGCACAAGTCAGTTGGAGATATTGACCCTTCTGGCAGTTTGGAGGCACACCTTGAGCTCAGCTTAAACATGCCTTTATTCCTTTCTCCCCTCTCTGGGGAAACTGGCTCTTCACTTCCCTTTGCAGTCATTATTTTCTTCAGCATGACTCATTCCAACTGCAAGTCCATTGTATCCTTCAGCGCTGTCTATCCAGGCCCCATGAGCCACACCACGGAGAGTCCTGTGGAAAACAAATCAGAGCACCTACACCCCTTCCATATAGGCAATTCCTGTGGAGAAAGAGGCAAAGAATTTACCAAAGTGTTCTTTATTGTTTTAGTGTCACACAGGTTGCAATAGTCCAGTTTAGCTTAGGGCAAAGCTGTAGACCAATACAAAAAGCAAGATCCCCTAGAAAACAGCCACCCTCCCTCAGATGATGATGGCACTGAGATCAACTAGTGCCATGAAGAGCTCTGCTGGCAAAGCACAGCTAGCACACACACAAAAGAAATCAAGAGCAATTCCTGAGCAAACAGCTGGAGCAGGCTGCCTGACAGCCTTCACTAGCGTTACATTCATCACAGCAGTGAGTTCGGGTGCTTTGCAGTGAGTTATCGGGGAAGAATAAGTGTTTGCAAAATGAAATAGAGGTTTTAGCTTAAAAGCCTGCCCTATGCCATGAATATAGGGAAAGTCAGCTTAGCAAGGAATGCAAACAGTGCCACAAAATGACAACTGCAGGTGCAAACGAGGAAATGCTAGAGGCGTGATAGTGCTTCAACATTTATTTTCCCCAAAGACACATAAAAGAATTAAAACAGTTCTAAAAACCACAATGTTTTATAACACTTCACAATACATAAATACTAACTGTGCTTCCTGCTTAGACTAAGCAGCAGGGAAGTCTTTTATTCAGGCCTTTATGTCAGAAAGTGCATAAAGCTGTTTAAATTATTCAGGTACAGAACAAGTGACAGGAGAAATGTATGGCAGAGTCATTCCAGTTTAGTCCAAGACTGGGAAATTCTCCTGAGTGGGATGTTCTGCTGTTGGTTGGAAGCCACGCTCAGCAGATACTGCTCACACTGGGTGCAGAGGTCTGCAGTCAGCCAGTCCGCCATGGTCCTTGAGTAAGAGCACAGAGGCCGTGCTAGGCAATGGGGCTCCAAAATAACAGGCACGCTGGAGCAGGAGAGGGGAAAAAAAACAACAGGAAAACTGACCTGGGTATCTGTTAGAGGGTATAGAGCTTTTCCACCCTTCCCCCAGGCCTGATCCAACATTAAGTGATTTAGGTAAATGCAGGAGTTCAGTGGGGCTGTCAGCTCCACCTGGGGAAGCTACTAAGCATCAGAGCAGCTTCATTTACTGACACCTCTGTTGACTAAGACAGCATTTCAGCTAAAGGGCTAATGGATATCTGATTGATCCAAGGTTATGACTGAATCCTTAGAGCATGTGCTGTAGGATGTTTCTTTGACATCTGGAAGGATGGCAATAATGCCATTACTCAGATCTCCTCTACAGCATCTGCAAAGGACTGTCCGTGATGATGTCAGTAGTGAACACTGAGGTAAGAGCATTTGAACCAGAAACCACTGTGGCTATTTACTTACATTAAAGAACAGTTTCAGAGAGAAAATATATCTGTTCACCCAGTAGAATATGTACAAACATGTATTTGGAAAGAAGAGAACAGAACATATGTTTCCAGTCCTAGATATTACACTTACACTCACAAGGTCTGCCTTTTCCACTCAGAAGCTTATTTTGCAAAAATTCCCTTTCCATGGACAAAAAGGAAAGGGTATCTGTATGTGTGGGGGAGGACTCTCAGGAAACCAGTTGTTGCATTACTCTTCAGTTATACCTAAAGGAAGCTAAATGAATCATCCAGCATAACATGCAGTTGACCAGCATAGGACTACACAGAGCAGTTGCTATCATGTTTGTTGATTTGCATGTACAAGTAGCAGGTACCACCTTTCAAGGTGAAACCGTATCTGTCCCAGCTTACCTAGAACACTCCCAGTGCTCTACTTCATGCAGCAACTCCGAGTTCTTCCTCTCCTGTGTAGCTGGGTCTTCCTCTCTGGAGAGCCTCACAAGTTTTAAGAAGTGGAGTGGGAGATGAACACACGTTCTGAAGGGCACAGACATCTACAATCACAGCACAAGTCACTCGAGTTCTCAAGGAAAACCTCCTCCTTAGCAAGAAAATTTGCATGGCGTGTAGTTGATTTATTACCGCACTTACAAGATAAACATTAATGCAGTGAACTCCCTGACCCTTGTATAAATAGAGCACGGAGTAATCCCAACCACTTTACACAGGATCAAAGAAAGAGGAGCCAGAGCTGTTTCAGCTGAACAGCCTGTCTGTCCTGGCTGCTTTTGCACCTTGTATTTTGGCCTCTTTTCTTACAAAAAAAAAAACTAGAGGGTAGATTTGAGGTATCAGTGGGGTGAAGGAAAGCTTTCTATGACTAGGTGAGGTGCAGGAAAAAAAACAGAAAACAAATAAATTTGCTGTTGTAAAGACTAGACTTGCCTTGATGCAGCAGTCACAGCAGACGACACTAAGAGAAAAAAATTCCCAGCATTATCATTTGGGTAAAGCTCAGCAGACAGCAATGCTGTAGCTAAGGGTGACTTTCCCAAAGCAGCCTTAACATGTGATCGTGGCACAATCACTTGATGGCAAAGGGAACAAGTCTAGAACACCCCGCTTGGTTTTCCAGCCCTCCTGTTTATGGTAGTTTTAGCCAGCTGAAGCACATCAGCAGTCATAGCTTGAAGGCTTTATCTGCAAGTACCCACTGCTTCTCACCCAGCACCATCAGTTACTAAATTCCCAGTGGTTTGCTTGTAACCAATTCAATGCTTTGCTGCTGCTTCAAATAGATTTAAGTGAGCCTGAATGAGCCTGGAATTCTTCTCTCCCATGAGAAAAACTAACAAATAAGTGGATACTTGTGGGTCTAACTTCATTCCCAGTCACAAGGTCTGGAGTCTGCTTTTTCAGTCCTAAACAGAAGGTTCTGCTGCAAAGCCTCTCACAGAACCTCTCAAGCCCTTGACTCAAGTAAAATGCAACCTACAGAGCAAAATGAAGGGACTAATTGCTGAGAAGAACCAATAGCACAGTAAATTTGGTTATTGCTAGCTTAATACTAGGAGTTAATATTGATACCACTTCAGAGGCAAGTTTTTCCATCTCCTCTGCAGCTGTAGACACTTCAGCCAGGCTTGTGTACTAAGGCAAAACTGAAAGGCTAAGGAACCTGTTCCCATCCAAGTGCTCCAACTGTTTGAATACTGAGTGTTTCAGCACTGTTCTTTCACTCTTCTCCCTCCTCCTTCAGTCCCTTTGTAGCAGCTCACCTGCTGCAGAGGTAACAGCTGTAAGGCCACTTCAGAAACATCTGCTTACAGCAGCTGAAACAGATCTGTGGAATGGAAAGTTATTTGTGAATGCCAACTGGAAATATCTTCCTACCAACAGCATCCACCGCCTGCCAGAGAGCAAGCACATAAACTAACCTTCCAAAGGCTTTAGATCCACATACAATAACAGAGATCCAATGAAGGATAGCAGAGAGACAGGAATTAAAGGCTAAAAAGGCAAAAAAAAAAAAAAAAAAAAAAAAAGCCTTATTTGTAAGCCTGTGTTTTTATGATGCAGAGGTTTGGGGCAGCTGCCAGACAACAGGAGTTTAAAAAAAGGCTCTTGAACAAACAATAGCTGTATTGTGCAAGAGTGTAACAGTAGCTAGTTAAGAGAGGGAAGAAGAGAGACATTCTTTGAGGTAGACTGCAGCAATCCCAAAGAGATTAAGTCAGGGCAACTTTGAATCCAATCCTGAAGCCAAAAAAAAAAAAAAAAAAAAGGCATAAGGAAGCTGATGAGTCGCTTGAACTTTATAAAAAAGAACATTCATACACAGCTGGCAGTCAGAAGTGATATTATCTTGAGAAACAGCTTGAGAAAGCTAAAAAAACTTCAGCAGCAGGAACACAAAGAGGGTAAGAAAGCTATTTTAGCATAGGCAGAGAGAGGCAAGTTAAAGCAGGGTCAGTGAGCAAGGTGAGAAGAAAACGGATCCAGGAGCACAAGATAAAGAGGGTGGGGAAGTATCAGAGCTGCACTAGCAGAACTGTCTGCTAAATAAGTGAGGGCAAGAAGCTGGTCCCCAAAACAAGCAGCATGAACTTCTTCACACCTGTGTTGCAAAGGGCTTGCACCGAAGGCATCTGCTCTAGAGGGGCTCGATGGAACAAGCCCTCTAGAGCAGACTGGGTGAGTAAACAGCCCAAAAAAAGGGGGCAGCCAGCAGGCCGGTGCTGCAGGTTGTTCCCTGCCCCTTATCTCCCCAGCCTGTGCATCCACCACTCAGCAGGGTGGTTCACATCAACACAGCTCAGTTAACTGTGGGAGTTAACAGCCTTTGCTTCACCATGTACCAAATCCCAGTCAAATATCTTTGTGATTTCAGAGCTGGCCAACAGGAACAGTTCTGCTAGCACGGAAACAACAGTCAAGAAGTATTTAGCAATGGCTGGGTTACTTCCTAGGCAACTTACACAGCTTATGTTTGATTAGAAGTCATCACAGCACAAGAATTAAAAGATTTCATGCAGCTGTGGGCCAAACTCAGAACAGCTGCATGAACAGGATAAATTGAGGCAGAGAGCACCTCAGCAGTTCAGCACTGAGGGACATGAAGGCAGCCAGCTTTAGCAAAGGCACGGACAGCACAACAACAAGGAAAAGAGACTTACCTTTCCTCTTGAAGAGGCACCATCACTGCCTCCCTGGGAGGTGCCTTCCCCTTCCAGCACTCTCACTGCGTATCTGGTTCCGATCAGTTCAGCAATGGTTGGTGATGGCCACATGTTAGGAAGGTGATGGTCCTATCCAAAGACAGGAGTCAAGCATCAGAGAAAGCTGAAGGCACACGTATTTGGGGAAGTCATCCTCAAAATTGGGTCCCAGCAGGCTCAGCAGAATTTGTCTCAAAATTCAGTTCTGCTAGCGATAGGCAGTAGGCGTTGACTGACAATACTAGTAAAGAACATGCAGGGAATCCTGCTTAGTTCTTGAGCTTATAGACAAGAATGCAAGCAGCTTCCTGAAGCAGGTCCTTCGGTCCCCATAGCAGTTAATCCCATCCCCAGAGCCAGTCTCTTGGGACTCTGAACAATATGAAAGAGTTCTTCCTCATGTAAGACAAATCAAACTGAACAGTAAGAAACTCCACAAGGACACCACAGCAGCCTTGTTTTACACCACCTCCAAGGAAACAAACGTCCCAACTGAAGATTAGCATGCAATGTGGCTTAAGTAAAACCCATATAATGTGACCACTGCATGCACAAGGTTCAAGGTGCCTTCTGGAGTCACCACCAGATGTATCAGAACAGCTTGCCAGCTGATATGCCCCACTTACACGTTCCCTGCTTTGAAGGCCACTCTCTAAAGATTTGGATCTTGCTCTGTAAGGAGGCAGCTGCTGTTGGCCAGCGTTCAAGGAACAGTCAGAGTTGATGTCTGCCAGCATGGGTGCACTCACGGGAGGACGTGTACGATCTGCAGTGAGACCTGGGCAGGAAGAGAGAGTTTCTGATTGCAGAAAGAAAAGAAGGAATATCAACTTCTAAATATTCTCCCCAAAAGCTGACTGCTCAACAGCATTACCCCTCCTTTCTGAAAGCACCAAGGCCTGCTTTCCCCACCCTCAACCTCCATCAGCCCTGATCACAAAAAGCAGAGGTTACAGTAATTACAGTTGTCAGTAGAGTGATGAGTTTTTGATAGTTAGCACCATTTAGTTTAATAAAATCACATGGTGCACTTTCTTCTTGAACATTCAAAATGTTCGTTTAGCTTTTACTGTGATTGCCACTTACGCCTTCGGGAACACGCTATCATTGCTTTGAAGCCACAGGAGCCATACAAGCTTCAGTCAACTGCAGAGGAATGGTTTCCTAAGTGCACCTCCCTAAACTCATTAATTGATGTCAGAGCTTCTCCTCCATCAAGTGTCTTTAGGTGATCGGAGTGATGTAGCACAGTGAGCCCCAGCCTAAGGCTTTGGCAGCCCAGCAGGCACTGACTCTGACTGCACTTTATCACCACCGGGTTTGGATTTGCACCAAAAAGGAGACTGACCTGTGCTCTTGCAGGACACTGATGACCTGGCTGAGGCAAGGTGGGTGCTGGAGGACAGCTTGGGAGTAGGCTCCTGTGGATCAGAGGACAAGGTATTCTTAAGCTGCACACAGGAGAGACCAAGCCCACTTGTTCAGAAGCACTGCTGCTAAACAGAACCCAGAACTGACCAGAAATAGTCCAAGGCTTAGTCAGAAGTGGAGGGGAGAAAAAAAAAAACTGTGGTACATTCAGAAACTTTGTGTCCCAAGAAGCAATTACAAGTTAATTGCCCCCAGCAAGGAAGCTCTGGTCAAGCTGGTGAAATTTCAGATTCCCGTTATCTCCCTCACACAGCTCAATGCAGATTTTAGCTTCATCTGGTCAGGAACCAACTTCACTAGATTCTCCCTTCACAGCTTTCAGAGTACCTTGCCATTTTCTTGGCTCCAGCTCACACACAGCAACACTGGAGAAGAAGAAACTATGCCCCAGTAACCCAGTTCAAACCCAATGCTGTACCTAGGCAGCATTTTCTAGCTTCTCTAGATAAGTAGGAACACAATTCAATCATATTGCAGTCTCCATAAAGAAGGTCCTTCCAGCTTACAGTAATACACCAACCACGTGCTCCTCAAACACCAAACATTCCTCCAAGTAGCACAGACTTGTGCAAATATAGCTACATTTTTCTGCTTTTATTAATTCATATCCGTTTTCCTCAGTTAAGCAATTGTATTCCAGGCTGATGTTTACAGAAAGCAGATTGCTGATTGTTTGCCAGAGCATCTGTGCTAGACACGATGTGTTAGGGCTCAAGTTCTGTCCCACAGAGTTTCCGACTACGCTCAGACTGAATCCCAGAACCAAGCAGTGAAACTTTTCATCAGCAGTCTGTGGAGTTATGGAACCCAGGGGCCACATATCCCAGTTTACTGAAGAATGGCACTCCTTCAGTTGCTCCACAGGCAGCAGAGTGGGAATTCACCAGTGAAGTTGCTTCCTGAAAATAAATCACGTGAAATGCAAATATTCCTAGCATCAGCTGCCTCACTGTGAGGTAAAGTGGGAGTAGTTTTGGCCCATATTGGTCAAACTTCTGAGCATATCAAGACTTCTACGAGCCCTAATTTTAGAGACCAGATCAGAAGTTAGCTTTTATAGGCTGCAGTCATGCCACGATGAAGTGTTTAAACATCACATGAGCTTCTGTAGAGGCAAGGCCTTCAGTGAACCTAATAATGTCATGTTTATTCACTTTAGATGGACAAGATTACTCACACCAAGATTTAAACCTCATGTTCTAGGATGTGTGTGTGCACAGATCCAAAGCCCAGACCAGACTATTTACACCTCTCCAGTCCCTTCATTTAAAGCCTTACCTGAACTTCTGGTCCCAGCTGCTGTGCTACAGCACTGACAGTTTTAAACTCTGGACTGGCATCTTGAAATGTTAAGGAACGATCACTTGGAGATCTCAAGGTGATTTTAGGCATCACAGGCATTTCTGAGGGTTGGGAGAAGGGAAGAAAAATACACACACACAAGATAAGACATTGGGCTGTAGCAAGAAAATAACAAATTTTATACCCACAGAGCAGAATTTGGTATTTGGTTCGACTTTGTTCTGTTAGATAGTCTGGTTTCAGGTGATGGTTAAAATCCTGTTCTCTAACTTAGCTGACAAATTTGAACTCCCTAAAAAAGGGTAAGCTGAAACATTTTCAAGTCTTAATACGCCACAAGTAGATTTTCTAGAGAATTCTTGTGCCATATCACCTTTATCAACATAAAGTTCACATTCCCACCTCTCTTGCATTATATGCTATGGGGAAAAAAAAAAAAAAAAAAAAAGAAAAAAAAAGTGGGCTTCCATTTCAAAGGCCATCCATTATTTTTAGCCAGCCATGACTTCCCTTGCATGCTTGATGGGCCCCTTTGCAGCAGGTACCTGTGGGCCTGCCCCCGCTTTCCCTTGCTGTGGATGGCTGCGGTGTCTGTGGCCGTTTTGTTTCTGCCAGGAGCTGTTGGTGCCACCTGGACTCCTGTGGCACGCACTCTCTCAGCTTCCTCTGCAGCACCTGCAGGCAGAGCATAGCACCAGAGAGAGACGGTAAGAAAGAGTGAGACCAGTGGTGACAACTGATCTTCAGCAATGGCGCTGTTCTACAGCTGCCTCTCCCTAAGAGGGCTCTGGGCCCTGTGCGCTTGTGCTTTCTGTACCTCATTTCTAGTTTCTGAGGCACGTGAGAAGCTTCAGATAATGTGTTTGCTGTCGAATACTTTTAGAAACTCTCAAATTTGAGACAAGGCTTGATCAAAGAGTGTGGAGTATTTTCAGGACCACAAAATGTTCCAGATGGAAGAAACAGCAACAGAAATAGGGAGACTGATCTTTCTCCCCTGAAGATTTGTCACCTACCATATTCCAGACATCGTGTGTTGGCAGAGGGTCTGCCCAAAATTTTAGTATGGCTCACACATGCCTCTCCCAAACCCAAGCCAGTAGCTAGGACGTTAACTCCATATTCCTAGAAAACATCCCATCAGCTCTGCAGGTCACCTACAGGCTTTAGATGAGGCTTGGGAGCAGCTACATCATCACTGGGAGTCCTGTGTTTTTGCTCGACGATCACCTGAAAGAACAGAAATTATGCTTAGGCAGTGAGGTTTCCTCTGCTCCTCGTACATCTTTCTGATCAGTGGCACAGTCAAGTCAGAATTTGGGAGCGAGGAATGTGGGGAAGGCTTAAAAATGGCACAGGGAAATACAGAACGATGAGGTGCTTGCTGCAGAAGGGAGCACCGCAGAAAAGAAGTCAAGCTGCCTCCAGCTGCCTGGTTCACTTATTCTTGCTCAAAGGCGATGCTATTTAGTCTGTGTGTACAAGTGGAGAACACGTGGGAGTGCAGGTAGAACACCACAACAGCTTCCCACACTTGCTGGGCTCTCATTCATTTGCAAATTAGACCACTGTTTGCTACAGGAGTTTAAAGTAGCTTTGCAGATGGGGAAATCCTCGCTGAAGAGCTTTCACAAACAAAGGCCTAAGTAGTAAGTACTCCGTGCTTCCTTCTAGCATTTGGGACTTCAGATTGAAGCTTGTGCTTCTCATCAACCCCGGGAAGAAAAAAAGGAATCAAAAGCCAGTTCATCCTGCCACCTGGAGCTACAGTTTTGTATTGCACAGTGCAACGATTCTGTCATGCACTGAAAAAAAACACAAGTAGTTGTGATGTATTTTCTCCCTTCTGTTACCATCCATTTATTTATTGAACAAATTATCAGTTTCCAGACAAATGCCAGAGCCTTTTCGGAAGGCTGGAGCCACAGCCAAGGAAAGTGAGAGCTTCTGTAGGGGCGCATGGTTTAGCTGCAGCTGTTAACCCCCTGCACTCAAGGAGCACCATCAAGGGGAGGAAAAAAAAGCTGCTGTCTAGCACGGTAAGCAAACTTTACACTTTCTAAAATATTGCTCTTTATTACAAGTAGAGTCGTCTCATCTCCTGCCAAGATGTCTGTTTGCAAAGCACGCCAAGGCCACGAAGCCTCATGCCAATGTTTTAGATCTGCTCATCGCTCCCAGCTCAAGCTGCAGCAAGTGAACAGCATCCCAAACCTTCAGAGGCACTCAGGCGTTTTTGTATCCGGGCATCTTCAGCACCATCAACATTGCTGGAAGCCCCTACCTCTTGAGTCAGCACCACAGCCCCTGGAAGCAGTTTGGATTTATTTATTTTTTTTAAACCCTGCCTAAATTCCTGCAGCAGCCTGTTTACACACTGCCTACAGGCCTCTGCCCCAGGCTGAGCAGAGCACTCGCTCAAAAGTGATTTTACACTTTCATGCATCCCGCAGCAGCTGAAAAGGCAAGAAAAACTAGTAAGAAATGCCAGACAGTACAACTCAAGGAGCCTGTGAAGACATAAAGGTCTGAGGAAGAAAGCGTAAGCAGGCAATGGTCTGTTTCAAGGAGCTGCTGCCCTGTATGGAGAATAAGTTTACCATCTAGCTTCATAAAACTCTGGCTACTCCTGAAATAAAACAGTACTGGAAATAAAGTGTTTGGGGGGATAAACGTGGTGATCAAATATTGAGTTATAGCTGAGAGGAAGCTCCAGACAGTTCTGGACTAGGAGTACCTTCGAGAAGGACTTTAAAACAAGATTTGGGGAAGAGGTTTCAGCAAGGATGGTTTAGAAACCAAGTAGTTAGAGCAGGTGGTTGCAAAACTGTCTACCAACTGTAGTCAGTCAGTCACTCACCTTCCGAAGGTTGTACCTCCTGTGCTGAATGTCATCCAGAAGTCGTTCATAGGGGGAGCAGGCACGCTCTTTGAGCGGGGCAGGGCGCTGCAGTCGCTCGGTGGCCTTGCGCAGCCTCACCCCAGCCTGCAGCTCGCAGATGATGCTGGGCCACAGGGGTGCCTAGGAGAAGCCAGCGAGGGACAAGTCACCAGCAGGCAGAAACACACGGAGCAGCATCCTCGCCCTCCCTGTCACAGGGCACACTTGGCAGCTGAGGTCTTGCAGAAACACAGAAATGTGTCCTTAACACCCCCTTCAACCCACTTGTGGGGCACAGTACCAAGATGGAGAATTGCTTCTCTCTACAGAATCACTTTAAAATAAGTGAGCTGGCTCCCCAGTTCATTCCTGAATGTTGTCATCAACTTTATGAATGTATTTCAGCAAAACAGCTTTTCTTACTAGGTACCTAGCCCCATTTTCTTGGATAAGTACTTCTTGGAAGTACTGCAGGTGCTAGATGATTTTGTTGTTTTGTTTTTTCATCCTCCTCCATTGTACTACCTCCTAGGAAATGCTGATAATGAAATCCCAAACCTTACCATTAAAATCCTCTGAATTTTCAGAAGCCAAGGATTGAAGGGCCCACAGACCAAAGAGGAAGACAAAGGGAAAAAGATCTCTCACTTCAACCTTTGCAGCAGCTTATGCTAGCTTTTTCAGCCTGGAGACACAATCTGATAACACTGACATCTGCTCATCCTCTTCCTGTATTAATACCTGTTTCCACAGGATGCTCAGGCATGCAGGATAACCCAACAAAAGTTAAGACAGGAAAAAAAAAACATAATCCACTCAATAGCCTGTTTAGACAACATTGTAATGGAAGTGCTAAGTCAACAGCTTATCTGGATCCCAAAGGCAAATTGAGTAAGAACGAGTGATTGTATTATAAACAGTGAAAGGGAAGTAAAACATTTTTTAAAAACTGCCTCAGAACAAAGCTTCTGACTTGAATTCCTCTCCCTCTTTCACTTACAGGGTGAAGCACCTTCTCTCAACTTATCCCTTGAGATATCTTGGTATAATATCAGAAAAGTCTTATGCAAGCTCTGACTGATGGGCTGCCTTCAAGGAGAAGGACGCTCAGTTGGATTGTTTTAGCCAGGCTTTGGAACAGCTGGATCTCAACTCCAGACCAGCAGGACACTCAGACAGTAGCCACACGCTAGCCATATCTCCTGGATTAACGTAAGTACTGTTTGGGAGAACACAAAAAAAATAAAAATCAAAGTCCTTCTGAAGAAAGCTGGGTAAACTGGTCAGCGTTTGCTTGCTGTACAACACTAAACACATCTCATTCTTTTCATTCATGGGAAGACAGCTGTTCCTAAGAGGTCTCAGTGCTTATATTTTTCAAGGTGAAGATTGTCCTCTGACACACACAGTCAGCTCTGCTGAGATGGTACAGCCCTGCATGATACCAGCTTGTGGCCTGTGTTTCAGAAGCCCTTTTTTCAGAGCAGCCAGGATGGAAAAGCCTGGTCCACAGACAGCGTTAACTGCATGGCACCGCTCAAGGCATCAGCTCCAATCTGCGGGCTCCCAGCAAAGCTGGCACCCTGGTTATTTTAAACTCAAGAGTGTGTCAGAACGATGCAATCGAGTGGTGCACAGGGAGTTGGAAACCAGAGGCAGAGGATTTGCAACAGACATCCTGCTTTTGGAATTTATGTCTCCTGAAGGAGCAGAGGCCAAATACACTGGCCTTCAGGCCACACGGCAAAGCCCATGTATTTATTCATGTATTCCCTGCAGAAAAGAGCATCAACTGCTGTTGATGAGTTTGTGGTTTGAGATAGCTTGCCAGTTTATTTTAATAGATCACAAAATTGAGAATATGCCCAAACACACATTTCACAAACATTTTCATACGAATAGTTTGAGCACGCTTCAAAGCGAGTGCTATTTAGACAAAGGGAGCGAGTCCACAAGTCTCTCGGGGCTTGCCGTTTGTCTCCACAGACTCCAGACTACACTGCATTTGTTTATGCCGGGCAGAGCTCCAGCCAGAAGAGTTATTTGTTTCTGATTGAGCCCTAGCTATGGAGAGCCTTGAAAAGAACAGAGGGAGATGCTTTCTCTGCCCCAAACACACAGTCCAAGATCCATTCTGTCCTTCTGTAGAAGGACAGGAAAGATAACGAGCAGGAGGTAGGAGCTACATCTCCAGCCTCCCCCTCCATTCTGCCTTTTTTGAGCTGCTGAAGTTCAAAAGGATGGTCAGAGCTACCAACTGCCTTTAGCCTCTCCAGCCCTGAACCAGCACAGACCCCACGCAATAAAATGATCTCATCCACCTTACTCCTGCCACCAACAGATCAGCTTTCTGGGAGCTGTCAATCCAGCTGCAGAAGGAAGCAGATTGCTTCTGGCAGGTATCAATTCCTGCCAAGAGATGGAGTTTGGGGCTCATTTTCAGGAAGAAACAGCATGAGAAACTACTTGTGGACACTTATTCCAAAGAGTGCCTCCAATTTCACTTTTAGAAGTGGTTTAAGTTGAACCACAAAGAGGCTCTTTGTGCAGAATAAGTGTCCGCATGAGGTAAGCACATGAAATAATTTAACTTCAAGTTCACTCCCAGCTTGTTTTGCAGACAAGTCTTTAACTACGTAGTCTCTTGAACAACCTAAGAAGTTTTGTTGGTGTTCAAGCTCCCTTCTTTGTTTTATAGAGAGTCATTGGAAAACCTCAGAGAAGCATGGGTGGACAAAAAAAAAAAAAAAAAAGAAAAGAAAAAAGCCCAACCTACCATAATGAAGGAATTAAATCCCTTACCCTCTGTTTTTCCTTCTTCTGCAGGGGGGTTTCCAGCAAATCTTCAACATCCATTTTTCTCAGACTCTGAGAAGCGAACAAATGAGGTCATTACATTGGGCTGTCCAGTGCTTTTCCATCTATCCAGTATGAATTATTAACGTTGAAAAGCTTAGAAGCCCCAAACACCCAGACATTCAAAAGCTACAATAAATCACTACTGTGTTGCAGAGACAGAAGCCATTCATGTCATCGAAATAAACCTTCATCTAGGTACTCCATTTCTAGTGCAACAGGAAGAGTACTTTATAATTAGATCAATTTATGCAGGTAGAAGGGATAGTAGCTAAGGGGTGATCTCAAATATACCTCTTTGGAGGTCTGGATGATGGACACAAGCTTCTGAAGTTCCATAAATTCAGTAAAAAGACTCCTACAGGTCATTTCATAATGGCTCTTAGCCTCAGAAGGCACAGACAAGCGCTCCTCACAGGCCTGAAAGAAGTGGAGCTATTTAATAGAGAGATCTTGAAATGAAAAAACATGGAAGGCTGGAAGAAAGCAAAATTCAGTTTCTTGATGTATGGTTAAAAATCATCTTCCTCAGTTTCTTTGTATCTTTTCTGTTTGTTCTATTGCAGATGCAGAGGAGCAAAGAAGCAAGATGCCTAATCTCACACGTACAATAACTTAAGTAGCTGTGTGTAATTTATCTATCTTGTTCTCCATAATGTATGCTTTGAAATAAGTGCCTGGAAGGGAAAGCTTCCAACACACACACACCACAACAAAACAGCAGGTGCAGTCACTTCTCATGTTCTTTTTCCCCCTTGCTCCCCTACCCTGAATAGACTGGGGCATGGAAAGTGTCTTGTACCCTTCATTTATGGTTGAGAGGAAGCTCGTAATTTGAGTTGTGACATCCAAGTCCTCTTGCAGAGACCAAATCTTAGGGATATTGAAACAAGTCACTTGTCCAGTCATCTAGCTATTGAATGCTGCCTTTGGTGACTATGCACAGAAGGACTTTTTAGACAGAGCTGCAAGAGCCATGCTTAGTCTTCTTTATTAGTTCTTTTCCATAGGCACTTGAGCACACCTAAAATATTTTTGCCTTCCCTTTCTGATAGGAAAGCCGTGTGTTCCCTCTATGTCCTCCCACAAGCTACCCAGCTTTTCCCCCTAAATGGTCTGTTATCTTGGTTAACAGCATTGTTAACCTTCAGCTCCTCCAAAGCTGCTGCATTTACTAAGCAGGAAGAAGGAAACCTTGATAACATCCTGCAGGGTGACCGCTGGCTTCATTGCCTCGTCATCCAGCTTCAACATGAGGCAGAGCAGCTTCTCCAGGGGCTCACTCAGTTCTCGCTCCACTTGGCTGTCGATTCCCCAGTCCAGGGCTTCATAGATCACCACTCCCAAGTACTCCAGCAGCTGCAGACAGAGGCCAAGGAAGCAGTGCAGCACCAAGTGTTGTGAATGACCTGTACAGCCCTCACTTCCCAGCCATGGGGGGCCCTCTGCTGCCCTCACAGCTGAGCACAACGCTCAGGATGAGAAGGGCTCTAAAAGCAACCTGGTGCTCAAGTAACCTGAAACAGTCCCCAGATACGCCATTTTACCCTTTTAAAGGATTTATCTAGCACCTCTAAACGATCTGTTACCAGGACAAAAAGTCTGTGGGCTATTCCAGGGTACACAACATCTGTGCACATTGTCTTAATTGAGTTCACTCCTAGCATCTTGTTTCATTTTCCAGATTGCAGGGGACAGTGACTCCCGCAACGCTCAGCAAGTACAGACACCTTGGCACTTTTAGATACCGGCATCTCCCAGGCTGGCCTCCTACCGCTGCAGGATTGTATCTGCACACATAGGAAGGCAAAGAGATGGGCTTACCTTATCCTCTGACTGCTGAATGCTGCCAACATCTGAAAGGGAAACAAGAGAGGAGGTAAGGGGAAGATAGCTGCATAGATATTGATAAACAGCTTTTAGAATCTCTGTTGAGAGAGAGAAATTGGGAGAGCTCTTGGTAGCAAGGAAACAAATCCTTCTTGGTAAGGTCAATCCCACCTGAGGAAACCAGGCCTGCATTTGGATACTGCTGCAGAGCACTACCAGATACTCTTTTTACTTACTGTGGGCATTAGCCCCAAACTAACTGCTACTGGTTGCTTCCTTTTGCCTGCTGGGAGATATCTAACCACAAGGAAGGCCATGGATATTTATTTATTTATTTATTTTTACTACATGCACACTCTTGCCCCCTCAGAGCAATGAACTCTGTAGCAGTACAACTACGTAAGACAACGCTTGTTGCTGTTTGCTAGCTGCACATAGTGATAAAAAAGGTCAGTTTTAGATTTGCCTTGAGAGTTAATAGAAGGGAGACATAGCTCAGAGATGAACAGAGCAGGACATGAAACAATCTGAGGCTTTATTTTAAATAACAATTTCTTTCAACATAAGGTGTAATAGGCTTTCATCTCAGCTATTCCCTTGGCCCTTTAAAATAAAACATAGGCAACAGAACAGCCTATACAGTCAGAACACACTGAAAAACATATAGAGGAGGAATAAAAAAAATTTTCTCCCACTTTGCCCCTAAGTTTCAGCCAGTTATAACAACAACCCCTAGCATCCTCAGCTGGTCTCACTCTTACCAGACTTATGGTACACCCTGAAGGAAGCAGTGCCATCAGCGTGGATAAAAATGCTCCCAGGGCCTTTTATGAACACAGAATGGAGCGACGGGGACAGCCCCTGCGCCAACTGCTTCATCTTGCAGCAGCACTGAAAGCAAAGCGCCCAGGCTTGCTCCTCGCTTATGGGGTGCTCGAAGCACCTCAGGACCTCAGCCAGAGACACCTTGGCAGCCCTCTGCTCGCAGCACGGGGGCTCCATGTGCACCCTCACACCTCACATCGCAGGCTGTGCCCCCAGCCTAGGAGCTCAACACCCCATCCAGGACAGGGGGTTGCTGGCGCAGCAGCCTTTTATCAGCTCTGCTCTCCCACAGCTCCCTCCCTCCCTCCCAGGTGCCATCGTTAACGCCAAATTTGCTCCACATTTTTTTTTTTTTTAAAGGGACGCCGCTTTGACAGAAACAAGGTGAAGTGCATAGCAAAGGGGCTTCCGAAAAAATAAAAAAAAAAAAGACACAAACTAGCGAGATCTGCGTTTAATTCAACTTTATTCCTTCAACTCTACAGCAGCCGCTGGAGGGTGCCCGGCTCCCCTCAGCGCGTCCCGCCCCGCTCTGCTCCGCCCTGACGGGGACAAGATGGCGGCGGGGGAGGCGGCGTGGAACCGGCTGGAGCTGGCGTGGCCGGCCGGCGGCCACACGCTGCCCATGGCGGCCCCGCACCCCGCAGGTCCCCGGGGGCGGTTATGGCGGGTGGGCTGGCGGTTGTGGCGGTTGGGCTGGCGGTTGCGGCGGTTACTGAGTGCCTCCCGCCCGCAGTGAGGAGCCTGCCGGAGCTGAGGCGCCGCTGCCTGGCGGCCGTGCGGGGGCTGCGCGGGAAGGGCCCGGCCGTGGAGGGCCGCGTGCTGAGGGGGCTGCTGTACGCGTACCGCCGCAGGCTGCTCCGGCACCGGCCGTACCTGGCCCTGCAGCAGGTGAGTAAGGGCTGTGGGGGGGTCACAGCGTGGGGAGAAATAGAAAATAGCACAAAGCCATATGCATGTTAAAAAAAAAAAAAAAAACTACCACAGGTTTCTTCGTCTTTGCGTTTTGCCTGTCGTTAAGTCGCGTCGGATCAGTCCCGGGTGGGTTTCCAGGCTGTCCGCTGTCAGTGCAGTGTGTAGGGTGGAAATGAGGAGATATTTCCCCTCAGAAAGAGCAGGCAGGCACTGGGATGGGATGGGATGCTCAGGGAGGTGATTGCGCCACCGTCCCTGAGGTGTTCAAGAACAGGCTGGACACGGTGCTGAGGGACATGGTCAGTGGGTGACACTGGTGGTAGGGGGATGGTTGGACCAGGTGATCCTGGAGGGCTTTTCCCACCTTAATGATTCTGTGATCCTATGAATTTGCACTTTTCCAGCCTTTTATAACTAGTAGTCAACCCTCTCTTGCTTGTACCACAACCTGAAGTGTGCACAACTGTGTACCATTGAATACAAGATTCGTACAGGGATTTGAATCCCAATTAATTATAATGGGGAGGGGGGGAGGAGCAACCACAGGCCACTCTCTCAGGTACTTTGCTTAAGACAAAAACTGAACTCACCATTCACAGTAGTGCTTATGGTGACAGTTTTTAGGCCAAGGCGCTCACATCTCAAAACACCAGTTTTGAGATGGAAGGAATTCTCTTTTCTCCAGGTGGAACAATGCTTGAAGCGCCTGTGGAAGATGAACTTGGTGGGCAGCATTGAAACCCTGGCAGAACTGATTCCCAAGTAAGCATCGTGATGCTGTACATTATACTGCCCGTTGACTCAGTCTTCAGAGCTAAACGAGAAGGTGCTAGATCATAGCCATCTCCTTGTCTTTGTATTGCCACAGGAAAAATAAATTTGAGGCCCATGCAGAGTACTTAGTTCCCAGCCAGCCTATGCTGGAAACGGTGGCTGTGAAGGTACTGGGAGGCTGCAAGCTCATTCTGCGTCTGCTGGACTGCTGCTGTAAAGCATTTCTGTATCCTTTTCTCACTGCTTAAACATTCCTACAGGTCACCAGTTTATGAGACCAAAATCAGGTCTGCTGTAGCACCTGTATTGCTGACGGACTCAGCAGTGCAACTCATGTATGCAACTTGAAGCTTCTTTGATAGCCAAACATCTCATTTTCAAGTTATTAAGTGAGAACCCCGGGCTGTTGGCTGGCTGCTCTCCTCTCCTCGAGCAGCCCGAAGTTTTGATACTCATCTCCCCAAATGATCCAGGATATTGCCTTGCGAGCCGCCTCTAGTTGGTGTGCTCAGCAAGTTTCATTACAGGCTGTTTGTTTTTTAGCCTTAACTGGTGTAATCTCCAGCTTGTCCGTTAAGCACCTCTGCTCACAAGAATACATACTTCTGAACACCGTGGCTTCGGGGTTGTTGAGCCGGCTATGGTTTGTGTAGTCAAGTCTTGTTTGTTGTCTGTTTGACTTGCCTGTCAGGGAGAAGGGCCTGTAATTAAAGTCTTGCTGCTGAGTGAGCTTTATTCAGCTGGGAGGAGAGGGGGGAAAAGCTTTTATGAATCAGAGATCCCTCCGTCCTTTTGGACCTGATTCTAGGGTGCTGGTAAAACCACAGCGTTAACACCAGCCTGCCACAGACCCTGGCATCTGGTACTCCTTGCAGCGAGCAGTAAGCCTGCGTCATGCTGAAACGGAAGGGCTGTGATAAAGTTGTTCTACATCACTGCTGAATTTTTCAGGGAAATCCTCTTTGCTAGTCCCACACTGATGATAAACGTGCCTGAAAGGTGGAAGATGTCAGCAGGGGGAGCTCCGACTGATATTAAAGGAAAACGTGGTGGTGGGGTGTGAAAAGTGTATTGATGGGGAGTAGAGGGGAAGGGCAGCTTGGGATCTTTTCCGTGAGCTCTTCCTCTTGAGTTGAAGGAGTCGTTCCGTGAGGATAAGCACAAGGTCTTGCTAGAGGAGACTCCCACCTCTTCTCTCCTCAGGATTCAGTACAGATGCATACTGCAGAGCCTCATTTCCTTGTACGGTGTGCTGTCAGCATCACTGCGTCTGGTGTCCGAGACCCAGCAGATGCCTTACATTAAGGGGTTTGCCTTCCCGTCTGATATCAGAAACTTTCTTGGAGCTGACCTTTCTTCTGAGGTGAAGAAGCAAAAGGCTGCAATACTAACAGCAAAACGACCCACCAGCTGGGTGAAGAAGCTTTTCCCAGACGTGCCAAAGGCAGAGTCAGAGGCTGGGAATGGTTTTGTGACCTGTGAGAGTGCTATGAAAAACCCGAGCGTCCCTATGGATGTTGGAGAGCCAGTTCTGGTGACCAGAGAGAACAGAGGTAAGGCCGTGTGCCGCGGTGCCACTGCTGTCTGGCAGCTGAGGTGACAGCAACCTCTGCCCAACACAGCTGAGCACTTTGCTACACAGAGGGGGCATTTCGAGTACAAACTCCCCTCTCCTGTCCTTGGAAGAGGAGGAGAGCGTTGAGTGCAGGCGTGAGCCTGCTGAGAGGGCAGGAGAGCTGAGAGCCCCGCAGGACAAAGAGGTAGTGTCTGTGTGCAAAGGCGTAAAACTCGAAACCTCATAACGGGAACACTGCTCTCTTCCTCCAGGAAAGCAGCTGGGCTTTGACGTGAAGAGCTTACTTAGACCATCCAGACCTCCAACACAAGAGGTGTGTGTGCCACCATTTTACACGTTCTTTATTTTAACTTCAAAGCTCCTAACACTGTGATGTAACTTATAAAAGGTAACTATTTCTGTTATTCCTTGTTTCAGGATAGATACCTTACATCAACACCTTTTAAAGAAATGCCAGAGTCGCTCTCCTCTTACATGGTGAAATTGCAGCACACTGGGTCTCTCCTACAGATGTTCCAAACAGCTGCATCTTTTGGGGAGCTGTCAGAGGCACTCAGAAAAGCTATTCTGTGGTGCAAAGGCCACAAACTCAAGCCAGCAGCTTATTTTTTTCGTAACAAATTGTTGAAAAGCAACCGGCTACACCATGTGGAGGCGCAAGGATGCAGGTATGTTGCACATGCAGGGGGTTCTGGATCTGGCACTACATCTTAATGTTGTGTTTTGCTGCAGTGCAGGGAAATGCGGTGATCTAACCCCTTTTCTTGAGCTGCAACAGGATCACTACTTCAGGTCACTACATGCTGTGATGTGAATATTCTGTTTGGTTTCATTTGTGAGAGGATTTAAAAGGTTAAGAGATGCACAAATACAGAATAAGGAGGGAGAGTGAAAATGCAGTTTTAAGCACAGGCATGTAAGTGGCAACTACTAGATGATGTTAAGGGTGCCAGGCTTCTTCAGAAAGCCCTAGCTAGTATTCTACAAGATGCTGTTGTATCTCATGGGTGTGACAAGTAAAATGGTAGAGAACGCCAATAACCAAATCTCTGAGAGCACCAGAAGTAACTGCTTCTGAAAAACAGCTGCTAAAAGTTCTGTTTTGTTTCTGTTTTGCACCTTCCTTCCCTTAAGCCTGCGGAAGAAGCTGTGCTGCGTCAAAACCTCTCTCTGCAAGTACCTCCTGTACAGTTCACAGCGCAGGCGCTGGCCAAGGCAGTACCTGAGGGCACGGCTCTGGCAGAGGAAGGTGAAATCGTCCAGGCGCTTGAAGAGAACTCGGACTGCACGGCCAAACCAGGCTGAGCTTTTCGGAGTCTGTGAGAACGGGGCTTTGCTCACCGTGGGGCCTTCAGGTCAGGCTGGACCTCCCATCGCTTGTACAGCTGCTGACAAACTGAGCGCAGCAGGGACCCCAAAGCAGTTGCTTCCTGGCTCCGTGCAGGAAGAGGTTTCTGACAACATGGATATCGATTCTATTTTTGCTGCAATGGGGGTCTGATCCTGGACTGGGAAGATGAGGGGGTGTCTTTTTCTATGTAAAACTCTCAGAATACTTGCAGTGTTTTGGTAACTCATACCCTACATTCTGATAAGAAAATAACTATTTTAGTATATTTTTATAAAATAGTATTTTTTTTTTTATTGGAACAGCGTTCAAAACTATTGAGCAATCCGTATCCTTTCACCTAGACCTTTCAGGAACAGCAGCTTTGAGTTACCTCTTGCTTAAAATCCTTTCTCTGTTGCTGGACCGTCAGCTGCAGTGCAAATAATTACCACCCAAGGCAGAGGGCTGCAGCTGAGCACATGCTGTTGCTTTGGACCAGATTATATGTTATACTCTTCCTTTTTTGCTGCCTCATTTAGGTGAGGGCCTTGTCTTGCAGTATTACCACTGTTCAGTATTTGTTGTTCTCGTCCTGAAATGGGGAGTTACCTGAATCCTGCTGCTCCAGAAATGGGGTAAAGCACAGCTGGGGCCTGTAAGAGTAAATTCCTTACCCATGAACTTGAATCCCACTGCCTGAAGTCTTCTCAGGGTGCACTTTCTGCCTGCTTGGCAAGGTAATGTGAAGCTATTCCACCACACACTTATGAAATAACGTTAGAACAAGCAGTGAGGTCAGTGCTTTCCATCAGTTACAAGCCAAAGCCTAAGTCTCAAGATCAGCATCACCAGGAAACTACATAGAAAAAAAATCTCAGAAGAAAGACTAAGCAGCTTTATTGCTGTATTTACCTGTCCAACAGGGGTAAGAAAGATGTCTAAGTGCAAGTAAAGCTAGAGCTTCAGCTTCCTAATTTAACTTAGGGTAAAAAAAAAAAAAAAAAAAAAAAAAGCTGTCTACATGGATAGAGCCCCAACAGCCACCACTTAGGTGCTTTAAAAAAAAAAAAAAAAAAAAAAAAAAAAAAAAAAAAAAACCAAAACACATTATGCACCCAGTGTGAAGTGATCCTTGTAAATTTTTATGAAGAATGAGCACATGTAAACTCAAACTATTTTATTCAAGGAGTATATACAGAACAGACAGCAAGAACTTATCAGAGTTTGGGCTAGAAAACTTGGTTTATCCACTTAACCAAAATCCATTTTCTAAATTTCCTATAAACAGAATACCTAGTGATAACCAAAATGGGAAAAAAAAATAAATCATTAGCCCTCTAGGTGTCTGGTTCATCACAGTCCTACTTAAAACAGAATTTTGCCCTTCAAAGAATCTTTACAGCTCATTTCTTGAAGTGATAGAATAGTACAAAAACGTATACCACATCCAGTCGGGTAACATTCAGCTGCCTGAACGCCTCTCCGAAGGGGCAGGGCTGGTATCCCTCAGGGCTGGTGTCCATCCCGAGTGACCCCTCCAAACAAGCGACACTGCTTCCTGCTGGGCAGCAGGTGCCTGAGACATGCCCCAGAGCAGCCTGCGCACAGGATCAGGACCCGTAGTTTGCTTCATCGAAGGCCTTCCTGGCTCGTTTCAGTTCTTCGTTCATGGTCAGGAGGTCTTTAACCCTGGCAAACTTGCGGGGGTCCTTGCGGATTAGAAAGACGATGTCCTCCACCTGTACGCGCCCCTGCCGGCCGATTGACATGGCCTTGTGTGTCTGTAAGAGACAAGACGAAAAACAGCGTTCCTCTGGCCCCTGAGCATTTTTTCAACTCAGTGCCACTTCATTCCCTGGCACTTCTATAATCAAGCTGGCAATTTCAGGATCTGGGTACCACTGTCCTAGTCCCTAGTCACAAAACTGCTAAGTGCTGTCACCCCCACTGTGCATACAGCTCTATACGTAATAGTAATGGCATCAAACTAAACCCAGATCACATGTAGGGGGCACTGGGTCTGCACAGTGCTTGAGCAACAATATCATCAAGCAGAACTGGCATGCAGGGTGCAATACCTGTACCAGGAGGCAGTTTAGGGCATTCCGAGCAGGGCAGGCAGGGCTAACCTTTTGAGAGAAAGAGGGTCTACAAACAATAAGATTTCCTTTTTAAACCACAAGCTTTCAGACAGCATCCAAACACCTTCAACAGCAATGGCTCCAGGCCCCAGCAGCCTGCATTTATTTTGTTGCATGGAATTGCTTTTCCATCTATGTAAAGGCTTTGAGAAAACCCAAATAGATAAGACTATGAGGCCGAGCCTCCTTTTTTGTCAGCTGTGTGTGCAGCGATGCCACGGTCAGCTGCAAAGCCAGCTGTGGATTTTTTTCCCCCTACAACATTAAGTTAAAGGTTTCAGCACTGTTCTAAGCCCCCATGGAGCAAAACACATGAATTTTGTCTGAACCTTGGCAGAGGAAAGCCTGAGCTGAGGCTTTTCCCTGTCACAGCACCAGTGCTTTCTCCCTTGGGAGGCTGAGCCCTTCCCGAGGAGGCGCTGCCCGCCGCCGACTCACCATCTCCGTGATGAACTCGATGACCAGGTCCTCCAGGATGTCCACGGACTCGGTGTAGGGGTTCTGGTCGTCCCCGAAGCCGTACATCATGCACCTGACTGCGGGGAGGCGCGGGGTGGGGTGAGCCCTGCTCGCCTCGCCCCGGCCCCGCTCCCCTCTCCCCGCCGCAGCCCCGACTCACGCTCCTTGGAGAAGAGCCGCTTCCTGCGGCCCTGCCCGCCGTCCAGGCCTCCGCCGCCCTCCTCCGCGTCCTCCTCGAACTGGGCTCAGCGCGGGGGAGAGGCGCCGTCAGCGCGGGGGGCCCCACACGGGGCCCCGCACCCGAGCCCGAACCCGTCCCCAGTCCCGGCCCCGTCCCCGCTCACCGGCGCGTCCTCCTCCTCGTCAGCCATGGCCGCCCGCCACCGCCCCGCAACGCCTCCGCCCGCCCCGCCCCGCCCCGCCTCGCCGCCGGCCGCCATCTCGCGGCGCGGAGGGGAACGGGAACGGGACTCAAACACCATTCCGTACACACAGGGCGATGCGCCTAACAAGATTAATACTGAAGTCCAGCAGAGGACTTGGTTTCATTTACCTGTCTTACCTGCCACAGGGGCACCGACTCCTACATGTAACAAACTGATGAGTGTTCTCTCTTCAAACGGCTGAACAAAATAGAAGTTCTTGCAGTATTTTAAGCATTCCTGAATGAGAATCTTTTGGCCAACACAGCAGAAAACCCAAATACATCCAGAGGAAAGGCTGTTTTTTTCCAGGATAGGACTCTGCCTACTGACTCTAGTATGGCTCTAAGAAACCGTACAACCTAGCTTCATGTTGGTGCCCCCAAGGACACCTCGCAGCAACCCTACACACACACTCAAGGATCATAGGGTCTGATTCAGTCTGCTGCCACCTTAAAGCACTTTTTATTTTTACAAACGGACTTAACAGACACACTTGATGTATTTAAATAGTTAATAAAACACTTCCTAGCATTGTAAAGGATTTTGCTCTGAAGAGAGACTAAAACCAGAAATATGCTTTCTTTTACACGCACTCATTAACTGCACAGGCTTATTTTTAGAAGCTCCTCAGTCAAGGCTGAGGCCTCGAAAATTATAGCCTTGACTATGTTGATGCTTTTGAAAGATACTGGTCTTTAAGATTTGCACATAATTCCATCTGTCTACATAGTACTGTATTTACCCCTAGGATCAAACATCCCGCAGGCTGGTTTGCTGTGAGGTAAGATATCACAGAACTACAGGCATGACCTCTGCTCAGGTGTGGAAACTAGAGATACTCAGCTGTCTCCTGCTTCCCTCACACACTGCCACTTCCTATGTATGCACTGGAAACAGACCTTACTTCATTCCAGTCTAATCTGAGCGTTACAATAAATTCTGTAACATAACAAAATACTAGAAATCCTACCTTCTAACCCTCAGCAGTTTATAGAGCTACGCTTTACCAAGAACTGAATGTAAGTAACTTTGAGAGCTGCATGCACACAGTTGGCAATCTTAAGACTGGACAAGATGAGTGCCAGAGTTTAACACAGGCACTTAATAGCATTGGTCTGAATTCCCTCATACAGCTACTGCTATTTAATGGCAATCCTTCTTGCTGATTCTGTACCTGGTAACCAGCCAGCTCTGGTCCCCCCCCAGTCAGGTGTTCATAGCCACATTCAGCTGCTGTGGTACACCAGTATTGTGCTCCAGCTTTCAGGGTAGGGCAGATGCAGAGAATGGATTTGTCTCTGGCAACTCGTCTCAGTGCAGCTGCAGAACTCCCTACGGGATTTAACTCAGAAGGTAGACGCAGCGCTGACTGATGGTAATGGGCAGAAGGAGAGGCTCCCCCTAGGTGTCATTCATCTATTGCACTGCTTCAAGCCACCAGCAACCAAGAGGCAGATCCCACTAAATGTTTCCTTTCCTGCGTCCACCTGGAACAGGGACAATTGGATGCAAGCGAGGCACGCTGTAACGCTGAACCTATGGAATGCACAATGCAGAGAGGTTACAAGAGCAAAAAACCACAAACAGTTCCCCAAAAGCCCCGCACAAAGCATTGGCCATCTCCACTCGACATAGCCTCAGAGCAGGCAGGGTGCCCACTTGCTAGTTTTCAGTCTCTGCTACATCAGCTGAGAGAAATATACCTTGGGGTATCATTCAGTTCAATGTGGCAAGTACAGTCTGCTTAATATTAGAGCTTTAGTTTGTCTTTGATACAAAGACATTCAATTTCTGAATAACATAACTAGACTCCCTCTGGTACCCTAACTACCGCAGAGCTTCTGTATGCAGTGGTAGCTTTTTGAACATTTACCTGGAGGGAGAGGAAATGCTGTATTAAAACCTAGCTTGTCTTTGGAGGTTCTGAGTTTTTTTCTCTGCACAATCACGTAGGTTTGTAAAATAGTTCTGAAGTACCCTGGATTAATTCACAGTGCAAAGTTCCTGCACTGATGACTTTATTAAAGAAAAAACTTATCCTTACAAACATTAATTTATCCAACATTTTATACAAATTTATCCAGAAATAAATTTTAGTGCTTCGTGTTATTTACAATGAAAGTTTAGACCTGTAGTTTTGGTACCTTTTGTTTTGGATGAGCTGAGCAGATCAGGAGCCAGTCTTCAGCTGTCCTCTACAGTAGGCAGGTTTCCAGTAACATGGGCTATAAAACACCTTAGCAAGTGGATTCCTGAAAACTCTACAGAACTGTGGAAACAAAGACACGTATATTCAATCCCTGATGCTGCATTACCTTCACGTACTACAAACAAGCTCAGCCACTGGCTGTATTAAATTACTTTAAGGTTGTACTGCACTGGGGGGATGCAAGCACTTCTACAGTGTGATCAATTATGGCTTGCTGCTGTTAGCACAGCTCCAAACAAAGTGACAAAGCCCGCTACCAGGCAGCACAGGTACTGCTGCCCTTCTCAGCAGCCTTCAAAGCTGAACTCAACTCAGCTGTAGAGGATGGGGAAGAAGGAGAGGGATGTTCCTGTGCAGGCAGCCCACCTGCCATCCTTGGGGCACAAGGAATTGTCATCCCTAGTGCAGAGAGACCCATTTTAGGTAGCTTGTCCAGTGCAAATCATCACCTGAAAGCCAACAGCAGCAACGAAGAAGACCTTTACCTGACCAGGAATAGCTGAGGAAAGCATCCTTGAGTTTTCTCCTTCACAAACTCCTGGATCCCCAGTACATTCTTTAACAACAGTCCCTTGGAAGCCCGGTCAATTTTTGTTAACACCATCTGCACAGATAAAGAAACGGAAGATTGAGACAGGAAAAAGAGATTATTTTGCTGCTATCCTGGAACATCTTGCAAGGCAGACTGAAAGCTCCGGGTCTTATCTAATTGGGAAAAATTGTGTAATAGAGTTTACCAAAACACTTCCATAGCCTGCATAAAAGCTGTGGACTTTTTCACATTCCTTGATCTAAGCATTGAAAAAAGCATTCATTTAATAAATCAAACAAAAGAGTCCTTCAAATCCCCCCAGCCATACTTTAGGCCTACGTAACTAACAACAAAGGTGGGGTAGAAGGTATTCTACTTAGGTGGGACAACTTGCAAAAGCTCAGGCAGAGGGTACACAGCTGCACAGATTGCCTTTAGCATAAAACTAACACAAGTTTTTGTTCTACCTTTTCAAGAACAAAGCATCACTTACCACATACGGAATCCCAAACTCTTCCAGCATCTCTACTGCAATATGGTCTGTCTTCTGCAGTCCTACTACACCATCAACTAATAGAAAAGTCCTCTTCAAGCTGTCAGAAATACAGGCAACATTAATCACCACCATTATATCATCCCATTGTGCTACTTCCAAATTCGTAAGCATGAACAAGTAATGTAGGATTTGGGCCACGCACGGCAACTGAGAGGTCAGCATGGAGCAGCACCTCCATCATTTTTTTCTGCACTACCCCTGAAAGCAGCCACCTCTGCTGCATTTCTCCATCCAGCCCCACGATGCTGCGTATGGGTGTTCAGCTCTCACTGCTGAATGGAGGTGCAGTTACATTCCTTACTTCTGCCGTTTCTGCAGGTAGGCCTCCACCATCTCCACAAAGTCTTCTGGGGCCCGGTAGCCATATCCTGGCATATCCACCAGCGTAAAGTACTTCCCGACTTTGAAGAAATTCATCTTCTTTGTGTGGCCCTGGGGAGAGGATTTAAAAAAGGGAAAAGTTTAAGACAGAGGGTTAAGAAGTTGCTTTAAGTAGCAGAGCAGGAGACGCCCTGCAAAGTATATCCATACTATACCCTACGCCCCGGAGAATGCTGCAAAAACGCTAGTGCTGCTTTAAGCTGTTTTATCCTTTCCGCAACCCCATATGGCTCTATCCTTAAAATAACCAGCTCAAAATACCTACGCTCATCTCTGTGCCCGGTGCTTCCCAAAGGGCTTAACATCACGACTGCTTGGCTTGCAAGACTTTGCTGCACGTGCCAGCCCTGGCCGAGGTGTAGAGCTGGGCACTTTTCACCTTTTACTTTGCAAAAGCCAAGCCTGTGCTGGCTGCGAGCTGGCACGCTCCCCTGTCACCTCACGTTTCTCCAGCCCTTGCTCCCTCCACCCTTCTCGCCCGCCTTGGCAGCGGCTCCTGCCCAAGCGGAGGGCGGCAGCGCGGCACTCACCGGCGTTTTCGACACCCGCACCTCCACTGCTGGCGACAGCGCGAACAGGGCCCGGATCAGCGACGACTTGCCCACGTTGCTCCGGCCGATGAAGCACACCTGGGGCAGCAGGGCGGGCGCTCAGGCTGCGCCCCGCACTCCCGGCGGGGACCCCGGCCCCATCCCCGTCCCCCCGGGTCCCCGTCCCCCACCTCGGGCAGGGCAGGCGGCGGGGCGTGCTCCATGCGCACGGCGGAGCTGAGGTAGCCGACGGCGTGGCCGGGCCCGGCCGCGAAGAGCCGCTCGGCGCTGCGCAGCGCGGCCAGGCCGGGCTGGAAGAGGCCGAGGGCCGCCGCCTCGGCGCCGGGCAGCAGGCAGCGGGCCAGCCCCTGCAGCGGGAACACCAGGGCCGAGCCCGAGCCCGAGCCCGAGCGCCGGCTCCGCTCCAGCCGCAGCGCCTGCGACAGGGCCGCCAGGGGCGGCGGGCGGCGGCCCGGCCCCGGTCCATGCCCCGGTCCATGTCCACGTCCCCGGCCGCGGGCCGCCCGCAGCAGCCGCATGGCGGCAGGGCACAGCACTACGTCCCCTTAACATCTGCTCCTCCTGCAGCAAGGTGGAGCTCTAATGCTTTGAGCTGGAGACAGGCCACAGCCGCTGTCTGCTGCACGCACAGCGCTAGGAAATAGAGGCGTGATTGGTATGCAGGCAGAGCACGCCTCTCTCCTGTCAGCCCCCTGGTGCGAGTAAATCACAGGTGGGTACGGAGAGAAAAAGCAGAGGAACAAACATCGCAAGGACTAGTTTAGGCACACCGCTAATGCCTTATGGTGATTTAACAACCTAGCTTAATTAAACTCTGCGGTGAAGCCGGTACCAGAAAACCCACCCTGGCCAGAGATCAGCTTTGTAACCATCCTGGTAGGCAGATTTCCACATTTTTAAGCCAAAAACTTAAAAAAAAAAAATAAAATATAAAAATAATAATAATAAAAAAAAGCAGAGTGGGCGCTTTTAGGTATTTTTGTCCCACGCAGCTCACTGCTGCTGGCATTCCCCACGGGGAGTCCCTGTGGGGCCATCCCAAAGGCTCGCAGACAGACAGAGCTGCCACGTAAAGCCTCGCTCACCTGCACACACCCCGTGTGACAGACGTGCCCTCACTGTGCAGATGTCCCTCTCTGTGTGGCTGTGGCATTCCCAGACCTTCAGCAAGGCTGACCGTGTTCAGGTGGGAAGGAACAACCTTGTCCGCGTGGTTCGTTCTCCCCGTGGTCGCCTGCTGCCAGCTTTTTCCTCCGTAGCCAGGTAGGTCTCCAGGCACCAGCTCAGGACTGCCCTTTTCAGCATACGGGAGTTTTTGTGGCCAGGGCACCCAAAGGCCATCGTGCGACATCATTCAGCGGTACTGATGGCTCGCACAGGCCACAACTCCGAGACTGCTCCGAGACTGCCCTTGTAAGAGTTGGCTCCTGCCCCTCACAGATCTATGACATGGTTGCTCAGATTGCCATGTTCTCTAGTGATCCGCCCAGAAACCATTTCAGGTGAGGATCTCGGCAAAGTCCTTGATAATTCATAAATGCAGTAAGGCTGGAAAGCAACACAGACCAACCCTAAAAGCAAAAGGGCAGGCTTCGTTCGGGACCCAGCAGCTGCTCGCTGCAGGAGCATCTCCAGGCGGGTGCCGTTGCCCGCCTTGCCCAGGAGATGGAGATGAGAGAGCAGCAGAGCGCGGCCTCTTGCAGGAGGCAGCCCTGAGGGTGAAGTGGGACCAAACTGCACCTGGCACATCAGTGATGGGGCTGGGAGGGCAGCAGGGGAGGATAAGGCCTGCTGCTGGAGGCACAGAGCCCCTTGGGGAGACGTCTTCTGAGCTGAGGAGGAGGTGGCAGCAATCTGAGGTTGAAGGACACTTAAAACCAGCTCCAGGGCTGTGCTGGAGACAGACAACAAAGCCAGAAGCTCAGAGCAGCTGCCCAGGACACGGCAGTGATGCTCTTATCACAGTATTACCACACTGTGTGGCTCCAGCTCTAAAGGCAGACGGAGTTTGGGCTTTCAGAAATGCAAAAACACCAGACACCTCCTACCTGATCTCAGTCAGATTGCTAATACACAACCTTCCCACCTGCTTCTTGCTGCCTCCACCATCTAGTGCTGAGCTATATTACCCAGATGGATGTGGCTGAAGCTACAGTACCTCCCGTGCTGCAGGGATCTCTGTCTCAGAGAGACAAATGTGATGCTTGCGTCTCGGACCCACCTCTAAACGTGAGAAGCTTTTGTTGCATGTAAGCTCCAAACCACACAGCTGAAGCTGCATTGACCAAGATAGCTGAAATCGTCAAAGTGAGTTTCAGAAAGAAAACTGCAGCGACAGCAGCCGGCTGAGACGAGGATTTCATTATGTCACTGCTGCTGGCTTCTCTCAATATAAGAGCTGCAATCACAGGATGCCTAATTTCCTTTTTGATCTTACCCAGCTTTACCTTTGTGTTCCCAATAGGTGCTCTGCCTCTTCTCGGTTAACCTGTACCTACTACCTGGAGGGGGGCCGGGATGTTTGCCTTCCTCCAGTGATTCTCTGGATCAGTGACGCCTTGCAACCATTTGGCCAGGGAACGGAGGCCCTTCCAGGTGGGCACATTTCAGCACAGCCACAGAAACGCATAAACCAGCTGTGCCTGTTGCTGTGTCTCCTAGCACAAGCAAACAGGCACCACCTCACGTCAGCCTCGTGGCTTCACAGTCTGGGGAGGCTAACACTGTTCTGATTAAATTAAGTTTAGTGCATTAATTTCCTGGGAAGTTCATCTTCTATCCAGAGAAGGTACCTTTGCTGGTAGAAGACAGCAGTGTTATCACACAGAAAGATTCTACCCACCTACATTCCCTGCCTGGAGGGAAGGAGGGATTGCCAGTATCTCCTAGAGGAAAGATCTTAAGCTGTTAGGTAACTTTTTTTTAATTATTATTATTGGATAAAATCCTCACTGTCAGATCAGAACCAGGCATGAAAATCACTCAGTTTATACTTTGTGCAAGTTCTGCCATAGTTTTTCTTGCATAGTGCTACTGTGAGAAGAGAAGTGTACAGAAAGCACACATCGATACCATTTCCTCTGCGTTCACCAGTTCTCAGCACAGGAAGAAGCTCTGTGCTATGAAGAAGTGTTCTTTGCTATTTGTAGCTGCAGTCAGGAACCTTCAGGAGCCTAGGAAGAGTGGTGGCTCTGACTGCTGAGGATCACTGGCAGGGGATGATGAGGATCTCACGGCAAGCAAGATGGTGCAGGAGACCTGCATCATCCAGACACGCAAGAGCTGCCTTGGAAGAGATCTGGAAGACCATTTACACCGTCGTCCTGCTCACCATCACTGCAGTCACAGGAGCCACAGGTAGTTCTGGCGGCACTTTGGGACCAAGCAGCTATTAAGGGCTAAGGAGGAAGGGGGAATGCATCACAGTCATGTTTTCTCAATTCTTCTTTGGGGGAAGAAGTCTAGGGGAAAGAATCTTTAGAAAGCGCTGAAGGGCCTTTTCTGATGCAGAAGCAATAACCTGCAAGAGTTTAAGATTTAATGGGAAGGTTCATTCTTCTTCACAAACTCTGCTAAATACTTTAAAAAGATAAAGCCCAAAGACAATGGGATCTGAAAATACAGCAATAACCTTTCTCCTCCCTACCCTACATTAACTATGAAAATTCACATTTGTTTTTATTGGGATCAAGTAAGACAGGTGGTTATGGGGCAGAGATCATGAGTCGATTAGGGATCTCTTCATCTGACAGAAAGCAGGCGTGTGTTTTATTTCCAGTTAAATGTCATACTGACTCTTCTACTGTTCCATTTGACAGCACTAGTACCAGGGAAATTGGTTCATATAAACAGGACAAAATTTGCCATTTGTGCTTGACCTTATTAGGAGGGCTGCTCATATCCAGCACAAAAGTAGAGTCAGTGTCTTCAGTCATTTTTCTCCTGTATCGGGCAGTGATGTAGAGAGAAAAGCAACCAGAGATCTTCCCGTACAGGTGGGCTCTGCAGCTCAGCCAGGCTCTGCTTCCCAGTCATGTTGTTTATCTAGTGCTTTAAGGAGGAGAACTCTGCAGAAGAAAAGAGTAAAACCAAAGACCAACTTTTGCAAACACAGCCATGAATTTGGCTATTTCTTTCTGTCTAAAAAAGGAGACATGCAGCTCTTGGGCTGGCACAGACAGGACCTCCCTCTGGAGTGTAACAGAGCTGACATTTCCCTCCGAAGCACAGGCCAGAACTCCAAGGCTGTGAGTGACATCCTTGGGCACCTTTTCACACATCCTTCTCCTTCTTTGTCTCCTCCAGGAAACAGAATGGCAGCACAAGCGGGTCACAGCGCTGTGATGACCTGCCCTCACAGAACAAGAGCAACTATGGTGACGTGGAAAATAAGCCCCAAGATAGGAGGCCCTTGCACCTTGGGATTCAGGGCTGATCAGAACCTGGTGAACAGAACAAACTGCAGTGACAGCGTGAAAAGTGAATTCAAACCAGAACAGTTTTATGCCCTTGAGATACAGCAAGTGGGAATGGCTGATGAAGGAAATTACAGCTGCGAACTGGTAAATCAGGAAGGGAATTTCCACGAGATGTACCAGCTGACCGTGCTAGGTAAGGGACTCCTTCCTCATTTCTCTCTTCTCCAAAGGACCACCTCCAGCCCCAGACAGACAAAGCTCCTCTCCTCCCGCACAGGAAGAAGCGTGCACTGAGAAGAGGAGCTTTCTCAGTGGCACAAATGGTCACGCAGTCATTTAGTAGCTCTGTTTCTTCCCTCTCCTCATTTGCCAGAACTCCCTTCTGCTGCCCCTTTCTCCCCCACAGAGTTACAAGTGATGGGTGTGAAGCAAGCCTCAGTACACTACAGGAGTCTGCATGTGCATCTTGTTTTCCTGTAGTCACTCACTAACACGCTACTTCAATATGACAAAAACACAGCAGGGCAACACCTCCGAGTACTGAGCTATTCGATCAAACACGGGATGTTACCCAGACAGGAGGAACAGCCCCAACTCCTGCTAGCCTGGCATTCAAATCCATTTTAAGCCACATGCATGAAGGCTGGTCGGGACAAAAGTCTGATTCAGCCCTGTATTCTGGGCAATTCCCCACCTCCACCTCCTGAGGCCCTCCACGCCTTCTCTAATGGTACATGGCTGTGGTAACTCACCTCAGTGTGGGAGAGGTGTCCAAAATGAGAAAGAAAAAAAAAAAAAAAAAAGATAAATGTCACTTTGGCACACATTGCTGTGATGGGATGGCACCTCCAACCTGACTCTCCTCTTCTCATGACGTTCCTTTTGGGTAAAGAATAAGAACAGCCTCTGCCAACTGCAGCAACCCACACGTCTCCCCTTCCTGATGTTTTGCAGTGCCCCCAAGGCTGTCCCTGTACTGCGAGAACCACAGCAACCCCGTGTGCGAGGCAGCGGCGGGGAGGCCGGCTGCTGAGATCTCATGGGTCCCAGAGAACAACTCCACGACTGAAATAGACAGCCACGACAACGGGACAGTGACCGTGCTCAGCAGGTTCACAGCACACAGCACCAACAGGAAGACTGTAACCTGCAAGGTGTACCACGCAACTCTGAATGAGACCATGTCCACATACTGCTCCTCATGTAAGCACCCCTTGTGTGTTCAGCATTCAAAATCCTGCCTAGCCCTCTGTTCAAGCACTATGACAGGCATCAGTGACCCTAGGAAGATTGCAGCAGGAGCCATGCAGCTGAGCTGAAGTTTCTGGGGAGAAATTCGTTGGGGTCAGGGAAAGATAAAAATGCTGTGAGAATTGAAAAGTGCTCTGTGAAATTTTAGTCAGGAAGATAGATTTCCGTAGTGATTCAAAGATCGAAGCCGGAATTCCTTTAAGTGGTATATTCTTTATTGCAGCGCTGGATGCACGGGGGATCTCTCCACCTATCGTGCATACCTAAAGCGGAAAGCAGTCTTGAATTTATACAATCAATCTATCAATATTCTACAAGCACCTATACATATGCATTACCTATCCCCGCCTTCCCTCGCTTCTCATGCTAATTAGTCTTTTGGCACCTTGCGCCTGCGCAGAGCCTTCCAAGAATTGTGGGCAGGGGTCTTTGGGACGTGGGCAGGGGTCTTTGGGAGGAAGACCCCGAGTCTTCCTCACAGTGTACTTTTCACCTTTGGTCAGGAATCTGCTGAATTGGCATGTTTCTTAATTGCAAGAGGTGGTTGTTGCTAATTCTCCCGTTTGTTGTATCTTTATAATGAATTCCAATGTCCAGTTTTGAGATTTATAGTCCTTACGTTTGTTTCTCTGTCCATCTGCCGCTTCCTTATCATGAGTTCCAGTGTCTTGTTTCGAGATATACAGTCCATGTCTGGGGATTGTCCTTGCCTCCCCAATGCCTCCCCAATACCTCCTTAATCAATCCCCCCTTTTCTTTTCCCATGCAAATTCTTTTGCATCAGATACTTTCATTATTTACAGTAACACAACAAAGCAGGCATCTAAACAACATGCACACAAATATTCCTAACACTACTAATACGATTAGAGCAATGAATACTTGTTTCAACCATTGGAAATTGGGCAACCAGGAGGTTAACTTATTCCATATTTCACTAAAACTCCATGAAAGATCATCTTTACTGATCTCATGTAGGATCCTTGTCTGCTTCCATATTTCTTCCAGGTCGGTAGAGATCCTTCCACTCTGATCTACATACATACAACAACTTGTGTTTATTACTGTACAGACTCCCCCTTGAGTGGCCAGTAAGAAGTCTAGGGTCATCCGATTTTGTAATACTACCTGTGATAAACTAGATATCTCTTCTTGTTGAGCCTTTATAGCATACAGAATTTTGTTTTCTAACTTCTCTATAATTGCAGAAATATTAACTATTGCCTTTTCCAATTCACTCACTCCTAACTATGTGATAAACCATCACACAAAACTATGAAAAGGGGTGTGTCTCTCTACCAATGTATTGTTAATTTTTCATCTGATTCTCCGGATATGATTTCTCAAGTAACCTCGAGGCACTACATCATGTACTGTCATATTGGGGACTACCACTCCAAGAGTGCAAGTTCCCTTCCAATTCTCAGGCAAGACCTTACGGGCTGTATCATTGCATAGCCAATACCACCCTTTTCCTTCTGGAACCGTCCAGCTGGTTGAATTTGCCCAGCCGCTAGTCGTACTAATATCAATTGTTCGATTACAAGATGTCTGATTTCCCACATAAGTAGTATCCGTATTTATACAATGCTGTTTTCCTATACCCTTAGTCGGGTTACACCTTTGTACACATACATAATAGGATTCTAACGGCATGAAGCTACTCACTTCTAGTTCCAAAACTTCTTAATATTTTCGACCCCAAGATGTGTTTTCCCACAAATTAGTCCAAGATAAGTTTGCAGGCAAGGGAATCCCGATTAACGATACACCCTTATTCCCATGCTGTGGCAGATGGGTGCATACCCAACAGTTCGTCTTATTAGTTACTTGAGAAATTGTTTGTATTAAGGTCAGGTGTAAATTCTCATCCCAAGTTGCCCACCCCGAATCCGAGAACCGCACTCCTGCAATCATTAGGATCTGGAAAACTGTAATTTTGTTGGTCCAATTGGAGTGGTGGTCTATATCCTCGCCGGGACCTTCTTCACCCTTGAATTGTGGATCCAAGCTGCTTGCTTCTTAATCTTAATGGCGGTGTGTGTTGTCAGTAATACTTGGTATGGTCCCATCCACTTTCCTTCCATTTTTCCTGTAGGGGTTGTCCTGAAAAAGTCTTTATATATATATAATTCCCGAGCTTAAAGGGGTGGATTGGTTGATCCAACCCTCTAGCCCTGGTCCCTAAAACAAATTTATGTACTTTATTTAATTGTTTCTGAAGTTCAGTTGTATAAGCATATAAATATTCTGATCCTAACTGTGTTAGGTCCTCTCCACTAAATAGAAATTGCTATGGCCTTCCATATAAGATTTTGAAGGGACTCAAATTCCCTTTTATTCTAGGTTTAACTCTAATTCCAAGTAATGCTAAAGGGAGGGATTGAGGCCATGACAAATTAGCTTCTTATCCAATTTTAGCTATTTATTGTTTAATTAAATGCTTCATTTTTTCTACCTGTCCACTTGCCTGTGGTCTACAAGGAGTATGCAGTTGCCAATCTATCTTTAGAATCTTACTTATCTGTTCTACCACTTGTGCACAAAAATGTGAAACTCTATCAGAAGACATTGCTACTAGAATCCCAAAGCATGGTATTATTTCATTTAACAAGACTTTAACCACTTCTCTTGCTTTGTTTGTTCGACAGGGAAAGGCTTCAGGCCTTCCTGAAAACGTGTCAGTCAGAACCAGTAATAATGATATCCCCCTTTTCTAGGGAGTTCTGAAAAATCAATTTGCCACTGTTGCCCCGAATAATTTCCTTTACCGATTATTCCAAATTTTATTCTATTCTTGGTATTGGGGTTATTGTGTAACCAAATGCTACATTGTTGAGTTACTTGCTTTATCATATCGTCCCACTAATGTCTGACTCAGGCTCTTATGCAGTGTGCCAGCTCCCCAATACGTTTTATTGTGTTCTGTAAGAACTATGGGCCATGTCAAACTAGAGGGTATTACTATGTGGTTATCTTTTAAATATACTCATCCATCTGGTTTCATTTTACCTTTCAAATCTTCAATTAATTTTAAGTCTTCTTTTGTATAATTTGGACATAGTTTGGATTTTACCGTCTGGTATCAAAGACAATGCCTTCACCTCAGTTATTTCAGCTGCCTGCTTAGCCTCTGCCAATCGATTTCCAATTTCAAAATCGGTGTTCCCCTTTTGGTGTCCCTGACAATGCATGATAGCTACCTTTTCTGGTTGTTTTACAGCCTCTAACAATTTTAAAATTTCTTCAGCATACTTTGTGTTTTCACTGAGCGGTCAGCAATCCATGTTCTTTCCAAATTGCTCCATGAGCATGTACCACGCCGAATGTATATTTAGAATCTGTCCAAATATTTACCCTTTTTCCCGCTGCCAGTTCCAATGCTCCCGTGAGAGCAACTATCTCCGCCTTTTGAGCTGATGTTCCAGGGGGTAAAGGCTTAGACTCGATTACCTGCTGAGTAGTTGTTATAGCATATCCAGCTTTACGTTGTCTTTGCGTAACAAAACTGCTCCCATCCGTGAACCAAGTTTCTTCCGCATCTTCCATAGGCTCCTCCTTAAGGTCTGGTCGGCTGGAATACACAGTCTCTAGAGTTTCTAAACAATCGTGAATCACAGGTTGTGCTGGAGCATCACTAAGAAAAGAGGCTAGATTCACAATATTAGTTATCACAATTTCCACGTCGTCCTGTTCTACCAATATTGCTTGATATTTCAAAATCATCAATTCTTGTTTAAGTTGTTTAAAGACTTTTGTGCTTCTCCAGTCCAGACTAACTTTGACTGGTTAATCTTTATCAATTCACATAGAGGCTTTACCAATAGTCCATAATTATAAATCCAAAGGCGACACCAACCTGTCATTCCTAAAAAGGTTTGTAGCTCCTTTACCATTTGAGGTTCTGGAGTCTGGCAAATGACTTCCTTATGTTCAGTTCCTAGTTCTCGTTGTCCTTCCGAAATTTCAAATCCCAGATAGGTCACACTTTGTTGAGCCAGCTGGACTTTCTGTCAAGAGACTTGATATCCATTTAAACCCAGAAAATTAAGACGACTTATAGTCCATTGAATACAACTCCCTTTAGTCTCGGTAGCTATTAAGAGATCATCTACATATTGTAACAAAGCACCTTCAGTGTCCGGAGGCATCCATGTTTCGAGTTTCCTTGCTAATTGGTTTCCAAAAATAGTGGGGCTATTCTTGAATCCTTGAGGTAGTAATGTCCACGTAAGCTGCGTCTTTCTGCCTGAATCGGGATTTTCCCATTCAAAGGCGAATAGGTTTTGGCTTTCTGTGGCTAAGCCTAGGCAGAAGAAGGCATCTTTTAAATCCAGTACGGTAAACCAGACTTGACTATTCTTTAATTTAGTCAAAGTATAAGGGTTTGCCACTACTGGATGTATTTCCTCAGTGATTTTATTTATGGCCCTCAAATGCTGAACTAGCCTATAGCTTTTTCATCTGCCTTTTTAATTGGCAATATGGGTGCATTGTATTCTGATTCGCATTCAATCAATAATCTATACTGTAAAAATTTATTAATTATCTCTTTAATTCCTTTCCTATCTTCTATCCTCAAAGGATATTACTTAACCTTAATGGGTTTCTCTCCTGGCTTTAATTTAATAATTATTAAGGTCACATTTTTACCTCTTTCAGGGGTTTCAGTAGCCCAAACTCCTGGACATACTTGATCTGTGATCTCTAAAGGTATTTCACTTTTAGGGTCAGTTTGTATTAGTGCCAAACTTAACACATTTGTTAGTTGTTCTTCTCCTATACTTAATTCCATTTTCCCTTTTTCAAAAACAATTTCTGCTCCTACTTGCTCTAATAAATCTCTACCTAAGAGTGCCCATGAGGAGCTAGGCATATATAAAAATCTGTGTATGCCCCATTTTTTTCGTAACTTGTACTTCAAAGGTTCACAAAAATAAGCCTTTTCGGTTACACCTTGTCCTGGTTTCAGTTAGAACAGAGTTAATTTTCTTCCTAGTAGCTGGTAGAATGCTATGTTTTGGCTTAGGATGAGAAGAGTGCTGATAACACCCCGATGTTTTAATTGTTGCAGAGCAGTGCTTATACCAAGCCAAGGACATCTCAGCTTCTTGCTCTGTCCTGCCAACAGGCAGGCTGGGGGTGCAGTAAGAGCTGGGAGGGGACAGACCCAGGACAGGTGACCCAAACTAGCCAAAGGGGTATTCCATACCATCTGACGTCATGCTAAACAATATATAGGGGTGGCTAGCCGGGGGGAGGGGGCCGGACTGCTCGGGGTTAAGCTGGGCATCGGTCAGCGGGTGGTGAGCAATTGCATTGTGCATCACTTGTTTGTACATATTATTATTATTATTATTATTATTTTCCTGTCTTATTAAACTGTCTTTATCTCAATTCACGGGCTTCACTTTCCATTTCTCTCCCCCGTCCCAGAGAGGGAGGGGGAGGGTGAGCGGACAGCTGCGTGGTGTTTAGCTGCCGGCCGGGTTAAACCACAACACACCTTTTACCCTAACATAATAATTCTGTGAAGGCATTAATGCTTGATTTAGAATTGAATACGTTGCCCCACATCAATAAGAAATTTCACTTCCATTCCTCCCCTAGCTTCATTATTACCCTAGCGGACCCTCCACTGGTTGATTCCCCAGGTCCCCGTTATTCCTGTTGAAATCAGGGGTCGATTACCCTAGGAAAAGGCTAGTCAATTTGTCCTCCGAAGCCAGGTCCAAACCGTTTTGTTTTATGTATTTATTTATTTATTTTCATTACATTTCAGAGTTGGTCCAAAAATTCCATAGGGGTTTCTTTTAGACCTTGTTGGAAGCATATTCTCAATTCCCAATTCATCCAGGTTTTAGTATTTACTTTTTAGTATTTTACTTTTAGTATAACCGTTCATAATTTTCAGAATGATTCGGGTCTTAGTGGGGGTCGGTCAGGGGAATGCAATTGTCCACAGTTCCCTGAGCGGGTCCCATCGGCAATCTGAGCTCGCACATGAACTCAGGTTGTTTTAAGAGTTAACTGCTTTTCTGTTTCTGTGACAACTCTCTCCGACCGATCACGGTCCCTTTGCCCTAAAGGGCTAACACCCGTGATTTTAAGATCTCTGCCTCGGGCAGAGGCAGAACTATTAACATTCCTACATCCTCTTTCCCTGCTCATTCAACTTCAAACACCTTTAACACTTTCAACAACCCTTTTAACACTTCCTTTATCTTTCTCCAGCCTGTACTTCTCTAATGCCATCATCAAAGGCTCAGTCAGGGGCCAACTTAATTCCGTACCTTTTCCCACCAAGATGCTGAAACATCAGTATACAACATTTCATCCTGTTCTGCTTCTCAAAAAAAACAACATTAACTGTAGCAAAATATTATAGTTTAAAGTTCCATTTAGGGGCCACTTTTCTCCACATTCCAGCTTATAAAGCGGCCACCACTGATTACGATATTTTATCAATGTTTTCCTGTTCACACTTCCACCGGCAGATCCTCCAATATCCTTCCAGTGACTTAAAACACATCCTAACACACTTTTCTTTAAAATTTCACTGCTTGTTTGCCCCCCCCATTTTCCAGTTTACACTTTCAGAATACACATGTTACTTACAAAAGCGTATCACAAAAATGTATCACTCACAAAATTACAGGCACGCAATATCTTTCAGTAGCAATGTCACAAAACTACTATTACCAGCAATATTGCTAAAATCACAATAACAATAGTCAGAGTCAAATCCCACATGCGATAAGTCAGAAAACCGAACTGTGTAACACCGTAACGATATCTCTCTTATAACAATGCCACGAACCTACTATTACCACCAGAAAAATAGCCAAAATCACAGTAACAATAACCAAAGTTAAATACCATACTCCATGAGTCAGAAAACCGAAATAGACAACACAATTCCAGATGGACCTTAAAGCGAGCTCTTTCCTTAAGGTCCCCAAATATACTTATGGTGCTTACCACAAAGTATATACCAAACACTGCCTCGCAGAAGATCACCTTCTGACTTACAGACAGTTCCAGATGCAGATGGACCCCAAGGTCCCCAGATATACTTGTGGTACTAACCACAAAGTATATACCAAATACTGTCCTGCAGAAGTCACCTTCCGACTTACTGGACAGTCCCAGATGACCGGTCTACCAGAAAACCAAACCAGAATAAAGAATATACTCACTTACAATGATGGGGTCCTTGTCTGCCTCCGCAGTGATCCGGTGAGTCGAGGAGTCCCTCCGGGAAATCCCGGGGGTACCCTAGGGAGTCCTGTCCCCAGCGGGTCCTGCGGTCCGGCAGAGAGGTCGTCCCATCTGGGGTGCCAGATTGATTCAAAGATCGAAGCCGAAATTCCTTTAAGTGGTATATTCTTTATTGCAGCGCTGGATGCACGGGGGATCTCTCCACCTATCGTGCATACCTAAAGCGGAAAGCAGTCTTGAATTTATACAATCAATCTATCAATATTCTACAAGCACCTATACATATGCATTACCTATCCCCGCCTTCCCTCGCTTCTCATGCTAATTAGTCTTTTGGCACCTTGCGCCTGCGCAGAGCCTTCCAAGAATTGTGGGCAGGGGTCTTTGGGACGTGGGCAGGGGTCTTTGGGAGGAAGACCCCGAGTCTTCCTCACAGTGTACTTTTCACCTTTGGTCAGGAATCTGCTGAATTGGCATGTTTCTTAATTGCAAGAGGTGGTTGTTGCTAATTCTCCCGTTTGTTGTATCTTTATAATGAATTCCAATGTCCAGTTTTGAGATTTATAGTCCTTACGTTTGTTTCTCTGTCCATCTGCCGCTTCCTTATCATGAGTTCCAGTGTCTTGTTTCGAGATATACAGTCCATGTCTGGGGATTGTCCTTGCCTCCCCAATGCCTCCCCAATACCTCCTTAATCAGTAGTCTTCCCTTCCACAGATAGGGCTGTGAGAAGACAGGATTATTTAGACATACACAAAAGAGTGTTGTCTAGAAGGTATGATCCTGAAAGGGGCACACAGTAAATGATCTGTGAAATGTACCTAAAAGAACTGTTTCTTTTCAGACAGCGTCACATGGTTTCTTCACCATGTCATGATCCTTGGTTGTCTGCTGAGCCTCATTTTCCTTTTTGCTTTTTTTCACCTCTACGTATTCTGTGATAACAGGTATGTGCAAGACCTAGTACACACAAACCCCTCTGGCCAGTCCTAGGGAGGTTTAGAAGGGCTTCTGGTACTCCACGTCATGTGCAGTCACCTCAGACTTTCACAAGCAAGCTAGTTCAGTTTGCACAGCTGGTCTTAGAGGCCATTCATGTGGTGTTATAGATCTGCTGCCATAGTTCTTCCAGCAGCAGAAACACAACGGGAATGGGTAGTTTTATCTGTCTGGTTGATGGATCTGAACATGGATTGCCAGGCTATGAAGAATAAGAGGCAGCAAATTGCCTTTCTGAGGTTGGAGCCAGACTTCTGGATGATCTTGTCTTACTCAAATGAAACTATGGAAGGCGGGGGCAGTGAAGTGCAGGAAGTACGAAGGTGAGATCTCAAATAAAAAGCCTTCTGTTCCTGAGATCCCTATGAAAATAAGGGGGAGGAATTCTGTTTTAATGTTCCTAGAGCCCAAAACTGCATTCACGAGAGAGACTGGTCCTCATACTTACAGTATCGATGTCTTGTTTCCTAGGACAATGAGGAAGCAGTAAAGGCCAAGGCACATTCCATCTGCAGAGCTGTGTCTGGGGCTATTTGTAACGCAGCACCTGAGGAGAGATGAAAGAAACTCCCAATCAGCACTGCGAGATGCAGCAGGGACTCACCAGTGCCAAAGCACGCAGGAAGAAGAAACAAGCATCCACAGTGCAGCCAGTGTAACTGCACCGAAACATGGCATGCAGGGCAGACCATACCTGACCTTTGTCAGCTTTTTTATACCATTTCTCTAGTGCAACTGCAGACGTTATCACCCAGACAACAAGCTGATACTTAAAAAATATGTATAATTTTTTTAAAAATAAAACCAAATATAACATACATGCACTAAGAAATTAATTTGCCTTGGATGAAAACAAGTCACTCTGTTTTAAATAGATTATATCCTAGTATTTAAGTAGCCTATCTTATTGGTTAAGATAAATCAGAAGTTTTCTTGCATACTAATGAGAAGTAGCTTTCCAAGTATGGTTACGCAGCACTGAAGCTAAATTTGTGCAGCATTCTCATTTTCCCTGTATGAGTTTTAAAGATGCATCACTAAGAGCTAAAAATAAATTAAAAAAAAAAAAAAAATGATCTTGAGCGGTTATGCCACCTGAAAGATGGCATAACTGAAGATATTACAATCCTGAGATCTAAGCCTCACACTTGCACGTACCTCTTTGCATAATCTAGAGAGCTGCAGGCCATGCAACACAGCTCTTTAATAACCAGTTTCTTTAAACACATCTTAGTGGCCCTAACGCAAGCGAGTCCTTGAGCGTAATCTTCCAGTTGATGACAGGCTGCCACTTCTAAGCCTCTAAACATAACCGTGCCTGTTCATCATTTCTGAACTTCTATTTCAGGTAGAGCTGAGTATTACTCTGCACCTGAAATTTCAAAGAAGCAGCAGGTATTTCACACCCACCTCATTTCTCCAGACTCAGCAGAAATCCAGGTCTCATCAGCATCACTGTAAAGAAGACCCTGTTCCAAACTAATACACCCGGAGACCTTTTCCATCTGCCAGCTGTTAGGCCTCTCTATCCTCTTTAAAACTCTTCTGATCCCACATGATGTTAATTACACCCCCCCTGCCCACCCCCCACATCAACAGCTATTCAAGCATTTGTTTGTTTGGAGTATCAATTACACAGATCTCTAGCTCTCAGCCAGCAAGTTGTGCTTAAAACTGGAGCATTAATATATTACAGAGAAAGTAAAACACAGAAACTAAGTTATTAAACTCCCCTGGACCTTGGAGGCTCTTCAGGAGAGTGGCTTTTCTCCACAAATGACCACAAACCTCTGGTGTTTTGAGGGCATTGATGAAGTTCAACCAGATTTACTAGGTTTGTTCTAGCACCTTGTGTACGAACACTAGGCTTAAGGCTGACAAAACAGGGTGATTGCCAGCACCCCCTGGGCAGAATAGCACCTGACTGGGCTGAGCTTGAACTTAGGTAGTGGGAAGAGAAGGCAGAGAACAGGGAACTCCACGGCTTTCAGAAATCTGGAAGATGATCTTGATCTGTGTTCTTCATTCACAGCTTCTGTGCATGACTGACCACTTCTCAAGCTTTGCGAGCCTTATTTCATATCTGAGCCAGCACCAAAACCTCATATAAACTTCAGTGATAAGAAGAGCAAGCTTGTAAGTCTCAGCACATGGAGAACAGTCATCTAGCTTTATAGAGAACACAAAATGCTGTGTCACCACACACTTTGTGCAGCTTTTCTAGCAGCATGGCCATCTGACAGTCCCTGGCCTCCCTTAGGCATCAGGCCTGCCAATTATATTTAGATATTAAGAGTCTCAAGATGGTTTATGCTTATTCTTGTCTATTAATAGTCTTGCTCATAACCTGATAACGTGGAAGATATCTTGTTTCCTCTCTGAGTAGCAAACCAGCTTGGCTCCCACTTCGTAGCTGAACAGCTAATTTACACACCACTACCCTGCTTCTCCTCACGCTCTTCACGCGTGGCCAACAGACTCCTATAAATGGCTGTTTTGGTGTGTTTCTGGCCATGACACTGTACAAACTCAGAGTGATTCTGCTGGCAGAGCACAGTGAAACTGCTCCTTTCACTCACTGATGTGGCCCTGTTGTGCCCGTGTGCTGCTACACACAGCTGCTTGGTGACAGAGCTTCAAACGCTGCACAGCTGGCACACGATGCAAATGAACTCGGAGATGAGAGCTAGATGAAGAAACGCTTGGGATGGCTGAGTTACTGCTAGTTCTTTGTGGTGACTGAACTGCCTTATCAAAGGACAGCAGAAAACCACACCGACTTTAGTAGATATTTGTAGTTATCCTGGCGAGTTGGTTTCCACAGCGCACATCAACTGACTGACTGCACGCACATCACACTCGGCTAAGTCGCATCTCTGCAGCAGCTGAGCAAGCTCCGAGCACCCATATGTACAAACCTGCCCACAAGCACACAGCTTCTCCACCTCTGCATTTTATGTTGAGACCATCTGCAAAGCTGCAACTCTGCTTGACTCTTACTAAGTATATTACAGACAAAGAGAGTATGCAGAGATCTCTTTCTTTCCTCTCTTTGCAAACCGTAGGCAGGCAAAATTTCAGAGATGCCAAAGGCAAGCCCTAAGTTAACAATAGCCCACCAGTGTCAGTAGTACTCAGGACATGTATCTGAGACTTGCTGTACCTCTTGTCTGGGGCTAACCTACTGTACTTCCCTTCCTGTTCTCCAGACTGCTCAGGACTCTAGCCAGAAAGAAAAATCATTTCCATTCTCTGTCACCATTTCCATTCAAATGGCTCAGGGTCCTTCTATCCTCCTTTAGGGGTGAAAGAGATCAAACCCACACAGCAGAGCCCACAGGATTGTGTGACCAGCCTTGCCCCTATTCCTTGGTCAATTTACTCTCAAAGCCATCACAAATCCTTCTGCAGGACAGAGGATAAAGCAACCTAGGCTTTCTACAGTCTGAGTTTCAGCCCAGTCTCCTGGGCAACTACAGGAGCAACCGAGAATGTTTCTTCCTTTCCCTCACTGGACGCCCCATCCTCTCATCGGTGTGTTCACTGCATAAAGAGCTTTGGCAGGAAGAGATTGCTTGCCTTTTTCTTTCTTTAGCTATCATTGGGGTATTTTAATATACCAGTTTTAAGCTATTCTCCCCCCCCCCCCCTCAAAAAACAAGCAAACAAAAAAACAAAGGAGGAAAAACTTCTAACAAACTCAGACTGCACCAATTTTTCTCCCCCACCTCCACCCCTAAGTAAGAACTGACTTCTCTAAGTTTCAGTCCTTCCCCATCATGTTCGCACAACTGAGAGACCACAGAGTCTTATTATTTGTTGCTTGGTGAGCTTGCCCCAGAGTGTTACATAACCCCCCTCTCACATCCTGTTCTTTTGCGGAATTCACTCAGAGCTCTCCAGCGTCGCCAGCTGCATCTCTTCCACATTACTAGTCACAAGTCCCTAGCACAATTCTCCTCATATCCCCCCAGTGCTGTCTGAGCACAGCAAACAGGAACACAGATACTGAAAGACGTTCTCACTTCCACAGAGCGTTTCTGAAGCTCGGCACAAGCATACACACCCACGTCATTCCCCTGACAAGCTCTCACACCGACCTGTAGAGCACTCTGCTTTTCTTCTACCTGCTACGATTTGTACACCTGGAAAAAGCAAGATAAAAAGAACAGGAGAGTGTGATTCTCACAGTGACTTCCCATTCAATGTATAAACATGTGAACAAATATGCAGAAAACGACACGTGTGTTTCTCATTGCTGGTAGTGTAAGACTGGGTTACTTCAGAAAATCTTATGAAGCGTTTGCATCCCTGCTTCTGTCTCCCAGATCTGCGTAGAAGTAACCTGGGTGCGAGAATGACCAAACTGACAGAACACTGGGAAAAACAGTCCTCTCCTTCTGGGTGTTTTTGGGGTGGCTGCCAAAACTCCTCACTTTAAGCCAAGAGGGTGACTCAAAAGGAAAAAGGTACTAAGGGAGCCAGAGCTAGAGATTAAAGCATGAGACATCCCTGCTCCCTCTTTTGATCTAGGGTTTGTAGTATTGGCAGGATACGTACAAAACATGGTTGCTCCTTGGTTGTGTGCCATAAATGTCCCATCACTGAAACTGGTACCAGTTTATGCAGCTCCTCAATGAGCAGTCGGGCAACTTGGTAGGTAAAAACGAGTCAGCGTTGAGGTCTGATCTACCCCAAGACTGCCATAAGGGAGGAAGCAGCACGGCAGGGGAAAGGACTGGCCCGGGAGGCAGCAGGGCAGGTGAAGGCATCTGCTTAAACAGCAGCGGCTGCTTAGTCCTCTCAAACGCCGGTGGTGCTCCAGCACAAGGGAGTTGTGTTCTAGTTAGAGGCAATATCTCTACAGCGGTAAAGAAACTGCAAAGCAGACTGCAAGGGAAGACATGGCCACTCATTTTAAGGAGCTCTTCTGGTGTCTAGAGATGAATAAACAACAGGCGTTTCTACTTAACCCTGCTAGTCAGTCTCCCCCATTCTGGCACAGCTGCCTTCTCCAAAAGCGGTTTTGAAAGCTCTGTCACTATTTTTCTGTCTTTGGACACGTTCAGGCACTGGCAGAAGATCGCACTGTAAAGAAAAGGTATCAGGTTATTATTTTTTGGGGGGAATAAGCCCGGGTCATGCCTGGACAGTGATAACACCCTGTCATTACTAGAGGAAAAACATTTCCTCCAGTTCCGTAAAATCTAATGCAAAATTTATCTTCACCCGGCTGCGTGAGAAGGGTGGACAAACAGAAGTCACAGTCACTATATCTATTTCCACACGCCTTCCTAGACTGCCAGCACAGGAAGCTTGGTGCTGTGAAGAGGGATCTCCAGCTCCAAGAAGCAGACCATTTGGGAGCAGGCAGTTCAGGGTGATCTGGCACAGCAAACAGCGATGCCGACTCCTGAGAGCACAGCAACAAGGTCTTCCTACTCAGCTGAACGACTCATCCACTTGAACCATGAGAGAAAATTTGGCATAAATTTTGTTGGAAACTTGCCTGAGCCTTCCCACTGCTTGCTATTGGAGCAACAACCATGGCAGACTGCCTTCAGGAGCAAGCAGCTGTTGATGCTGGAGGTCAGGAGAATGTGCACCAGTTGTTCCTTAGCTTGGTCGCACCCATGGCTAGATAGCATGTTCACATCAGGAACAGGGTATTGATCTACAGCTGGATAGAAACAGGACAGAAGAAAGTTCACTGCAGGAACTGCAATATAAATACAGTACCTTGTGTTCCCCCCTAGTGGGAAGTCTTTCAGAAAAATGGGACCAAAAAAGCGTACTCCCCAGGTTTTCCTGTCATGAGGCCACACAGCAAACTCTCAGCTGAGAAAGCATCCAAATGGCCTTTCCTGGTTTGCTGCTGGACAGAGAGGGAGGAAGATAGTGAGCTTTGGTGGGTTTTGAGCGGCTAGGGGTTGATGTGTGGGAGAAAGTTGGCAGGGAACAGCATAGAAGATGTTTAGCTTTTGACAGGAAAAACAAATCCCTATCTAGAGGTTCCAAACTATCCAGCAACACATGCCAGTGGCTTTCACTGGGCTTTTTGTTGGTTGATATAAGCTGGTATTTCCCCTGGGTTCAGGCTCTCTTCAAAACACTGCAGACAGATTTTTTTTTAGAGAAAATCCTTTGATGAAAGCTTGCTATTGAACCTACTCAGAGGACCATGCATCAAAGCAGGCTTCTTTCTGACATGTAAGGCTGAGTACAGGAGGTTGTCTTGGAGTAGACAGCAAGTCCAACTGGCTACCTGGCCAATCAAGACACAGGCAAAGGCATAGCCACCAACGTCCCTTCATGAGGTGTACCAGAACTGGACACCATCCAGAAGGAAAAACACTTTCTGGGTTAGGAAAACAAACACATTAAGTAAAGACAATTGTGTTGCTATCTTCCTTAAAGTGCTTAAAACAGCACTTGCCATCATGATTGCCAGACAACATCACAGAAGAAAACCACTGAACCCCACATATCTAGCAGTTAGATTGCTCCTGTGTTTGGAGGGGAATAGCTAATAAGAAACTGTGCATGCACTGCGGTTTCCACAGCTATGCTTAGACATCTGTTGTAATGCTCCATCCATGCACAGAAAGCTCAGGGCACCAGATAAAGCACATGTTTGCCACTGCAAATCCATTCAGAGTTAAACTGAAGGAAAAACAAAAACACAAACAGAAAACAATGCAGAAGAGTTTGGAAAAGAATTCTGTACCAAAGACAGAGCTGGGAATATATTTATGATGGTTGTTGAATTTCTGAATACTTCGGTTTGTTTCAGCCAACGAAGCCTCAGAATTAAACATTTAGATTCAACGTGTAGAAAACCAAGTCTTGACTGATGTCTAACAACAACCAAAAAAGATGCACAGGAAATCCTCACAATGAATCAAGTGCTGTTTTGGCTCAGTGAAAACTCTCATTCCACCCTAAAAGTTAAGTGTTACTACTTGCTTGACGTGTAAGATGGAGATTAAAGAGCAGATAGTCTATTTTGGAACTGTTACATTGGTTTTACAGAAAAAAAAGCACATGAGAAAGTATATTAGAAATTACATTAGCATATCATACATCATAAAGTGTATCTCATGCACCGAGATGTGAAAAAAAAAAAGATTAAAAAAATACCTGGAGGTATATCAAGGAGTGTATTCACGTGGGAATGTACGAATAAAATAGCATTGTCATAGCAGTCCACATCTGAACGAGAGCAGTAACACCTTGAGGATGAGACTTTGGAGGCAAACACCAGTCAGGTATTAGAGTTGCCTGCACATGGTCCTGAACCCTCAGCCAAAAAGCTGGAACTGAAGAGAAACATGGATTTTGCCACAGATCCCCCTGTAGTAGGGGTAGCAGACATTATCCTTCATGACAGAAGAGACTAAACCTATCTTCTTCAGAGAGATCCAGTAGGAACAGTCTTCCCCGTAAGAGCTGTTCTGTTGGCAAACATTACTACTAGACCAAGCTTTAGTCTTAGGGTAAGACTAAAGGGAAAATAAATCCGTACCTATTTTCCTGTTAGAATTTGTTTGGCTATGATTTCCAGCCATTAATGGACAGCACACATTTCTCACAAAAGTCTCCTTTAGTACCTAGTATTTCATCTTGAATGGCTTTGATAGATTATAAATAATCAAATCTTTGTCAAAAGAACTAGTTTTCAGACATGAACTTTTCAACAGAGAGAAAGAATTAAGCCAGTGCCAAGCCATGAGGGAATTAGGAATGAGGTGAAGAGAGGCACCTTTTATTCATAAATGGACCTTCAAAATTTCAGCACTAAACTTTTTCTAACAAGTTGCACTTCCACTGGGGAGAACGCCGTTATTCTCACTCACACTAACAGAAGTTTTTCTTCAATTAGCTCAGTTTCTGAGATGGGTTGAGTTGGAAGCAGTTGTCAGGGGAAGAAAAGTTCTGTGTCCCACAGCTCTTCTGGTCTCCACAAAAACTTGCTGTCTTTAGCACCAGAAAATCCCTCGTTAAACTTGTACAACTTAAGACTAACCATAAACATGGATTTCTCTTTTGTACACTTGGGCACAGTTACTTGAGCCATCAAATCATTTCAATCTTATGGAGCAGGAAAAACATGCAAATCAACCATAGGCATAAGAAAGGACTTCATTTCAAACGTCTCTTATGGTTCCGTTACTGTTTCATGATAAGGAATCTATATTGCTGAAAGCCACAGGAGGTCTAGACACAGAAAACCACTCTGACCCAACTCATGTTTGTTCTCACGTTAGCGAGCAAGGTGCCACAGTAAAACAAGCTGGTTACAATGGAAGACGCTCAGCTGACCTGAATGAGGGGAGCTTTGCATGCACTTGTCAGGACATACCTCACCAACAGGCACACTTACGTCTCATTCGACTTTATGAGACCAAGCAAGACTCTACAGCCAGGTATCACTGCTAGGTCAGGTCAAAATTTCCTAAGTGCCACAGAAAAGTTGCTCTGAGCACTCTCCACCACTTCCTGCCAGGCTTTATTGAAGCAGTAACCGTACTGTACTTTTGCAGGAGTCCAGCCAGGGCACAACAGAAAAGAAAGAGTTAACATCTCATTTAACAATTTCTTTCTACATACCCAGCCGCAGGTTTCACTCCCCTCAGGGCTAACCAGGCTCAGCATTGCACTCTGGATACCACAGGATCAGGTATCCCCACAACTTGCAGGTAACTCACACTTGAACTGATTTTGGAGGAGAAAAAAGAGCAGAATCCAGAGCAGCAGATGCCACTCTGAGTTCCAAAGTGCCTCTATGTCAAGCAAGTAAAAACAAACAAACAACCCTACAAAGCTATCACCAGCACTTCTAAGGAAGCTGTTCCCCCCCCCCCAGTTTCTTCTCTCCTACAGACCCAATTCATCTCAGCTGTCATCCATGCAAGCAACTGCCCAGCCACAGCTGGGCAAAATAATGACACCCGCCATTAATTGTTTCTGGATAGCCTTCCCCTTTGGTCTGTGTTCATGTCACATTGTTAGGAATTACAGACTGTAAAATAATGCTCATATGCTACATTTGTAGATTGGTTGGGCCTTTTCTTACATCTTCCATTTGCTTAGTTTTCAATACCTCTAATAATGTGTTTTAAACATGATTTTCATGTTTGTTTGTTTTGCCTTTTTTCTGTTTGCATTACTTCTTGGTGTAATATATTTATGCTAATGCTATAAAGCGAGCAATAAGTAGGAAGAGCGTTTTGTGAGAAAACCAACCATTACTTCTAACTTTCCATTACCAAAACAAACTGAGATCAGTAAGTTTCAAGTCTTCCTCTGCCACACATGCTTAGTTGCAAAACAGCAACTCTGTGACCACACAGTCTTTATTTTTTACTCAGTGTATCTGTCCATCAGAAGATTATGAAAAATCCACCTACATCTTCTCAGCATGTGAGCTCCCCCGTGACCTCCGTTCTACCTATCTCAAGTTAGCAATACCTTGCTATGTAAGCACCTCTTCATCTTCCATGTGTTTACTCACACAACAGACCTTTGAATATGTATGTGCTTATAGCTAGGAAATTACAAGCAGCTACCTGCTCAACAGCAAACAGGAAGTCTGAAGTCTGGAACAAAGCTGAGCTGAGGTTATGCTACAGACAGCGTGGCACCTTAGTCCCTAGGCCTCTTCTTTCATGCAATATGACTACTGGAAGGGCATGAAATGGCTTAGGGACATTCTGCTAAGTGAGACTTATTACTTTGGAAAAGGATTACATAAAAAGAAGAGGCAAAATAGAATTTAATCATTTATCAAAAAGTGAACGTCCTGAAATGAACCTCCTGAAACCATCCTGAGTAGTAGGCAAAGCCTTTTACATGGAACTAACTATGTTGTTGTGTTTGTTTGTCTATGTTGTTGCTGTTTTTATTATTTTTATACAAGTAATCGTTAGCACAAGTGCTGTGCAGAAGGATGTGTGGGCGCCTGTAAGCAGGAATGATATGGTCAGCCCTTAAGAATGCGTGACAGTTCCGTTATAAGAATGTTTCCTACAGTTTATTATATTGCTAAACGTTTATGCTGTATTATCTGTGGTAGATGTCTGCCTCAGCATGGTATTTGATTTTACTCCTTTACTTTTTAGCTTAGGTCAATAACCTCCAAGAACAATAACCTCCACAAAAGTGTGGACAGGCTTTTATTTGAAAAAGCTGTAGCAGCGATGTATTTTAGATCAGGGGGTAAATACATGTCAGCATTTACCTTTCTGTTAATGACATGCTGTGCTGAGTCCCACAAAGGCCTGGTCCAAATTAATGATGGGACAAGACTTTATAAATGTACACTTCATACGTGCACTGCTCTATTCACTGAACCTTTCATCCCAAATGAACATGCAGGAGTTCCAGAGGCCGAAAGCACAGGTACAGCCCAGTGCTGCTGCACATCTTTATTCACAAAAATGTGAGTGCAAGCCCAGACCCTGAAGTCCCCGCAAAGGGCAATTATATTTTGAAGCAGAAGTATTTCTAAAGATAGATGAATGTATCTGCATAAATTCAAATTCAAAATAATTCTAATCTTACGGGTATAAACAGAATAAAAAAGAGCTGGGCCTGCCATTTCAGAAAAGGGAAATGGAGTGAGTGTAACACAGCTCATTGTAAATCTGGACAGAGAGGAACAGTTGTTGTATTTAAATTGGGGATTTAAGATTGATAGAGTTATCATGACAGGAAAACACAGTAATTTTCTGGGGTTCAGAGGAAACGTCCAGCAGAAGAGAAATGGCCTAAGAAAGAACCTTATAACCATGACCAATCCAAATTCAAACAACTGCTGAGGAGGGACAAGGAAACTGAGAGTGATAGACAAGTCACTTTAGTCTCTGTTCTCTGTGAAGTCTAGAAGAAAGAGCTTGGTTTAGAAACCTGTCTGAAAAATCTCTTTGTACTTCATGCTACACTGAGAGATAAAACTGTACACCAGGAAGATCAGAAGGGTGAAGCACTGGGAAAACCAAGCCTGACTTTTGGCTGCCCTGTGTGGGTGAATAGCTGTCCTCTGTGGGACCTGAATCCTTGGGTTCCATTTACAGAAACAGTCCAGGTACAGAGATGGCTCAGAAAATGGGCCAAAGACAGCAGAGCCAGTTACTGAAGAAAGAAGTCCTGGACCAGCCTTTCTGCTTTTCAGCTCTAGCTGTATCAACACCACTATGTAGCAGACGTAGCTACCACCAGGTTCAGCGCTGGAATTACCTGCATACAAAGTAGAAAAAACTCCATTTTCGTAAGTATGTAATATTTCCTTCAGTGTCTGGGAGGCTTTATATCAATCACAGTAAGTCCTTCCAGAAGGGAGAAATTGTTAAGAAGTATTCTAAAGAGAAATTCCAGTTATTCATTCATCTGGGACATAAGTAAATTAAGCTATTCTTTGGGAACAAGCAGATACTATGGGTATGGGAAAAGTTAGAGCATGGAGAGGTTTCTTCCACTTGTATTCTGTTGTACACCATTGAGACGTGTGAAGTTGCAAACAGTGTTGAGAATTTCCACAGAAACTGTTACATGGCTGCTCTGGATAAAAACATTTGTTTTGTTCTCTTTGCCCAGCATAGTCATGTGCTCTGACATACCAAGCTCTTACCCTCTAACGGGCAGGAGAATGATCATTGTCCATGACCATGACCAGCAAGACGTGGAGGCTGAAAGAAACCTGTTATGGTCTGACTTTGAAGGTTCTGCTATTCTCTGTCCTCCAAATATTTTCTCATGCTCTCTTTCCCTCACAGCCAAGCTCTTGTCAGCAGTTTAGCTGGAGAACATAGGTACGGGTCAGATTTCAACCTGATAAGTCAGTAATTTTGACCATAATTTTTGAACAGACAAAAGCCATGTCCATGTTTTTGGTTTTGTTTTTTATTTTTCTTTGTGAAGAAAAATAAGTTAAACCTACTGAGAGGTACCATCTAGACATACAAGTTTATCTGTGTGTGTCTCTGTAGGCAGTACAGTTTCTACATGGTCTATATACAAAGCAAAAATGTGGTGTAAATAAAGCCACCAGACCTAAAAAACTTTTTCCTTTTGTGCTGAAAAGTGAGAAGCAGCACAATAAGCACTTCACATGACTAAACTGGTGTTGATATTAGTTCTTGTGGTAATATAACTGCATAACTGAAAGCCACAAAGAATTCAGCAGCAGAAAGCTACACTAGCCTGAATATATATTTAAATTATCATGAAAATCAAGTTCATGCCATCAAAGTGATCCTGCTGCAGCTGAAACGTGCTCGGTTATTACAGATCCTTTTTTTTTTTTTTCATCAGAACAACCTGAGCTCACATTCAGTCACGCAGTGGATGCACACCTAGCATTGCTCATGCACAGGGGGAGCCACTCCCTGGTCACAAAAGCAGGTTATGCTTCAAGACCTACTGAGGCCTCTCTGAGACAAGTTACAAACCTAGGGCTCTGGGGGTACAAAGGGTGTAGTGCATATTTTGTGGATATCATTCTTCAGCATCCTCACTCATGAGACTGTGGACCTTGCCATGGTTTCAGATATTATCAGAGAAATATATTTTACTAGCAGAGAGATACTTTGTCAGCAACTTCCTCTGAGTACCAGCCATATTTGGTTTTTAGCCACTAGTGTTTTTTATCTTCATTCTATTTGCTACTTAGGTTTCTCCAAACTGGTTAAATGTTGTCTAGACAAGCTGTAAGAGAAATAAATAGCAGACTTTTCCCTGAGAGATCCAGAAATTGCCTTCAGTTTTCCCCTACCAAAAATGTCCAGTCGACAAGTTTCAAGACTTATGTGAACACAAATAGATTTACGTAGGAAACAACAAACACCTGACTACAGACTCATTATTACTACTCTAACCATCAGTACTTGCCAGCTTGTCCCAGGCTGAGCACGTCTGTGCTGGAAAAAGCATCAGCAATGCAAATGAAAAACAGGCTTATATTGTTAGCACTTTGCAGAAAGCTTGGGGAGGTGCTGGTAAAATTTGAGCTTTTTCAGTGCTAAATGGAGAACTTGTCTCTTCCACTAGCTCAGAACAGTAATTCTCTTTGATAGGAAAGATACCAGAAAAGACTCCTACCCCATCTGCTGTGGTGGTTATCAGCCGCAGGTCAGCTCTGTGAGGAAAGGCAGAACCAAGAAGGCACAGGAAGCCCAGCTCCTTAAAAAGGCAGGGGGTGGAAGCTCTCCAGCTTCAAGGATCTGGTCCACCAGAAGCGTGGGGAGTCACAGCACAGAAGTGAAGAGGGAGCAGTTACTCTGCTGAAAATGTACTGACACAAACCACAGTGAACAGAAAACCCGAGACACAGAGGCAAGAGCGGGCTCAAACATTGCTGCAAAAACTGCTCGTGCCTCGTGTGAAGAAACCACGTGTGCAAAGGGATAGATCGGACTGTTCTTTGGAAAACAGTGCTTGTACATGCCAGGGCCAGGGCTCTGTGCCCAGGCTGTTTCTTTCTAACTTTGCCATGGTCTTGGCCAGACACCAGATTACATCAGAGAACAGGTCAGAATCCCAGGTGTTCAAATGAGGCATCAAGATGTAGGAAGGGAAGCAGAAATTGTGGAGGACAGCAGAAGAAGAGTCACATTTCTTTCTAAAATGACATAGGTGAAATGCCTGTTCTGATTCTCATGGGAATATGTGCTGCATTAACCCAGTATATTGAAAGTAGTCACAATGCAGAACTGCTCTTCCAAAGCCAAATGTGCTCCAGGATAATTGGATGGTATGACAGGAAAAGCTGGCCAGAGACCCACATCCTCTGGAATTTGGCCATCCTCTTGCTGACATTAACATAACAAACTTTCAGGGAGGAGAAAAACAGTATGAAAAATAAGTATCAAACTTACAAAACTTATGAACAAAATATCAAACTTTGCAAATATACAATTTTTCTGTAAGTGCCTGAAAAGTGGCTCTAGGGATTGCATCCTTTTGGAATATCTCTTCTGTTCAGTGCTGAATATATTATAAGTTTTTCTGAATATGATATTTATACACAAATAGATGACATCGCTCACTAATGGTTCCTGCTCCCAGCACAGCTGTATGGGAGCTCTAAGATCTCATTCAGACATGTAATTCTGAGAGCTGATGGAAAATTATCTCCTGTTATCATAGAATAATAGAATATCCTGAGTTGAAAGGAACCCACAAAGATCATCAACTCCATCCTGGGCCCACCCAGGACCACCCAAAAATCAGACCATGTATCTGAGAGCGTTGTCCAAACACTTCCTGAACTCCAGCAGGCTTGGTGCTGTGACCACTGCCCTGAGGAGGCTGTCCCAGTGCTGACCACCCTCTGGGTGCAGACCCTTTCCCTAACCCCCAGCCTGACCCTCCCCTATCCCAGCTCCATGCCGTGCCCTCGGGTCCTGTCGCTGTCCCCAGAGAGCAGAGCTCAGCGCCTGCCCCTCCGCTCCCCTCGTGAGGCCGCCATGAGGCCTCCCCTCAGTCTCCCTTTCTCTGGGCTGAACAAACCAAGTTATTTCAGCCTCTACTCATACGTTTTTCCCTCTATTGCCCTCACCATCTTTGTAGCCCTCCTTTGGACACTCTCTAACAGTTTTATGTCATTCTTATATTGTGGTACTCAGAACTGCATGCAGTGCTCGAGGTGAGGCCACACCAGAGCAGAGTGGGACAATCCCTTCCCTCACCAGCTAGCAGTGCTGTGCCTGATGCACCCCAGGGTAGGGTTGGCCCTCCTGGCTGCCCGTGCACAGTGCTGGTTTATATTCAACATGCTGTCAGCCAGCACTCTCAAATCCCTTTCTGCGAGGCTGCTCCCCAGCCTCTCATCCCCCAGTCTGAACACACAGCCCGGGTTGCCCTGTCCCAGGTGCAGAATGCAGCACTTGCTCTTGTATTTTCAGTGATTTAGATGCAATAAAAAGTTAGGCTAAGGAAATCATGCTACAAAAATGCTTCTCATCATCAAGGAAGATTACAGTATCAGTAAAAAGATATTTTTTCTAATGTTCAGATGAGCAAGACAGACATAAGGTTATGAGGTATCTATCAGGGTTTGTAGACGTGCCTTCTTTCAGATTTCTCTCAGTTACGAGATTGCAAGCCTGATAGCACCGTTGGAGTCAGAGTTCCTACTTACAGCAAAGCAAAAGAGCAGAATTTCTCCTACATATTAAATGGAAAAATAACCACTTCTTCCATTTGACTAATGCTTAAATATATTACTTCCATGGCTATGAGCTGAGCTAGATTAGAAAGACTGAACCACCCTAATCTGTCCAAGAGATGATCCTGCAGTAAGTGTCCCTGTCAGCCCCACACATTACTCTGCCTGGAGGGAAGGACATTTTTGGCATTCTGCTGTGACACACTCCACATTCTGTCAGGCTGCTAGAACATACAAAATAATGCCACAGACAGCAGGCATGAAAAAAGCATGATGGGAAACTGGCAGGGGAAACAGCAAAGATAATTTCCTGTGAGAAATGAGGTATGTCAGCTTCTTTACCCAGTAAGTGCTGTGCAGCACCAGGGGTGGACTGCTGTAGTCAGATAATATGTTCTGCAATGTTACTCCTTCCTTCCCCCATGGGATTGACTTCATACCTACCTGACGTAGCAGGGTTGAAGGCCAACACAGAACAGTATGTTGGATGTGGGCAGAAAATACCTCAACCATTTCTCACTCTCTTCTTCATGACCTGTTTTATTTCTTCTACTTTCCCAAAAGAATATATTAAGGAATTTGATAATTATCTCAATATGTTGTATTTCCTTCCATTTTTTAAGGGAACAGTGGGAAACAAGATAGCTGGTATACTGAACAACCCCTTTCCCTACAATAGAGAGTTCAAAAATATGGCACTGAACGTTGTCATTCGATCAGACATCCCAGGAATCCTGGAAATGTTGCTCTAAAGAGAAACCACCAACTCTGTTGGATGACTAGGAGGAGGAAGTTGAAGAGCAATTGTTAACTAGATTTTAACCTCACTCAAGGCTACTAATGGATTATGTTTACTATTGTCATTTGAGGATAAAATAAATATGAAAATGTTGAAATATATACCAAGTATATTTCTTGACATACAGATTGCTATGTAGTATGATATTCAGAACATATTGAAATAATAACAATAAATCACCATAAGGGGAGAGAGATACAGTTTTATCTCTGTTGAGGCAAGGGAGTGTTCACTATATTGCCAAGATTAAAAAATAACACTCCACAAAATAGATATCTGCACATTCAAGGAAATAAAATCATGATTATTTTAAATTAGGGCAATTGGTCACGTCACCTTCTGAAGAATGAGAAGAGACCGAGAAAGTCAGGAAAAAAATTCTGTCTGTGGGATACTGTGGGATCCCTGTGCTGGCTGAGGACAAGGAATTTAAAGAGGACAAGGAATTTAAAGGGCAGAGGTGTCACAGAGCAGCAAGAGTCAGCTGCTCCCCAAGGGACAGAAGGACAGTGAGGCTGGCAGAGCAAAAGCCAGGGCCCATCCCACACTACCTGAGTGAGGTGAGCAGAGCAGTCCTGGGGACAGTAGCCAAGAGCCCAGATCATCAAGTTCATGGTGGTAAGTCTGGTCCAAGGTCACGCTAGAAAGTCCATCCATAAGCCAAGATAAGACAAGATCAAGGTAACTGGGGTCATACATAGCCCAGTAAGCATCACACATATTCACAGTGACAAGACAGGTCAAGCTGTGAAATCAGCCCATAGCGAGGCAGGGGCATGACCAAGTTAGAGATTGGCATTCCTGCATCACAGCTCAAGCAGGAAGCAAAGGCCCCTACCGGGGTTTGAATGGGGCTCCTGGGCCTATGGGCAGAGAGTGGAATTGGAGGCTCAGGTGAGGCCTGACCAACAGTGCAAAAGGACCTCCTAGCTGGCATGGCTTCAGCGATGGGGGACTGTCCAGTGCCAAATCTGCAGGATGAAGTTGCAAATATTCACAATGCAGCCGGTTTAACTATGGAAAAATAAGTAGGGCCTGCCTAATCTTTACTTACTACTATCTGTCTTCCATCAGAAGGCTGGACAGCCCTTGCTAATTTTTACTACATGTGATATTTCCACTCATGCATACTAACTTTTTCCTATTAAGTAATTTGCTTAACATCTGTGCATCTGAAGGTTATCTTAAACTGCATCAAGAAGAATTTGTTCATTTCATATGTTGCTGATAGTGTCATCAAAATGGAACATGTTATGAGACAGGTACAAGCACAAACAACCCTCTAAACCAATGAATCTCAAGTTTTGCAAGGGGGTAGCCCATTACACCCAGACAAATACAGAATTATGGAACTTCTATGAAACCTCTATGAATACAATGTCACAGTAAAAGATGTGCCTCAGACATGGACTTGAAAACCACATGGGTTTTCAGTGTATGTGTATGAGAGAATCTTTGCAAGAGAGAGAAGAATGTGTGGGAAGAACTTGAACGTGAAATGTTGACAGCCCATGAAAAGCAATGTAAGATTATGTGTAAAATAGGTATTGGTACGGCTTTTCCACCTGCTCACTTTCTGTGATGTATCAGCAGCCCACTGTGCACCATTTGAGGAGCTTCACTGCCTACTTATCGTAACTTCATGCATTTTACTCCAGACAAATAGCTTTGGTTCTTTTCAGGATTGCTGGACTGAGTAGAGAAAGAAATTATAGACAGGGAGACAAATGTAGCGTCAGGATCGCTCATATTCATTGTCATATGGGCTACAAACCATCTGAGCAAGCAAATCCCTTACTATTCCATAGAACTGGGAAAACACATGGCCCATTTGTACCCACTGCGTTGAGAGCCACTGCAAACTTAGTCTACTGTCGTCTGTTAGAACAGGGAGTTAAATCACAGCTGTCAAGTACTTCCAAGGTAATACAAGTACATCGTTACAGGGAACTCAGTTCTGCTTATTTCATGTTTCATGCCATGGGAGCAAGCAGCAATTTTCATCATATTAATTTTAGTTTTCCATTTAATGAGGATTTTTTTTCCTGTTAATCTTGTCAAATATATCAAAGAATGACATTACATTTCTTAGACAAAGACAAACCTTTGCAGGAGTCTTAAATGCAGCAGTCTAAATTAAATAAAACTTTTTGATTGAAATATTTTTAAATAAACCTAAAATAATGATGACCAATCATTATGCTATACCTATTCAAGTAATTACATTCAGTAAAAAATCATACAGTAGTGCAGACTTTTTCTCCTAAAGTTCCACAGAAAGTAGACCTTCAAAAATACTTTTAAAAATACAAATCCCACTCCCTTGAGCAAATTAAATCTTTTACTTTGGGCTGAATAACATGTTTCATTCCATCCTAAAATGTATTTCTGAGAGAAGTATCATCTTGTTTGATCACAAGGTGAAAATGAAAGCGCAATAAGAGTGTTTTCTGTATCTTTAATCTATTGAAGTTACCCACTGGTCAAATGTACATTATCAAAATTGTCTAGTCTTACAGACTGGACGATGAGAAAAACAAATAGGACTATCTGACACTATGTTTTGAGACATCTGGGAAAGAGATAAAACAACAATTCAGCTCACTGTGAATTCTAAATAAACTTGTGGGGTAGAATGGAGAAAAACAGTTTTCTCCATAGGAGGACATATAACACCAATCTTTTAGATCTTACTGCCAAAGTAGCTGAAAGAGTAGGGTGGAATATAAGTAGATACAGCGGTAGAACCATGCAACACATATGAGGTATTCCTTGTAAAGTCACTTCTAGTCTTTCAGTATTTTTGGTGAAACAGGACCTTGTGACATGTTTACAAGTACAGAAACCAAGCCAGGGAGAAAAGAAGGCTGGTAGGTTTGCAGAAGAATTATTCTCACAGGTGGTATGGATGGCCAACTCTATCAGGTAAAAAGTCCATGCTGAATGTGGATAGCAATGCAGGAAATCTTAGTTACTTTAGCTGTCTGATGGATAGTTATTTTCAAAGTGGTCACGTAATTAGAGTTCTCAGATAATTATTTTTACACATAAAGACAATACCAGTGAAAAATCTGGGATATTTGTAGGGTGCAGAACCTGGGCTGAACTCCACATTGCAGTGTTCTTCATTGCCTTTTTTAGTTTCTTCTGAATATTAATGCAGATCCTTCTGGATTTAGATGTAGATTTGGATTCTTCCAGAAATCAAACATTAATCAATGCTAAAAAGCCTCTGCCGTTCAAGGCATTAACTGTATATGCCATTTTGTATTCTAGACAGTAGTATTGAACCAAGTCACTGCAGAGAGAATTAGGAAACTTCAGCTATTCTAAATAATGATGTAATTGATGTAATTGATCTAAATAATGATGCAGTATATGCATCCCAACCTACCTTGAAAACAAGCAGAATATTTAATCACAGAAGATTTGAACTAAAGTTGTACTCAGTTTAAGCAGTGATTTGAATCACAACAATATATCAACAAAATGATTTTTGGGGGCAGAAAACTGCTGTACTTCTGCTGCACCCTTACTGACAAAAGCAACACATTAATTAGTAAGCTGCTGTTGGAATTTGTAGCTTTATCAGGGTAAACAGCTGCTCTTTTCAGAGTTTCAGACATAATTTGCCGTCATAATCAAAGAGCACAAGGTTTCAAAAACAATCCAAAAGTGGGAAGCTAAATACCACCCTTTTGTCTCACCAAAATTGAAGTTGCAGGATTTCCTGGATTTCAGTGCTGTTTCATTCTACGTAAGGATTTCAGCATTTTCATTCTAAATAGCTGCAGCAGCAGTTTCTAAAGAAAGAACAGAGCTGCGTGTGAAAACATGTCATTGCTAGTGCACAAATTACTATTTCTGAGCTTTTAACCCACTGCTTCTTTCTTGTTGCTGCTCTGACAAGCTTGCCCAGCACTGGAGAGATGCAAATAATCAAGTCACAACTTATATTTACCAGTATGTAGTTTAGAAAATCTGAGCGGATTAAAACATAAAAAGCCAATTTTATTGTAACTATCAGAATTTTTCCATCTTGTTCTTTTCTTCACTGGAAGTGTTGTCAGTATTGCCAAGTTCCCAAATTAAGTGATGTTTATAGTACTTCTCAGCTTCTGGAATCACACAGTTCTTTAGAATGTCATATTCTAGCCATTATTGTTACAGAGCAAAAATGCCTAAGCAAATGCATTTCTTTTGTAGTCATATGATTTGTGGCCAGCGGGTTGAGAAATGATTTTTTAGTCTTCAGGACTGGCAGAACTTTCTCTTCCAGATTCATACAGATGATGTACCCCTTGTGCTCTTAGCCCTATATTGCTATCAGCCATAGGCTGTTATTTCCCCATGCCAGACAAGCCTTGTTTGTTCCTGTCTAAGGAGCAGGGCTGATTCCTAGTATATATCTGTATCGGAAAAAAATAATTAACTCTTTAGTTTAGCAAGTCTGCTTACATAAAAGAAGCCCACTTGTTGATTTCCATTACATGAATTCACATCACTACATAAGCATTATATGCATACAACACACGTAGCCTGGGGAGTTGAGCTTCTCTGCTGACACAAGCCATTTTAAAAATTCACTTCTAAAAAGAAAAGAACCAGAATTAACCAGTGCCAAAGCTGGAAGAGTCATCTTTACTTCCTGCCTGTCCGATTCTCCCAGATTAAGTCTCCTCCCTGTCTTAGAAAGTGTAAAGAACAGCACATCGAAATCAGGAAATTCCATTCTACAAACACTGAGATTGATGGAAATTATTTTTCCATCAGGAAAATACATAAATAAACTGGTCTTTCTGGAGCTACAACAGACACTTAGATTCTGCACATCTTAATTAAACCAATTATAACTGAATTATTGTATGCCTAACACAACTGTTGTAGATTAGACTTGGCTAACTAATAAATGCCCACCCAGCTGCTCACTTAGTCCCCTCAGCCTATGTGGGACAGGGGGAGAAACTGGGAAGAACAAGAATGAGAAATCTCATGGGTCAAGATAGAAACAAAGTGACTGCATGCCAATTACCATCGTGGGCAAAACAGACTCAACTTGGGCAAAAATAATTTATTATCAATTAAAAGAACCATTTAATTACTTATTTGTGTAGTGGGAAACAAGAAGACAGACATTCAAAGAACAACTTTCCTCCCCACTTTTCTATGCCCAACTTCATTCCCAATGTCTCTGCCTCCCCCAGAGTCCCAGGGGGATGTGAGGGTACTGATGGTACCCAGAAATTCCTCTCTGCTGCATTTTGGACCCAGCTGGAACTGGCTGTGTACGGCACAGGAAAGCCCCCAGCCTCTTCTCACAGAGGCCACCCCTGTAGGACCCCCACTACCAAAAAATTTGAGAGAACTCCTCAAATGCTAAATGTTTTTCAACCAGATGACAATTTTAAGTATGAAGTATAAATTGTGTCCTTTTTTTGAAAGAGTAGGTGACACAGGAGCTGATCACATTAGAGGCAAAAGAAGGCACAGACATTATCTGCATAATACTTCTGACTATTATCTGAATAATGTAAGGTTTCCAGACCTCCCAGATCTGTGGCTGACGACTGAATGTGAAGATAATAATTTCAGCATGACCTGGATCACAGCATAGAATTCTTTGCTAGAAAAACCCTATTTCATGGAATAACATTTTCTTCAGAAAGTAAGATGTACTCTGCTGGAACAGAGACAATGGCTACTGTCCCCTGTTTCAGTTTCTAGAGGGTTACTTTTACCAGCACCTTTGAGAAAGAGATACCCAGAGATGAGGCGAAGAAAAGCATGGGACAAGGTTCAGTGATAATATCCTAATAATATCCTAATTCAGGTCTTTCATAGCCTTGAGGAAATCATGAGTTTCTTATTATTTTTCAATTCAGTGCTCCTTTCCCACTATAGCTCTTTGTCTTTCACTGGAAAAATGAAGAACAGTGCAGGGTAAAAACCTAAAGCTGACAACACATAACTTCCCTTAATTATTTACAGATTAGGTTCATCACTGCTATACAGTTTACTAGGGTGTTAAAGCGGAGTGAATAGGTATGAATAAAGGGTGTTTCAAATGTCACATGAAGCCTGTTCTTCATCTCAATAGAGGTACTGCTAGTTCTCATTCTCTTGTGAGAAAACTCAGGCTTCAGTGGAGCACTTTTCTAAGAAGACTGCTAGTTTTTAACCTGATGACATCAAGACATTGTAATCACCACTTCCTATGGTACTTTGTTCAAGCACTTGGTCATGTTCACTGTGTAAAACACACGCCTGATTTACAGTTTAAATTTGACTTGCTGTAACTTGGTGGGTGTTGCAACTTTTTCATGCAGTCAAAAGGTCCTTTATCACCTGCACTTTTCCCTTGTGCATGTTTCCCACATATTTGCATGTTGTGAGCAGATCACATCTTAATCTCCTGTATTTCCATTTATATATATATATATATATATATATATATAATATGCTGTTATAGCTATCTAACTAAATGTTTAGAGCTTCCAGAAAGGTATTTCTTATTTGAGGATATGGAAGGGTACAAGCCAAGATAATCTGTCAGTGTAGTTCACAGAGTTTGCTTCAAACCTTAGGCAAAAATTCCGCTAAAACCGATGAATTTGTTCCTGTATAGCTTGTAAAGTTCGGCCTTTTCAGGATGAGAAATATCAATGAATGTTCTTGGTTAATTTGATGGTGGTGATCCTATAAAGAAGGGCTTTCTTTCCCATTTTTAGTCCCACCACTCCACCAAATTTCAGGAAGCTGCACTTGATACTGTTGGCAAACAGGCGCGCAGTACAACTATGTCCCGGTTACAGCTATTAGCTGCTGATATTACTGCAGTGTCACAGTACCTACAGTTCTGTCTCGGTGCCCTGCTCTGTGCACTGTGACTCACTGTGTGCTCCACTCTTCCTCTCTTGTCTCTCACCTCAATATCCCTGCTTTGGAATTGGGATGCCGTCTCTCCTTCTCTCACTTTCATCTCTTTCGTTCCAAATGGCAAACCTGAGCCTTGCTAACTCTCTGTGGCAGTAGAGCTGCCTTTGGCAAGCTCTCTTGATGCATCTAGAGGAAGTGCAAGCCTGAAAAACAATCGGCACCTTTTGGTCACCTTTCCCCACTTTATCTATGTGGCCACTGATCTCATCTCTCTTACAGACTACAGCTTCAAATGAACATGCCAGAATCTACCAGGCTGTGGCATTTGGCTCTCTCTTCTATCTGTTGATCTCTGACCTATGTTTTTCTTAATACAACCTCCAACACTCGCCCTTCTGCAGCCGGAGGGAGATAACACATACCTGCCCTCAGTTTTTCTGTGTTAAGAAGTTAAGAACCTAAATATTGTTCACGCTTAGGGTATGTGGATTTCTAGATTCCAAAACAGGTTTTAATAAAGTGGTTTGCAAATTAAAGAGCAGTAGGAAAACTACCTGTGAGAAATCCATAAATCGCCTCTTACATTTTTTTCACCTAAGGAACAGAAAACATCAGGTGTCATTCTCCCCATGGTCACACCTTTAATCAAAGACTCCCCACACTGCAACCACATGACCGTAACATTTACTTTTCATCACTCTGTCCACCATAGGATTACACAGAAACTCATATCCTGCCTGCACGCAGGATTTCCTTAAAAATATGGCTATCTGGTGACAGCAGCCTCATGTGTCCGAGAGTAAGATTGTCATCATGGCACCCACCACACTTCCCTATGAAACAGGTGACTGTTGCCATCCTTATTTAACAGATGAAAACCAAGGCACAGAGAGACTGTGAATCTCAGCAGCTGCACTAAATGAAAAAAACCCACACCATAGCGGTTTGACCAACTTGCCCTTCAGACAGACCTCACCCCTGAAAAAACTCGTAGTTCTAACAGGGGCTCTTATTGTGGCAAAAGGTTGTGGCAGACAAGCAAAACATCATGCTGTACCAAAACCTCTTCAGACAAGAGGCAACTCCACAAGTTCACCAGAGGCCTGCAATTTTAGTGACATCGAGGATGAAGCCCTCTGATTCAAATAGGTAATCAGAGAGGGAAAAATGGAAATTGAAGGTGAAGTGAAATGCAGACTGGAAAAAAAACAAAACACACACAGTTTTTAGAAGGGCAGAAGGATTAGAAGCCACGCTTGGTTAGCTAATAGTCATTATTAGGACTAGAAATTGGTTTCTGTTTCCCTTTATTATGTAAGAATGGCAGGATGCTTGACCACTTCTCATACCAACTTCAAGCTAAGAAAACGAAGTAACTTCCTTCATTGCATAAATGGGCTATGTACCTCTGTACCTACCAGCTATTGCTGAAATACGAAAACACCATGGAAATGTCTCCATATCCTGTTCCTTCCATCAAACCAAGGATTTCAGCACTTTAAGGAATCAGAGAAGTGAAACGTCTTCCTATTGAGAAAGCAGAGCCTTAATTACGTATTTCAGTGCAACATCTTGCAAGATTTTCCTCCCGACCAAAGCAAAGAAGGGCTGACTCCAACACTTTGGAACTCCAGCACGGAGGGAAGCTAGGGCTCATCTGCAAGTTCCCACTCCTTCCCTCTCACCAAACATCTGTCTCAGCTCATCCGGTGCTCTGAGTCACTTCCTCCCCACTTTTCATCATACGCCCTCAGCGCACTTCTCCAAGTAAGCCCAGTCTTTTCTGCACAATCTGGAGCATGGTTCAAGGGAAGCCTTGCTGGGAGGCAGGCTAGCCCATAAACACAGCGTATCACAGGGTGAAACTCCTAAGTTTTGTGGCCGACGCAGGAGCTCAGAGCAGGCCAACATCATGCGTGTTAGTGATGTTAAGGCTGATTTCGAAAGAGCCACACCATTTCATACCAGCAGAAACTGTGCCTTCTGCATACGTTAGCGACTCCAAAACTAGCTCCAGTAAGCCGACATGCCATTGCGTTATATTGGGTGGAAACGTTTATCCCCACGGGGCAGCAGTTAGGTGCACAAACAGGCTGCTGTGCCCCGGTTAGGTGCTGTGCTGTTCTGAGCATCCCACTGCCATTTCTGAAGCTAGCTCCAAGCCAGCTCGGGGAGCTTTGCACTCTCAGCAACTGCACAGCACGGGCATGGCCTGCAGAAGGTTTTGAGGCAGGAATCCAAGGAGGCATGGGGAGCAGAATTTCAGACTAGGCCGCAGGGAAGTGTTTAGTGCATTTAGCCTCCCACACAACACCCCCACAGGAATACTCTGAAACATGGGTAGAATTTTGTTTACCTACACGTGTATAAATGGCGCGCAACAGCTCTCAACCCAAAGTCAGGTCCTCCTGTTTCAGTCTTGCTATTAAATCCAAGCTTCCCTGAAGGGAGAGGGACGCTGGCAATGTGGGCTTCACCTCAGGCTTACCTACCCTCCAGCAGGAGGTAGGTGAAAGAAACCGTGTTCTCATCAGGACTTTCAGGTGTGTGGGTGTTTCCAGGAATAAACAACACTCAACCACAGAACAACCAGGAAGCGGCTTTATAAGCATATCATGTCACTTCAGTGCTGCAAAGTTTATAAATTGTATCTCCAGAGCCAGCCTACCACATTGTGCCATTCTGCTAAGGGACTTGCCATGTGACGGGCTAGGAAATGTCCACTGCGCCCCATCCTTCACGGCGTGCTGAAAGCAAGAGCTGAAATTACAGAGCCTGCGATTGCAAGCATTCAATCATATTTTGGGCAGGCTTATCAGTCATATTCCAGGTAGACTGGATGAACTCTATTAAAGTTCTGAACTGAGACAGCAGGAGGAACAGCCAGTCACAGTAAAGTGCATTTGCAAGGTAGATGTAGGAGAAGTTTTGCATCTGCCCACACAAGAAATGAGGCTATCCAATACTTTTGCTTTCTCTATCACGTACCCCCATATGCAAAATTAGTGTATTTTGTTACAAAGGATGCAAATAAAACTTATGATTTTTTTTTTCCTTCATTGTAAATGTAACAAGTTCTCGGCTCTAAGATCATCGCAAGGCAGGAAATTCACTTACAAGTGTGACGCACAATGCTATTTCTGGAAGAATTCAAGTGTTTTCAATGCCCTACACATCGGGCAAGACTGTTACATAATGTAATCCAGCCCTAATTCCACTTACCTGCCAAATTCCCAGACCAGATCATTTTATTTCATTACTAGGGTGTGCACTTACTCTGTGAGTAAAACACATCTCTCAGTAGCACAGAGAATCACAACACTTTTCCAGAACCATTCTCAGCTCCAGAGATCATTGGATTTTCTTACATATGTGCAGCCTGTTGTGCTATGTGTATGGTCCCAAGACTTAGGGTCCTCAGCTGGCACAGAAGGTGACACAGCAGGGAGAATTCTCTTGTGGATAAAATCGTGGCAGCTCTGTGAGAAGTCAACAGACTCAGTCCAGGTTATGAGTTTACACCAGCTGAGGTTCCACCACACTGCTATTTATGTCATCACTGGAAATTAAGTTCCTGAAAAAAAAAATCTTCTGTCTGCACCTTGGTAGTTAAAACCCAGCTTTGCACTCCTGCACTTCTTATTGAACAAGTTATTAGCATGGAATCTGCTGTCAGCAAGGACTTTAAGGCTGAGTAAAACCACTTCAAACAGAGCAGATCACAGACTGTGCCTCTGTCAAATAATATCTGATGACATTATGATAATTAACATAAAATGGGTCTGCAATCACCCACACTGAAAACCACAGGCAAAGCCCAGAGCTGTGCTCTCTGTACACAAAAGACAGGGAAAGTTCAGACTCCAGAAAGACTGCAATGGCTTTGGGTCTTCTCTGCTGCTGTGTAGAAATGTGCACTCACTGGAAGTGCCTTTAATTGCACCTTGTTGGCAACTTCTTCAACTATGTCTCAGGCTTCAGACTCAGCTTTCACGATCAGTTTATCCCTCTCTTTCTCCTCGTTTCCATCAAATGCACACCACATTTCTGACTGATGCAGCCAGCAAACCCCAACACCTTTCTCCTGTCTCCACACATTATTTCTCCTCTGTCACAGTCTGGCCTTTCTCAGGGTCAGTTCCTCTGTTATGGGATCCTGGTTCCCACTGTGTAACTGAGAGGACAGGAAGAAGAAATAAAGATTCACTACTTCTTGTGGTAAATTTATGTTTTCAGTAGTGTCCTGCCACAGACTGCGTGTCTCGCTTCCTAAATTCCATTGTCTGCAGTAGTACTTTCAGAAAGGTAAAAAGAGGCACTATGGTAGTACTTCCCATTCTCAGGCATCCTCAGGTTTCTGTCTTACCTTCTTACATGAGCCTCCAGCTTTTTCCTGGACACCCAAGCTTCAAGTCGAAAGTTGCTCACAAGGCTTCTTAATAACGTCTTAAATGACATTTGCCTAGCAAAAGAATCCGGCTGTCCAGTTTCTGGTTCTGAAGGAATCCCTGTAGGAATGTCAGACACCCATAATTCTGACAATTTAAAGTAGCATTTTTATTATTAACAACATAGCTAACTCTCTTCTTAAATCTCTTCTACCCCATTGCATTGTTCGTTTTTCAAGTCTCTCATTTCATTCAGCAATCATCCAGTCTGCCAATTTACATCCAGTCTGCACATTTACACCAGCTTAGTTTCATTTGGCCTTTGCGTTAAGTTTGAGCACCATTTCTTACACATCCAAGGCCTCATACTGCTTACACGTTGCCTTATTCTTTCCTTTACACAAACACTTCTTCCTCTCCATGTCCTTGTCTAAAATATACCTATGCTATCTATTCACATGCATCACTAATTCCTAGATCAACGGTAATTACTCAAAAAATAAACCAGAGTGTTACTGTGGATAGCACATTGAAAACCTCAGAAAACTGCTGAGAAGCATCAAAATGTTAAACTGAGCTTAAAACTGAGCTTGTGGGACAAAAGTACAGTACTCCTCACCACACAAAAGTGCAGTCAATAATAAGATTCTAGGACCAAGAAGATTAAATTTCTTTCTGCCTTGCCTGATTTTCTTTACATGTTCCTTATCAGTCTTTTTACTTATTTACGTAAGACCTTAATTCACAGTCCTTTGCTCCAGCGAACATTAATGCAGACCGTTTTTGAACACTAGTCTGACCCAACAAAATTACCAGACCATCAGACTACTGTCATCACTGCAGCCTGCCGATGTCCAAATGTGCTGGGCTGTCCAAGCTCCTCAACACCTCAATTTCTTGTTGATTTTTGTTGATCTGTTTCTTCTGTCTTTACTGTTTTTGTCTCTGTCCTTGGTGGTAATCATTCTGATTTGTAGATTTTCAACAGCTGAAACCTTCTCTACTGCTGGCCCACAGAATTGTGCCAGGGAAGAGCTGTGGCTTAAGAAAGGAAAAGAAAGCTCTGAATCTGAAGACTAAAGTGAGGAAGTGGAGAGACAGGTACAGTGCTAACAACAACAACAACAACAACAACAACAAAAACAAAACTAACAATAAACCCCAAAAACCGCAGTATCCTGAAGAAAAAAAAATTAATTGAAAGATGTGGGCCAGCTTGATTTCCTATGATTTCTGCTGAAAAGTATGTAAAAGAATATTTCTTTTCTCTCACTCAGTCTCTCCTCCCAGGGTCTGGGGGTCTGGAAAGCTTTGTTGTTCAAGGTGGAAACAAAGCTGTCAGTAGCTCCTGAAGGGAGAAATCATTAAGACAGGAGGAAGGATTTTTCTTTGAGGTAGTGACAAAGAAGTGCTGAAGACACAGAATAGCAGCAGTGGCAAGGATGAAGAAAAAGTTTCTCTCTAGCGCCACAAAATGAAGATTTTCTTTTTGATATTAAAGTCAGGCTTAAATGATCTCCTCCACTGCTACCCCATCTGAGCTGTGCTGCAGGGTTTATCTTCACTCATCAGCCTCCTGAGGAGAGCCAATGAACGGAAGGCAGAGCTGTTCAGTCTGTTTCCTCAGCGTTCGCCTAGGCTCTCAGCACAGGAAGCCTCCTGCTCTCAGAGTCAGAAGGAGGAACCTCTCCAGCTTTGAGGAGCCAGGCAGTCAGGAGAGGAGTGGAGAAGGTTGGGGGAAGAGAAAACACTCGCCTTGGCTGCTGAGGATGCGCTGGCAGGCAAGAAATATGCCCCATGACCACAGCTAGGTTGGCGGTGGGACGGATGGAGTGACGGAGCCGCCTGAGCCATGAAAAAAGGAGCTGACATGAAGATTGCTGGAAAGGCTGCGTGTATTTTCGTGCTGCTCACCATCACCAAGCTCACAAGAATAACGGGTGAGTCTAACTGTTCTCTGGGACTGCTCAGCTGTCAGGGTGGAAGAAAGGGAAATGTGCACAGATCTTTTCTCCCCGTAAGGGCTATGTGTCATGTTATGACTTTCTTTAGTTGTTAAAATTTACGGAGCACAATCAAAACATGCTTCCCAAATATCTGCTCCTGCTTTTCTTTTCTCAGTGGTCCCAAGGCTGCCAGTCATTATCCCTGTGACTTCTATACAGGCAATTATTTAGTGACTCGTGGCTATAATGTACCGCTAGTCACAGATAGCCTATTTACTAAGACCACTAAATCCACATCCTCTGAGAAACTGATCCATTTGACCTATTAAAAATATGCCCAGGAAGGCGTTTGTGAACGTGAAGCTTTTGGCCATGAGGTTTCTGCTGAGGAGAGCTGGTAGACACTACGAAACCGGGCAGGGATCTCGTGTCTTTCTTAGGAGCGGTGGAAGATCACTGGTGTGCTGACAGCCAGGAGCAGTTTCTGCAATTTCATTCTGAGGCTAACGGGAACGATTGCTATCAAGCACGGTCAGGGCTTTGGTGCCAAAGATAGTGACATTCCTAACCCCTTCTGACTCTGTCTGTTAGTGTAGTTGGCTTAGTTTTAATATATTCTAGCTATGACAGTTAACGTCTCCTAGGTTTTTTTTATTTGCATTTCTTGAGCTTGCGCTATTTCAGATGCCATGCGGCAGTCCAGGGACTTGCTCATGTAATTAGGGATTTGAGCAGCAGTTCCAGAAACCTAAAATGCCAGATAGGGACATCTCTGAATAACACGTAACGTGCTTATGTCCATTACTATTACGGACAAGTAGAATTAAGCTGCATGGACATGAAATATTTCATTCCACTCAGACAGAAAAGAAGATACTATCCTTAAAGATATTAAAATATACAGATATTTTTTAAGTAAAATGGATACAGTTATTGTCGTCAGTGAGGGAACACCTGCCTGTAGTGCGTTTGTCAGATCAAACGAGATCAAAATGATAACCTCAGTGCCACACTGAAAAAAAAATGAAATCTTCACATACTTTTATTAAACTCTGCATTAGTAGACTCACAACAGACACACTAGAGGTTAAAAACAAACAAACAATCAAAAACCATTCCCTTCCCATGTCCCCATTCTTCCAGTAAAGAAATTATCTCAGAAGAATACCAAGGAACTGTCTCAAGGTAATACACACAGGTTATGGTATCATCAGAGACAGTCTATGCTTTTGAGTACAGCTGCTCAAAAAGTAAAGGAGTATGGACATGTCACAAACTGTTGAAAAAAATGGGGGAGACAAAGGAGAATCCTACGGGCAAAATTTCTTTTTAAAATGGGACTTTGCTGGAAATATATATAAAATATATATATATAAAAAAATATATATATAAATATATAAAAAAAATCTAATGCCAAAGAAAGTTCTTTTTCTTCTAGAAGACAATTAGATTTTAACCTCTTGGTGTCTTGAGTCAATGATATTCCCCTTCAAAGAACACACAAAAAAGATGCATTAAAATCTAACTTCATGTTTGAACCTCCCCCCTCCGAAACAAACAGCACACTTTTGATGGGAAGTTCTTAGCTAAGGCTGTTTTTAAACATGTTTCCTTCAATATTATTGTGACGGTTCTCAGCAAGGTGTAGTGACGAGGTTTTTCCCTTAGAGATCACAGGCCAGATGTGTTAAGATGATCTAGTGTGTGTTCTCTATCCAGAGAAGTTTAACATTGTATGAAGTTTGAAGGAACTATGCTCCCCTTCTGAAGACCAGAGCAAGCTACCGTGAATGAAATAAGGTCATGCAAAAACTCTTGTGCATAACCAGGCTTTACATGTGTTAATGTTTTCCTTAACATATCTTTAATATGTTGCCTCATGTGCCTTGGTCAGTTTTTACAGCTGAGGAAGGGGCAGCAACTTCATGATTGTTGTGTCTAGATCCGTCCCCAAGCAGGGCTGGACAGTATGCTATGGAAGCTGCTGGTGCACGATCTGTACTACCAACCCTTCTATAAGAATCCTCATAGGAGGATTTGTTTAACTAAACAAATTATTTATTTGTTTAACTAAACAAATAAGACACCTTGTGGTTGTGTGCATACTCCAAAGGAAAGGGGATAAGGGAGGGCAAGTTTTTCCATAGGAGGTTCATACAATTAAACTCTTTTTATCGGAGTAACATTTGCAATGTTCAGCTGTGTAAGTCCTGGATCTGTAGTACTAGTCTGTGACAACAGATATGACAGTGTGCTTCAGTGGAAGCACAAAGAAATCTGATGTCAATAATGAGATGTGATTCTCTATGTTAGCTCAATTTTACCAAGAGTAAAAAACTGAAAACAATGGCATTGCCTCAGTGCTGAAATTAGAGTGTACAAGGTGAATAACAGTGCATTAAAACTTCAGAGCAACCTGTCTGTAGTACAATTTCACCCAGATACCTAACTTTCTTGAATGCAACTGCTTTCACTTAGCTTCTTCCCTTAAAAACAAACAAACAAACAAACAAACAAAAACTTTTAAATTCTCCTTCACTAGTGTTAGTAGACTAGCGTGTTTTACTGCCTTCTCATTTCCACTGTCTTTGGGTGTTTCAGTGCCCCTGTCTCTGTTGCCTCCTATTCTAGTTTACTCTGCAATCTTGCTCCTGATACAAAAATCATAGGCTAAAAAACAATTCTGATAAATATACGTTTGTCTTTATTTCACTATTGCTCTGCTGCTCCTTTGGTTCTATGTGCTAGAATTATTTTGTCTTCTTTTACACTAAAAACACATTTTACATCACAACAGCCTTTTTTTTTTTCTTACACAAACACTTAAAACAGAACTCCGTACTATTAAATTAAGCAAAAAAAATTCTCAGAAGTCATCTAAATTGCCCTAATACAATCTTCAAAGCATGTTCATGTGACATAACATTTTACTTTGATATGGTCCAAGCACGATGTCTAAAGGTGTCTAGTTTCAAAACCCCAGAAACGGAGGAGTTCGGTTTTGCAAGTACACCACATACTCTGTGACTATAAAGCAGCTTTTCTTTAATTGGTAATGCACTTACAGATGTACATTCTACTTAATACTCGCAGCTGATATATTTTGTACACAGAGGTACAATCTTTCAGAAGAATAAAGCGTAGGGAATCTTCTTACGCTGCCTTATCTTTGTATTGAGTAAGAAAAGGCTAGAAAAAAAATTACAATGCTAAAGCTGAACACTAAGCAAGGTGTGACTGAGATTCTAACTATAGAAAAGTGAAGTCATTAGTGTGTTTTCACAGCAGTCCCTTATCTGCTCTCTGGAAAGTATGAAGAAGAGGGCATACAACCCACCTTTTGCAGTCAATGCTCTATTTTTGTTTGGAATAACAGGAAAATGCCACTTAAGCGTAAATAAACAATTTTTTTGTTGGTCTTCTCATGAGTAAGAGAGTAGAAAGTCAAATTCAGCATGCAGAACAGAGTATGAAACACTCTGTATCTCTTTCTGTAGTGGGAAGTGTCCAGAGGGCCTTAGCAGTTTGTTACACAGGGCGTCACAGTGCTACTCTGGAAGAAATACTACCCAAACCCCTTTGGCATACAGCGTAAGCCCCTTCTCCTCTCATCTATTCCAGCTCACATTCTGCAAGGATAAAGATCTACTCACCCTGCACGCAGAGGTTGCTCTAGCAAGTTCAAAGTTAACAGCCAGGGTCATATAAAATACAACAGCTTGTTAAGTCCAGTGATGATTTATTTTCAGTGGAGGGTTTGAGCAAAGGTGTTAATTCTGCAAACTAGATGATTCCAACACATCACTCAAACATTAACTCGGCCAATAGAGCAGCATACCTATCCTTTTTTCTACAAAGCCATGTTTTTTATTGAGATATAGCCCTTTTGCTCAAATACAGCCTCAAGAAAAGACCTCTAAATCACTGCATCAAATCATTTTTGCAGGCATTCTATCATGAAATGCTTCTCAATTTATTGTAATGACTATTTACATTGTTATTACATTTTGAGCTGACGGATTTTAATGATGTCTTCTTCTGTGACATTTCCCTTCTTTATATTAATAATACCATATGCTTTCTGCGTTCAACAAATTTCTTCACACACTCCTGATACAAATGCCAATACCATTATTAAGAATGCTAAACAGAATTCGTACAAAATTTGCCTGCTGAGAAACATCATCAGCAAGCTACCTTCAACCTGACACTTCCTTTCAACTCTGCCTTTTGCTTTCTCTCCTTGATACAGTTTTTACCCATCATACTTCCCTCCAGTTACCCCTCCTTTCTTTGGCTTGATTTATAATTTTTGAGAGGACACTGTATCAAATCTCATCTCCAACTAGGTGAGATTTAGCATCATTCTTTTGCCTACAAAAACAACTGTTTTGAATTACTGCTTGAAAGGACACTGAAGAAAGCTAAAGAGCACGAGAAGATCATAGAAACATTAACAACTAGTATTTGGCAACTGCAAAGGTATATTCCGTCTTGAATGTGAAGACTGAAACCTTGAGTTCTTTATGAAGTTCTGCCAGTGTGCTCAGCTCTCTGCAACATATGAAGTCACTTCCTGATATTAAAGTTTGAAATCTAGAAGAATTCCAGCCATGCTGCAAACAATTCATATTGAAAAACTAGAGTTTATAGTGAAAAAGTGTCATTTTCTGGCTGTGTTTTAAATTTGCCATTTGAGTTTGGATGAGACAGCAGAAAAGAGACTGACACTGCAAAGGACACTAATGGTGGCAGAACAGAAACGGGTTACAAGGAGAACAAAAGAAGAATTTGGATGTGAGAAAAAATGGAATTTCTGAAGATGGGAAAAAGGCCTAAATAAAATGAAATGGGAATAGAATACATTATCAAGGAATAATGACAAATACGGATAAAAGAGTATTAGAGGGAAAATAACAATAAAGCTGTAAGTCTCTTATTGTGTCCAATGCTGCCCTTTTGAAGATGCGTTGTCACTGAAAAAGCTGTGATTGCAGCTTCAAGAGTCTGAGTCATGTCAACTCAGGGCAGCTGGTTCATGTATTTCTGTCACGAAACTCACAGCACTCAAACTACTTACTACTCATCCAGTGCGCGGGGCAGATTTTCAGCCTGTACTCCGTCCTGTGCTGTTGTGGCTACATTTTCCAGAGTCACAAGCCTGCCACATAAAAAACTCTGACAGTACTTTAGCAATTTCTACCCTAGTACAAAGCCCTTCTGTTTGTTTCTCTCTCTCCTCATTCCAGACAAGCCTTGCTAAGTGGTCACAGGCACTCTGGTGGTAGAAGGAGAATGCAGAGCTCAGCCTATTGTATCTGGCCTCTTCCAAGCATCCGGTACTGCCTTTTCGATCATAACTTGCTCTGACTCATATAATATGTTAATTCCAAGATACAGTTAGTCATTTACTTGTGGTATAATCACTGTTTCAGTTCATTATACCTCTAAGTTTAAACTGCGGGGGCGGGGAGGGGGGGATGCACCAAAATGCTACTGTAGATTGTTACTGTAAGAAATAAAGACACGAGAGAATTACGTCTGAGAAAGTAAAGAAGTCTCTTTACAGTGTGAAAAAACTCTTTAACAGCTGAATTTCTAAAGAGGCTGTCATGGAACTTGAGTCATTCTGGGGGTAAGAAAAGGTTTTACTGTGGGTTAAAATCTGCTATAAAGAATAACAGAGGATGGAAATCTTTCCTACTTGAAAGGAATCAAAAGCACTTTCAAGCTGTGTAGCTGTCTGATTTTTCAGTGATTCCCCTGAAAAATTTAGTGGTTTCACAATCAAATTTTCCTGTTTTTGAAATACGTCTTTCTCCTATTACTGTGTGAAAAACTCTGAGAAACAGGAGAGATGACTAAGTGACACTGTAAAGGAACTGGTGTAACTAGTTATCCACGAGAGCTGTCAAACACACTACAGAAACCATGTTAGAAAAACAGGGCAATTTTTCCCCAAATCTTTTTTCAATTACAGTAATCTTAGCGTGACAACAGTAACCAGAACATTTCTGAAACACAAATACGAGCTCCTGGGCTGAGTATGTTTTTTCCTGAGTGAGGATACATCCACTTTCAAAGATGAAGCTGGAATCTGTCAGTGCATTAGGAAGTGCACTCAATGCACTAGAACAGAGCTTGAGAACCCCCTCAAACATCTCTTAAAATCTTCTTCAGCAGTCAAGGGAAGACACTGAAGGATGGATGACATAACGTTACTTGTATTTTAATTAGGTTAACTTCAGAGGCTGGAGTCAAATTAGAAGACTTCGATCCAAAGGCCTCCAACCCTACCTACTCATAACCTGTCACAGGAGTCCCCAAAGATAAATCAGCTTACACTGACTGAATTTATGTCAATAACCCAAATAGATTGGTTCAGCTCGGAGCTGTACAGAGCTCCCTGAAGCTGACTTGTCTATTTTCTACATCGGCATGACTGACAGCTTGTTCTCCTGGGCTCTGCACTTTCTGACAAACAGAATAAATGATTGCCATTTTCCATTGTTCACTCATTTGTGAAGATTAAGACTGAAAATGAGAAGTTATTTACAACAAATGTGTAGATATATGATTCTTCATATCATCTCTCCTGGGTAGAACTCAATATTTAGCAGGGCTGACCTTTGATTATCATCATTCACTTATCACTGCACTGAGATGAGCTTGATAGGTCACACCTCTTCAATTTTCTTATTCTCTGCAGAGCCACAGAGAGCGAGGCCTTTGCTGCGTTGGTTATCCCCTTTTTAATTTGCAGCATGCTGTTAGTTCAGCTCAGCTCAGCTCTAACATGGGATTTCACCTTTAGAAAAGAAGCCGTACAATGTACTGGGTTGTTTCCAAGCTATCATTCAAATAGATAAATGCTGACGTGTGTGGCATATATGCCCTGATTCTACGGGTCTTGAAGTAATCAGCCATCACAGAGGAAACTTTAGCAACTGACCTTCAGCCATTTTACAGAATGAAAGCACCATTCTAGAAAACACTGGTGCAGTGACTAGTCTGACTTTTAACATTTGCAGCATTGAACATTTCCTCTTTAGGAGTGGAATAGTTTTGCTTGTTTAGTTTGCTTGCACAGCAGACACAAGCCCTTTATGCTTAGTTAAATTCCTGGAGGAAAGGGGAGATGGTGTCCTCCCACAGAGCTGCTGAGCTCTACCTACAAGTGCAGGCTGGGGCAGGCAGCAGAAAGGCAAAGAAAGCAGACTGGGGAACAGACTCTTGCAAAAGGTTTCGTTGGAACAGATCCACAAGTCATAGATGTGATGGTAAAAGGGGAAAAGGAAGGGTCATGTGGAGTCTCTACGTGGCCTGAGAAGCCACTGAAAGCTGGTGGACTAGAGAAGAGGACTAGGGGAAAGAAGGCATTTTGTAAAGGCATGGAGAACAGGAAAGATTTCTTTTCAGGCCTTTTCTTTGAATGAGTATAGCCAGCAATTATGAGTTACCTAAAGAGCTATCACTTCCTAGTGTATTGGTTAATGTTCAAATGAAGCATACATTTAGAGATTAGAAGGGTTTTGAAATACTTACTGGAAGGAAAAGGTATGGCATGTCCAACTTCAGTCCTTGGCTAAACTGAGGTGATTCTGTGAGGTCCTATCAACATTTCCAAACTAAAGTAAAGCTATGGCTGACTAGGAAGAATAGGATAGGGGTGAGGATAATTTCCGTTTAAAGAACTGCCTTTGTGCTGGCTGATCCCCAGCTATTTGTGGACTCATTCCTGAGCACAAACATTTTGGTCTATCTTTAAATAAAACTAACTCTGTGGTAAAAAATAGCAAGTCCTGACATCTCATTAGACTGACTTAGCTTGAAATAGAAAGAAAGACAAATCCTGTTTTTATCAGAAACTGTTACAAAAATGGCTGTTCTTTATAAGCTCCTGTTCGGTAGATTTTTAACAAGTCTTACCCATGCCCAGTCTTAATTTGCTTGTAAACTATGATATTTTAGGTCACCCAGTTCAAAATCTTAAATTATCTGAACTTGGTACTACACTCTCGGTTTTAGAAAGCAGAGCTCCATTTTTGCATATGCTTTCTTGAGAGATTGCAAATATGCCAGACTATTTCTGCATCAGGTGATAATGTGAATGGGAGCACTGTACCCATCCACACAGCTGACAAGCAGGGATAATGAGCTTGGGTTGGAAGGGACCTTAACGACCATCCAGTTCCAAACCCCTGCCATGGGCAGGGATGCCACCCACTAGATCAGGTTGCCCAAAGCCCCATCCAGGCTGGCCTTGAGCACCTTCAAGGATGGGGCATCCACAGCTTCTCTGGGCAACCTGTGCCAGTGCCTCACCACCCTCTGAGTGAAGAATTTCACCTCTAATCTAAATCTCCCCTAACCTCTAATCTAAATCTCCCCTCTTTTACTTTAAAACCATCCATCCTTGTCCCATCATTATCTCCCTGAGTAAAAAGTTGCTCTCTGTCTTTTTGATAACCCCCCTTTGAGTACTGAAAGGCTGCCATGAGGTCTCCCCAGAGCTTTCTCCTCAGGCTGAACATTCCCAGCTCTCTCAGCCATTCTTCATAGAAGAGGTGCTCCAGCCCTCTGATCATCTTTGTGGCCTTCCTCTGGACCTGCTCTACCAGACACACATCTTTCTTGTGCTGGGGGCTTCAGACCTGGATGCAGTACTCCAGGTGGAGCCTCACAAGGGCAGAGCAGAGGGGGACAATGCTGGCCACCCCTCTGTTGATACAGCCCAGGATGTAGTTGGCCTTTGGGGCTTCAAGCATGTATTGCTGCCTCGTGTCGAGCTTTTCATCCACCAGAATGCCCAAGTCCCTCACCTCAGGGCTGCTCTCAATGAGTTCTTCTCCCAGTCTACACTCATGTCTAGGACTGCCCCAACCCCATTGCAGCACCTTGCACTTGCACATTTTGAACTTCATTAGGTTCACTGGAGTCCATTTATCTAGTTTGTCCAGGTCCCTTTGGGTGGCATCCCTTCATTCTGCTGTATTAACTGCACCACTCAGCTCAGTGTTGTCTGCAAACTTGCTGAGGGTGCACTCGATCCCAGTGCCTATGTCACTGATAAAGATATTAAACAGTACCAGTCCCAAGACAGACCCCTGAGGGACACCACTCATCACTGGCCTCCACCTGGATATAGAGCCATTGACCACAATACTCTGGCTGCAGCCATCCGGCCAACTCCTTATCCACAGGATCGTCCACCCTTCAGATCCATATCTCTCCAATTTAAAGATGAGGACGGCATGTGGGACCATGTCAAAGGCCTTACAGAATTCCAGGTAGATGACATTGGTCGGTCTTCCCTTGTCGACTGATGCAGACACTCCATCATAGAAGGACACTGGATTGGTCAGGCACAATTTGCCCTTGGTGAAGCTGTGCTGGCTGTCTCAGAGCACCTCCTTGTCCTGCATGTGCCTTGATATTGCTTCCAGCAGGACCTGTTACATGATGTTCCCAGGCACAGAGGTGATGATCACCGATCTGTAGTTCTCTGGGTCTTCCTTCCCACCCTTTTTAAGAATGGGAGTGATGTTTCCCTTTTTCCATCCACCGGGGACTTTGCCTGACTGCCTGGACTTTCCAAATATGATGGAGAGTGGCTTGGCAACTCCATCAGCCAGTTCCCTCAGGACCCTGGGATGCATGTCATTGGGTCCCACAGGCTTGTACCTCTACAGTTTCATCAGGTGGGGTGGTCTCCAACCTGCTTTTCCCTTACAGTGGGAAAATTTGCTCCCTCAGCCCCCACCTAGAGGTTTGGGGAAATGAGAGATGTAGGCAGCCTGACTGGCAATGAAGATCAAGGCAAAGAAGTTGTTGGGTACCTCATCATTTTCTATGTCTTTCATTACCAGCTCTCCTTTCTTGTTTATCAGAGGGGGAACTCTCTCCTTGGCCTTTCTTTCCTGACCAATGTATCTGTAGAATCCCTTCTTGTTCTTTGCAGCCCTTGCCAAGCTCAGTTCCATCTGTGCCTTGGCTTTTCTGATCCCATCCCTGCACATCCAGGCAGCATCCCTGTGCTCTTTCCAGCCCACATGTCCTGCTTCCACTGCCTGTGTATTTCCTTCTTACAGCTCAGTTTGACCAGCAGGTCCTTGCTCAGCCATGCTGGTTTCCTGCCTTCCCTGCTTGATTTCTTATACATGGGGATGGAGACCTGCTGTACCCTAAGAAAAGCATCTTTAAAGAGTTGCCAGCTCTGATCAGCTCCTCTGACCCTAAGGACAGTATCCCATGGGGTCTCATCTGCTAGGTCTTTAAACAGATGGATATTCACTCTTCAAAAATTCAGCGTCCCCTCTTTTTAATTTGCCAGGCTCATATCCCTCAAGATCACAAACTCAACAAGGGTGCTGTCACTGCAGCCCAGACTGCCTTTGATCTTAACCTCTTTAATGAGTTCAAATGAGTTGAAAGACATTTAAAATGATATTGCTCTAAGACATAAATAAAAGCTTACAACATTAAACAGGCACAAGACTGTCACTTGTCGTCACTATTTGCAAACATTAGTTTAAAAAAAAACAAACACCAGCCCCAACACAAAGTCTGTCTGAAGGCTTAGGTTTGCTTAGTTATTTTTAGATGAGGTCAGCCATCCTGATGGTATGACTTGGAGCTCTGAGGCACTTGGCAGTGCTAAACTGGCAGAGGAAACAATTTGTTTGCCAGTTTTTGGAGACGTTCATAGAACTCCCATCCAGAACTCATCATGAGACAAAAGGCTTCTTTCAGTTCCTCTCCTGGTAAAATCATCTGAGTTTAAAACATGCATCTCACATTTTCTTGCAATGTCATATAGAAAAAAAAAAAAAAAAGTCATTTAAATACAGTGCAACCATGTATCACAGAATACTGTTGACAATTGAATTAAGAAAACAAGCATTTGTGAGGCTGGTGGATTTGTGTATCAGAAGATAATGTAAATAACTAGCACTTTTCATCTTCAGCAATGCTTGCAAACACTAACCAATGAATGCTGGCAGTAATGAGCAGCAGAAAGCTAAGTATTATTTCCTTTCTTTAATAAAAATGGGAAGTGAATGGTTTCAGTGATATACTATCCCCACATATTTGTCCTCTTCTAGCAGAAAACAAACAAATAAACAAAACCAACAAATTATCAGAATTACACTCTGATTTACATGTTGTACAGCTGGAGTAACTAAGATTTTACAGCACTATACTGTGTACTGTACTATGGGGCAATATTGCAGCTACATTTCCTACCAGAATGCAGGAGCTAGGTCTAGATTTGGAAAGGTCTTCACCTGCATGATACTTAATCCTCAAAATGAAAAAGCAAAAACCTTTAAGGGAATCTGTAAGTAGCTAAAATGCAGTGAACTGTGTTAATTTTGCATGTTAGAAAACATTTCCCGAGAACTTAGTTAAACAGTAGGAAAAGTGGTCGGGCTGGAATGGTTCGTTCACGTGGGCTCCAAACACAGAGGATTTGGATGCTGACCTGCTAAACCCAGTGTGCAAGAGCAGGATATCATCCTCCAGGATCTGTTTTATCCACTAAGACCCAGAGGGAAACGTTGATAGTTTTAAGAGGGTAGTCTGTAATACACTACCAGCTCCACAATAAACAGCTGTAATACCAGATGAAGGACAACATGGGATGAGCAAAGACAGGGCCTCCCTCTGGAGTGTAACAGAGCTGACATTTCCCTCTGAAGCACAGGCCAGAACTCCAAGGCTGTGAGTGACATCCTTGGGCACCTTTTCACACATCCTTCTCCTTCTTTGTCTCCTCCAGGAAACAGAATGGCAGCACAAGCGGGTCACAGCGCTGTGATGACCTGCCCTCACAGAACAAGAGCAACTATGGTGACGTGGAAAATAAGCCCCAAGATAGGAGGCCCTTGCACCTTGGGATTCAGGGCTGATCAGAACCTGGTGAACAGAACAAACTGCAGTGACAGCGTGAAAAGTGAATTCAAACCAGAACAGTTTTATGCCCTTGAGATACAGCAAGTGGGAATGGCTGATGAAGGAAATTACAGCTGCGAACTGGTAAATCAGGAAGGGAATTTCCACGAGATGTACCAGCTGACCGTGCTAGGTAAGGGACTCCTTCCTCATTTCTCTCTTCTCCAAAGGACCACCTCCAGCCCCAGACAGACAAAGCTCCTTGTGGTGGTTTTACCGTGCTGGGCAGCTAAACCCCACAACCACTCTCTCACTCCCCCTCCTTTAGATGAGGAGGGGGAGAAGTAAAGCAAAGAACAACTCACGGGTTGAGATAAGGATAATTTAATTAAAGGGAAATAATTATAATAATTAAATAAAGACTACCATGAACTAAACAATTTAACTAAGGGGAAATAAAAGGGAAAGGGGAAAAAAGGGAGGAAAACAAACAAACAAAATAAATGAAAGCTATATGGAAGTGCAGAGGAAAGAAATTACTCTCTACTTCCCACAAATGAGCGATGATTGACCACATCCTTGAAGCAAGGCCTCAACGCATGCAGCCGGTGTTCGAGAGGAGGACCGACGTCTTCTCAACGAGAGCCCACCCCTCCCCTCTTCTTCCTGTTTCCACCTTTTATTGCTGAGTGTGACACCACATGGTATGGAATATCCCTTTGATTGGTTTAGGTCAGCTGCCCTAGTGATGTTTCTCTCCTCACTTTTTTGCCCACCCCCTAGGAGGGTTAGAGAAAGGCCCAATGCTGTGCCACTGCTGCTCAGCAGTAGACACAACACTGGTGTGATAACACTGCTGTTCCAGCTACAAGTACAGAGTACGGCACTGTATGGGCTGCTGCCGGGAAAGTTAACATTCCAGCCAGATCCAGTACACTCCTCTCCTCCCGCACAGGAAGAAGCGTGCACTGAGAAGAGGAGCTTTCTCAGTGGCACAAATGGTCACGCAGTCATTTAGTAGCTCTGTTTCTTCCCTCTCCTCATTTGCCAGAACTCCCTTCTGCTGGCCCTTTCTCCCCCACAGAGTTACAAGTGATGGGTGTGAAGCAATCCCCAGTACACTACAGGAGTCTGCATGTGCATCTTGTTTTCCTGTAGTCACTCACTAACACGCTACTTTAATATGACAAAAACACAGCAGGGCAACACTTCCAAGTACTGAGCTATTCGATCAAACACGGGATGTTGTTACAGCCCCAACTCCTGCTAGCCTGGCATTCAAATCCATTTTAAGCCACATGCATAAAGGCTGGTCAGGACAAAAGTCTGATTCAGCCCTGTATTCTGGGCAATTCCCCACCTCCACGTCCTGAGGCCCTCCATGCCTCCTCTAATGGTACATGGCTGTGGTAACTCACCTCAGTGTGGGAGAGGTGTCCAAAATGAGAAAAAAAAAAAAAAAAAAAAAAAACCTTTGTCCTTGTCACTTTGGCACACATTGCTGTGACGGGATGGCACCTCCAACCTGACTCTCCTCTTCTCATGACGTTCCTTTTGGGTAAAGAATAAGAACAGCCTCTGCCAACTGCAGCAACCCACACATCTCCCCTTCCTGATGTTTTTCAGTGCCCCCAAGGCTGTCCCTGTACTGCGAGAACCACAGCAACCCCGTGTGCGAGGCAGCGGCGGGGAGGCCGGCTGCTGAGATCTCATGGGTCCCAGAGAACAACTCCACGACTGAAATAGACAGCCACGACAACGGGACAGTGACCGTGCTCAGCAGGTTCACAGCACACAGCACCAACAGGAAGACTGTAACCTGCAAGGTGTACCACGCAACTCTGAATGAGACCATGTCCACATACTGCTCCTCACGTAAGCTCCCCCTTGTGTGTTCAGCATTCAAAATCCTGCCTAGCCCTCTGTTCACACTCTTGCTCTTTCTAGGAAGAATAATCCATGAAAATTATAGAAACCTTCAGTGAAATCCTATATAGACAAGAGTATCGTGCCCTACCACATGTGCCAAGAAACATCACCAGCTCGTTCATGTTCCAGATACTATTTCCAAATGGTTTCTTCCCTAAAAGGGAAGTACATTACTGTGGTAGTATTCTTTTGGTAGTGGGAAAGTTGCAGTAAGCAGCCTCAAAGCAGTCCTGATCTTATTGTTAACCACATGGAAGCAGAACATCAACAAAATTTGTTGAGATGCAACAGTAAGATCTCCTGCTTAGATTGTGGTAAGAGAAAGAGAACCATCTCTTGTGTGGCTAGCAGGAACAAACCACTTAATTCTCAGTAGGGAATGTCTGACACTGTATGGCATTTGGTTTCTTCTTTTTGGTTTGGATTTTTCTTCTTGAAGAACTACACATGAATTGTAATACTAGTATAAGCTGTGTCCTTGCAAGGGGCTCAGCTGTGACTTAGTGAATAAATGTCATGGGTATCCACTGTGGGATTTGAGGGATCTGTTTTTTTCTCTGACACAGACTATATTTGCATTTCTCAGACTGGTTTCATTATTGACTTTCCCTTCTGCCGAAAGGATTTATATTTATTTTACAAGCATGTTGAAAATGTATATACTAAAGCAACTTTAAACTTATATTGAAATAATAAAGGAAGGTAGCAGTGAGAAGACATAATTAAGACTGTGCTTTGTCTTTAGCACAGAGTGACCTTATCCTGTATATAACCATCGCTCTTGGTTTCCTGATCATTATCACCTTCATGGCTGTCATTTACTATTTTAAGCTCCATGGTTGCAGGTATGTACAACAGAGTGCTAAGGAAAACTTGTCTTGTGCCAGCAGAAATCTTTAAGTACTATTTGTGTCTTGAAATCATGATTCTGTCGGTCTGTGCTGCTATGAGTAACTGAGTTGACTACATCAAATATTTGTACTTTATACTGCAGACACTGTGCGTTGCACACATCTTTACTGAATAATGCCCCGAGTAAAATATAGATGGTCAGAAATTGGCAGGGAATCCTCAATGCATTGTCTGCTACACTGAATGGGAGCTCTTCATTCTGACAGGAAAGCAGCAGAGCAAATCTGTTCTTCAGGTACTGTGAGAGCCTGTCAGTGTCTCTCTTGGTCAGACCAGGGGAACGGTTCTCTGCCTAAGAAGGTCCTTCAAGTGTCAGAGCATTGGCCAGTGCTATCCTGCCATGCCACTGGAAGAGACAGCAGATTTTGTCTCTGTTTATGAAGAAGCTCCCTGGGTGAAACTGGACTCTAGCCCCTTTTGGCTTTGCCGTGGAAAAGAAAGCAGTTCCAAAAAAATAAAAAAAAATAAAAATCATTTGTGTAGAGAAAGGCTGAATTAGCATCTGTACTGAACACCTCAGATGTGTTCTGTCCCTCCCCTATTCCAAAACTGTTGTTCTTCCCAACCTTCTCCCTCAAAGATGAACAATTAGTTCAATACAATTTCAGCAAGGGGGAGTTGAACAACCTTCCAGAGGATTTTGATTTTAACCTGCTTCCACTCTGCATTTAAGCTCCCCAAAACATCAGAAGACACCCGTAAAGAAAGCCAGGGTGCTTCAGGATCAAAAGTCACGGACAGAAAGACATTGGAAGATTTTTAGGCTTTGCTCTTGATAACAAGAAAGAAAAATATTTCATAGGCTTGTGATTAAAGAAGCTCAAAAGACCCCTCAGCAAATTCTAGTATGGAGGAAGAAATTTGCTTTAATGCTTATTTTCTTTTTTACAGACTCTGTCACAAAACCAAACCTCCCGATACTTCTCTTACACATTCGTTAGAGGTAAGGAGAACGATGCAGATTAGACCATAACTAAATCAGGGATCTTGGATCAAGAAAACATGGTCAATAAGAGAAACCATTAGATTTTTACTCTTTACTTTCGGCAGGTGCTACTCTGTCTTATATGTTTGTCCTTAGCTTTATCTCAGTACAAAACAGAGACTATCATTACCATAATCTTGACTTGGAGCAAACATTAGAGGCATTTTCCAACAGCAAAGATTTCAGTAACTGCCATGCTTTATCTTTGTAAGGAGCAAGTCCCACCACATCCCTCTGCTCATATTAGATACACTGTCCACAACTGCTGTTCAGTGCTCAGTAAGAGAGACAATCTTATGGGTTGGGGAATATTAAGAAAACTATTAGGAAACAAAAGCATTAAACGACAAAATTAACAAATCTAGAAAGAGAAAAAAAAATCTCTCCCAATGTTCAGAATGATAATGTGCAAATTCTGAAGGCCAGTCTTTATTTTGTGTGGTCAAAATGCAAAAAGAGCCAACTGTACTCAAGACAAAGCATTTCATAAAACAATGGAAGGAGCTCTTATGTCCAACATGGGAGATATTCTTGAATTCCCTGTGGTGTTACATGCTTCCCATGTAGCTGAGAAATTCACTCATCAGCTCTGTATCTCTGTTCTCTTCTACCAAATAAAAATAACAGCATTTCCGTGTAGGGAAGCTGAGACATTTATGTTGTGAAACATCTACATTGTGCATATCCGTGTACCTGCAGCACATAATAGGCTCAAATTCTGTCACCAACTTAAAAAGGAGCTTCAGTTTCTATTTCTGAAATGACTTAGTCACTTCTAGTTATTTTACTTCTTCCTCTTCTGCTTCCCTACCTCTGAATTATTGCTGACAGTTGCGTTAATGTAAACTAACTGGTTAAGTGCCAGTGTTCTTGCTGGCACATCACAAAACTTTCATTAGAATATCTTTAGACTGAAATTGTAGACTGATGGAGGAATCACTCCGGGTCAAGACCCTAGTATGTGATTTGCTTTCTAGAGAAAGAGATCCTAATACTAAATTTTCTAGGTGAAAATAAGTGAGTGAGAAGGGAAAGAGATGGAAGAGGAAAAGAGCGCACAAATCAATACTTTAGTGTTATCCATCAAGTCTTTGAAAGAAATAGCAATACAGCTTCTTTGGTAGAAAAAGCAACAGATGATGTTTTGTTTTGTTTTATTTTGTTTTGATTTGGTTTGATTTGGTTTGGTTGGTTGGTTGTGTGTGCATTGTTTTGTTTTTTGTTTTTGTGGGTCCAAGAAGAATAAAAACTGGTGCATTATTTCCCAGTTACATTCTTCAGTCCAGATGAAAGGCTTGCAAAATCTTGCCAAATTAACCTACTTCCTGTATTCACACTTTTTGGTTTTGTTTTGCTAGGATGACACAACGGAGGTGGAACCTTATACTACTTATGTGCAGAAGGAAAATACAATTTACAACTCAGTGTCAGATCTGACAGGGGGGCAGAATCTTCCATGTGGACTGTCAACAGCAAAATGAGTGATTCAACAACACTGGAAAAGGGAAGAGACACTTTTGTAAAAGACTGGTCATAGAAAGAAAATTCTGAGAGGATTTCTTCAGATTCAGGGGCAACATAGCTCACTAGGTCTCTTTGAAGACCTATGCTTATTGATGAGTCTGCACAGTTCTTTCTTCCCATTTTGCCTTTTCCTTGGGAAAGCAAACAGGTTTCCTGTTTTTCCTTGGGGAACTTTGACTGACATCAAGCTATAGATTTTCCCGGAAAAAAAAAAAAATGTTGTCATCAGTCTTCCCTTTGCTATTCTTCAATTGGAGATACTAGTTTTGTCAGTCACTTGTAGGCATTACTTTGACACATTTGACACTATCTTGCACAGACTTGGGAGATGGGAAGAGTGTTTAAGCTAAAATGAAATGCTCTCCAGGCAACAGACACTTTGTTCTAATTTACAAATGACTCATATAAGGGCTTTGAGTATGGATAATCACAAAAAAGTTTTAACTGGCAAAAAGTATCTGTAGGGAAGACCTTTCATCTCCCAGTTCAGAAAATTGAAATGAGTGATGAATTTATAAGTTCATCCACTATAAAAGAGACATCACTAGTATGTTGAATTCACTTGTTAGGTTTCTATTCAGTATTTCCACTAAACATGTTCATTAGGTAAGTCAGATTATTGTTATGATTACTTTTCCCTAAGATTCTCTGAAGGCAGAGTATTCCTCTCTTTCTTAAGAGTATTGGCATTAAGATATGGTAAAAAATCATGTTATTCAAATCTGGTAAGCTATTTTTAACAGAAACTAACAGCAAATATTTCACAACAAAACAAGTTCAAATGTATCACCTACAGCTGTGCAATATTGTACAAAAAGGATAACATTCCTGCTACCTGTTGTCATATTTATTTTTACTATCACAACTGAAGATATTTTCATGAATATGTCTAGATCTTTTATTGATATTTTTAAATGTACTTGCAAGCTCACTTTGTTGTATGTAAATTAGCTTGTATATCTTAATGTGTCTCATGTTAAGGTGACTTCTCATCTTCCCAAAATATTCTTTGGGAATAAGTCAAATAAATTGTTCTCTATATACTAGTGTTTCTCAAACGTTTTGAATTGATGCCTTACTACCTAAATTATGAACTGGCTTTACAGTAATAATAAAGAGATCCATCTGTAAACTTCTGTTTACTGCCTCTTATTTCACTATTTTAAAATACCGACTGAGTACCTGACCTGATGGTAGGATCAGAAGAACTGGATTTTTCCTTTAGACCATAGAAATCTCTTTGCCACCCATTGCTAGAGCTCTCTTTTGAGATAGCCTCCTGAGAGCTATGACCTAGTGCTTGCAAAACAGATTTTTTTATTTGATTGATGTTCCTTGAATGCATTGCTCATGTAAACTGATATAAATGGTTATTGAGTCTCACTCTACCAGATATGAAACAGACACTTTTATCCAAGAGTTCTCTGCATGCAAGTATTGCTTTTCTCCATTTCTGCATGTCATTTTGAAATGGAAGGGATCAAAGCTCAAAAACATATTTAGGGCACTGCATATAAATCAGCTACATAGGTACATATGGAATATATTAAATTTATAGGAGTACAGTACTTGCTAACCTGCTGCCTAGCTGCAGGGTTTTGAGTTCCTTCACAGGTCCATTACACTGGACTAAACATGTTTGATTCAGACCTAGATTTTGCTAAGTTGCTAACTGATTTTTTTATTTTTTATTTTTTTTTGTCCTCTACTTTGTTCCACAGTCAGGTCTGCTACTGCACAGTTTGAGGAATGAGTCATGTAGGCTGTTGCTGGTGGCATGCATGTCTCCTAACCTGAAGCCCAATGCTACCAAGTGGCTAGAAGGCCCAATCAGCCAGCACAGCAACTAATTCTGCAATTTCATGTAGGTAGGAAGGCCACAGTTTCTGCAGCTAGGTGATTAGCAAAGTGTAGGATGTAGCCAGATCCTCTGCAGTAAGTTGGCAGAAAATAGGCTTTTGCCCATAGTTTGTGACTATGGTAAATGCAAGGTGTCTCAAGTTCACACACATACACAAATGCTCTTTCTTCCTATCAGCATAGGAGGTTTAGAGCAGAAGTTCCCTTTCTGCATTCCTCTTTCTCTATCAAGGTATGTGCTACTTCTCTTTTCAATGTGCTGCTACTGTTCTGCGGTCATTCTCCATGTGAAAGTGCTGTGTTGGCTGTCTGTTAGTGGTCAGGTAAGCCTGCCCTCTAAACTCCTCAGCATGTTGCAGAGTAATAGGAAGAAAGTCAGCAGCTTTTCAGCTGCTCCAATGAACAAATATATTGGTTTGGGCACATTTGATCAGTATATTTTATTTAATCTCTAGCTGCAACATTTGCTTTTGCTCAATTTCAACTCTCACCTTCACTGCTGTATTTTATCTTCACACATCCACTCCAGTCTCTTGACAGTTTACAACTGCCATTCCTGCTCTAATCAGGCAGCTAATAATCATGGTTCTTATGAATATACAGAACCCTGAGCACTGAGCTTGCATGCACAGCAAGTCAGCAGATCGTGTGCTGCTCACTGAAGTGCAGCAGAGCTCCTCATGAAGTCCAGCAGACCAAGGGCCTGTTCTTTAAGATGGCACTGGTAGTACTAAAGAATGGATGCACTACAAATCCTGATGACCTCTGTAGACTTCCTGGTTCAGTGTGTGATTGTTCTATAGTTCTGCTCAGTTTACTTTTAGTTACTAATCAAAAAGACTTCAGCATCTTTTATTTTCATCCTCCTGGCAACAGAAATTTAAGTTTTGACATTAGAGCTGGATTACTTTCACATGAGCATTGACATAGCCACCTACCTCCAGTTGTAGGAGGGAGTGCCTTATATGTATCTAGAGAATAAGCATGTTTCCTTACACAAATCTAGAGAATGAGCATATTGGCAAGGGGATGCTAAAGAAGTAAGTTTCAGAGAACATTTATTGAAAGAAATTCAAAAATTTGAAAATTTTTACAAGCAGTGTAAGAACTGATTCATATTCAACTCATAAGGGAAGAGAAGTATGCAATGCATTTAGTCATAACTAGAAAGAAAGCTCCAAAAATACATTTTTACAGAAAGAAGCTACTCAGTCAGACCAAAACCAATTCACAGAAAATACTGAGCAAAGAATTTTCACTACCGACTGTATTTCACTAGTGAATATGTCAGAAAGGCTTCCATAGCTTAACCTGCTCTCTCTGGCATTCACTACTGAGAAATCATCTCTTTCTGACAGACAAACAGTGACATAGATCTTTGACCACGTGTTAAGTTTAAAAACAATTACAGTTGTGCTTTTTCTCATTTACCTCAGATGGAACACTCCTTGGTTAGGAAACTGCATAAACGTCTAGAAAGATACCTCATTATTTTTCTTCATGCCCCAAATAATGTCTTTGTTTAACTTTTGCAATGACGGGTGTTCAAGACAAAATGACACTGCTTAGGGTGTGGTCATACTGGAATTACTGCTCGAGATCGAACTGTCTTGTCATTTCCTTACAGTCCCCATAATCTGCCTCTGTCAGCATTGCCCTTCGATATATGTGTAAAACTGTAAGCATTACAAGACAAATGCTATTTTTAGGTTATTTTTTTTTTTTTTTTTTTTGCAAGCATCTTGTATGAAGGGATCCTAATCCAAAACTAGGGCTCCAACACAGTGAACATACAAATAATACACAGTATCTGTAAACTGAGTTAGATGGGAAGTCTGTTTGCTGCGTATTATGACTTACGTTATCCAGTTTGCTCCAGAACACATCTTCTTTGCATACAAGCTTTCTCACTGGCCACTATACATGAATCTCACCATACAAAAAAAAATGAGAATTCACACCTGCTTCTGTCTACCACGAATTCCACTTGGAAGTAGGATCATTTCGCAGCTATTGCCTGCAGGTGCTAATGCTACACAGCAATCTTACAGCCTGAGTCATCAAACTCAGAACATTGCATTGCTCTAATAGTTTTCATCTTTGGAAGAGAATATTCTTATCACAATGTGTACCAGTTCCAATTTTCTCACATTTAATCTACTATCTTCAGTCATTATTGTCTAGGTGTTTGTATTAGCTTTACCCACCACTCACCTGTAAAACAATTTAGGAACAAGACCACTGGGAGGAGATGCACATAGTCAGCTTTCTTCTGGCATTATCAACACACTTGCTGCATAGGAGCTTTTAAATGGAGGGCTGCACCCCAAGTGCTCTTGAGGAGCTTGAGGCTGTGCCCACTCAAGGTACATGTTGTTTCTCGATAAAATCCTGCAGGTTTACTGCATCTTACTGAAGTCAATGCACAGCAGAAGACCTAAACCTCTAGGCTGAAGGCTCTTCTCCCTTACAGGCTGTGTTTATCCAGCTGAAAACCCAGGCATTGTCCTGAGGCTGTAATAAAACGACCTTCTAAGATGAATTAGGATGAAGTGTTGCTATTGTTAAGAGGAAATTTGAAATTGAGGCTGATATGCAAAATGACTGTAGTACAGTATCTAACAAGAGAAGTTCTTTTGATGCCCTACTTTAGCTTCAGTTATCTTGATCTTCAGCCTCCCACAACTGTTCAGGAAGGCAGAAACTCGTATGTCACTGTGGTCAGTTGTGGGAGAGAAAGGAAAGAGGGAGTTCACAGTCTTGCTGCACAAAGTTATGCATTTGTTTCTTCTTGATCAAACATCCTAGGGTTTTTCCCTTCACCTCAAAGCCTCTCCAATTTTTATTTTAGCTTAGTATTTTCAGGCGATATATCCTGGGAATAAGGAACATTGCAGCTATATCCAAACAAAAACGGCTATTTAGGAACATAAGGTAAGACCTAGTATGACCACTAGATGACGGTTTCACATCATCCTATGAAAAACACTGCCATAGGAGAAATACTAGTTATCTGCATACTCTCTTGCTGGATTTGGGATTCTAGTGATTCTTTTTCTTATATGTAGAGTTTCATTTATGACAGGGAGTTGCATCTTTCTGTGCATGACACCATTGAGTGATAGTGGCATATAAGGTAATTCTAAGGAAAATTAGCAAAAATAACACAGTATAAACCAATGAGCCCATTCAGAAATGGCTGGTGATATCTCTATGGTATACATTAATTTAAGTAGGTTCTGTGGGGATAGAAAAGAGAACAGGGAAAAGCCAGTGAGATATCTAGGGCTGGAGGAGTGAAGGGCAAATTGTGAAAAGGGTGGAGGAATTAACGAGAATTCAAAGGAGTGCAGTTAAGGGCAGGGGTTCCTCTACTGTTTCAGCACTCCATCTTCTTAGTGGGAAGACTCCTTCTCCTTTTTATTATAGAAATCAAAATCCATCTACAAGCTGGGGCCCACACCTTTCAATTTAAGGGGAGGAATAGCAAATGAGTTAGAGACCACTGCATACCAGCCCAGTGGGTGACTCATTGAAACCTGATGGAAAACATGATAGAGAAAGTCTGCAGTGGCCACACTTTCTACTGCCATGAAGTATTAAGCTGGAGAGGTGCTCATAAGCGAAGGGGAATTGATGCTTGCTCTGCCTTTTAAATGTAGGATGTAGGCATTCCCACCCTGCTATATGCATGGTCTTTCTTTCTTGAGAAAGCCCTACAAAACATAGGCAAGAATTTCTGATCACAGGCAAACATAAGCATACATACCCAGTAGGAAAATTTGTTTCACCAACCCTTTGCCCTTTCCCCTGTATCTTTATGGCTCTGTCACAGAGAGAACCGTAGACCAAAAACCTTTTAAAAGTTTGCATCCTATCACAGTCACACATGTTAATCCCCTTCACATTTCTCCCAAGTAACCACCTCCAGTCCCCAATTCAAACCACCCATCTCTGCTTAGTTTCTTTCTTTCTACTTTTCTGCAAGCACTCAGACCTCTTAATACTGATTAAAATCTTAAAAGGTTCTTGTCATGTTATGGTCATGTTACAGATACATTGCAAGGGGCTGAAGATGTGCACTTGGGCTGTACGATGTGAAAAGCTGTATATTCAAACACAAAACAGATGACTGGGTCTGGGGTTGCATGACCCATCATGCTCCTTGGCATGCTGGTTCAGGAGAGGGAAGTAGGGGTGTGTAAGATCCCAGCAAAGAACTGGGTTATCCAGCCTAGCTAGTCCTGTTATTGGTAGGACCAAGAGCATAAATCTGCAGTAGGAAACTTAAAAGAGCTTATAGACGTGGTGCCTTATAGATGAATAACTGTAGGAACATTCTTTTTAGGAGCGTTTACCACTGGCTGCAGTACAGTACAGCTGTCTCCTTACTACTGCAGGACCCACATTGTAGGAGAGCAACTCAGCACATTACAGATCTGCTGACAAGCTAAACCTGATGTAGGGGATATCCAAACCAAGAGGATGCTGCAAACGTAGGAGCTGAGCTGTCAGTGCCACAGCACAGCAGCACAGGAGGTAATAAGAAAGAGAGGTGTTTTTTTTTAAAAAGCTCTCTGCACCTCATTGACCCAATGAGGTTGAAGTAAGTAGGCACTCCTGGCTCTCTGGACTTAGTATTTTAAAAGCAGTCAGAACACTGGAGGAGACTAATACTGCTTTGCCTGTTAGTAACACCTCCTGGCCAGAGATCTTACAGTACTTCACCATTACTTATATATTTAAGTACATTAGTCCCCTCTGAATTATCATCAATATTTCAAATAGACAAGAAAATGAAGGGAAGTGGAATTCAGTGATTCGCCCACAATCACCCAGAACAACATTGTGTCCACTAAAAGGATTAGGAAAGAAAAGAGGAAAGAAAAATAATAATAATAAAAAAATGTATATAAAATAGACCCTCAAATCTGCCTTAAATAAAACTGACAATACCTTTAATAAACATAGGTAAATTTCTTCTCCTCTAGAAGTCCCACTTCTCCCATAGGTAAAACAGGGTTTATGACACTGACCTACTCTGTGCAGTGCATGGTCTTCTAGTTATTGCAGATACTGTGTAGAAAGTAAGCATGAATTCTGTCATCAAAGTGCATCCACCTCCAAGATTGAACACAGCTAACTATGAGAACTGTTAATCCATTTAAGAGTTTTAGAATAGAAAGTGAAAACTGTAATATCAACTTGAAACTGCCAATCTGGGTTTAGATAGGGAACTTGCTCTTCACCCCTACCCCCTATATTTCCAACATGTCACAGAAGTGTGTATACCATCCTCACAGAGAATAATACCGAGATTTTAAGGGACAACATTTTTATGCCATTCGGCATCTGATTTCAGATGTCACCTTACAGCAAATCACTGTCTTTTGTCCATTTATTAAGTAATACTTTCCATAGCACACTTTTTTTTTGTTTGCTTGTTTGTTTTCCTGTGGTCTCCTCACTTCATGCTGACCAGTGCCCAGCAGTGTTTTAGCTGTACAAGCTGATGAGCTCATGCCCTGAAGTGGAAAGGTTACACAAGACTCAGCTGCTAACACTTCCAAGGCTGAAAATCTACTAACACTGCCACGTGTATGCAGGGGTGGGAGAGTGGCTTTTAAAAATAAAAAAAATAAATAAAAAAACCTGCAAAAGCAATGTATAGCACTGGGACTTGGTTGCGCGTCATCTGTTTTCATTTACCATTTCAAGCTCTAGTGCACCAGCTGAAAGTAAACATTATTTCTACTCTTTATAACCATAATCATAACCATAGATCAGAACACAAAAAATCACTCAGATGACTGCACGAAAGTGAAAGAGATTGCAAGACACTAGCTCTAAGGAACTAAAATGCACTGGGATAGCTCAAAAGAACTCTTAAAAATTATTCCAGGTAAATATTATATCCCTCCTTGCTTTACTCCTCACGTCATCAAAAGCAAGAATAAAATCTCTAGAAGGAGCAAGTTACATTTAGGGGATTGAGGAGAGAAAGTTTGTAAAAATTTCCATGGTGGTTTTTCAGCTTCTAACCAGATTCCATTAACCTTATTCATCCCGTAAAGGGAGCAAATCTCAAGTCACGTAGAGTCCAATATATGACTGCTTAATTGCTTTTAATGCAGGAGGATTTTATTTCTCATGCCCTGGCTAAAGATTAAAAGAAAACTATTAGGGCAGGAGGTGGACACCAAAACGTCTGTTGATGCCAGCTCTTTTTTCCCCTTTTTCAGACTTTCATCCAAAACATGCTTACTTTGGCAGCCTACCCAGAGGGCTATGAAATCATAAAGAGCCACTGTCCAATTCTTACCTCTTCAAGACAGTAGACCAGATCTAATCCCTGCAAATTGCAGTTATTTTGATCAAAACTGTTTGGCCAAACTATGAAATCTCTCTCTCTCTTTTTTTTTTTTTTTTCTTTTTTTTTTTTTCCCCTTTTTTCTTTTTTTTTCTTTTTCCTCTCTGTTTTATTTCTGTGAGCAGGACCTGGAGGGACTCTGGAGACAGACTTTTCCCAAAAGCTTTTGGGGCTATTCTTTCCTACCTGCCTTTTAGTTACATAAAGAAAAAGGGGTGGGGATTGCTGGGGAGAGAGGGACAGAAAAATTACTTGCACTGTTTAAGAGCTTGCTTTCAAAAGACTGAATGAATGGCCCAAGGGATAATGAGGCCTTGCCTTTATGCTGCTGGCTCAAATTTGAGGTGATTGAAGATTACTGCTTTGTTATTACCCATGTTTATTATAGCAATGTCTAGGGAATAATCAAAATTGACAAAGATATAGTAATCACTATACAAACGGAGTTGTAGACTGTCCATTACCTAAGAAACTTACAATTTAAACAGACACACCAGATGTGGCAGGGCAGGATATCAATAGTGATGTTTGAAAGCACATGCAGTGTTGGCAGCGCGTTTAATGCTTTGATGCCCAGTTACCCCTTCCTGGATCACAGTTAAGATTTTCAAAAGCACACAAGGGTGTGAGATGCATGAATGTATTGAGAAAGCTCACTGTAAATTACTAACTCTGCAAGCTGATCACTGATAGTTTCTGTTTCCATTGCAACATCCTGTAGAAACATGCTAAAATCTGAAGTGAACAGCACATATTCCACTTAGTAGCTCAAAGCAACACTAACAATCCAAACAACTGTATGTCAGACACTATAAAAGCAGCAACCAGTTCTTATGAGGACTTTTCTTGGGCAGACATCAAGGTAGATAAGTTGAAGGTAGGTAAGACTCATTGTATTCCTACTGTGGAGAGGAGAAGGTAGGCGGCAGATGGAATTTAAGGCATCAAAGACAAGGCAAGAATTAATCCGATACAGAATAAATTGGAATTAGACTGGTAGGACAGAATTCAGCTTGAGCAAGAGTGATTTTGCGCATTTTGTCAGAAACTGAAAAACTGCAAGTAGTGAGACAGAACAAGAAGTTATATGTAAACTTGAATGGCATAATCCCTGCACTGATACCCCCTGGATTTTCAGGTGCAAGAAGTTCTCCCTTTCAAACACAGAATCACAGAATCACAGAGTGACCGAGGTTGGAAGGGACCTCTGCAGGCCATCTGGTCCAAAGAGATTTATGGTTCGTTTTATGGCATCATATTCAGATTTTAATGCTCTATGAAGTCAAATTCTAGTTACTATAGTCTGCTATGTATTAAAAGATGATGCTGCAATGCACGTACGAATTGTGTTCCTGCTTGAACCACAATACAAAAAATCCAATGTCTCAGTAATGTAAGATTTTGATCTCACAGGAAAAATTAAGTGCAGATTACCTAAAAACTAAAACAAGTAAATAATGTTCTTTTGGGATTCATATCTGGCAGTTTACTAAGGCAATTCAAAAGTATAAATATTTACAATAGGAGGTACACAGATTTCTTGTAATGTTATAGCTGATTCCAATTTGGAATACATGCTGTTTTGCTTAATTTTATTCCATTTGCTTTTGAAAGCTGACCCATACCCCACATTTAAACTTCATTATTCCCACATATAAACTTCATTATTTGCTCATCCTTTCTGTCCCTATCCCTGCTCTGTTATTTTTCCAGGGTTTGTCTTTTATTGGAAATTCCATGTGCTTTTAAATTTACAAAAAGAATTGCTTTGATGAAAAACTGTGAATACAAAAAGCAGAATCCTACCTTGGTATTTACAAAATATATTTGTGTTGCATATGTAGTGTATGAATCTACAAATGTACGTATATAACATTACTATTATTTAATAGTATCACTGGCAAATTTAGAGATCCTGCTGAAAACCAGAGATAAAAGCCTTTTCCTCATAGAGTTTATAACTTGAATAGTCAAAATAGATGATGTGGAAGAAAATACTTTCAAGTCTTCATCACAGATGTATACTTTCAACCTTTCTTACCTCATTCCTTTCCTGCATCTCTAAAGGAACTTGCAATTTAAATAACACAGAGGGGATTATACCAGTCAGTAAAAACAATTTGTAATACACAGGGCCAAAACAATGAAAACCTTGTCAGCACAGTGTGACACATCTGCACTGGGGGTTTGCAATAGCATGAGTGCATCAGGGTCCCTGCACTACTGCAAGGAAGATCATAATTAAAACAAATTGAAAGGCTCTAGCTAGGGCTGGGCAGGCCTCAGATTATGCAGAGGTTCCCGACAGCTTTTTTTTTTTTTTTTTTTTAACAGTGCAGATGTTGGCTGGGCCTTCTCTGAATAAGCCTCAGGATGTGTCTACTCCATAACTTCAGCTCTCAGTCAGGTTTCTGTGGTGGTTTATCACTTCCCATTCCCAAAGCAGAAGTAGACTTAAAATAAATTATTTGAAACATACTTCTATCAGTTCAAAAGGAGTTAACCTTAAGCTTGGAGTCCAGATTTCATCCAAACTATTTTGCCCCCCTTTATAATGCAGCATTAAAAGTTATCAGTTATCAGTTTGAAAACCTGGTTCTTTCACTGGAGAATTCTCCTGAATCAAGAGGAGATACTAGTGTCTGATCACGGAAGAGAAGTGGGACTGTCACAGAAGGTTGGTGAAAACTCACAAATACGGGAAGTTTGTGCATTCTGTAGTCTAATGAGAGGTACATCATGACATTCATCCTTGATGTACTGGAAGCTAGAAACTGAGGGCAGAAGATCAGTTCCCAGACCTAACTTCATTGTTGGTAATAACTGGAGTAATAATCTGGTGCATTCTACTTACACTGGAGGCCATGGATTAAACAGATCAACAGTAAAAGGTACACACTTACCGTACAGAGTGCAGTCACTTCTAGAGTTTGCTCCTTCTCTAGAGGACTTTCTGATGCTGTGCAGCGCTGGAGAATGTTTCATTCTTTCTCTCTGCAATAAAATGACAAACCCTGGTATTACTAAAACTGTTAAACAAAACAAAACAAAACACTTTTTCTCTGCTTTGCAGAGAAATATTCAATGTGAGCCACAAATGTAAGTACATTCCAGGGTCAAAGTCATGTCAGTTTTACTCAGTCTAACATACATAAGTAGCAAATAGATGTATAGACAACTGGAAATGCCTTGAAAATTCAGCCCTTACAGGTTTGAATCAGGCCTATATCTGAAATCCAAACATATCATCAAAGTAACAACACTTAAACTAGGCATTAAGAAATCAGAAATGTGTCCTCGTTCCGGCCTCAGCTTATTTGGAAGTAATATAACTGTTTCATTGGATAGATCCCTAGGTTGTAGCCAAGGGATTTAAATCAAGTCTTGTTATCCACTGAAGCCTTGAGGGTCTAAGAATACAAGTAAAATCTCATGATTCTCTTTTAGGCAGCGAATCTCTTTGCTTTTGCCAATCTGTAATCTTTCAGGCCAGGCAGCTTCCCGCTGAGCCAAAGCTAATACAGACCTTTACATTCTAGGTCGTGCCCCTTGTGTATTTGACACACAGAACAGAAAAGGGGAAAAGAACTGGTTGTATCTGTGCACTGGGAATTCCCAGCTACCTGAAGTTTTTTTCTTTGGACAGTTTTACCTTGTGCCAATGGGTGGCCCAAGACTAGCAGAGGCCAAGGACCAGGGAGTCGTATGAGTGGTTTCAAAGCAACTATAGCTGTGTGTGTAAGACCTCTTTGGACTTCTGCCAGATCCAGTTCAGGCAACCTGGAGAACGTGGGCCAAGCTGTACAATGCAGGCCTGTGGTGGTTTAAGACCTGAGGCACATGAATAGTGTGAGGTTCAAAGGGATGCAGGGGAAAAAAAAGCACACAAAGCACAAAGCAGTATCTTTCTGTGGCTGCGAGTTCTAGACCTAAGAGTTACTGCCTTGTCTCAGGGAATAACCTGGAGGCATAATCAGCTCTGATCTGTTTGTTTTTGTCTCCTCCTGGGAGCCATTATACGATATTAACAAAATAAATCAATTTTAAATAACTCAGTGTGTACACTCACAACAGAGCAGTTCTTTCTGGCATACCTCAGGGACATTGCACAGTCCTCCACCATTATGAATGAATGAATGGGCCTTAGCTGTACTGCAATAGAGTAATTTGTTTTAATAATGTCTGAATATACACTGAGGTAATATTTGTGCAATCCCTAATAGTGTTCTCAGGGCAAAAATTCACATATTAAGGGAATAGTGTTTATTTACATTTAAAGAGCAGTTATGTACAGAAAAGAGCCTCTAAAAATGACACCAGGAGGATCATATTTACTCTCTCCCCATGGTTTTAGTTTATACTTGCCTGGTGCACAAGTCAAAGGTGTTTTCTTTCAAATGACAGTTACAGAAACTTCACATAGGATTTGAAAGACATCTGCTTTTTATCCCCATACCCGCAGTGGAGAGCCTGCAACTGTATTTAACTGGAGTTGGCAGCAAGGAGAGACACCAGATGCCCAGAAGCTGCTTAATCCTTTACAAGAGTCAGTCGTTCTCCTCTTAAAAAAGGAACATTTTGGTTGGTGGTAAGTGAAATCTGTATACATACTAGAAACACCACAGAAAGAGCACTGTTTTAAGGGTGGGAGTGGTTTCTTTGGGTCTGTTTTCTAATGTTAATTCCTTCTCCTATTAAAAATGGCAGAATGCTCAAAAAGGGAGAGTATACTACAGTCTTCATGAAAGCCTTGCTGGGGAAGATAAAGTCATGGATAAATACATGAATAAATCCTTCCTGGATCAGATAAAGACATTTCAGTGCCTTTAAGTAAGGTTAAGAATTGAGTATCACATGTTTGTCATTTTTTGATTTTCCAAAAGTATCCTAGAATCAATGTCTCCTCTCAGCCCAATATTAAGCTGTTCTGAAGGTATTTCCTATGCTGACTTGTTTCTGCAGAGATTCTACCTGTTTCTTTTTAATTTATGACAGCTCTTTGGAACATTTATTTCTGAGTCCAAGAGAAACTGTTTATAAAAGAACAGCCGAAATCTCATTAACAACATAATACACAAAAATAAATTGCTCTAGGCCAGTATTTGAAGGCCCAATTTTCCTGTTAATAGTCAACCATTCATGGTCATTTGATAAACCTAACCTGAATTTAATTCTGGCAGAACATCTTGTTTGGCCACTCAGTGTTTCAAACCATAAAAGATTAGTTGCAAAGTTCTTTCCTGTATATGTGTATATATATATAATTTTTTTTGAAGGAACACTGATGATGGCGTTCTATTCTCCAGGCTACCTGCTCACTAGACGATATCTTTCCTGATGTATAGATTCAACACATTTTTTTTGTTGGTGTAGCTTATTATCTCATAAAGATAGATCTGCTGCTCCTGGATTGCTGCTTCAGCAGCGGTGGAGCTCATGCAAGCAATGGCAAAGCACAATGCTGAAGATGAGACTGAGATGGAATTTCCAGGCTCAGCATTGCAATCAGTTATAGCCGTCTCTCTCTTTCCAAACAACAATATCCCTTCTGGGCAGCAGTTATTGATGCTTGGCTTTGACTCAGAAGCAAATCTTTGCAAGGATTGGAAAGTTTGAATGTAATCATTTGGCTGCCTTGCAGTTATCTCAAGTGAACAAAAATGTTTTTCATCTGTTAGGAACTTTGTTCAGCTCAAGGCAGCTGAAACATCATTCCAACACTTCACAGACCTATATGCTTCTCTTTTTAGTATTTTGTTTTGTCCAATGCAGGTTTTAGACTCTACAGAAACTGCTTAACTAAGTGAATAAAACCCATATGCCTGGGTACTGCTATAGGACTCAGTTTCATTGGGGGTGACAGCCCCATACTTCATCTACACGTGATAGGTTCTGTTAAAACCACCAACTACAAAAAAAGTATTATTCTCGAGAAAGGAATATAAATAACAAGAGTATAACCCTTTGCTGTGCACTTAGAGGCATTGGTATATTGCTCAACTGCCTGTAATACAAACTCCCTGACAATCCACAAGGTGTAGCAGAATTTCATTAATACATATTAACAGGAAGATAAAGACCAATAGAGCTATTAAAAAAAAGAAAAAAGAAAAGAAAAAAAAAAAAAAAAAGAAATCACTACATGAATAATGCAGAAGAATATAAACCAGGTTCACTCCTTTCAGAAAGAATCTTAGCAATCCCTGCTAGGTTATTATAGTACCTGAAATTAACAGTAATCATTCTTTACCTCTTGGAAGTAATAAAATCATAATAGGAAATTTTATTACAAAACTGTGAGCCTGATTTAACAAATAACCTTATTTTTACATCCTAATGAGGGAGTTCCTTCATGTGCTTAAATTTGAACACAAGCATCAATTGCATTCCTGATTGGAATTAGCTCTCTTAGTATCTATTTTCTGATGTTTTAGAAGACACCATTGTAAGAGTTACATTATAAAAGAGAAAATGAATGGCTTTTGAATATTTTTCAATTGATTTTGAGTTCATTACATTTGTACATGGACTGAAGCACTGTATTTCCATTAAGTGAAATAGCACACAAAGTCCTCTTTTTAAGTTAGGATAGAAAACAGCTGATTCCTACCTCACTGCTGAAACCTGTCACTAAATCTGTTCCTGTAGAGGCAGTGAAACAGAACCATTTTCATAAGGGGTAGCACCATCAAAATTGCTAGAGGGACCTCCTGAACACAAACACGGCCATACCTCAGCTATTTTCTCTTAGAGATCCTGCTTAATGCTCTTGCCAGCAATGAGCATATCATCATTCACCCATTATGTCTTAAACTAAACATTCTGTTCAAATTGGTGCCTATTCTGATTTGGCCTCATCAAAGGTCCTAGAAAAGAAATTTGGGTGGCTGTGTCTTAAGGGGCGTTGTCTGGTACTGTGCAGAGGAAGTACATGAAAACATGTTCAGAAGTACAGCTCCTGGTTAGATATATTTTTTCTAATGAAGAAGACCATGGAAACAGTGAATATTGCCAGTCCCAAGTGGATAGTGCTTATTGACAGAGTTTTTTTGTACACTTTAATCAAAACGGTACGTAAAAAGGCCTATCAAAAACAGCAGGTTCGACTTTGCTAACACTACAGCTTTAAAAATCCCTCCCTTTAATGAAGCTGCTTTAATGCGATGTTATTGTTATAAGGTTTTGTTCAACAGCGATAAATTCAGGTTTGGCCTGGTTTAAGGGCGCATGCATCTCCTTTTATGAGAAAAGTAAGTTAAGGAGCATAAATAAACAAACAGCCTTCAGATAGTTTTCACAAAAGTCAAGCAATGTTTGTTAGTGTGACGTTTGTAAATCAACGTTCAGAGTCTGAGCCAAAGATCAGTAAAGCAAATAGAAGCCTTTTTGGCTGACTCTAAGGGCAAATGAATTATCATGTACTGAGAATATGTGCTGTAATTATTACAAGCATCAGCTGTAAAGACCTGCCTATGATCTGCATAAGCACTTTTGGGATGCTTTTCCACGAAGAACAGTGAATTCTAGAACAATATAAATAACAATTGGAAACATTCAAAACAATTATTTTTGTGTATGGAAAAACAAAAACAAACAAAAAAAAACATACCACTTCATGCAGTGAAAATATGAAACAGAGCTGCATTCGTTCATGCTTTGAACCAAACTTATTTGGGAAAATATTTGCCATTCCCCTCTTCTAAAACTAGATACAAAGCTACCCTACTTCACTGGAAAAACAGAGGAGTGATAGAATTCATGTTTCACAGTATACAGGTGAATCTTTTGTATTTTTTCAGCTAATCCAACGTATCTTGCACCTTCTATGCTAAATTACAAGCTTTATAGTGGACCTTTCTTGCTTGCTTGCTTGCTTGGTGAAACTGGCTTTGTGCTTTATTTATTATTCACTTTTACAGTCTGCTCTAGTCTGGAGAGATCCAACATGGACATTCTCCAGCCTAGTCTTTACAGGCTATGCCTTCTCATAAATAGTTTCCAGTACAAGAGATTGTAATCCAATGCCATTTAATAAATGACTTTTTCCTATCCTTTCTTCCTCCCTGTTTCCTTACACTGAAGCACATTTCATCTAGCAGAAAGTAGGAAACGAGTCACTGCCAGCATTTGAACCACCAGGTACTAATCAAGTACTAGCAACACCCAGTAATGAAAATTCTACAGGTCAGCATGAGCTACGAAATTCACACCTGGATCCAAGTTTTCCCTGGTGTTTCAACTCACAAGAACCACAGGATTTGCTTTCAGCTCAACTTGATTCACATAAAGCAAAACTACATTGTGTTTCATTACAGTGTTTTTACTGTAGCTGGTGCTTGTTTGTGTGTTAGACAATGAAATACATGAACTTTGTCGGCTGTATGGACCATCAACGATGTGCATAAAAGCCAGTGCTAGGTGTCAGAGACCAGTGTTGTACCTGGTATTATACATAGAACAAAATACATAGAAAAATCTTGTTCCCTCCCATTTAGTCCTCTCCTCAGACAAGTTTAAATACTGATGAAATATAAGTTTAATACTGATGAAATATATCTACAGAAATGCAATGAAACTTAGGCAGATGAGGATGATACTGTACAAAAGCAAACATCAGTGAGCCTCTACACAGAGCCTCTACAAAGCAAATAAACAGTGAAGAGTTCTAGTTCATAATAATAAAAATAACTGTGTGCAAAAATAAATATTGAAGATTTCCAGTTTGCTAGAAAAAAAACAAACAAACAAGAAACAAAAACAAAAACAAAATTAAGCACTTGGAAAGCTAGATGTGTTCCACCACCATTTCCAGTTCCATATGGCAATTCTCAGAGGGCCTCTGACGCAGACACAAGATTGATTTGCACTAAAACAGTCACAGGGTGGACAAAACAGACTGCAAACACTTCAGAGGAGAGATAGTGTATTTGCGTACAAAACACCTGTTGCTGTAGGGCTCTGAATCTATCTGGAGGCCAGGAGAAATAATATTAGTAATAATAATAATAGTTGAAAGCACATGCTGTTAGCTAGACTGGAGGCATCCATGTGTAATACTACAGGACAGGCAGGAAACCGCAGAACCAAAATATTAACGTTGCAATGCTGGAGATGAAAGGACAGAGAACACAGGATGCGTGCAAAGTCTGTGTTAGAAACACTGCCCTGAACATAAAGATATCGGGAGAGGAAATAAGATCTCCCTCAAAACTTGGTTATTTGTGGCAAAGCAACAAAGTGAACTGACATGTTTTTGCCCTGGTGAAGAGTCTGAGGTACCACCCCAGGTTTCTCTTGCTCTTTTTGCAAGAGTTGCTCACTCCACATGTGACTGGATTGGTGACTGCTCTGTTTCCTGGTAAGCAAGTGTACACATCTAACCAGCCCTTAATTACACGGTGGGTTACAGGCTGCAGCCGCCACTGCTAAAATAGCTGTCGTCTAACTAACTTTCAACAGAAAATTTCTTAGTGGTAATGTATGGGAAGGGATAGAAAAAGTCCAGCTGGGTGTTCTGAAAGATCAGCATTTGCCTCATTAATCTATGTATCTGGATTTGGAAAAGAGTGAAATTAATGGATCTTCTAAAATCTGGGTTAAAGTCCTAAATCCTTTGGACACAGTCACCAAACACAAAAGTCATTAAAGAACAAATTATGGAAATCTAATAATTGAAAAAACAGTAGCTGATAGTAATCTCAAACCACAAGTACCTCAATCACCCAAAGCACGGACAAGTGAAAGCCAGTTCAGAAATCTCAAACACATGCATAACAGCTTCGTTGGGTACTCTTTTATGTCACAGGGGCATGCATGCTTTCATAGGGATTGGAGTGGGGAGAAAGAAGATACGGACTGAGAGCAAAGAAACAGAAGAAACAAACTTTGACATCCAATAGAAGCACTGGTAAAAAAGCCTAGAAAGGCAGCTTTGACCAGAATGTCACTGAAATGCTAAGAACTCTAAACGCAAAGACTTCTTGATTCCTACTGTGTCCAGGGCAATATGCCCCTCCCTCCATTTGCATACTTCCTAAACACACAAGATGGCATTGAAGATACCTAATTCATTTTGTGTCATTAGACAGGATTATGCTTCTTCAGAGATGGTGAAGTTTTACAGCAGTTACTCTTATGCATCTAAGTTCCATGCAGAACAGCAGATGTTGTGACATCCCCCTTGCAGGGTTTCACTGAAGAATTTGCTCTTGCAACTTTAAAAAAAAATTGAGAAGTCTACATGAAAGCTCTTGGTCTTTGGTACAATTTGGGTACTCAGCAAGAGCTGCAGCTCTGCATGGCTCCACCCTATGAAATGTGGAAATTCTGCAGCATTACAGCTGCTAAGGCAAAGGGCTCATTCAGTGGCACTGTTGAAATAGCAGTCTCAGCAGTCTCCAAAATCTGCATTCGAGATTATTCAAAGATTTTGGAATTACTGGGCTTGTATAATGTTAAGCTAAAACCATATCCTCAGCTGTTAGGTAAAGCTCATCTCATCATCACCATCTCCGCTCTTCATTTCCACAGAGCTTTGCCAATGGAAATTCAGCTCCAGCTGAGCACCACCAGACATGGTGTCACTGCTGTTGCTGGGCTGGCCCATGACAGTTAAAATTTCTGGGCCACTATCTGATGCAGAGTGCAAGCTGGCTTAGAAAAATCTTTGCTGCTGCACTCTCAGCTCTGAGCGCCAAGTCAGCTGTTGGAGATGATGATGGAGCAGCTCCAGGGACACACATCTGCCGAAATCTGCAGAATGAGCCTTGATGTATGCAGCTGGATTGTCACAGACCTTGCCATCAGCCTCTGACATACCATCACACTGGCACGTCAAAACCTTTAAAGAGCAAAATCGGATTGTTTTTTGAGATTCACTTTTTGTTCAGATTCAATGCTAACCGTGGATTTTGGACTTTTTATTATGAGAGCTACATAAAACAAGCTTAGTATGTAAAATCAGGCTCATTTCTCAGATAAACATTTCATTTAATTTTTTGGCTTATTTCATAACTGACCACTTCTAAAAACGTTAAGATATACACAAACACAAAAGGATTAAGGAAGCTCACTGGGATTCCAATGCGTATACACAGACATTGCCTTGCAAGGGAAAAATATTCATGATTTTCAGTGGTGTTTAGCTGCTGCTATAGTCCGACTCACATTGCATTACTGAGCAAATTGGCAGCAAAAGTGATCCCAACATCTATCCAGCAACAGATTTAAGGAAATGGAGATGTTCCACTGAGAACTGGTTCTGTCAGAAAGTCAGATGAGAGACCCCAGAGTCTTTGCTAGGAAAGAAATAACAAAAATAATCTCCATGTGCTTAGAAGGGAAACCAGGGGCCCACACTTTACAACCAGCTCACTACAGAGTTGTGGCGGTAATGTGCTTTCCAGTGAAGGAATGAACCAGTTTCCAGACAAGCTCTCCTTCCTCAGTGGCTGGGGATTGACAATACATCTGTATTAACAGTGCTGGGAACTGCAAGTGTGATGTGAAATGAAATATTTATGATGTTATTGCAAGTGCTACATACTTATAAACTGCAAGTTCCTGTAACTTTCACTGGCGAGCTTGTTCTCTGCTCCACACTGTACAGGCTAGTAAAGTCTACAAGCTTCAAGAGCAACATTTTAAACTCCAGAAAAAAAGCTTTTTAGCCTGGAGATGGATAAAAGCATTTGCATGATAATGTCAATACTCCTCTCTTGCAAACCTAATGCTCACTTGACAGTTCTAAAGATGAAGGTCCTATCAGAAAAATGCGCTCTCTCTCTCTCTCTCTCTCTCTCTCTCTCTCTCATTAGGCCTTCTTCATCAGTGCCGGCCTGCTGCAGAGAAACCTTGGTAAGGGGCTGTGCTGTTACGAGACAGCAATTGTACTGAGTCCACAGACCTCTGCTGGCAAAGGCTAACTGGAGTCTATTGCTGCAGTGATTTCTTCAGTGTGACAACAATCAGTCTCCAGGTAATTCACTGCAACCACTACCCTGCCATCAACAGCTCCCCAGCAACAATCCATGTTGATAAGAATAAACAAAGCTGAACAGGGTCTAAGGTCAATGTAATAAGTCTCCCTCTCCCAGCGATATCAGGACACACAGAACGGAATTAGCTTCAGTAAGGTGAAAATAAATCATTGGAGAGAACGGTCTAATACTCTGCTTATACAATCAGGGAAAATGTAGCACCTCTGAGAAATGACAGGTCAGAGAAAGTGAAATTTTCCTTAGTGTGTCTCAGTAAGCTCCATCTCACCCCTCTCCTGCAGGTCTGACGTTCACTTATATCCGGTAGGTTTTACTCCTGTTACAGAGGGTTCAGAGCCAGTTCAGAGTACCACTGAATTTCAACCTTTATCTCTAAAGTCTGGGATGTGAAGACAGGGGCTGCATAGGTTTCTTACCAGAAACAACAAAACCAGGCCTTGGGGATCATCAGAAAAGCCCCAGTGTCCTGACAGAGAAGTGTTTCCTACAGTGCAGCTACCAAAGGCAGTGAGGACAGCTTTGTGGCAGGGGCAATTCCTCCATTGGAGGGACAAGTTCCTGGGACAAGAATCTGCCTTGTTTCAATTCTGTAAAGTACAGAGCATATTTATACATCTACAGATGTATTTCCCTGACCATGACCATAAGCCCTTCAGAAATTGCTGCTAAGTACTCTGTGGTAATTTTCAGAGAGAATGGACAAATGACATTGCAATGCTTGCAGAGCTTATGAGCAAAATGCGTGGCAAAATGGAGTCTGTTGCAAAAGGCATAAAAACATTTCACATCTATTGAAGGTTAAAAACTATTTCCTCAGCACCTTTCACCCTCCACATCACAGTGTTCACAACTTCTGCTTATCTACTAAGAGTATTTGAAGTGCCTGGGTTTTGCATTTTGTAACATCAGATGATATTTTTTCCACTAGCAGCTTAAGAGAGGATTTAGTTCTCTAACAACTGGCAGCTTGAAGGGCAGGTTTCTGATGGTTTTATCTGGCTTCCTCTGAAGCTGGGTTGTGACCTGGCCCACGCAGTAAACAGAGCAGTGCGTATGTAACATAAGAGAGAACAGGCAGGTCTGCTGGGCATGCCAGTTGTGCCTTGCATGCTCACAGGTAAACTGATGATGAGATGGGAGGAAATTTTCTCCAGGACAGGCTCATATATGCACTGGAGAGGTTTTCCTCTGCACTGAATCAGACGTGCTTACTTGCCAGAGCTGATTGTAATCATGTCTGTTGCAAGAGCATTCAGCAGCAGGACCATTTTAGTCCTCTTATTTTCTGAGTGCAGCTAAGGACAGTTAAGCTTTCCAAATATACCAATGCTTGCAGCATAACCAGCCTCAGTCTGGTTTTATACTGGCAGTTCAACACAACGGGCTTCATTGTGACAGATGAAAGATGAAGTGGTTTTTACAGACTCACCAGTGCAGGGTAACAAGCAGAGACTTTACTACAAGGGTTAGCACTGGTCTCTGTAGTCCAAAAGGGAAAGGTCACTTGTACTGGAGCACATCAAAAGGCCTAAGAGGAGAGACAGCACTGGGAGCTACTGCAAAAGCCCAAGCATCCACACAAATATGTGCTGACTGTAAGGTCTAAGGATGTAAAATCATCCTAAAATCTAACCTCTGCCAGTGAGGGCATTTATTTCCTACTGCGACAAAGGATTCATTTTAGTAATATGCTTCATCAGATGCCATGCAGCAGGTGGAAATAGGTCACGGCTCAAAGGAAAAGCTGTCAGTAAATAACCCAAATATTTTTAAAGACCACAGTGAGTTGTTTTTCTCTCTTCCCCAGTCATGTTTCTCATGACTTGGGCTCTCAGACCATCTCCCAGTAATGACCTGAAAAAAACACTCTTCGTGATCTCTTCTCAAAACACAACAAATTCCCCTAGCATACTGCCTTTTTATTTTTCATTTCTTGCTAAATAAAAACAATTTCAAAACCAGAGGGCAGCTTGCTTAATTTTTACATAATGGAGAAGCTGAATTTTATTTGATGTGATCTCCAAGCGAAGTGTAGAGGGAAAACAGGATACTGTATCTGGCATCAAGTATGTGGCAATCGCGCAAAGTAAACTCTTGATATGTCTGTAATCTCTTTGTTGGCTTATCCCTGATTCAATTTAAGATTCTGGAAAAAGCCACCAAACCTCTCCATGTGAAGTGTGAGATGGAACTTATTAGTCATGGCAATTTGCCTCTCATGGGACTCTGGCAGTCTGAGCACAACATAAGAAAGGAAACAGACCTAGAGGTGCGAGTCCTTTGTCTTAGTCCGTGCATTTTTGGGCATGCCATGACTGTATGAGATGGGAAAGCACAGGGGACCATGGCTTTGGGCAGCCCCCAGTTCCCTCAGGGGCCCCCAGGTCCGTGAGTCTGCTTGGGGCCGAGCAGGGAAGTTTCTGGAGGAATCTGTGAGGTGCACATGCAAAAAAAAAAACAACAAAGGGGAGTGGTGGGGTGGAGGCAGAGGGGATGAAGGAGCCCACAGTGGGGAATATCAGAATGAGTGCAAGGGAGCCATGCTGTGGGAGCCAGCTTCCTCAGGAGGGTGCCGGAATGTTCCGTGGCCAACTGCCAACCACCAACCGCCATCTTCCAACAGCAAACTGCCAGCCCCTCACCTCCCCAGCACAGCAGCCCTCTGCCGGGGGTTTGCCCAGCCTTCCCGATCTGCAGACCCCTGCCTCTCCCTCAGGGCAGCCTGGCTTGCAAGGTTCCAGAACCTTCTGCAGCCCCCCGGGAGTAACCCGCACGTCCCAAGCGTTGGAGCAATTGCCTCACATTTGGGCAGAACAGCCCCTTCTGTGGGGCAGGAGGGGCAAGGCAGGGTATAATGCAGTGTAAAGGGGCAGTCTGGCAACAAAAAAGACAAGAATGCTTGAAAACAGCTCTATTTTCTTCTGTCCCGGGCAGCCCGGCTCAGTGCAGCACGCTGCCAACCCCGGTATTTGGGATACTGCTAACAACACCGCCTTACCCATAGTGACAAAAATAACTGAGCACTGAGTCATGCTTTCCTTTCCTTCTGTTTTCAGCATAAATAAAATCAGGGCAAAATACCTGGTATTTCAGGGTGTCCCTCGGAGGGAAGAGTTGGGTAAAGTTGCTAACAGTGAGGGTGAGTTATATTGGCTCAGGGAAAAAAGACTGCTTCACACCACCCATGGGCTTCACCAGGAGCCCACTTCTTGGGGTGGGGGCGACAGCTGGGCTGGACTCACACCCTTGCTCAGGCTCCATCCCTGGGGCGTACAACTCATCACCTCGGCAGCTGTTCGCCTTACTGCATTTTTGATGCATCATGAGATGAAGAAAAAGTCGAACCAAACTTTATAGAGATTTTGTTTTTCATGGTTTCAGGTTATTTAGTGAAAAAGCAAAGTCTCTCAAAGTTTCTTTTGGGTTTCTTGACCACTTTTTTAGTTTCCTCCCTTTTTTTCTTCCCTTTTTTCCTTTAAAGGACACTCGATTATTTTTTAAAACAACATTTCACTTAGCTGGAAAATAAAGGAAGAGGCTGTGAGAAGTTATGAGTTAAAAGTAAAAAAATATATATATATATTGGGGGCAAATTTTAAGGAAAACACTTCCAAACATTGACCATTCTTTAAAGTGAATTCCTTTAGCTAATTTCCCTAATTCTTTTCCTGAGTTATGAGACAAGCTGCAGAAACAGATGGACTGAAGATTATCCTTGATGGTACCTAGAACATCTCTAAATTCTTAAACCTTCATTTCTGCTTCTCCTTCCTTCTCCTCAATTAAATCAATGCTGGAAGGAATATCAAGCCAAATTCAGGACCCTGAGAAGTGGCCACAGCCTGTGCAGAAACAGTATGGTGCATAACCAACTGCTCTCTTACGCTGTACGTAGCATAAATAAGAGAGGCAGGGCAAGCCAAAGCAAACTGCAGATAGCTAGGAGAGACATGATATATAGTGCAGATGCTAGTCCTCCTGAACTCCAGAGTGGTCCATAAAGAGATACGTAATCTCTACAGTCTGGGGCAGCCTCTTGGGTATCTTTAAACGAGTGGCACATAAACTTTGAGGTAATTAAGTATGATAGAGGAATCATAGTGGCACAAATCCAGTTCTTATTCCCTTCTCTCTGGGTATTCTTTCATTGCAGTTTTCTTAGAGGCATAGCAAAAGCCAGCCCCAGCGTCCTTATCTTCTGAAGCGATCACAGAGATACTCCGCTACCTCAGTAATCTCTACCTTCCTTAGCAACTCGAGAAACAGTAAGTAAATGTTATGATGCTCTGATACAGGCTCACTCCAGACATCTCTGTTTAAGGAAACAGATTGGGTTTTCTTCTGACTTCCCCTGTCCTCCTGTTGTCTCACCATGTTTTTGTTCTTCCTGACAGAAGAAAAAACACTCATCCACCTGTCAATGCCATATCTGCTTCAGTGAGATGCTTTCCATGTTCGTTCATGAAGGGCTGAAAAATGGACCAGTGCCAAAGTCCTACTAAAGAGAAAAGCTACTAGTAGTTACAGCTCCTCAGCATTGTATATGTTTCTGAGTGGGACTGATTAAAACCTTTGTTTGGAATGGGAACTGTGTCAGTGATGCCATATCCCATAAATTAGTTTAAGCCGAGGTAATGTATGTGCCAACATATGGCAACATGTTTGTTAGCTCAACAAATCTGGTAAGCACATGTCCAGGAGAAACAAGACCTTCAACATTTCCAAACATTTATTGCAAGACAGAATTGCACAGCTGAGCGTACTCTTACAAAGGTCCAAATTTATATGTGGTTTATCAAAACACTAAAGACCTTTGCATTTCTTTTGTAAAGGAAAAAAAAAAATATCTGATAAAAAGAAATGGCAGACTCAGTTTAGCTAGACAGGAAGAACAGTCTAGTTATCAAAGTACAGCATTTGTCACAGGGGACTCCTGAGTTTTAATCCACCCCCTCTGCAACCTGTGTAGCACTCTTTAAAGTCATTTAGTTCTAGTCCAGACAGTGAACTTTTATGCTGCTGAGCAGATTAGTCATACAAGTGTATTCCTTTCTGTTGAACTACTCATGTGAGTAACTTATCAATGTGGAGGGGAGGCAAATCTGATCCTCTGTACAGAGCCACACAGAGGGAGAAAAAACTACCACAGATTTTAATTAGTCTGACCTTCATGGAGGAAGATCTATGGTGATGCTAGAAGAAACAGTAAGACAGGAAAAGCTGTTAAATGGAACAGTGATTTCCTAAGTAGCAGAAACATTGACTGGTTCAAGTATGGTTAAACTGGACTATGGAATTGCCAATGCAGGGAATCAAATAGAGAGCCACCTTGTCAGGAACACTGAGTAAATGAGTCAGTAGTGCTCTTCATGTTTGTAGCATCCATCACGTCTTACAGGTGGTGATTGAGACACCTGAGAGAAGAGCATGCTTGCTGTGCAATGCATCCAGAGAAATGAACTCGACTACACTTAGAATTGTCATTTCCCATTTGAACCAGAACTGGGGTGTTGTTTTGGAGCCTTCGGGAACTTACACTGGAACTGGACCCTCTCCAAATTCACATTAGTTAATTACCAAGGGGAGCAAATATTTTCTCTCTCTGAAGCTCCATTTCCACTTCATCTTTTCTAGCATTAACTATTGTGAGTCAGTTCCAAGTTACCAGCTTGGTTAACAAACCATTGGTGGCCTCCACTGAAACCAAAGAGGAACGGTTTCAGTTCCAGATAATCCTGAACTGAACCTCTGATGTGACACATCCTTACTGATACTGGGCTTACCTCATCACACAGATTTGCTAAGAGAAATCTGATCGGATGCAACCTTTCTTTAGAAAACTCAGTTTTATTTACCATTTTACCTTTCCGATACTGTCTGTAGATTATATCTGTGCCTCCCATAGGATCCCAAAATACCAGTTGAGCTTCTTGAGCCCAGGGAGATACTGGTTTCTTCTTCTGTAAGAAAACTAAGATGCCATACAGAGAACTGAAATCGGGGCTGGAAGCAGGATGCCAGTCCTGGTGCCAACCCAGTTCCCTGTCTTACTCTACTTAGGCAATTCAGTAAGCTGTTGGTGCTCTAGGTACTTGTAGAAGACCTGCTTTGCTCCATAAAGAGCACAGTAGGCAGATTAGGAGTAATGCAGCCCACAAGGGCACAGTCTCCAAAAGTACATCTTCCTGAGCCAAGCAACAGCCATATTTCATGCCAATGACCGTCCAAATAAGGTTTGATTCTTTCTTCTCTCCTTTTATTTTTTTTATTCTTTCAAAAATAGTAATATTAAGTAGATTTTCTGGATTTTGAATTACAGTAGTCTAGACCTGAGCTGGGCCACAAGAATGTATTTGAACAGGAAAGTGCATGGCTGAAATGCTGCATGGCTCAGCATCCCAGAGGGAGTTATAGCTTGCATGAGACTGATATTATGTGGTATTACCAGGTCTTGATTATGACACTTGGATGACTCATAACCAGAATATTTTTTTTAAATCTTATCCTCATCTAGAGACTAGGGAGAAAAGCATGTGAAGGTGAACCCAGTGAACGAGTACATTGCCCTGTGCTGCAATGAATAAAACTCTCAGCTTGCTTGGAATTTACTAAAGTTACCAAATACTGGAAGACATATACCATAGCTTATTCATTCTTTCCATACCAGAGGGGCCTCCCTCTGAGCAGAGCTTAGTCCATTTTCCATCTGGAAATATTCCCCTTTGAGAAGCCAGTGACCTGGTAGGGTGGTTGCTCTCCTTTTGGGGGAAAGAAAAGAAAATCCCCACAAATTCCAAGGACTTAGTGTCACTGATCAAGCTGTATTATCCAGAATCAAAGAGCTTAATCGCCATTTACACTAAAGTCTTTAGCGCTGTTGAGGCAGAAAATTATAGTTTCTCCCACTCATATTTTTGCACTCGTATATTGTCAAGAGCTTTAAGAAAGTGCCTTGGAGTTAATAAAGATGAGGTGTGCATTTCTTACAAGCACGTGTATGAAGGGCAGCAAAGAAGCCCAGGTTCAGGCCTTGCCTCCAGCAGAGTATGTGTTCGCTGTCCAGACACCAAAATTAGAATCATAGAATCAGAGAGAATGGCTTGCGTTGGAAGGGACCTTAAAGATTAGTTCAGAAACAGTTGAGCTTTCCTAGCGTGGAAATCTACTGGAGCTAACTGATAACTGACCTTGTGGAGAGGATGAAACTCCTTCATATACAGGACAGAGTTTACTTACAGCTAGCTCGGATATCTCTCCAACATGCTATCCCCAAGGCAGGCTTGTACATTATACGGCACAAATTATACTGCATTATCCAGTCCAAACTCAGATGGGGCTTGCGAGAGCTAATGTGCTGTAAATATTAAGTCACAGAAAGTTCACACAGTCATCTGGCATATTCAGATAGGCAGTACGTAATTAACAAGTTACAGGAGACTGAGAGCTGTAACTGAAAAAGCAGCTGCTGGGCAGCCTGTGCACAGGGCTGTGCTTAACACTCAGGAGTGTTAGGCCTGCTTGGAATTTGCAGAGGAAAACTGGAGCTAAAGAGGGCAACAATCATATGTTTTGTGCAGCACTTGGCTGCACTGCCACTGAAAGGAAAAACAGACTGGGGTTCATAAGCACTTTGCTGATCCTTCGCTTTGTTTTCCCTTACCTCACCCTAACACCTTTCAAATTACCTTATTAACATAAACAGCTCTCAGACTCTCAGTTTAGTATTTGCAGCAGTTTTAGGGAGTGAGAGTCACACACAATGGTATCTGCAGCTGATTTACATTTATTTATCCAACCATGTTTTGAAGTCTCTTGGCCAAAATGAAAACAGCCACCCTCTTGAGAATGCAGTGCCAAAAGCACGCATACATGCAAGGCTGGCTGAAATTTTAATTGCGCAGAGGTCAGGAAGTTCAGGCTGAAGGTTCCCAGAGCAGCTCTAGCCCCTTTCCCCTGCGTGTATGACGTTGTACAATGGGGTCTTTCTTTACATAATCACACAGAATGGGCAATTCAGCCCAATGCTCAGCACGCAAAACCATCTCTTATGCTGCAGAGGACTTCCATCCCTCTGCTGTCATTTCAGGACCTCCTCTATCTCTTTCCACCCCTAGGAGTGCTAATCACGTTCTGAAAACTCCTACAGAAGCAGTTATAAGAGCCTGCATGTCTACGTAAGGATGCAAATTGAACTACATGTCAGGTACATACATATCTGGAAGAACACTGCTGGACTCACTGATTAATGCACAGGTTTCATTTGAGGCACATGTTTAGACAGTGTCCAGGTGAGTTTCAGTACCCTCAGTGTGGAGGAGGAGACTGATTCCAAGTTCTTCAAATTGTTGCTGTGAAGTCAATGAACTTTAGTGATAGCAAAATGTAGTAAGCAGCTGTTTTAAGATGGATTTAATGAGTCCACGAGTGGTGTTAGGAAAACAAGGGGATAATGACAGCAATAGATCAGATGTAGGGAGTCTGCAAATTTTACTGAGTCCCACAGTCCTCTTTTGCTCTACACTAATCAGGTGTATGCATCAGTGACTCGCTTCTATATCAGCAGTTCAGGTGTACTGCCATCTCCCAGCAATTCTGGATCAGCTGCCAAATTTCTATAGATTTCAAAAGCTCTTAAAAAATATTTGAGTCATTTTATGTGGGCTACTAACCAAAGCAAGCCTCTGCCTCAAGTGAGAGCTTCAGCGGGTCTTACTCCTTCACCTGGTATGCATGGAATGCACAGGACACAGGACACTTACATGAAGAGCTGGGTGTGGAAAATATTCTTATTTTTCCATAAAGGTTATTTATGTGCTCATTTGGGGAAGAATTTAGAGATGGTCCTCTGTATCAGCCTGAAATAGTCCTAAAAGGAGAAAAGAAAAAAGAAAAGAAAAGAAAAGAAAAGAAAAGAAAAGAAAAGAAAAGAAAAGAAAAGAAAAGAAAAGAAAAGAAAAGAAAAGAAAAGAAAAGAAAAGAAAAGAAAAGAAAAGAAAAGAAAAGAAAAAAGAAAAGAAAAGAAAAGAAAAGAAAAGAAAAGAAAAGAAAAAGAAAAGAAAAGGCCACGCACCCAAACAATCAAAGAACATATACTTAGTAAGTCTTTTCAAATGGTGATCATATACAGAAGTAAAATTTGAAATGTCTTACTACAGTTATCAGTTCTATTAAAGCAGAGCCTGCAAACCACAACTAAGCTGTCACATTGTGCTGAATTCTCTAAACAGACAAGGAAGGGGAGAGTTCCCATTAGCAGTACTAACATTATATTGACAAGACAAGAGTCAGAAATTTTATAGATGTGAAAATGAGGTCTGAAGAGGGCAAGTGGTTTCTCTCAGGTCACACAAAAAGCCTGTGGCTAAGCAGGACCTGACACACGTGTTTCCCAGAACTGTGCCTACAATTGTCAAGTAACTTCCTTTTTAGTTAGTCTGGGGATACCTGTCTGCATGTAGGTCAGGTTACTCTTCACATTCTTTCAGGACAGAGCCAAATGGGTTTCTGCAAAAGGAAAACACAGGCACAATTGACAGGACAGGTCATTCTGTGGTCTGCTCCAGACAGCCGGTATAGATAGAAACTGCAGCTGCAAACCACACCAAACCTGAGTACCCTTTTACAGCACCATTTCAGCACACTTTGCGCTCTCAAGCATTCTGACAAATCCTCATGCTACATGCACAGCATGTAATTTATACTGCTGAATTCATCTAATAACGACATCAGCCCACTGAGCTACAATACAGCACTTATGGTTGCAAGCATTTTGAATGGAAAGGGAACATATTTTAAAATATTGATTATATCTAGGGCTAACAGGCTGCCATGTAAGTTCGTGGGGAGGTGGAAAAGTATTCAGTGTGAACATTGCCAGCCTTTTCTTGAGCAGGTTAGCCTTGAGTACGGCTGTAAGCCATGCTACACCACTTGTTCTGGGAAAGGTGTATTTGGCACTGTGGATGTATCAACATGACCAAGTGGAAGAGTGTGAAAAAGCAGAAGAAAAGCTTTTATTTCCACAAAATTGATTAAGACTGCATGCTAAAAATATTTTTGAGCCATTGCAGAAAGGTGAATTGAGAGGTAAGCTACCTCACCCCAACCTGGGTAAGCCACCAGCTTTAATAAAAGCAAGTCTCCACTGAGTTATGACTTACACAGTTTGGACCCAAGACGTTTCTGCACAAATGGAAATAAGATATGCTGAGTCAAAAGTAGAGTTAGCCTCCTAGGGCATGATGTGCTAATTCTACAATAGACCATAGCTCAAGCACTAAAGCAGGATTAACTCCTAATGCCCACTGATTAAAAAAGGGAAAAAGACCAGACCTTACATCGCACAAAACAAGTGACTGGATACCAGCCAGATGTTTGAGCAAGTGTCTACTTTCTCCAGTAATATGTGCTGCCTCTAACTCTCTGGGAAACCTTCCCTAATGGCACTGCTGTTGCAAAACAAATACTTTGCTTATTCAGTCTTCCCAACTTAGTCACACCACACTCCCATGAACTCTGAGCCCCATTCCTTATCTTCAGACAGAATTCCCTGCAACGTTTGTAGCAGTTGAGGACTGCTTCAAGAAGAATTTGCAAGCAGACCTCAGCAAGATTTGAGATTTATGGTTTGCATGTTACACTGTGCTTCTGCCCCAAACAGTACATGCGTAATCCTAGCCCCGAAGCTACACGAAATCTCATGACTGGAGATCAATGCTGTGGCAAATTCAGATAAATCTAAAATGCAAAAAATGAATATGAGGTATGTCAACCATGTGGATCAAGTGGCTGAATGTCTAATTGCCTCTCCTTTACTTGAAGACTTTGAATCAGGTTGTCTTTCTTGAAGGTAAATGCCAGCCGAGAGTTAAGGCTTCCAAGAAGAGATTTTTGAGGAATCTTAGGCTGCACAGAATGGAAGACAAGTAATGATCATATTTTTTTATCAGCATAATATCTATTTAGTTATATAGTAATCCACTAGCTGTACAGAATCTTAAGAGACTCTGTCTACAAAGGTCTACATGAATGCAGATTTTCTCAAATACTGTATGTAACAGTTATCTACAGAGCATTTGTGTGCAGGGTTGTAAAAAAACTTGATCAAACACCATCCTTCTGACTACAATGCTGTGATTCATTTTTACCTGTTCAAAGATACTTTATTCCCTGTCTCACTTAACAGAGAGCTACTTCTTGCCAACAGGCCATTTGGGCAGCCCAGGAAAGCCACGATATATGATTAGCACCTGTTATAATAGAAATCAGCTTTCTTCCCAGGAGAAGAGAGAGAGAAAAAGAGAAATTCATCGAGTGCTGGTAGAGCTGCCTCTAGGTTGAATGACTAACATATGATGTAATGCACCTTGGCTTTCCCTTCCAGCCTGAGCGCTGTTCAGCCTGCTGCTTCAGTCTGCAAACAGTCAGAGCAGGCACCAAACTCGAGCTCATACCCAGGGAGAGGTTGTGGCTGAGGTCAGGGCAACGTTACAGGCTCCACTGCAGCGTCTCCTTGTTAATGATGGTAAATCAGTGGTGTTGATCAAAGCTGTGGAACAGCAACCAAGTCCAGATTATAATTCAGACAAGGCGAAACCCCATCTACTCCTTCCTGACTTTCCCCTCCCAAGCAACTTGAAAATATTAGATACACAGCAAAAGTCAAAACTTCAGCTGAAAATCCTGAAAGTCACAGTGTAAGGCAGGGGCCCATATCACCTTGGCCTTGGGCCTTCTGTAAGAGATCCCATGTTTATTCAAATGAATCTTCCAGCGGCCTGTGGCTAAAGCCAGAAGAATTCAGGGGGAGTTTTTCTAGTGCTTCCAGGAGGCCAAGAATTCGCACCTGAATAGCTAAGTGATCACTAAGTGCATTCCTTTAAAATTTGTTTAGCACTGGTTTGACAGCTTTCCATATGCTTCTTCCCTGTTAGGAAAGCTACACAGGAGCCACATAAACCTATCTCGTAGCTGCTTTTAAAACTAGCTTTAGGGTTCAGCTGTCCACATGTCACACGCAGTCCGCCTTGCAGCAGAAGACGCTGCAGTGGGAGCTTTTATTGCTTGCTATTACACAGCTGCCTGTTGGAACTAGAGAGGCTAAAGACTAACCAAGTTTTGTTTATCATGGATTTGATCTACTGACATGCAGGTGAGAGGCTCTGTATATTAGTACTCATCCCTCGTTACTCATCTTTGAGGAAGTGCTCTAGGAACTTTTTGTGTTTCTGAAATCATCTGGATGGACCCTGTGTGTATTGAATGCAAAGTAGTTAAGGGATTTGGCTGCAAAAAACCTTAATCACCTCAGTCTTTGGCAAAGTGAGCAGTGGTGAGAAGTCTAATCTAGAGTTAATCTCTTCAGATAATAAAGATAACAGTACTGTCGGAAAATAGAAGCTCTGAATGGAACAAATAAACGAGAAGAAACCACTGAGTCCTGGATAAGAGAACCAAAACACAGGATGGATGAACCACAAATGAAAAAATTATCATCTTTTAGGCACGACACTTTTTGCAACAGGTGACCGACTAAAAGAGAGAAGATATGCAGGTAATGCAACTCAAACACTCTATTTGAAGCCTTAGTTAATGAGGAATGATGAATAATGCATTGACTATTATAGAAGCATTACATAAATCAACAGCACACACCTGCAATATTCTACTCACCTCCAAAAGAGACACAGAGGAGGTCTCAGAGTTAAGTAATGAATGTGACCAGGGGCAGAAGAAAGTTTCTGTACAGAGAGAGACTGAGGTTTTTGAGGTCAGAATGAAGATGCTTAAGAAAAATCAGAAAATGATCAAAAAACTGGATCCAATCAATTACTGAATATTGGTTCAGTATTTCAGAGGCTATGTAGATCTGTAGCATCAGCTTTGTGCACTGTTGACCTAATCCTTTTGCTGCCATGTATATGCAATGATTTTGAGGAATGTCAAAGCTGGGGGAAAACTGGGACAGATAAACATCAGACTGAAAAGGTATGATTCTGAAGAGGTAAAGTCCAGCTCACATCTCATAGAGGAGAAAAGAGAAACCTGGGCACTCGCTGAGGGAGTTGCTGAGACCAGGAATTAATTTTTCACAAAATGAAAGAGGTGGAAGGAAGTAATTTTAATCAACATCAGGTTATTTAGTAAGTATTTGCTACTCAGACCTTTACAGCTTTCCTGAAGCAATTAATAGTGGCTATATGTGGATACAAAATACCATAATATCTAATATCATGTAGCAATTCTGGGTTTTGTTTGTGTTCTTTTTTTGAAGTAAACATAGGTTACAGAAGACCAAACGAAATATAACAAGTGGATGTGAGAATTAAATCACCAAGTGAACTGCCTATGGTTTCACAGTTATTTTGAAAGAATTCAAATAAGCTGAAGTTTAAGACATTACAACAGTTGCTGCAAAACAGCTAAGTCAAACTCTGTGCTGTTGCACCAGTTAAAGCTTATTGTTTTCTCCTGTGGTACAGGTAAGACTGAATGGAAAATATGGAAAATAAACCCAGATCCTGCAAAACTTACATCTTGTCACACTTCTCAGTAAACATTTTGCAAACTTCACCAGCAAAAAAGAAAAGGAAGAACCACTGCAGGACACATTTTATGAAGGAAAATAAAGTCTCTTTTGGAACAGTTCACTCTCAGCAGTGGAACCAATTCAACTGCAGTTCAAATGGGGATCTTTGTTATAAAATAAAACAGTGATCTACTGCCCAAACACAGGTGAAAGGAACTGTCACATAGCACACTGCATCATTGCCAGGGAGCCTGGGTAACCCTATCTATAGTTAAAGCCCTGAATATCGTGGCCCAATCTCTCTCATTTGTTACACGTGTGAAACGGCTTTAAGGGACTTTAGGAGAGAGTTGGCCCAAAATAAGATAAAATGGATGACTTGACCACTTTGTTTCCTTCTGCACAAACTAACTAACTAATTAAATCGCTCACTGCAAAGCAGTTGCCCTTCAAATGCCTACTCAGCTTAGGAGACCATACAGTAGTCTAATTCCTAGCCAGTGAAGTCAGGCTGTCACCACGGCAGCAGGGTGTAAATCTCCGCTGTATGAAAAGGCCCAGGCTGATAAAGCAGATTGTTGTACATCTGTGTCTGCGTCTACACAAAGTAAGAAAGAACGGCTTAGGGAGGGGGCGAGGGAGAGCAAATAGCCCACCAAAACCTTTACCAGGGCGACCACAGTTAGATCGCATGAGCACGGCAGGCGGGCTGAAGGATGCTTCTGAGCACAGGGTGTGGGGTCACAGGAAGAGGAGGCAGACAGGATGGGAAGGGATAATCCAGTAAAGGAACATCACCCCGTGCCAGCTGATTCTGGCATCATACCGTGATGTTGTCCCTCAGGGGGAAAAAGCTCATTCCAGCCTGACCTCGGTCTAAACATTACAGTTATTGCACAGAGAAAAGCTCAGAAAAAGCCAGCGCTTTTGCTCCAGCCTGCACTCCAGACTTACAGGCTGGGGCCCATGAGCTGGCAGCATACACATCTATAAAGACGGGGAAAGTGACAGTCTCCTTTTAATCAGTCTAAGTCTGGCACCAGGTCAAGCTTTTCTTTATACTTTTCCAGTGAAACTGGAGTCTTTTCTTCTTTCTTTTCATTAAAATAAATGAACGTATGATTAATGATCCTGGAGCCTGATATCTCCCACGTATTCAGAGATTAGCTACAGCAGTGGCTACTGCCAAAACAGCACATGCTGATGTGTTGCAACCTTAATCTCCAGACTCTGTTCTAAGGGCAAGAAGCCCATTTCCATGGCCTCATCAGCCACTGGCCTCTTTGCTGCTGTGGAGGAACGAGCACAGTGGTGATCTTGTAAAGAGAGGCTCTTACCTGCTAGGAATCAAGCTGTGGCCTCATCCAAGCGAGGGTGCTGAGAGACAAAGGAGCAGCAACACACAGAATTACACAATGACAATGTAGCAAAACACAGGCAAAATTGAGATGAAAATTAACCGAGCAATTAAAACCCTTAATTTTACCATCTGGGCACACTGGTTCCCTTTGAGAATGGGCAGTTTCTACAGAGCTTAATTCTGTATTGGAGAGGGTGTTGGACTGAATCCAAGCAGAAAACCAGTTTGAACTGATATTTTTAATCTCAGACCACACAGAAACTTTTATTTTGATGATTTTTCTGCAGCTGAGCCAGAATGAGCAAACATTGATTCTTCTGCTTCAGAATAACAGATCAAAATTTGACGTAGTCACCAGGGACCTTCCTGCATGGGAACAGCCTGCGTCTAGTAGGGCCTTAATCTCACATCTTTTGCCATTCAAAAGCTTTCACATCTCTCCCAGGATGCTCTACTTGCCCAGATGTGCACTGTGATGCTGCTTTGCTCTGCAGACCTTTACAGCAGGCTGTTCACCAGAGCAACTTGCCTAAAGCGATACTCCTCACCAGAGAAATTGGCCAATTTTCTTTACTCCCCTATGCAAAATGACCTGGGAGGCTGCAGGGTCATCTGTGTATCTGCTTTTCCCAGCCCAAGCTCCTGCATACACCCTTAGGTGCACATTAGATCAATGTTCATGCACTGTGGAGTCACAGGGTAATCAGGAAAGGCAAAGAAACCTCCAGTCCTTCACCACTGGTGCTCCTCATTTTCCCTTCCCTGCCAAAATACTGTAACTCTCCACCTTTGTGCTGCTGGAGAAAAACTCCAGTTTGTCTTCTCAACAAGGCAGTTATAGGGATGTACAGAGAAATGGTCATACGGTTGTGTTAGAAATGGGTATCACTGCAGCCCTAGCAGAGAGGCAGGAGATCAACACGTTCTTGTCTTGAGGCTCTGCGTGTAATGGCATCCTCACACTAACTGCTCGCTGAAAGCTCCCAATAGCATCAGTGCCAGATAACAGACTTCTCTGTGAACATCATACTTTTTTTGCCATGTACTGTGTCATCCTTATCCTGAGGCCCAGAGCTGCCCCAGTGGGGCCTCACACCTTCCTGGGCTTCGCTTTGCCCATCTGCACAGACTTAACTTCAGCAGATGATGAGAAAGACACCAAAAACTAGTGGAGCACTGTGGACCAGAGTAAACCACAGGATCACAGCCTGGCTAGCTGCCCCAAAACAGAATTATCATTCTCTTCCTTAATTGCTCAGACCTGTGCAGTCTGTATTTGCTGCATGACCAGTGGGCCACCTCTGTAAGGTCACCAGAAAGCCTAGAGTTTTACCTCTACATGAACAACAGACCATGTAAGTTTCTACAAACTTGGAAACAAAGCAATATATTATATCTGAGATGGGTCTCCCAGTTAAGTACTTCTGGGTTATTTCCTTCCTGTTCCCCTACAAAGACAGACAGGTTTTCTTTTAAGAAGTCTCTTCATCCTTGGTTCAACTTTGTTTTACAAAGAGAATTAAGCAGGAGCACAAAGCTGGAGATTGTGGGTAACTGGCAAGATCAAACTATGAGAGTTGTTTTAAAAGTTACTTGATACATAATGAATTGCAAATTCAGTAGAGTACCAGCTGGAAACAGCTAAGCCCTTTATCAGCATGAGGTGGGAAAGAACAATGACGAAATGAGCGAACAATGCAGACCTGGAGAAAAAACTTCTGGCACAGCAGGGCAACATAAGCATGTTATATAGAGAACTGGTCCTTGGGTGAAGACAGATCTTAAAGATGACCCCAGACAGAACCCCAGTTGAGGTACGTGGAGAAATACACAGGATGGCTGCGTGGTCTGAAGCCTGAGCTGTGAGCCAGGAGTCTTCGGTTTCCCTTTTTCCCAGTTGAGTTTGTCCCAAGCCTTTGCTGACACACAAGCAACCATACCGAGGAAGTTACGATCTGCAGGCAAACCATGCCTGCCTCCTTCTGTCAGCTGGCCATGCCAGAGGCCACGGAGGACCTTGTCTCAGACTGCATATTCTGGGAGCGTGCCCCCAGCACAACTGCCTTTCCACAGCCTGCAGCCGCTCAGCTTTGCTCTACTCCCCTCCAGCGTGCTCCCCTGTCCTGTACCGAACACCGACACACTCCCCAAGAAGGATGAGCATTGGAAACTAAAGTATTCACCTTGGGGACTGAAAAGGAGATGAAGGTTCTTTAATACCTCAGCTACAGGCCTCTAGTTACAGATCTTTTTCTGTGGTTACGGCCTAAAATCTCCCCCTACGTTCTGGTGCACCATTTTGCTCTAAAAATATTAGATGTAAACATCTATATTAGACTATGGAGAATTGAATGAAAATATGTAGTAGGAGTGATTTACTTATGCAATGAGTGTTCGAACACCATCCCCAAACAATTATTTTCTGTTTTGGTGGGGAGAACAGGCTGAATTGTCTGTTTCAGAGTCAATAATGTTGCTAATGAAGAGGGATTTAAAATATGCTTCTTGGCAATGTAGTTGTTCCATAAAATAGGAATGCTCTTGGATTCAGTTCTGTACTTCTTAAATTTATGATTTACCCTGGACAAAAATCTTTAAAAATTATAATATGGTGATAAATTATGAATATTGGGCCAAATGCTTCGCCTCTTAAGCATTTTTTCTCACAGTCTTCCTCTAGGCTCCATTAAGAAAAAGTTAATGTGTGTCTCAGAATTTGTTATTTCTTAATAAACAACATACAGTGGTAGCAGACTTCAAAAAGACAGATTTACTATCATATAATATACTTCAGTTTCAGAAATAATTGACTTTGAAAGCAGATATGCTTGCACTGGATTACCTACTTTTCCTCTCTAGATCCTGGATGGCAACTTATACTTGCTATGTCTCCTTGAAACCTGAAATAAGCTGGATCCAATTTATACTTTTAAAGATCCTAGCTAACTGTGTCTGATTTATCCCTTATTCTTTCCATATATCTAGAAAAAAAGCTGAGTTTAAACAAAATTCAGTCCATCAGTTGAGAGGCAGAAGTACATAACTTCTAAGACAAGGACTAAGTGAATGTTACCCTCTACCTTTTTTGAGGGGCAGAGGAAGATGTTAGTAATTTTCCAAAATTATTTGATTCACTTTGCCCAGAAATTGTGAATAATAATAATTACTTGATAAGAAGACTCCAGTAAGACTCTTTTCCCCTCCTTCTTCTGACCCTCACTGCAGTAAAGCTAGCTGTCCACTATGAAATAAATGCCTTCTGTGATTACCCCTGCAAAAGAAAGAGCATTGCTGATGAAACAAAATGTACAGGAATTGCTTGCTTTCTGTGTCTCCTTCATAAAGGCATTACTTTGGATCTTTTTTCTCTTCCTAAAAAAAAAAAAAAAGAGGAAAAATATACACTTTAAACATCATACCAGAGAGAATTTCTCTGAAGAAATTAAAAGTGAGAGTGAGTAGGTCAGAGCTTAACCACAGCATGCAAGGAACTCAGCCACTTAAGGACTGGGGACAAGCTCATGAGGACCTCCAAGTCCATATCCCTGATGCATTTCTATAATCTCTGATGTGGACAGATGCATTGCTGATATTAGGCCCCAAATCAGCATTGTCCTTCATAGATTTGGCTCATTCAGTTGAAGAATTTTTAGAAAGGTTTAGCTGTAAGTATTTCACTCAACATTGACATTCACAGTAAAGCTTTCATCCTTGGAGCTCTGATTTCTTCATGATTTCAAACCAAAATTCTTTCAATTTATTTCAATGCAAGTAGAGGCAATGAAACTTAAGGATGTGGCGATGTCTTCTCATATGACAAAACTAGCTTCACTTATTTTTTCCAATTGAAATATTTCAAACCACTGGAATGTATTGTAGTCTAGATCTTTTGTGCATTTGGGATTAAAAATAGCCAAGATACTTCATTTTTGAAATAGTCTTCTGTATCAGAGAGCTAATTTTTTCCTCCTAATAAAAGTTAATTAAAATCTGCTGGATACAGTTGGATTCATTTCATAATGCAGAACAGCACGTGAAGCACAGCTCGACCACAAAAAAAAAAAACCTCAGTTCCCTCTGTTCCTTTTTTTCTTTTTCCTCTTTCTTTTGGCCTGGTTTGCTTTAGTAAGAGAAATTTCATCATGTGAAATGTACAATCAGATAAATTCTGCACTCAGTCCTCCCCGCTTTTCCCCATCCAGCCATATTCATTTCAAAGGAGTGCCCCCATTCCACAAGGATGTTCCTCACAAGCCAGCCAAACCTTCTGCTTTGGCACAATCACACTAGAAATCTGGGTGACAAAGCCCAGAGCTGTACTCTGATCTCATACAAGTTGTTGCTTTGCGATATTCAAGACAGCTGTCCTGTGCTTCCAAAACGTTGACTTGGTGGAGAAGGAGGAGACATTTCGTACCTTTGCCACCTCCCAGGCTGATTTGCTCCCGCTGGCCCGATTTGCAGAAAAACTCCCAAAGCAGGGAGGTGCAGCCCAAAGTTCATTTGACCCGACCCTTGGCTGCTGTCAAAAGATGTCATGGAATATGCGTGACACCATTTGCAACCTTCAAGACCTACCCGCACACAGCAACAAATTTTACATGGTGCACTGACCAAACTCTCCACTAGCTTATGTAAAAGAGCATTTTTAAGTGTCAAATTCATTGAAGCATCAGCCTCACCTAACAGAGCCAAAATTGAGGGTCCCCAGTAGAGCACAGATGAATGCGCGTGCATGACAAAGAAAATGTACATCTCATTTGCCAGCTATCAGCTCTATTTTCACAGCTGAAGTGTCACAATAGCCCAGCAACCAGTTTGTCAAGTACTCACGTAGTTACCCTCATTTTTTACCCTTAGATCTCAAAGCAACTTACAGAGAAAAAGAAAAGTCTCTTTCAGAGATTAAGAACTTTTACAGAGTAGGAAACTGATGCATGCTGAGGTAATGTAAATAAGGTGAACAACTTAGGTGGCCCTTGAGTGGCATGGGTCTGAGCAGCTGGCAAAGCTCTTGAAGCAGAGTATTATTTTCTAATCGTTTTGGAGCTACAAGGAAAACAGAAGAAAGCTCCTTCCCCCCGCCCTAGTAGACCCATTGCAGGCCATTCTGTGCTTCCAGAAACAGAGAAGAAAAAAAAAAAAAAAGAGAGAGAGAGAGAAAGATCATCTGGTTCTTCATCAGTTGTGGAGTACATACTATACCAGTTACTGTCATTTCCTAACTCTTCAAAGGATTTAGTACTGTCTTATTCACCCTGTCCAAAACAGAACAATGAGGCCTGTAGAGACTTACATTATTCAACTACATAGTAGAGTTTCCTCAATAAAAAACATCTGGTACTGCACAAAACACCAGCAAAGCTACACACGAGCATGATATTTGTAGTCCTGGGCTCTCAGAAGAACCATATTGCTTTATTTAAGCAGAGTGCAAACCAGCATGAGCCATGAGATGAGAAAAGAGGGTAATTAAGGCACGGCTCTCTGCAACCTTCTCCATCTCTGTTGCTGAAGTTTAATTCCAGTGTAAACAGTTGCACAGATTTAATTAGAAAATGTCAGAGCATTACTGCTAGAGAGAGGCAGGTGACATAAAGCATTTCAAGATGCCTTGGACAGATGACAGTCAAAAACCTCTGTTCTGCATAAACACCATAAATACATTTCACGTGGAGCCAGGCTGAACATTTTAATTTATTAAATACCGTGATACAGATACTACATTGTTTGTCCCAACCTTAAAAAAAAAAAGCTACTAACAAGATCTGATCAGAGCCCACTAATCTTATGAACATCTACTGGTGAGTTACCTGACCAAAAGTGAAAATAACGTTGTCCTCTCTTACCACTTGTTCTAAGAATTTCTTCAGTCAGGTACATTTCTACAAGAACACAGGCTTTTAATAATCTATTTGTTCACGTCCTCAAGTATTGTAAATGTATTGGTTAGCTAAGAGACCCTAAACTAAAAGACAGTTTGGATGACCCAGCTGACCCTAGTTTTCTTATCTATACTTCCTTCACAAAGGTATTTTCATATTCCAGATTTAAAATAACTTCAAGTTTAAAAATAAAAAATAAAAAATAAAAAAAAAAAAAAAAAAAAAAAGTGAATGTTCCATATAGCTGAAGAAGTTTAGCAGAGTGAGACCTGAAGCATGGCAGGCTGGGAACGGTTATCGAAGCCCTGGAGAGAAACATCATATTTAACGGAAGATTAATGAAGGCCAAGCCAACTCATCTAGAATGTGAAGATGAAAAATATAGGGCAACTTTGGGCAAACAGTTACGTCATTGAGCAGCCAGGTGAGATGCCAAGGTTCATTCCCAGGCCGTGAGATAAATAGCCACAAGATTCAAGTGGTCAGGAGATAAATAAATCCAAATGAAACCTGAAGGTCACTTATTCTCGTCTGTGCAGTAAGCAAATTAATGCAAGGAAAGAATGTTAAAAGAGTATTTTGTATGTGTAGCCACTCAGCCACTAATTATGGGTGAGGTTATTGCTTCCAAAAACAGTTAGTTACAGTGCCCTGCTGTGACTGGCAAAGGAGAGAACTTGTTCTGCAGATGTAGTGCCTACAGCTTGGTATCGTGATGTCAACACCTAGGGTTCCTCTCAACAGAAAGCCAGCTTTCTGGGCATGAGAGATACTTCAGTTCTCTTTTCAGAAACTTTAAACAATCATCCTCACTGTTGTGCCTGGATTCTGACCTGGGTGGCTGCACTGAACTTTCTGTGGGTAGCCTGGCCTTGGTCTCTGTTCATCCAAAGCACCACAATTTGGGACTCAAATAAAGTGGTTCAGTTTATTCTTACCTCTGCTATGATAGGCAGGTTTGGTGTTGCAAAACCTCATCAGTTTCGGTTTTGTTCTGTTATTTCAGACATAGAATTATTTGTACCAGTGTTCCTTTATAACTAAACCTCAGCAGCTGGATGGATAAGATGGCAAATTCCAATTTTACGTAACTTCTGTTTACAAAACATGTATGACCCTTGCAATGACCTTAGACAAAGCTAATTTTGGCTGCTGAAGTGGTAGATCTTGTCTTAGTATGACTTTAAGGACCTCACACTGCTGATGTTCTGAAATGGAAGCTATAGTCTCTGCTCTTTAAATTTACCTTCTCAGGCTTTTCATACAGCAGAGTATATAATGAGTAGTGTCTCTTCTTTGCTTGTATCAAAAATGCTTTAGTGATATGTTCTTTGCAGTTTGCTGCCATGTAGAGAATTCTCTTGAAGTCTTGTCTCTCAGAGTAAGACCATTCTTGCAAGAAATTCATGAAGATTCAACTAAAAAGCAGATAATTTTATGACAGCAAAGGTGGAGTCAGAATCTTTCTGAGGTAGAAGTTCAGTGTAGTCAGCAGAATTATACCACAAAGCTGTCCCCTCTTTAGAAAAGTTGCTTCATTCAGTAGACTGTTTCCCAGCACATCCAGTGCAAAAGTTGTTTTTAACCAGTGGAGAAGCTTTCTTTCTTGTGGCAGGCCCTCGGGACTTTGGTCAGCCAGATTCACAAACAAAACTACCCTCCGGTTAGATGATATAAATACCAAGCTTTAAAGAAAGAAAAGCAGTGATGAGCTGAATGCTCAGGGCTCGGCTTTTCTACAAATATTCACCTATGGACAGTGAAGATATTTCTAATACAAAGAAGACCAATTTCACCAAGTATGTTTAGGATCTAGCAAATCACTAGACCAAATGTTTTCACAAATTGTTCCCTGGCAAGCTTTTGCTTTTGGCATTCTCTCTGGTTATTAAAAAATATCACCTTCTTAGAGATAACTTCCCTACCTCCTGACAGATTCTTTCCCAACACTGTTGACTCCAGGTACCACAGAAACGCCTACATATACTCAGCTATGTTTAGCATGTATAGACAGGTTTTGATCTGTAGGGCTCAACGGGCTCACCGAAGGAAGGAAGAAACAGACTTTCATCATCCATGGGGAAGATTCCTATCACACAATCAAGCAAAGGGCTTTTTCTGCAGCCAGCTAATATCTCCTCTGCTGAGCACCACTGCTCATGACAGCAAGCTGTTTGCGTAGCAAGGCACTGCTTAATGTGAGTAAGGGCACTGCAGTCTAGCCAAGTGCAACTTGCCTAAGCTGATGCAAATTTGTAGGAGAGCCAAGTAGATGGATTCTTGAGATAAGCAGCAAAAATGCACAGAGCCAAAGAAATACTTTAAAAAGAGGAGTTTGTGGATATGCAAGTGGCTGTTGAACTAAGAGAGCGGTTAAAGACAAAGAACAGATTGGATACTGGTGCCCAATGCAGGGGGAATGACACCCACCTCTCCCACTGTAACAAAGAAATTGAACAGACTACAGTGAATATGAAAGGTAAAAGCTTGAAAATTGCTAAAATGAAATTATTTCTTTACCTCTTTACTGCTTTTATCTCTCTGCTGACCCAGATTTGATGAAATCTTTGTACGTAGTTAAATTCCTGTTGAAGGAGTAGTTAGGAACATAGATAAACACATTTTTAGCATAATTTATTTACTTGCAGAGGTCCTGTTTCATTAGGCACAGGAACAGTGAAAACTACCAGTATGTTTCTTCCAATAGAAACATCTTCTTAACGCCTCACTTGTTCCCACAGGTAAACAGCACTCTCTTGCTCTCAATTTCTCTTTAACATAACTGTTTATTATACCATTTCCTCCTCACCAGCAGCATCAGGTTTTTCCCAGCACTAGGAAGCCACACAGGACAAATCCCTTTCTTTAAGCCCACCTTGCTTCAGTGACTGACCTGGCCAAATTACAGCTAAGCTGGTACCAGAAAAAAGCTTGGGTCTTGATGCAGAATTGTTCACAGCTGGCTTCCTTTGACAAGAAGCCTAATCATCTCTATAAAGCCCATGTGTTCTGGTTTGCAATCTCCTCCCCTTACTTTTTCTTCTATAGGGACAGCAAGAATTACTACTCCATCTTCCCAGACTTGATATTTTTATCCACCCTCCAAGAAGACGTTGCCATACAACGTCATCCAAACACTACAAAGAGAACTGTAAGAAGTACTGTGTAATGCAAAGCACTGGACTGCCTAGCATTGCTGTATCTCTTGGATGTTATTTCTCACCAACTTGGGCCAGCATTTTTTTTCTTGGAGTATTTGGAAAGAAGCTGTCATTCACAACATTAGTCACCGTAAGATACAGAGGGACTTTAGAAGATAAGCTGTGGTGGTGGAATGATACTGGTTTAGCCTCCTTTATCAAAGCAGACTGATAAAGCAATGTGTGTTGGATAGCCTGGTTCTCAGACAGTCTGGTGCTTACTTCCCACTCAGCACCCTTCATTTCCAGATGTTCACGAAGGGCCTTCTTCAGATGAAGTGCAATGTTCCCTGTGTATGACAGCCACTAACTCACTATGGTGAGAAGCTAGAATAGAGGGGGACCACACTGTGAGCTAACGCAGGAGCTGCACAGGGAGTGCTGGGTTAACAACATGGAGTGGAGGAGTTAGATCAGGCTGCAGAGCAGGCAGGTGGCAGATGAGCCTGCTGGAGTTAAAATGCGCCTGTCTGCTCTATGGACACAGGTAGAACTCAGTGCATACCAACTTCACTGAAGGGAAAATACGGTGCTAGCAATGGTCCCATAACTTCATCTGTGAAACGGGCAGGACTAACACGTTAGTACTTTGCAGTGGGGCTACCAGAATTAATGTGTTAATGTTTGGAAGTGCTCAGCAGCTGCAGTTGTCATCTCTTCTCTGTAACTTCAAAATAGCACACAGTTTAGTGCCCTGTAGACTGAGTACCTAGCCAGTGCCAAATGCTGCAGGGCACCAGGGGCTGGTGCTAGACAAGGAGGGCTTTTTTCTTGCACAGTAATTTCTTTAGATCAGTCTTTTTCTCAGTCTTATTCTTAGCCGTGTCAGCAGAGTTTAGCCTAGTGATATATTTGGAGTTGAAAGGTTGTGGCTTTTGTCTCCATTGTCTCTGTTCTGGCACATAGGGATTATGCATTTCACTCACTGACAGTACGTGTATTCATTGGCATTGTCTGCTGTTGACCATGGGAATCAACCTGATTTCTTTATGCTCTAATTTGGAATTTTTGAAACAGGGACGAGGAAAGGAAGTTGACTGTCACTAAACATTTTTAACATCATTTCTCCCCACCCCACCCCGTCCCAAATAAGGAGAGGAAAATTTATACTTTGCCTAGGTCCTCAAACACAGCTTTGATTTTGCTCAGATGTTATGAAGGAACCTCATCATAACAGAAGTTGAATTAGTTTACATACTTTCATTATTTTTTTCTAAGGCATTGAAAATATTAACACTGGCTCTGCCTGACCAGCATTTAATGTCAGCATCTCATCGTTTCAGCCAAGTGCAACGCTGACTTTGAAAAGTCTGCAGTCTAAAAAGTGGCTCAGTGAAAGTGAGGTTGGGGTACTTTATATTCACTCCTCTTTATCCCTCGCAGAATAGGTAGGGGTAGAGGCAAACAGCTGATTCTTTATTTTTTTGGCTGCCAGTGTGCTGATCTTAAAAACATCAGGCATTCTACCAGAAATAAACCTGGAGAGGTCAGCTGACAGCCTGATGAAGAAAGCAAAAGTGTTGCCATCTGCCTGCAGCAGGAACAACAGGTTGTCACTAGAAGAAAAAGCTTTTCAGAAGCCCAGTTTTCTCCTCATCAAGCCAAAATTTGCCCCCAAAGAAAACCCTCAAATTCTGTCAGTCCCCAGTTAAGTAACATTTAAAAGAATACCCTTTAATCAGCTTTAAAAGTGCTGCCTTTCACTTTTACTTAATATCCTTCTTTTTGAAGAGAGGAAACCAGGACAAGCAGCCTTCATGTTGTGTGCTACTTGTTGCTTTATGCAAAGTACTTCCATACCTGCATTAGGGTTTTGTTTGATTCCAAAGTTTTATGGAAAAAGAAAGAGTACACAAGGCTTCAGATGAAAGGATTGCCCAGTCACCACTAAATAAACTAAAAAGTAATGGAAAGATACAAGGCCTTTTCTATTCATTTATTTAAACTCCCCTCAACACACCAGCAGAAAGCACATCAGGCACAATCATCCTCAGCATAAGGGGGGTCAGATAGAGGCTTTTATTTCACCAGTTGTCAAAATGGGTGCTACTAGCAAGTATTTGAAGATCACCCTCAAAGATTGTGGCTGTTGCTACTTTACTCAGAAAAGGAAGCAAAGAAAAAGGAAGTAAAACAGGAATTAAAATATTTGGTGGGATGCCTCCTGAAATAACGTATTTAGCAAAAAGGGCACTGTTAAATATTTTTAAACTAGCACCAGCTAATTAAACAATTAAAGGTTGCAGAACTTGCCCTGAATATAGGGTCAGGTGCTGAAAGACTCTTTTGTAAACAGAGTAAGCTGATGTGGCTAGATGAAAAACAAATTATATGTATGATCACAAGCCCTCAGAAACCAGTCCCACGTAAAGGACTTTTAGAAAAGAGAAAAAAAAGCAACAAACAGTGAACCATTCAGTTTTCAAATCAGCCAGGAACAAATTCTTCTCTTACTTTTGCACACTTTTTTTTCCTGCCAATAGCAACAAGGTGAAAACGAAAGGGCTCTTTAAAACAGTTGTTTCAGATTTGCATAGTGCAGACCTACAGCCCTAGGTGAGATTAAAAGCGTGAGCTCACATGATACTTCCTCCTCAAGGTGGCTGGAAAACAGAATGAGAAAATCCCAGACCAAGTTACACAACTCGAGAAGGGTAACTATGGTCTTTTTAAATGACAGTCAGCAACAGCCTGTTTTGTCCCTCAGTTTGGATGCTACAGAGAACAAGAAGTCAACAACCACCTGAACTCCTAAAAGAGCGAATACAATTACCCATGCCCTGCTCAAACTGAGGATTTTGGAGTCAGATGACAGGAAACGTTCAGCAAATGCATCTGGTTAGGATAACTGGCCACTCTGCCGGAAAGAATGGAAAATCAAAACAAAGCAGCTGTATTAAAAGGGCTCACCTACACACACGGGTGACAATTGCAGGTTTCTTAGCACCTTATGGCAGCAGAACTTCAGACTGTATCAGCAGTGGCTTTTCTTGTTCCATGAACAATCTAAAAATATTTCCTGATCGAAATAATTTGTGAAGGGACTGAGCACTTCTCATCCACTGAAATTAAAACATTTCCTATTTGAATCACCCAAACATTTCACCAAACATTTCATTGATACCCGTTAAGTACATCAAAAAGATTTTGAGAGTTCAGATAAATAAAAAAAAAAGGCATTTAGCTTACCTTTTCAAAGACAAGTTCTTTTGCATTTGAAAAACATATTTTGTAGCCTTAAAACTTTTTTATCCCCCTGTATTGTGAATCAAGAACACTTGAAACTTACTCTTTCAAAGTTCTTATGAGAACTTGGTTTCCCAGCAAAAACTAAACATTCAAATGAGGCCTGCTCTATAGGAACAATTGCCTCCCATCACTATCACCCGCACCACCCCTTTTAACATGACCAGCCTCAGAGAAAAGGATATTCTCCTTTCAATTTATGCAAGACCCTACAGAAATAAAGGGTTCTTGTACCTGCTGTTTCTAAAGCAGTACAGCCCTGCATACCTCTGATTTGGTTATCTAAGCATGTTCTGTACTTTCTAGGACTGTAACTAAGCCAGGAGCAAGGTAGGCACAGTCCCTCCTTCAATACTGAACAGAGTTCATTCTGCAGGGTCTTTTGTGCCGGCCCTTGAAATCCCGTCCCCTCTGCCCAAGTGCTAATGATCCCATGGTGTTTTGCAGAGTTATTGGGGTTGTCCTTAAACAAAATCCCACTTCATTTTCCCTTTTTGGGCAGAAAGCCCAGAGCTAATTGGATGCATTCTCTCTCTTCTTCAGTGGCTAAATGCAATGCTGATGTGTGCATATAATGTGGGAATCACGTTAATCATAGGCGCACAGATTTCAAAGCCAAGAGCGCTGGTTGTGATGACCTAGTCTGATCCGCGGCGTAACACCAGGCAGAGAAATTCTGCCAGTGATTCCTGCCTCAAGCCCATGCTTTTGCACCTCAGTTCCCATCTGTATAAACCTAGCTGCAGCTTCCAGACACTGGGTTTGTTGTGCCTCTCCCTGCCCCACAAAAGAGGTCTTTGTTCCCAGAAACCCTCTACCACACTACAGTCTTGTGGGCTCTGACCAAGTCACCTCTTCACCTTCTCTTTGCTAAAATGAATAGATTAAGCCTCATATCTATATCTCCAAGGTAAGGTTTCCAGGCTTTGGATTTTTAAGTGAAAAGACCTCATAGACCTACGCTCTTTGTATCTCCCCAAAATCTCAAAGATATGAGGCTCCTGCACTCTGGGCTCTCCAAAGGCTGCTCAGTAAATCATTCAGAAGTTAGCCATTCAGCCCTCCAGTTGGATCCACAGCCTTCGCTCTGAACCCAAGCACGTTTGCTGTGCTTTTAGTTCTCTCATCACCTTGTATTTCTCAATTTATGCAGCAGAATAGCCCTCTGCCCAAAGTTTTAAATGGATCTGAGCAGCCGCACGTAAGTAGGGTCATGGGTCCACGTTCAGAAGACAGACGTGGAAATTTCACTCACATCCTTAACAGAGGACTTAAAAGAGGTAATCAGTAAGGAGGATTTAAGCAATTAGGTGGGATAACACATGAAGTCTTGGCTGTTCTGTTTGGGACTTGGCTTGTTATTTTGGTCTGTTATTGCTGACTTGGTCCTTTAAAAAGAAAACTTGGCTGAAAGAGCTGCTCACAGTGCTTCCTGTTACCCTGCTTGACCTGCCATATGTGTGTGTGCATCAAATGCCAGCTTACCAAATGTGCTGTTCCAGTAATTACTAGCAAAAACCCATGTAATCCATGTCAAACTAGCCCTAATTTTCATGGCAAGATTCCCAGGCTTTGCAGCGATCTGGTGCACCAGCAAGATCTCAAGCACTTCGTACACATTGAGACATGGAAACATTGTCAGAGGGTTCATCAAGAAATTAATAAATACTTAATGCAGAATCCCCTTCGCCTTAGTCTCTTAGTTTCTGCCTCAGATAGATATATATACACACACAACTTCGGTCTTCATAATTCTTGCACATATTTGCATTGTGAAAATCAGATTTTAAGAGAGCAAGAGCGTTGGAGAGTTTAACAGAGATGCTTAAGGGCTACCTAATTCTTTTAAGATGTCTAAAATACTAAACAATCCATAAGAGATGCATATCATAGGGAAAGTGCCAACAAAATATTTATCTAAATAGCTCTAGTCAAGCTGGTGAGAATTGAAAGCTCACTTTGGAGAATAAATTTCAAAGATTTGCTTTCCAATGTCTTTTGTCAATTTCCATGATTCTATACTTTAATAAATCAAAAGAGCATCAGAATAAGTGTAAAACCCCTTTGCAATACACAGGTAATTTTACCTGCTTCTATTTACCATATTTGTATTTTTAAGAACTTGAAGGAGGAGGGAGAGAGGAACTTGGCAAATAGAGCAAGCAAAACAGCATCAGCTTTTTTCACTACAATTTTTCAAACATTTTTCAACAAAACAAGTTTGTAAAAATACTGCTTGTTTTTCATTTTATCTGAAAATGCATCAAGTACAAATACAGAAGATCATACATTTTGAAGCTGTTATTTTGGGCAATCTGCAGACTCAAGAAAAAAAGTAAGGTTATTTTCACAGACAGTAGACTAGACCTTTTTTTTCCTTTTCTATATACACAGGGATTCTTGACCCGATTCTTGATTCAGTGGTAAGGTATGGACTATATCTTTGGCATACATTTGGCATTATTATTTACTCTAAGTGTAACAATACTTTTTTTTCTCACAAAAGTCTGAGACAATCTGTTGCCTGCCGCCTTCCTGAGTGTGAGGTGATGCTTACATCCACTTCTTAAGAAGAAACCTAGGAACCAGGGAGCTACTTTTTCAGCTTTTTCAGCACAGTCGAGCCAGTGTTTTCATTTTCAGCATGCTTTTCATTAAACATCACTGAAGCCTTTTTACTAAATCTGTTCTTGTGATTTTTGCCGTTGATGAGTAGGAGCAGAACCCAGCAGAGCAAAGTGATGTAGCATTAGGGTATTGTTTCAAAAGCAACATCTAAATGTGACGGCTGCTCCATTGTCTGGCTCTTTAAACCCAGCACAGGATTTTCCTTATGGGACAGTGCTCCAGCAAAATAAATAAATGGGCTGTAATCTAAACTCCAAAGCCCTCTATAAGATGTTATTGTGTTCCAGGCTCAGCAATAATAGGAGAGACATCACATTACGGGCAGACATCCACTTCTGCACTTTTAGAGAGATCAAAGCTTGTCTTGTCTGCAATAACTTTGGATAGATGCAAGATAGCTCGAGCCAGCATGGTCTAAACACAGTAAGGGAAAATGTCATCAACACCCTACAGGATAATTTAAGTCCCAATTTCTTCTCAACACCTCACAAAAAGAAAAGCCTGAAAAACAGCATACTTGTATGGCAGCTCTAAGGACTTGAGTGTGGGAGGCAAACCGCAAGTGGAAGAAGCAGCACCACAGAAGTGCATATGCCTCTAGGAGAGGCTATAAAATGGAGAGAGAAAGGAGGTCATATGTCTGAGCTGAAATGTTTTAAAAAGAGCTTAATTACCAGCACACGAGTGTTCCAGACTCTCTACAGAAGAGCCTCAAAGTGAAATGCTCCTTGATAATCCTTGTTCTCACCAAAAAAAAGGCACAACTTGGGCAGAGGCAGCCTGAGCCAAGTGGAGCAGCATCACAGGGTGCAAGATACTATTCTGCAGACTTTTCTGTGGAGGCTGATCCCAGTTCTTCATTGTCTCCAAATAACAATGAGATATGATGAGGTAAATCTTGGCACATAGTCCTCATCTTCTTCACATCTTCTGCCACTAGCTCTGGCAGAGAAGAGTGAGATGAAGGTCTGTACCTACTATATCCCACCCTGGAGACAAAGCCCAGGTCCTGCCTGGACATCTTTCCCCCATGCCCCTTACAGCATGGAAGACTTTGGGGCAGCTGGCACAGCCAGGAGCAGAGCTGGATTTGCCCACAACCCCCCATGGATGGCACAATGTGGCTGTAGCAAGCTTCAAACAGCACCAGAGCATGCAGCAGCTCAGAATCTCAGGCACTTTTAAACTGCCACAACTCAACCTTCAAGAACAACCCTAAATTTCTGAATTGCTCCAGCTTGAGGATATTGGCTCTGGGGCACAGAGGTGTTTTAAGAGCTCAGCCCCTGCCCCTTTGAAGAGTGAGTCCCAGCGCCTGTCAGGCTGCAGCACTCCTGCAAGGAGCTGCAGCCCCAGTGGGGTCAGAGCCCCCAGGCTGAGAAGCAGGGGGCTGCCAAGGGGGCCACGGGCTGGCTGCCCATCTGCAGGCAGGGAGCAAGGAGCACCTGGGGATGTTCCTGAGGGCTGCCAGCTTCCCCATGGGAAACCTTGGCTGTGTTTTCTGCTGTGCTGAATGATTACATGTGGGCTGTAAATCTGGATGTTAACATGGGAGCAGTATGTGCTGCTATACAGACTGAGGAGGGACTCAGCCCTTTCTTCCCCATTATGGACAGTAATGCCTCTGGCAAGCCAAGCACAGGACAACTAGGTCTTGCTCAAGGACACTAACATTAAGCACAACACATGATCCTCCTCCTTTTGCCTCTGTTTCTTCCAGTCTGACCTCATATAGTGTGTATCAGTCCTGCCTCACTGTGCAGCTAACACACAAGGCCTGGTTGTAATATGTATCTTCAGTCAGTTCATTTCATGACAGGCTAGTTACACGCTCATTTTTGCATCTTTGAACTAGCATATCACAGTGTTTTCTATCAAAGTGAGATCCTGCTGCTCTCTGGCAACTACTTATAACACAACAGTGTTCTTCATGCAACATTAGATAATCAGCCACAGCCCCTCCACCTGCTTCACACTGTACCTTCCCTACTGCTGGCAGCCTGCAAAGCACTAGAAGCAATATTTTATTGAGCTCAGCACATCAAACATCCCAGTCTTGCTCAAGTACAGCCACAGATGGAAATGAGTTATTTGTGGAAGAGTGAGGATAACTAATTAAGTGTCTTATTTGTCCTGTAGCATTGTTTAGGGTCCCTGTGCCAGACAAGCATCTTGGTATGCTAGGTGCTGTACAGGAACAGAGCCACTCCCCTGGATGTACAAAGACAAAAACCACCATGTTCAAATTTGATGCAATACAATTATAGAAACAGGGCCCTTTGAGTCAACAACCACCCAGTATTTTCATCTGGCAATATGAAATGGATTAAGAGTACAATAGGGGAAAAACACCTAAATGCAGCAAGAAAGGGATGATAAAAGTAGATAAAAATACAACTGACTGCATTTAGATTAAAATGGCCAAGACTAAGCATGGAATTTGCATTAGTGGTGATACACAAAACTGACTGGAAGTGCAATGAAGTTTTAGGATCTGCTTTCTCCAGTTTTCACCCCTCCAACCCATTTTATGAGCCTCCTCTAGCAATAATTCCACAGGCCCTAAGTTGCCAACACTCAACAGTCCTGACAGCTGGAGGCTGATTTCCCCACCCCTCTTTTCTTTAAGGCCTAATACAAGTCTTCTTTGCTGAACTCAGGCCAATTTATTGCCTTACCCCACCCTGACCCATAGAATTGATCACTGTCCTTTCTGTAACACCCTCAGACAGTTCTGAAAACTATCATATTTCCCGCCCTACTCCTGCCATATTCTCTTTTTCCAGACTAAACAAAACTGATTTTCTCAGCCTTTACTCACAGGTCATGTTTTCTAAGCCCCTTATCATTCTTGCCACCCCAGTAGGGATTCTTTAATGTTTGTCTACATCTTACTGACAGTGCAGTGCATCCAGAGGTATGTCACAGTATGGAGTAGACTTACAAAGAAGGGATAATATTGTTTAAGATTAAGAAACACATAATATTAAATATCAGGAGTAATAGGAGTTATCCCATATTGCCAGAGATTGATTAGGTGAGACCACATATATTGTTTCTACCTTGGTTTCTTCTGAAGTGGAGGTGGATGGAAAAGGCTGCAGTGGTGACCATTTCAGATGCGTGCTTTCACAATGAACTCAGTTACTAAAACAGGCCTTCCCCTGTCTCTCAAATGGGGTCATATCAGTGGGAAAGCTGGAGCAGAGTCAAGGAGCCTGTGGCTCTTTAGTAGCATTAGAATGCCTTCACCTGATGCTGATTAAAAAAAGCATGACAATATACCACAGACACACACCCTGTGAAGCAAGGCTATAGCAAGGACACTATGCCTGTCCTGCTCAAAGGAGCGTGGTGGAAGAGCCCCTTAAGCTTGTGTCTGCTCTGCTGGTTCTGAAGCAGAAGGCAGTACTGTTATATCCTACATCTAGAAGTAGAGGACCCCAGCTGAGAAAGCAGCCTATTCCCCTCCCTCATGTTCCCCCTTCCAAAAAATAAAAATCACAGGGACACACTCAGCTCTGCCCCAGTCTGCTGTGGGAGTTCGCTGGGTCTCTTGCCGAGGCCATTTATCAGCATCAGCTCTAAGGAGCAAAGCCTGAGAATTTTTCACAGAACAAGTTGGAAAACTATGAGAAATTGAGAGGGGGAGGGTGTGTTAACAGTCAAAAAGCCCTATAACAACTGTTTTTCCTAGAAGGACTAAAGGAAAGTTTGAGACCACAGTTTATCATTTGATTTTATTCAACCTTTACTATGGGAAATAACGAAGGGGAAAGCTAAGAATAGGCTCAGAGCCAAACTACACTACTGAGAAAAGGAAAAATAGGCAGAGTAGCCACATGCACATGCAATTAATTCCACCAATTCTTTGCTTGACCACATCAATCCCCACCCTGTACACCCCAATTACTGCCTCACCCATTTCAGACCAGGAATTATGCTGTGCTGCTCCCCCAGCAACCCCATGGGCTCAGCCCAGTTCTCTGCTCCCCTTTCTCTAATCATTTACACTAATACCAAGAGTGAATAGAAGACAATCAAGTCAAAAGCCAGAGCTTCAGCTAGTGGAAATCAGATAGCCACCACCAGTGTTAGACCGTGCTGGGGCTCTACCCTACAGCACACCTCTTCGTGTGACAAGATACAGGGAAGAGGGGCCCATGATTTTCTAAGCCCACCTCAGTTTGCCTAGACATCCATCATCACTCTCCCAAATATTCCTTCACCCTGTCTCTCAATTCCCCTATTCTTACCATTTCTTCTATCTCCAGCAGCATTTATAAGAGGCCTTCTGTCCCCTCAACTCTTCACCCCATAGAAGACTCCTCCTCAGTCCTCCTTCTTCTGTGGGAGTCGGGGAAAGGAAGATGCGCTTCAGGCTCTCCTCCTGCTTTGGTCTCACCCTGTGGGAGAGTTTCAGGCCCATCATTCCCAAGAAAAAAAGAAAAGAAAAAAAAACCAAAAAAACTCTGTACAACAGAAGACTGAATGGTAAGCATCCTGTTGTGGCCCAGCTGCCATTATTAACCTATATTCCATGTAACATACAAAGCAAAAAAACAAACATCCAGGAAAAAGAACAGAACACCCTGAAATCAGGGCTTAAGTAATAAGAAAATAGGTAAGTCTCCTCTTCTGGAAATGTAGGTTTTAATAATTTACAGATGGAAAATATGAATATCCCTCTGCATATTATTTTCCTCACTGCATTTTACTTGGCAGCTCAAAACCTTGCAGCAGGAAGACGGCCATATAATTGCAGGGGTCAGTTCAAAGCCTTGTGCTTTGCAGATCATCTGGTGTTTGACCTACACACAACTGAAAGCCTTGGCAAGAACACCAGCCTGTGATTTTTAAGATCCATTAATGAAATCAGTATCTTTGTGACCACCGTGCACATACACGTTACACCTGAAACAGACACAGCTCAGGTCCCATCAGGAACTCGGTTCCAGCTGATACCATCCACAAGCAACAGCAGCAAGAAGCTGAGATTCCTACACTGACCAAACGCAAGTCTAAGTGACAGCTCAGGTTAATGAGTTGACACACATTAAGCATTTCACTGAGGTTTTAAGTAGAACACAGTAATTAACAGGTCAGGCAGCCTGAAGCACACATAGTTATGGCAGCTCAGCTGGCCTGAGGTAATCAGGTAAATGGTGATAACCTGACCACCTGTCTGAGCCAGGAGGTGTCTCAATCTGGCTCCCCAGGAATGATTTGTATGGCTATGAATTGAATCTGATCTCCCTGTTGCCTAGCAAGGCAACAAGGGCATTATTTATGATGCACACGTAGAGAGCATCTACATCTGTATCCATGACCTCCAAGTCTGCTTCAGGCACACACAGCCGATGCAGATGCAGCCCACTCAGCTCTCCAGGGGCCTGGGATCACACGTCATTGTCAGCCAAAAGATGTTGTGTTTTTCTGCCTACATGAGCCAGTGCTCTGCTCCTGCCAACAGCCATTCTTGTTTATTCTATATCTGTCTGTCTTTCTTGGCACCTCGCGTTGTAGCGTCTAAGAGCCAGCAAGGCACAAGCAGTTGGAGGGATCAACTCATTTCATTAAAGTGCTCAAACAGACAGCAGGTGGGTAATAGCTTTTGGTCAAAAGCCACGCTAAGAAGGCTCTGAAAATGAAGGCTTGATGAACAACTACAGAACTTGAAGTGCCCAGCTGCCAATCAAGACAAATTTAAACAAACCCAAATCTTAAAAAACAATCTCCTCAGGCACTGGAGAAATTCAGACCACACTGGGGGTTCAGGATTCACATTGTGACTCATCCCAGGTGACACGGTATGCTTTTATTCACTTACTTTCCTCATAAACAACCACTTGATGTTTCAGGATAAACATCTGTCAGGAAATAGATCATATCCTATAGGAACAGAAGGAGGAAACTAAGCTTTGTTCATGAAATGCTAAGAATGTATTTTTAATGACAGGGGCCCGGGGCAGTTTCCCATAATTAGTTTACAGGAATATGTCAGAAAGGCTCTGGCAGGCTACTCAGTGCTCATAAATCTGCATGATTGTGAAGTGTTCCAGGGTCCCTTCAAAGGGACTGGACCAGAGGCAAAAATAGCAGGATGCCCTTCATGTGGTAATCCCAGCCTCTGCATACCAGGAGGTATCAGGAATCTTAATGAGGAATCCACTCTCTGGAGACTTTTACTTCTAATCTACACCACGGGCAAGGGGGAATGAAGGAGGGAAGTAAATAAACAGAAGTAAGTGTGCTCACATTCTTTGACAGAGCCAAAATGCACTTCCAGAGTCTTTAATGTTCTCTCTTTGCTGACCAGCCCTGACCCTGTAAGACAGAATGAGTCAATATATTCATCATCAGAAATAAGGCCAAGTTCCCAGGCAAAGCTAAATGCATCTCCGCTGGTGTCACCTGCACTTTCTGTTCAGAAAGAGAGACCTGCTTCAGTGAGGCAGACTCACCCTTAATCAGGCTTGCAGCACTTAAACTGTTTGAGTAGGAAAGAGCAGCAGCTGCTTGTATGCCTGGGAGGGAGAGGCTGGCTTCACCTCCCCAAGATTGCTGTTGTCCTAGACAGGAGGATTCCAGTGGGTTTGGAATGTGCAAATGGTTTCTTCCCATGAAGGTATGAACACCCATATAGCAAATTTAAGACTACAAAGAAAAAAATCCATTGATTTCACTTAAAAAAAAAAAAAAAAAAAAAAACACCTTGGGAGGGTCAGTTGTGTGTTTGTTTTTTTAAAGTTGCCCACCTTAATATATAAGGGAGTACCAGTCATTTTTACTGCTGCCTGCCCTTACAGCCCCTCAACACACCTCCTCTGCCTGCCTCCCAGAAAGCCATGAAAACGTTTCCTTACTCTCTGCTTCCCATTTCCTCAAAATGAAGAGGAAACATGAGCAAATCAAGACTGAGGAATGAAATATATTGAAACAGCAATATAAGTACTACCGTCTCTCTTGGTAATCTCCTTCAAACCTTGTATCCAAGGACCTTAAGAAACTTCACATAATACTGATTTTGTATGACAAGTGCAATTCCCCTTTTCAAAGGGAGGGGAACTAAGCCAGAAAGTGAAAGACTGTCTCCTAAAATCCTGAGCTGTGTTTTAAACCAAAAATGGATTACTGTAGGAAAATCTTTTCAGTACTCCAGTCTGAAAGTTAACACTGAGATATTAAGTATTTCAAAAACGGAACGTGTGTATGAGAAATCATATATCCAAGCTATTTCACAATTTTTCTCCTTAAGTTAGCTGTCACATATTTCTTAACATTGAAAGCAAAGTGTTCTTCAAACTTCCAGGTAGGGTTATTTACTTCATTCTTACATGCAAGTCAAAATACACATTCAATTCATCAGCTGATATCATTCATCCATTTTAAGTCATGAAATCAGATTTTTTTTTTCCCCTCCTCATTCTTGTAAGGTAGCAGAGTCCCTATGCTTTTGGGGAGTACAGTGTGACACAGGACAAGGAGAGCAACATGAGTATATTCAGTAAAATTCAAGGATGAAAAACCTCATTCAAATTTCTTCTTGAAATAAAGAGAACAAAGATCATGCTTCAGAAGTCTGTTTAGGACATACAGTAAATATATGATTTTAACTCCATTTTGAAGCACATATTCAGAAGTAACACAGCTTGTGCACACAAAGGAGAGCCACGCCTCTTTTAACCTTTCATTTCTATAGAAATTGTCATAGCTCCATCAGTGAGAGACCTTGAGACCACCCTATTAACCCAGCAGAGGAAAGAAGCTTTCCATGAGGATCTATACCAGGCTCAACAATATTACCTACCCTTCTCTTCCACCATTTTTGCCTTCCCTAAAATGAAAACGCTTCCACTTTATAAAGCATTTAGGAAGTTACAGGGGAAAAGAAGGTAATAAAAAACAACCTGAAAGGCATTGAACCATCATCCAGATCACTTACTACTACAAAGACTCGAGTACATCAAGAAGCGATACCCAAGACAACATCTGCTGAAGCTAACAGGAGGATTCATCTTCCAACCTGAGTCAAAGGAAGCATCTAATATTTTGCACTTACCCCCACCTACAGACAACCAAAGCTTAAATAACCTGTGAGCCACTCTCTTTAATTTTCATTATAGGCAGAATGGCAGGGCCCAGCTGGGAAAAGCAATCTGCTAGCTTCTCACCAGCTGGCAACAATCAGGGACTAAGTGCATGGAAGGAGTGAGTGCTTCACTTCAGACACTTGAATGAAGTAATGTTTTACAGTGCTAATGTAAATACAGTTCAATAGAGAGGATGCTGGCAGGAAGCCACTGTAAGGACATAAATTCGTGGTGCTGGAAAACCAGCTTGGCTTGGCCTGCTGAAGTAGTTCACAAAGCAATCCAGCATTTCATATAAATAAACTTTTTACCCAGGTAGTAAACCAAGAGGAAGGCTGGATTTTTCTATCAGATTCCATGATTTAACAGATGGTTCCATTTCCTCCACAACTCACCCATCCTGAAAAACAAGTGAAATGAAAGAGGTTCTCAGATATGTCTGAGTTATTTCAGCTAGACAAGTCAACTGAACAGCACACAAAGCAAGTGAGAAACTACTCTCTTCTTGCTCGTTCTCACTTGCATCACACAAGATAGTAATTTATACTGTCCCCAAATTAGGAGATTTGGGCTGTGAATATGTATCTGTAGTGGCTTCTCCAAAGAAGAGAGGCTCTCCAACTGTTGCTCAAAAGAGAAGCCACTGAATCCTCTTGGATTATCACTCATTTGCATTTCTCTAGCCCTGCTGTTTGCCTCTTGCAAGCTCTTGATAAATGCTAAGCCTGACAAATGCTTGGGAATTCATCCAGTGCCCAGCTCAACTGTCACAGGAAGAGCACAGAGCTGGCTGATGGCTGTAGGTACGTGTGCTCACTGGACTCTGCAAACAGGCTGATGAGGGCAGTCTGAATGCAATGAAACACCACAGAGGGGTTTCACCTTTGTGCTCCTGGTAAATCAAGTAGCTATGTCTTCCATCATCAGTAACAGATTATGCCACTGATTCAGCATTGATTTAGCCCAGGCCCTCAGTTTTCCTCCCTGCTTGTAGGCTGCTGTTGAACCCAGTAAGTTTCAAGAGGTGTAAGGCTATCCCTTGCAGGCTTTCCATTTCCTTCTTCCATACCTTTATGAGTCTGTGAGACTGTCTTTCTACTTGTGACTTCACTTCAATTTCCCATCACCTATCTCCTGTACTTTGTCCTCATACTAAACTAGTGTGGTGGCAGTGCCCATGGCAATCGTCTTCCCTTCCCTTGGGTTCTGCTGTTGTATTTCAGATCCCTCCTTAGCGCTGCCCTGCTTTCCAGCAGTGAGCAATACTGATGCACATTACCTCGAAACAACAACGTGTCTTGTCCTTATCTATATCATTTTCTATTCTTAACAATATCACTCAGAAAGGGGTTACTATGACTCATCAGTAGGAGGTCTCATTACTTGCTAATCCTAGGTTAATGAGTTTTTGGGATCCCACTGATTGTGCCTGGATGTGCAAAATGACTGGGATGCCAGTGGTGGTGAAGTCTGACAACTGTGTTGATGGCAGTAAGACAGCTGGTAGTCACATTCAGCTGAGTGTGTACAAGGAAAGTCTGTCTAAATCACCTCTTCAACATCAGTCACTAGCCCACGCTCCAGGTATGTAATCTGCTTTTTAGCCTAGGTTCCTTGGACAGACCTCACCCTTTCTTCTGACAGAAAGTAATCCAAACCCTGGACTACACTCCCAGGGAACCAGGTGTCCTTAGCTTCAGTGCCAGGCTGTTTCTCTTTCTTCCTGGAACATCTGTTCTATCAGAGATAAACAGGGCTGAATTTCTCCTCACACAAACCTACTGTAAGTATCTAAGGGGTGGGTCCATGCACTCTCGGTCAATCTCTGTCCTGCTTCCTTCAGCTCAAAGCAATGCCAGGAACTGTGTACAATCAGCTACTATGGTTTTGTTCCCTACTCTGAGGAGTTCTGCTCATGTTGATATTTCACAGCGTTTTTGTTAGGGTTAGTTTTGGGCTGTCACAGAATATTAAGCTGGAACCACATGTCCCTCAAACCATCTTGCCTTTTATTAGAACTGAAAAGCTATCTGTGGCCACCAGGGCTGCATATTGTAACATAATGTAACTGTACATTCCTTCTTCCAGTTCTGGGTTTGGGGAAGAAAACAAATCCTCTCAAACTGTCTGAGGTCACACAGCTCTGTAGATATTGCCAACACCCATCCCAATATTTTACATATATCCTGACATCCCCTGGGTGAAAGTGTTTGCACATCTGGCTGGGCAGAAATGGAGGTATTTCACAGGAAAATGTAGCAAGCTATTGCTGTACGGAGGACACCTGCAATGTAGCATGCCCTGCCTGATCTGTGGGATGACATCCATGACATCTGAGATCAAGAGGAAGGCTGCTGGTGCAGAACCTCTGCTTACATTTGGAATTCATGTAGTGCAGTGCACAGCCCTTGTTCTCACCTCAGACTGTAATTATACTCCTGAGCTATATAATAATCTCCATAAGCATCTATGCAGACTCCAAAGCATGACACAATACAGGCACTTCTACCACTAATACGATCTTGTCTCCTTGATATGATTTTTGGAAGCCTGCACTTGACTCAAGAAGCAGGACAGGGTTTTACGTAAGGCAGAATATAATGAATTACTAGCAACTTTGGATAGCTAACAAGAGAAGCCATCACAAGGGGCCTGGATTTCCCAAAAGTACTAGGTTCCCAGCCTGATTGGTCGAACATCCTTGATAACACATTTCAGGTACAGTAAATGAATGAGGAAAACATACCCAAAGCATTTCTGCAGTTTGTAGACTCAGTCTGAACAAATGTGAGCTCCTTCTCAAGTCATTCACTTAGGTCAGCTTTCCAACACACTCCTTCTCTTACTCATCAGAACTTCCAAGTTGCCAACAGCTGAGACTCAAACTCTGGACTTGAAGGCTCGGGCTTCTCACATCTGTGGCTGTCATTACCATCTTAGGCATGCTGGAAGGGAGGCGACAATGGATACTGCAGGCAGCGATTTAAGATGTGGCCATGGCAGAGGTGGAACTGGAAGGAAGAGAAAATTAATTTACTAACCAGTCATGTACAAACACACTCCCAAAAAAGAACTGTTTACATCCACCATCTCTGCAAACAAAGAAGCCATTTACTTTTCTGATTTAAAATCAGGACATTGGGCATTTTCTCCTTAAAAAGGTAGAACCAGCAGTGCAGTCACTTGCAAGCAAATTTAAATTCAAATCTCCCAGCCTCAGGAGGGAGAGAGAGAGAAAGAAAGAGAAGAGGGTCAAGCTCCATGGAAGAAAGGGAGAATGGTCAATGCATTCAGGAGCAATGACGTGTGGAGACTTAAAACAGTAGGGCATGTAGAGCTACATTTAGAACTAGAGGAAAAGGAAAATGGACAAGGTAGAAGGGAAGGAGCTGAGAAGGAAACATTTTAGTGGTGGGTTGTAATTTGTATCCTCCATTCTGCTGTGAACTGCTCTTTAAGACCACTTTGCCTAGAAGCTGCCTGCTAGCTTTGAAGCTTGTCCTCTGCTCTCCCAACCGCTTTCCTAATGGGACCTTGGATCTTCATTCTTTTTGGTTTTCCGGTTCTGTGCACAGCTGCTTGCCAGGTTTGCTAAATTCCAAAAACCTTTCCTGACACCAGGGCTGCAGTCACTGCAATCCATGCACCATGCTCAGGAAATGGGAGCAGGATACTTGTGAGCTGACTTTTGTTATACATTCAGCAGACAAACCCACAGCTAAGGCTATGGGATGGAAAAATGGCATGAATGAGAATCCTATCTTTTGTGGCTAAGGACAGGAAAGGCAGAAATACACAGATGAGGTGATGAGAGGCCCACTAGTAGCAGCAACAGAAAAAAAAATAGATTTTTAAAAATTAATCATACATTCCAGGGTTCAAAATATGCAGTGCTCTAAGACTGGCTGCTTTTAACAGGACGTTATGGTCATTTATAGGCTATGCATTTCATATCTGAAGTGACAGATCTTGTGCCGTATGCCTAGGAAACTTTCCAAGGTAATACACAAGACTGCAAGAACATCCAGATGTTTGTTCACGTAGTTTCTCCCACCTCTGCAGAGTCCATTCTTTATTAAGTAGAAGAGCTGTCAAGAGATGCATCCACTTTCAAGAACGACAGCTCCGAGTCCACGTCCTGTGCAGAAAGGCAAGGGGGGCTGACACTGCTGGTGGCTGTTCCCAAAAGAAAGAGTGACATATCAAACCACTGAAATTTCCTACACTGCTGTCTCTGTGTCTGCAAACTGGGGCTACCATAAAGGCTGTCATGAGGCACGTATTTCAAAAGTGTGCCTTGAAGCGCCTGATAGCAGAGGTCTGGATATTGCTAAATGTCAGCTTTCAGTTCCAGGATCTCAAATAGGAAATAATAGAAATAGACAACATTTATCCTCTAAGATAGGCCACAATGTGTGGAACAGAAAAAAAATAGCATTGCCACAACAGCCCCTTTGTGAATGGCGCGACAGGGACTGAGGCTTGTATTTATATGAGCCTGCACAGATCCCCATAAAAACACTGGCCTGAGATGGGTCAGTGGATGGGCTAAGTGAAAGCACGATGGCATTGTTCTGCGTTGGCCCACTAATGCCAAGAAAAACACTTAGCAAGGCCTAGTCACATGTATTTCTGACCTGCTAGAGAGCGTGTTATGACACTTGCTTCCTGGAAAAACAGAAAGGGAACTTGCTTTCTACAGAACTGGATCTGTGGTTGAGGTTTTGCAAGTAATATGGGCTTGCCACATGAGCAGGGCTTCTTGTCACCCCCGCATCACACCCTCTGAGCTTCTGTTGAAACGAGAGGCTGCCTTCTAGGGGGCACCCAGCTCGTAGCACGGGTGAGGGAGAGCTCCCCTGGGCTGAGCCCCTTACTGGCTCTGTCCTCCTCCAGCTGTAGCGTCAGCTAGCGAGGGATGAGGGAAGAGACGTCTGTTTCAGATTAAGGGATCAGTCCAAAACGTTCTGTTCAATGCAAAAAAAAAAAAAAAAAAAAAGAAACCAACACACCACAGTGTCGCCGTGAAACAGCCAGAACCCTTCAAAAGGGAGAGGATGGGAGGAATACAGTAGATGGCAAAGTAACTTCTTGTTATGACCTGCCCAAGGATGGCAAGTGGAGAACCATGGGAAGAGCAGTCATTAGAAAGGGTGTTAATTAAGTACCAAGCTTGCTGCGGGATAAGGGCTTCACCATTCCTCAGCATTATTACATTTTTCAAACATAAGGTTCTCATTAATCTTTAAGTAGAGAAAGAAGTATCAGTTCCAAAGTAAAAAAAAAAAATAATAAAAAAAAAAAAATCCAGCAATAATTCAACATTTTCCAAAATATTAAAGTTTAAAAAGTATGGGGAAAAAATGATTTGTGCCTTTTTAGACAGCTACGGATTATAGAAGGAGGTTATTGGCTTTTCTGGATTCTGTATCACTCTTTTCCCCTACCATTCCTCACAGACTTACAAAACTTGGAAGCTTACTACGCAGCAGGCTCATCAAATGGTGAACTCATCAGTAACTTCTCAGCAAGACTTCAGTTTTAATAGGCCTCTGATTATAGGAGGGATATTTTTGTTTTGCTTTAAAAGAAGAGCACCGATACAATTTACATATGTTTATTTGGAGGCTATTTTTCATGAAACATAAACGGAGTTGTTTTTTTTTTTTTTACTGATATTAAAAGCAGAGGGATGTTTGTGTGTCAGGAGGCCTCACGCCAAGACCTGAAGTCGGGGTGAGGCTGTGAGTGCCAGCCAAACTTCAGCACTGCCTGGGAACGGGTTATTGCTTCAGTGGATGTTGTTATTCTTTATTTAGAATAAGAAAACAGCTTACCTCGTATGGACCAAATGCCCCACTCGTATCTGTTGTTCGAATTGTCACTGCTGTTAAATGTAAACATTTATTTTCCTTGCAAAACCATTGCCTGTTCAATTCACGGCAATAAATCAGATAAAAGCAAGAGTTTGAGTGGGTTTGAGGCATCCATACGTGTCACTAGATGGCGGTGCAAAACAGTTATGGTATAGCTTAGTGGCAAATCACAAGGCTGTGAAGCTTGCAACTGGCTGCCGTGGGAGAACCTGCTCATGTATCCACATCCCCATCCAGAGATGCTCGAAGAGATGCTCTGAAGAGACAGGCTACACAACCCACAGACATGAACACAGAAAGCACCAGTTTTCATTCTCAACAGCAGCCCCTACACACTGCTCTCACAGGTGTAGTGAGAGCCTCATTCATACCCGGCTAATCCGCTGAAACCAGGGGCAGTGGCAGAGTTGGGCTGTTTCCATACTGAATGTGGCCCTGACTTAGGAAATCTGTCGGGCACGTTTCCAGCTTCAAGCAGATGACTGTCTGCCCTTAAAGCCTGTGGTGTGGCTGAGCCTCAGAGTACGTTTCTAAAAATGATATGGGGAGGTGTTCTGGCTATTAATATTTGAGATCGGCTCATCAGACTTTAGCAGTTAAAAATAAATAAATAAATAAAAGCTGAGAGCTAGCTTGCCACCCTGCTGGGAGCTCTGGGAATCAAGCCAGTTGCCCCATCTCCCACTGTACCTGGACCAGTGCTCTCAGCCGTGTTCAGCTCTGAATTATAACCCCGCTGCCTCTCAGCTTCCAGGCTGCCTGCAGTTACAGCAGTGTAGCTGCACCGGCAGTGTTAGGATTGACAGAGATGAGAGGTGAGGACAATTCAGCTGGGCTTTTGCAGTCCTGCTAACAAGTCTGGTGATGATGCGCAAGCCCAGCTCACAGAGAGCTGTGCCCATCCTGCAGGGCCAGCAGGGCTTGTTTGTCACTAAAATCAGGAGGCGGTCTTCTAAATCCCCTGGGGAATCAGCACTGGAGGCTCCAAAGGTCTCACCTTCACGTAGGGTCACAAAGCATGTGAAACTGGAGTGGGCACTTCCTATTTTACTTCTTTCTGCCCAAGATGTGTGTATGTGTCCACTGTGCTCCAGGACTGAATGCCAGAACCAGATGGTACAGGTGCAAAAGGCTGATAGGGCCGTCCAGGACTTATTTCCCTGCCCAAAATCTGTTCTCTGGTGCTCTGCCCAGCCCAGATTTAACTGACCCGGGCACCGTGAGCTCTTGCCATCTCCCTTGGGAAGTCACTTGCGAAGTTTTAATACATCACTTCCCATGGCCTCATATGCCTCACCCGAGACTTGCCTTTGTCCACTGATCTTATCGCCCCAGCCTTCCCTGTAAAAAATCTGCTCCCTGGTTCTTTATATCACAGCTCACTTTGGCTTGTCATTTGCCCAGGCTTTAATGTATCTACTTCTTTCACTCTCTCCTCATCAGTCAGCCTCTCAGTCTCTCAATCACTTCTGCGTCCTTCTCAAAGAGAATTAAATCCCCCCCTCTATAAATAGTTCTGCTTGGTGTTCCAGCCCGCTGTTGATCTTTCCATTACCAAAACTTCTTGTCATTTTATAGCCCGCTCTCTGCTGCGCATGATGGCATGCAGATGCTACTCATACAGATGTTAGACATTTTTGGCTACCAGTACAGCAATAAAGAGCTATTTTTCTAACACAAAAAATCGAAATCTTGCCTTAAATGAACTAAGTCATGGAGAGTCAGTTCTGTATTGGGTTTCCTTTGCTTCTTGTTGCTGATAAGCAAAATCACATTTTGCCACTGATATCCAGGGAAAAAAATACCCATTCTTCTCCTTCGTATTGTTCTTTAAAAGCTCCCTAAAGCTTCTCCTATGCTAAGATAACCCCACACTACTGCCAATGAGCCAACTGATGTAACTTTGGCCAACGGTGTGCTAACACAGTGGCCTGGCACTCCTGCCTCTATTATACCATTGTTCCTTGAGCTCTTGCATCCATCTGTCTGTATCCACCTATTGCTTTCAGCAGAGATTACAATTTCCCTGAAGAAGAGCTTCTCTGGATGTTCCAGGTTCTTGATTGCAGGTACAATAGCATCCTGGCCCCAGCCAGGCTCCTAATAGCTACCATGGATGAAAACACCAAGCCTCACTCCTTTAACTAATTCTTAGCAGTTAACAAGAATAAGTTTATATCAGATGTAATCCTGTATTTCCAAGGGTGAGATTAAGGGCAAATACTATTGATATGTCAGTCACAGTTTAGTGTCAGACAACTATTGACAACAGATATTTGTAGAGAGATGAGACTTCCTTACCCCAACGATATGACACTCTAAGATACCTACATGTAAATCACATTTCACTCATGCCTACATCACTGTACACTTTCACATTGATACTTAAAACAATCTCATCTTGGTAGATAGTGGTTTTCAGTCCTTTGTTTTCCATTTTGAGTGCACAGACACACACACACAATTTTGTACTTGGCTATATGATGTCTGCTAAACCTTGATTCTGCCAGTGCTGACACATAGGTGTAAAGCAACTTTAACAGTTCTGGTCATTTGTGTGTTAAAATTTCCATTGCTACTGGAAAAATCCCAGGTCACTTCCCCTCAGTGGAAGCAGGAGCTTGCTATAGTAATTATGGAAAAACTAACAACATCCAGACATGAAAATTTGGACCAATTATTTCACCTGGGATCTCTTTCACAACATATTTGCCTTCTCATTTCTTTCTCCCTCCTCTCTAGGTTTTGGAAGGCTGTGATCCCCTTAAGTTTTCAGCTTAATCACATCCTATAAATATGGGCAAAACCCAGGAGTCTTCACTGAAGACACGAACTTTGCCATTAATTTCAAGGAAGCTGGGTTTGTATATCAGGAACACATGTGGGTTTATGTACAAGCCTGTATTTAACGTGAAGATAAGAAGGCAAAGCCAGCAAAGGAAATATCAGTCTTAATTTGGTATTTTTCTGAAGGAATCTGTTATACAGATTTCCCTTGTTTTTGTTTTGCTCATTTTGGAGGTTATGAACTGTCAGGGAACTTTTACCATTAACACAGCTTTCTGGGGTGAGACAACAGGGAAGTAAATGCACTTCTTTTGGTCCTCCAGGTCTGCTTTCTGCTAAGCAGCACAGGCCTCCTGCCACTGCTTCTCCTGTGACTCAGCCCATTCGCTGCAGTGAAATGTTGACAGCATTGGACTGGCTCATCCTGAGGATTTAGAAAGAAGCCGTCTGGACTGGGAGTCACTCTACTCACCCGTTACATACAGAGGTACCAAACTCAATGGCAAGAACTTACTGCACTACTGTAATATTGGTGCTCCTAGTGCATGGGCACTAACATAAAGGTCTGCAACAATGATCTACAGGAGAAGGGCAGCGACAGTTTGTCTCTGAATGCTTAAAACTAGGAATTTATCCTGTCTCTGTATATTGTAAGAGAATCAGATCCAAAAAGTGAACCTTGAAATGCTCCCTAATGTATAGTCTATCAGATGTATCATTTCAGTTGTGAGCCCCTACAGGAGTATAATCCAAGAACAGCAGCAATATATTAATAAAACATGCTTCAACCACTTTTTTTTTTTTTTTTTTTTCTGGCAGATACTACTTTGCACTGCAGCCTAAAATATATAATGAAATCCAGATCTCACTAGTTGCTGGAATGTCCTTTGTCAATAACTGTGAAAAATGTCTCTCACCCTGCAGTGCGAAACTGAGCTGTGGAATTTATGTGCATAAGTTCTTCCACTCCTAAAATGCAATTAATCCTGAACGAAAATACTGACATTGATTGTGCATGGCAGAGACCACTCCCTACCTCTGCTGTATATCCTAATCCCTTCTGCACCTATTCTGTTTATGTGAATTTATTGCTTGTAAAGCAGACTCAGCAACCTCAGAAACCCAGCTTGTTTTTTGTTTGTTTGTTTGTTTTTAATTAAAAATTAGTATCAGCATTACCGAACAGGAAAGAGATGGGTATGTAAATCTCCTCAATGTGAGACACCACATCAGAGACCAGGATGCTTTTTCATTCTTTGATTTATTTTGTTTTTCCCTAGGGAAACCAATTTAAGATTCAACTGCTTTTTTAGTCTTTGGCTTTGTGGAAAACATCCACATGACACCAGTTTGGGTTTGGTTCTGACCTGAGCTGAGTTTGGGTCACCGATCTAAAAAACCTACAAAATATATTTCCCAAATCCTCTGGACCAATGTCGTGCCTAAGGACTTCTTACACCACTTTGCACCCTCTTCATATGTTTTCAGTTGAAAGCACCAGAATAGTCAGCATTGTTGTGTTGCCAGCTGCTGACCACTTGACATAACTCCATGAATTATGGTTTAAGAACTAGCTGCCTACATCATTCTGCACATACTTCTGCTTCCAGAAGTAGTGCACGAAGATCACTGGATTTATGTCTCTGTACACTTGTGGAAGGATGAGATTAAGCAGATTAGCAATTCAACCCTTCTCCCAGGTAAGATTTTGCCCCTCCACAGCCACAGAAGGAAAATAAAATTATGCAAGGAAGCAGAAAGAACTGTATTTGCCTGTCAAAGTACATATCCAGGGCCTCCTCACAGCAAATGAACCTCTTAAAGGAGGCTGTGGATGTCCATCCTGCTCTAAATGATTCCACAACGTTTGATTCCATTTTCTAAATATTTGAGTTTGAGCAGATCCTTGTCCATTTCCTCTCTGTCTCTCAGAGGGCTTCTCCAAGCTTTTCACTTTACATCTTCAAAAGGCCCATCTTTTTCTCCTGCATGGCTGGCCATGGATGGTAGTAGACAGTAGCGCTCAATGCCACTTCAAGGACAGAAAATAAGAGCCCTGGACTTCCAACCACTAGTACTCCTTTCCCCCATTTTTATGACCCCATCTACAGGCCCCTGTGAAGCACTTGCTCACTTGATAGTCACAGCGCCTGCTGCAACGGGTACCCCCACCCCAAGGTAAGATTACAAAGTACCTGGTAGAGAAGATCTGGTTCAGCCCAGAGGAGGTGAAGGAGAGCCACAGGGTGTCACTGAGGTAGACACAGGAGTGCCTGATACTCCTCGTATAAAGGAAAAAGAGTGAATTCCCTAGAGGTGAAATTGTGTAATGCTCCTCATAGCAAATAAAAAAAAAAAGAAAAGAGCCATGAAAGCCTGCAAGTGAGCATAAACAGCCTGAGAAAAAGAGTGGTGCATTAGCTGTAAATGATAATATCTCCAGCTGTCACTTTCAGGCTTGAACTGTCTTCAGTCTGACCTGAAGCAAAGGGACAGAAACACTAAATTCTTGTTGTATTTTGGTGCCTTGCCTTGCCTTCCCTGCCCTTCTCTCTGTAAAGCCATACAATCACCAGGGAGATGAAACTTCAGGATATGTTTAAGGGATCCTTTGACTTAAAACCATAGGGGAATTTTAATCTTCTCCATTAGGCAGTAATAAATGTTAGAAGAAAAATGTACATACAGCCATGTAACTAGTCATTTTTATATTCATCCACAAAGCATTCTGACACGTAATCACTGAGCACAGCCCTGTTTTGGAAAGCTCTTCTGTTGCTAAACTGTAGCCGAGCCTGGTTTTTAAACAGGATCCTCCTCTACTCCTACCCCTTCAATTTTTATAATCAAAACAAGTCTTAAAAAAAAAAATCTTGGATTTAAATTACAGGGCGCAAGAAAAGAAGTTTATAAACCAGAATATTTTAGGCTAGATAATGAGGCCCACAAAAATGTGAGGCAAAACCTCCTCTGAATCAGTGGGCTCTGCTTTCTGGCAGAATCTCATTGAAGTTCCTCTGCCCATGCAGAGGAGAGCTGAGCCTTCCCTGGTAAGTGAAGAAGCTGAATGTATTGCACAACAACTCCTACTTGATCTGCTTCCACATGTGCACAGCCATAAGTGATTGCATTTGGACAAAACGGTTGTCAAAGAGATCAGACCTGGGAGTTCTGCATGAAGTCCTAGTGTTTGTGCAAAGAGAGAACTTGCATAAGCACCAGCTTCCAGCCTGCTTAAATCTATTTCACACCACAAAGAGGAGCAGCGAGCACCAGGTGAGAATTTCCCCTCTGTGCAGGAGGGCTGGCAGATCCCCGGACAAAGAAAGGGAGAAGGAAAAAGAACGCATGCTGGAGAAATGAGGTGGCACAGATCAACGTTCATTCAGACCCAGGCTAGCGTGAAGTTCTGTTGTGCAGAGGTGTAAAAGTGGGATGAGAATCCTGGCCCTTGCAGCTGATGGGTTCACAGCTGTGGCCAAATTCATTTAGCCCTGCAGCTGCACTTCGTGGGACAATCCTGAACCTCAGCATCATGAGATGCCAGCAGTACAACTTCCCTCTGGGGTTATACTCTAAGAGAGGGAAGCTGGCCCCACTCATGGATTAGAGCTCACCAAGTCTCCTTGTCCTGCTCAGCCCAAGAAAGAAGGAGACAACTGCATCTGTGACTGACCGAATCCTACACGTCAGCAGCTGCATCACCGAGAAAACAGCTGCAGCACGCCGCGATGGCTCTACGAATCCCACCAGTTTGGGATTAGGTAACGTGGTTTGCAAGGCCGGCAGATGGCAATCTTTGTATTCGTTTGCTCTCGTGCAGAGCATTTTCATCTCAGCATACATAACACCCGTTGCATCAGTCAGTTTGGGGTAGGATTTGTGTCGTTCCCAGCCAGAAGATGTTTTGTTCTTCCTGGCTGACATTTCCATCCCAGATGTCAACCAGATGGAGAACAAGAAATGGGTCTATATGAGAGCTTTCCTCTCACCAGGCAGCTCTGCAAACCGGACATGGAGAGGTGCTAAACTCAAGGCCACCTTGAGCACAGGCCAATAATAATACCCAGGTATCAGAATTTCCCTGCATCTCAAATAGAGACCAAACTTATGGGGCTGCAACTCTGTCAATACCTTGGGAGGCTGAGCCTCGGTATTGAAGCCTTTAATTTTAAAGTCTGTGCTGTCAGTGTCACGTTGCAGCGTCAGTTCCTAACAACACTGCTGGGGACTCCACAGAAAAATGGATCTTTAAAAAGGGAAGATTCAAATGGGGCCACCCTATTTACCAAGAGCGCCTTTCTATTTCAGGAGCCCGATCTGACAGAACAGGCACTGCTCTTTTTATTATGGGTCACTGCTTTTTCAAGCCTCCCTGTACTGACTCCCTTTCCTGCTTCCATCCCGGGGACCGCTGCTTACACTCTTCCTTGTTATTTCCCCAGCTGCTGGCTGGGTTGTGACCCCAGTCACATCCCTGATAACAGCTTCCTCCCTCCTTAGGCGAGCGAGGAGCCAGCAGAGTTCAAGAAACCTGTCCCTTGCTTGAGGAGCAACACCTGCTTTGCAGGATTCAGACTCACTTCTCCGTGCTCCAGCCACCCCCACTGGCATAATTGGGGAACCTCCACCTGCAGATCTGCCTCCCAGCCCCTTCCCTCCTTTCACCTTCCATGGCAGCAATTTCTCTTCCACTCTCTGGAGGACTGCCTGGAAGCCTACTGCAACAGAGAGCTTTGTCACTCCTCTGGCGCTCTCCTCCTTCTTGCTGCTGCCTTATTTCTCCAGGTTTTGTTGGTCTGAGAATGTGCCCTAATTCAGGAGGTAGCTGACTGCCCTGTTAACTCCTTACCAGCTGCAACAATGCAGTCGCGTGCGCACCCCTTCACACACGATACATATTTAATTCCAGTACCTAAAGCAGAATATAGGAAGACCCACAATGCGGTTATTCTTGAACAGATAATACTTTCCCTTTGTGGACAGAGCATTCGCTTTCACTTCCCTATTAAAACCGCTCTGAGGGCTGTGAGGTTTTGCGTTCCACCTTTCTCAAAGTGCTGGTGTCAATTCAGTGAAACAAAGAATAGATTTCCCCAAGCCTCCAGAGAGCTGCACCCTTCAGGGGTGGGTGTCATTTTGCTCTCAAATTTCCCTTGGAGATGTGTCCATAGGGATCTCATCCCATCCTTCTGCCTTGTCTTCCAGTCCTCCTAAGAAGCTCTCTCAGATGCTTGATTTGAAGACCCTAAACAGCAGAAAACCTCCACATTCTTGGGGAAATTATCCCAGGGCTTAACTGAGACCACTGTTTACTACCAGTAACTGCAATTACTTCAAGTATGCATTTGCTACGATTTAATTCCTAATCATTGGATATGGTTAAGCCTTCCTCTGCCGGATTACAAAGCCATTTACTTTCAAAAGTCTCTTTCCTGTGTATGCACGAGAAGATCATGCCCAAGGTGTGACTGTGCCTTCCCCAAACTTAGCTCAACCTTTTCCCACCTCCAGTTGAATAGAATCATATTGTAGCCCGGACAATAATATCCAGATGTCACATCGCTTTGAACCCTTTGTAATCCTTTTGAAAAGCTTGATGTACGTGGCAGTAACAGCCTTACTGATACCATACACCAGTTCCTAACTTGTCATTGACACATAGGCAGACTTCTTCCTCGCTGCAATAACACCCAGAAGCTTACTTCCAGTGACTTAACTACTCTGACCTTTAAGTCACTTGTAGAATAGCTGCCTGGTAGGATATTGTTCTTCATCTGCAGCTGCCTTACAATCTATCATCTTTGGTGATCTGTCACCTACTGATATATTTAAAAGAGATTCGGTGGCATGCCGCTTGGCAGTCAGGTTGAAAGAGCAAAACAAAGTTCTCACAGAAACTCTTGACTGTATCTAAAATTTGACAGAACAGAAAGCAGAGGTAATAAGGAAATCTCTCCTTCACTTTTATGCACTGGATGCATTTTTTTTTGCTTCATTCAACATATGCCGATAAATGATGTTTTAACTCGGTGTGATTTCAAACTATCACCAACCTCAAGAAGACTGAGGTAACAGTGACAAAAAAAAAAAATCATTCACCCCAAATTAAGCATTTGGCCTCAGCTTTGTGGGGTGACTTTTTTAATCTTTGCATTAAATCTGAAAGAAATACTGAAATGAAAACCTCATTCAGACTTAGAATTTATTTTCTTTAAAAAAGTCACAATGAGACCGTGTAGCGTTCAAAGGTCTGTTTTTTTTCCTTGTCAAGATTAATAACCCAGCAGACCTGCCACTAATGGAAGTTTAAGTGGAAAATGTTACCCACCCTTGCTCCACAGAGCTCCATTTTTGTGGTGCTTCTGAGAGGTACAATTCTCCTCCTTCCTGGCTGATGTAGGATATGATATTTTGGGAGGGGCTGAGCCTTTCTGCATCCATATTCATGTGAGCGCAGGCATGTAGCATCCTCCCCTACCTCCACGCCGTGCAACAGCATCTCTATAAATAAATGAAATATTGAAAAATTATAAAAGTAGTATTCAGACCCTGGTTGTTTTCAGTTGTTATCCATCAGCTACCATTAAGAGGTGTTTTACACGTAGGGATCACGGCACGCTGAAGCCAGTGTGAATCGGCTAAAGACCAGGTGCTGGCAGCGCAGCCGTGCCAGTTTACGTCAGCTCAGTAGAATGGTGCCATTTACACCACGAAGGGAGAGCAGAGGACATGACCCTGTCTGTATCCATGTCTCTTTAGGCATTTTTGCAATTGATTTTATTTTTTACTGCTAGCATACGTTCATGGGAAATACACGCGACACTAATTTTAGTGCTGTAATACAGTAAACATCTTGATGTCTTTAAAAGCTACACATGAACAAGCAGCCATGCCTGTATTTGTTTGTAGAAAGGACTATGCTGAGATACACGAGAACTTGAAAGAGAAATTGGTTGGAAAGTGAAGCGAAATTGGGTTCCACTGGAGAACTCCCAGAAAGCAAACAAACAGGGAAAAGGGGAGCAGGAGGCAGAAACAATAGGGCTAAAAAGCAGTAACTCCTAAACACCAGAGCTGCTACTGACACAGATGGGGAAAGGCGCTTCTCACAGGGCTGGTTTTTATTCAGCCAATGCCTGTTTAATGGGAGGGAGGAGAAAGACAAGACTGGGGATCGAAAGGGAGCCGGGCGGCGTGATGGAAAGAGTTAAGGCTGGAGTCGCCCTCTCTGAAGTGCTCTGTGATGCTGTGCAGTGTTTCAGCCCCCAGAGCCTTCCTCCTCCTCCTCCCTCCGTGTGTCAGAGTGGGGAGGAGGCGGGTTCTGCTGAGCTGTTAAATCCTGAGTGAAGTCTCCCCCATTTCCAGTGGCCACCGTTGTCTGAGGCTGGTTCGGAGCAGGGTTGGGGTTCCCCTGACATTTCTGGGACTGTAGCCAGCCAAGAAGGGAAGGAGAAGAAAAGACGAGAGTTTTACAACTTGCTTTTGTCTGAGTGTGGAGAAAGGGGAACGGGAAGCGTCCTTTTTTTTTTTTTTCAAACATCACATTCCTGTGTTTTTCTTCAGCCTGGAAAATATATTAATGCTGGTGCTTTCCTCGCTGGAAACAAAGGAGCTAAACTGGACTGAGGAAGCGAAGGAGGCTTGGGGAAGTTTAAAAGAGAGGGACTCGGAGCAGCTGGGAGTTCCCTTTCCTTAAATGAAATCTCTGCCTGTGCGGGTAACCGGCACAGAAAGCAGCCAGACCTGCAGGTAAATGGAGGAGCAGAGATCCCAAAGGAAACTTCCACTCACCTCGTCCCACTTGTCGAGAAGGTGAAGAAGAAAAGAAAGTTAAAAGATACGCAAGTAGACGGATGAGCTCGGGGACCTGCTGGGCTGCGTAAGGATAAATCACCGAGCAGCAGCAAAGCTGTATGGCATTGCTCTCCTTTTAAAGGAAAAAGACGTGAAACCTCATCTCGGGAAGGGGAAGTTCCCTGGGAGTGTAAGTCTCAAGTCAAACTCTTGGCTTTCTCCTCTATGTACTGGACCCTTCCTTTCTCTGTGTGTGTGCTTGCACGTGTGTATGTGAGTGTGAGAGAGAGAAAGAAGGATGTGGAGCACGGTGTCCTTTTGGACAGAGTCATGTTACAGACGGATGATCTCATTTTGCATAAAATGATCCATTTTGTGCTTTCCCCAAAGCAACCAGTAAACTGTAAAACCACCAGGGCAGGGCTGAGGTGTAACCAGCCCCCTTAAATCACTGAAACTACCCAGCCTCTGCTTTGTGGCCGTTGTTTTGTTTTAATCCCTTGTGCGAGATCTCATCACCCTGTTAACATCTAACTTTTTCTCCTCCTCCTCCCCGCAAGCGGATTGCACAATGAACTGGAGGCCAGCTCTCAGCTTGGCCCTGCTGTGGGCAGCGTGGCTAGTGTGCGGCTCTGAGGAGACGGGGAGGCTAGCAGAGAGAGGGAGCCATGGAGCGAGGAAAGCGCCTCTGCCTTACAGGGCTCCGAGCAGCCTCCTGAGAAGGTCTGCAGCATCCCCGAGGAATCTGAGCCCGAATCCCCAACACCCCGTCACCGAGAGGGACTCTTCAGCAGCTCCGAAGGCACCTGCCGGTCTCCTGAAGGAGGAAGCACGTTCCCACCCCAGGGGCATGGGCACCAGGACAAGACGGATACAGAGACTCACAGCCGCGGCCAAATACTCCAAATCCGAGATGATTAAGGACGAAGGGGTGTCTCCAGCCGCACAGTCACGGGTGGCACGCTTCCCCTCGGGGTCAAGTTCCCCCAATGTCCTGGCCAGCTTTGCTGGGAAAAATCGGGTGTGGGTGATTTCTGCCCCCCACGCCTCAGAAGGCTACTACCGGCTCATGATGAGCCTGCTGAAAAATGACGTCTACTGCGAACTGGCCGAGAGGCACATCCAGCAGATTGTGCTGTTCCACGAAGAAGGGGAAGAAGGGGGGAAAGTCAGGAGGATAACCAACGAAGGAAAAATCCTGGAACAGCCACTGGATCCTGCCCTCATCCCCAAGCTCATGAGCTTCCTGAAACTGGAAAAGGGGAAGTTTGGCATGGTGCTGTTGAAGAAAACTCTGCAGGTGGAGGAAAGGTACCCTTATCCAGTCAGGCTAGAGGCCATGTATGAAGTCATTGACCAGAACCCCATCAGGAAAATCGAGAAGATGAGGCAGAAGGGCTTCATACAGACTTGCAAAGCGGCTGGGGTGGAGGGACAGGTGGTTGAGGAAGGCAATAACGGGGGCAGCACCCAACCTACCCCTGGCGGTGGACATGTCCAGGTGCCAGCAAGGAAGGAGGAGCCCAGGAGGAGCAACAACCAGCCGACCAGGACCAAAACCCTGAGGAAACCAATGACGACCACCGTGGCTACTCCTCTGCCCACGGTAAGGACCACAACCCTCCCTACCACCACCACCACCACCCGGGCCACCACCCGCGCAGTGACAACGGCGAGCAGGCCTACGACGACCACTACCCCTCTCCCCACCACGCAGAGGACCTGGACCACGAAGTCGCATACGACCACGGAGTACCACAGGCCGCCGGCGGCCCCCGAGAGCACCACGCCGCGCGTTGCGGCCTCTGAGGACTTCTACTCGCCTGTGTGGAAGGGAAACCGCAGGGACCGGCAGAAACAGCCGGTGGCCACGCGGAAACCAAGCAAAGGTGGCCGGCAGGAGAGCTTCACAGAAGTCCCTACGGCCCCCTCGGTGCACTACACGAAGGCAAGCGTGAGTCGGTTTAAAGATAACCGAACGGACAGGAAGGACTACAACCACAGGGACCTGAACATCACCCCAGGGCAACACAAGCCAACCAAGACTAAACCGCCAAAGAAGAAGGCCCAGGAAAAGATACTGAGCAATGAATATGAAGATAAATATGACCCCAGCAAGCCCGCTAGTCCCCATTTAGAGGAGGAGATTGCAGTGGGCAACGTTCCTTCAAAGAAAGGAAAAGAGTCAAAGAAGCACGAGAGAATGGATAAACCCGAGAAGAAGAAGAAGAAGGACAAGCTGCAGAAGAGTGAGAAGCAGTCCAGGAAGGACAAAGCTGAGAAAAAGAGCAAGCAGGACAAAGACCGCAGCAAGAAAAGCAAGAAGGGGAGCAGGACAGAGAATGAGGATTTCCCCAAGCCCAACAAGAAGCCTTTCTTACAGCCTCCCAGGAAATCAGTGACCGACCTCCTGGAGTACTTTGAAGGCAAAAGGCGGCTCATTGTAAGTAACTTGTTCATCTGAATCTTATTTCATAAATGAAGTCATGTCTCCCTCCTAGTAGGAAAATGAGGAACAAAAAGTTTATGGTGCTTTCGTATTATTCTTTTCAGTTGGGCCTAAGAAGTCAAATCTCTAGACCTGGAGGATCATTTCCAACAGAGAAGCTTTTGTGGCCTCCTGTTGGAAATCCTATGTAGAGTATGAACATATTTCAGACAGGAATTAGGCTAAAACCTTTTCCCAGCCTCTTCCCATAGGCCGCCATATAGCCACCAGATTATTTGGTTTCCAGTGGATATGTGGGTGTCGGGATCTGTACAGTTATGATCGATGAAACAAAGGTCCAGGGTGGATTACATCCACTCATCGCTTTGGGGTACTGGCCAATGTTACCACATTTCAGCGCTCAGCGCATCCTGCCAGCTGGCACACCTGGTTTGTATTGGTGCTGGTGTCCTAAAACTGGAAGTGAGCCACGTGCACTTGGCAGTACAAGCGCACGGCTGATGGAGAATATGCACAAAGGCATATGAGCAGATGCCCTGAGGTAGGATTGTTACATTTCCCATTATTTCTCAAGGGAATTTGGCATTCACATCCCCTAGATATCTTCAGAGATCCCATACAAACCTTATTTCCCCCCCCCCCTGCTGTTTTTATTAAACTATAACTCAATGGTAAGCTTTCAAGCCTTAGAAACTCAGCATGGTCTGGAGTTACTTCTCCCAGGATTTAAGAGTGTTGTATGTTTTTCCAACTACTTATCTAAAAAAACACTTCACCTGGGACAGGAAACAGTTTTAGCTGTAGTACAAATGTTTTTCCTGGCAGATGGCACATACCCTGAAAGGTACACTTTGAAAAATAGTTATTTAAAAATATTATTACAGGAGCTGCTTTCTTGCAATTATTTCACTGCAAGCTGGCCTCTTTGATAATTATTGTCCAGCTGTCAGTGTCACAACATAGTTTTGACTTTGATGCCCCATATTCCCATACAAATAGCTAAGATGCCAAGCCAAGATTTCAACCCCTGGAATTTAATTAATCATTCTGCTGATGATTAACAAACCTGAGTGGAATCCACATTTTTTCTTCCCCTCCCCATTCTTCCAGCTGTAGGGGCTGTGCAGAGCTAGCAGCTATGAGTGAAGAGCTATATATTTGAAAAATTTGAACTTGACTGAATTTTGCAAATATTGCCTGTTAGTTACAAGTTAATCAATAGTTAACTAAGCCGAAAGCTGAGAGAGAAAAACTGCAAGGAAGTTTGGGATCTTAGCCATGTATCTTAATGTTGCGGCTTCCAAGAATATGTGCAGCATCATGACAAATAAAAACAAATATGAAATATGCCAAGAGCGGAGCTTACAGATGTCAGACTGTGAATTCATTACACCAACACAGTCCTAGAAAGTTAAAGGCTGGTCTGAAATTTGAACCTTCTGATACTAGGCCACCTCTCAGCTGGATCTCCAAGAGAAGAGTTGCACAATCTCAGGCTGTCAGACCAGAACTCACTGGGGAGAAATGATAATACCACCCTGCACTTTATTTCTCCAGTATCTAGTGTGACCCTCAGCCTGCTTGTCCTGAAGTTTCTTGAAGGATAGGTTTGATTTGATCAACAGTAAAAGCAGTGGCTGAAGCCTGCCGTCTCTTCCAAAGAGCTTTCCAATACTTTAAATACATATACATGCCTATTTGCATCCCTTCTGATCGAGCTGTTCAGTTCCCTTAGGATAAGTCCTTCCAGCTGGATGATCTTTGCCATTCATGAGTCTTCAAACTCCCTTGCTACAGAATTAGCCCACAGTGATCCAGAAGTGCCTCTACCTGAGCTATTCCCCGTTGCATTGCTATACTATTGTCTATCAGTCTCTTTATGAGACTGGCTCCTAAGGACAGTGTTTTGGTCCTCTCCCAGTACAAAAGAATTTGGAGAGACAGATGCTTTTAAGTCCTACGCATCACTGTGGATTTCAGACTACAGATTTCATTGTGCATTTCAAACACCTAGAGTTTTGAAGGCTAATCCCGGTTAAGTTCAGTTAATGACAGATATAGGACCCAGCTACAAAACCTGAAAAAGCATATGGGCTTTGAGCCCTGCAGCCCCACCCCTCTATGTTGTTTTGTTGCTGTTGCAGTCTTACTTATTTTGAGAAGTCTTGGCTTAGTGACTTTGGTTTTGTTTATTTTTCTGTAGTGATGACATGCAGGCTAATGGATTAAATATAACACATACCTGCACATATATATACACCCATATGCACATACACACACGCATGCAAATGCAGGTAGATAAAATGTATATACTGCCCGGGTTAAAACATTCCTGTAACAAAGCTTTGATACAAAATTTGCTTTGCCTCTTAAATGTTCCCTGCTTTATTCTACAAGGCTTGATAAAGCAGCTCTACTTCAGACTTCACTGTGTGCTTACGGCCACTGAAATTAAGTGGACAATACAAACCAAATACTCTGGTTTTAATCTCAGTCCTCAAATCTTTTTCACGATCCTTTGTTTATTTGAAGTATTTCTGTGCAATTTAAATGCAGTGTATTACATGCTATGGCCCAGAAATCAAATCTTCTTTGTGCCCAATTTTTGTTCACTCTCATGTCCCAGTGCTATAGCTATGGCAGGGGGGCTTTCTATAAACTAGAGTCAGATCTTTTAGGCCCATAAATGCCACCTACATTTCAGTCCATTGATGAACTGGATTTATAAGGAGTGTATCATAAAAATTAGCCTTCAGGCACTACAAACTTAAGAGGGTAGCTAGGAGACAACTGCACCTGATACAGACTGAAGCATAAGTCTGTAATTGAAGGATTCTGGTGATTATTTATGACCCAAAACCATAAAATTCAGACTCCAACTTCCTTTGTGTTTGGGGAATTGGTGGCAGGCACTTGATTGCAGTTCACTAATGCAAGCTAGGATGTTTAGGTTGCTAGAGCTGGGGCTTTCCTCCCCACCTTCAGATGGAAACAGCTGCATAGACTACTGCATATTGTGACACACACATACACACCTTCCTTGGGATGTCTGAATCCTAGTCACTGATGAAGGATCCAAGTTGTGTGCTTTACAATTTTTAAGTCTCTGGTAGGAGACTTTGAAATGAATACAGTACTATAGAGTTAAACAAGTATTCATGAAACCCAAGTTGTATTTGCACTGTGATAGCCAAAATAGCCACAAGGAACTCCTACTGTGAGTGAGTGGGGGGAATCCTAGATTTGTTGCACCCCTCAAGCCCTGACAAGGCAAGGGATAATGGGAGGGTACACTGTTTTCTGTAAAACCCAGTGCCATTTCTTCTACCAGTATTGTGAAGACACAGATGAGCCAGTGCCACTAGCTGGCCATGCTTCCTATGGCTCTCCTGTGACTGCCTGGACACCTTTGGGACAGCTCCATGGAAAACAAATCCCAGTTTGCAGTCAATGACTAGTTCTCCTTCAGTGAAATAGTCACCTGTTTCATTCCTTATATTAAATAAGCTCTTTTTTCTCTGCCACCAACCAGCTGATCACGACTCCCAAGGCGGACAACAACATGTATGTTCAGCAGCGAGACGAATACCTGGAGAGCTTCTGCAAGATGGCAACGAGGAAAATCTCAGTCATTACAATCTTTGGCACCATGAACAACAGCAGCATGAAAATTGACCACTTCCAGCTAGGTTCCGTTTTTTTTTTAACTAATTTCTTTCCACCTTGTGGGCACAATAGCAGATAGCAAAGGGAGAAATTTCCCCAGCTTGGGTCAAGATCTAAGCAAGACTATTTGTTGTGGTATAGCAGCACTTTCAAACCCATTCTTCCTCTTCCATGCTGACTACCCCCACTTCATATTTACGTAAGTGCCTCTGGTATTTTCCATGCTTGGGCTTCCAGTGCTGTAACTTGAGCACCTCCAGCTTTCTTTGTGGGAATTTATAAAAACAGTAGAACAGTCAAACAGTGAAAAGGCCTAAAAATGTGACAAGGGCATGGGACAGAAGGTGGAAGTTAGGCTCAGTTCTACCAATAACTTGAATACCAACCTCACTGTCTAACTGAATGGCTGTCCTAACACAACTCCACCATTGGTTTTGCAGTATGTTTGACATGGGTGGCCTATAAAGTAAACATACTTGCTAGCATGTTTTAAACACTGTTTAAAGAAACTGGCTATTGTCATGAAGGAGAGGAGGCTGGCAACAGAAGAGGCTGAAGGGAAACATTTGAGATTATATTCAGAATGGCCCAAGCTAATCCTGTTTTGAATTTCAGTATTGTTACCTCCCTGTCCTGCCATGTAACATTTTCTTATGCCTTTTCTCTCCTTACAAAGACATGGAAAAAGATGAATTTTGTGGAGGCACACTAAACCCAGGACAGAGAGAGAAGTGTGCTAGGTAGACCCCTTGCCATGAGTTCTTTTCCTCCCCAGGATCAGTTTCTCTAGGCCTAACAGCTGATTTTGAGATGTTCACAAAGTGAGTATTCACCACAGGAGAGGCCCAGGCACATTTTCCCTTTTCTGCTAGTAAAGAGGTAGGAGATTTCAGCCATAGTCTCGAGGTACGTACAACCTTACAAATTTGCACCAGCATACCTGAATATTTACCATTTAATTGTTTAGCATTTTAATTCCTACAGCCTCTCTTTACCCTTAAAGCAAGACACCCATGGGTGTGACTGCTAATTGCTGCCTGTCCCAAAGAGGTTAACCTTTGGAGGCACTGTAAATCAGAGTATGCAGGTCTTGCAAAGTAGCTCATTCAGACTTCTCTAGTACTGCTTTCTTTACACGGATGTTCCCATATCTACAGGTGGCACAGAGCATCTACCTCTCTTAGGTAGATGAAAAGCTACCTAAGTTTACCTGAATCTACCTGAAGATCTTCGGTAGATGTCTTTGAAAACAACTGGTGTCGGTGCTCAGGTCCTGGGGAAACACCCACCAAAACCAGCAAGAGCTTTTCCTTTAATTATGGTGGGGTTTGGACAAAGACTGCAGGTCCAAGTCCAGCAAAGCACTTAAGCTTAGGTATCTCTTGAAGCATGTAAACAGCCCTGTTGCTGTCTGCATCTAATGGTTAATACAGCTTAAGTGCTTTGCTGGACCAAAGCAAAGGAATAGTATGAGCACTACTCACTTTACTTATAATTCGCCACATCTTTCCTCTGGAAGTTTGTTTGGTTTTACCAGACCTTGGGAAGAGATGTGAGATGGAATGGAAAGCTCAGGGCCACATGATGCTCCCATCAACCGTCTCTCTCGGGGTATTTCAGGTCTGGCATACGACCAGCCAGAAAATTACCGAACTATGCCTGGCTTCCAGCCATGCCTCCAACATCTCAGAGGGGACCTAATTGGAGAGCAGCAGACTTGTGTCCCTGAACAACAGGGAGTCACATATCCAGCCAGAACGCCCGTTCGTGCACCTCCTTGACAAATCTGGAGTGGCACAGGATTTTCCACATCAGGCCAAGGTTTCTCAAGGTCACTTTTTGTGTACCTAGACCAAGCTGTCTGTCCGTGGACTTTTTAGGTTTATATATAGCTCCTGGCTAATAAACAGGCATGCCCTCTGTCATAGACCATGTCAGAGTGACAGGCCCTTTCAGCCTGTTCCAAACTTAACTTACACCCAAACTTTCCCCAAACCACACAAACGTGTGTAACAGAGGAAATCTCATAGGAGGAATTAACTTGTTAAAGAAAAGCAGGATATAAGCAGGGTATAAGTTAAACTTTACATGAAAACTCACCTTACATTTTTGCTCAGAATGCCTGATCATGAACTTTTAAAAAAGTTTAATTAATGCAAACACCTTTCTAGACCCACAGAAAAGATTTTTCACCTGAAATTTCAAATACATTTAGAAGCAGTTAATGAAAGAGCTTATTAACGCTGTTTGGCCTAGATCAGCTCATCCTGAAACCAAAGAGCATCTCCCAGTTCCCCACTGGAATGACAGAAAAGCTGAGAACTCAGTGCAGAGTTCTCTTCACCCCAAATCGTCCTTTTGGTCTCTTTCCCCAGCTCCTGGGAACTGGGTTTTAGTGAACTAAACAGCAGCCCCAGGCTAGAACACACCCATCCCATAACCAAAGCCAGCACCCAGCCTATTAGACCACTGCACTGCCACGACAAATTGCTGAATCTGCAACCTCGTTTGAACTTTTTTGTAAAGAGTAACTCATCTTCCCATGTCTAGCTGCTAAAGATGTACAGAGAAAAATTTCTACTCTTTCAGGGACATTTCCAGAAACAGCAGAGAAGATTTTGCAGGTGGTATCAGGCAGTCCCAACCCTGTTGTTACTTAGGCTGACCCCACATATCCTTTATGACAGTGAAGGATAGGGACAAGTAATTAATTGGAAAAATATTAGATTTTTTAGTTTAATTTATTTTTTTCCTCCCTAGAAATCACTTCCAGGTTTGCGAGGCAAGCCAGTCCTTGTGGCTTTTTTCCCCAAAAACATTTTTCTCTGTCATTCTTGTAATTTAATTTTCTTTACACTGTGTTGAAAGACAATCTCCCAACAGTGCAACTTGAGTGCTGTCTTCATGTTGATATCTACAGTGTTTAAAGCAGAATAATGCCATGGGTCAGTTTGTGTAAAGTACTGCACCACAGTTGTTTTCCATCGTGTTTCATGCTAATTCCTCTTACATTATTCTACCTCCATACAGGCCAATTGGATAACCCTGATTCTGCTTTGGGAGAAATTTGCAGGCATTAATATGAATTTTAGTCTATGTTGTAATAGTCATGCTTGATTCAAGTAAGATGTAAATCTTGTTTATGAAGCATTGATGCATGATTTACAGATATTTTTAAAACTGAATAACCAATTAGCACATCCAGCAAAACGTCTAATGTGGGATTTACAACACTGCCTGTAATTCTTAACAAAACTTTCAGCTGAGGTACATAAACCCATGCACAACCATATAAATTATGCATACAGCATGATTACTTACTATAACCAAATTGCAACATTTGCTGTTTTCATTTTTCTGTAAGAAGCGGGTCCAAAGTATGAAACCTAAAGGGCAGTTTCTGCTTTGGACATCTTCCCAAAGATGTAATTCAGAAGCTCCATCCAGCCTCTTACACAGATGAGACCTATTGCAAAACTTGGATCAGATCAATATGCTCCTGGGGACTGTGGATGTTTAGAAAATAGCTTAAAATTCCCTATTGTTTAATGAGTCAAATATTGTCAAAATATACATATGTTCTTGAAAAAGTATTTTCTGCTGCTGTATGCTCAACTCAGATGTCTGTTTGCTGGTGAATAATGGTGGGGCAGGGGATGGGAAAGTTGGGCCTCTGGATCCCAGCTCTTGACCGGCTGTGGTGTCTCTGTTTGACTTCAGGCAGGTCACTTACGCCAGGGCTGGGATTGTTAAGTGTGGATATGAATATTTATAACCCGGAGCTGTCACAGGGAATAAACAAGTAACATTTGCAGACAGCTCTCTGGCCCCCAGGTGACAGGGTGCTTCATTTCACTTTTTGTGTGACTTAGCCTGGCTTTAGCTTTCCAGGCACACGGTTTCATACAGAACCCAGTTCCAGCACTGTCACAGTTGTACAGTGCTGTGCTGGATGCTGAGCTGACGACATGGAGGCTTTCAGGACTTGACCCTAATGCACTCTGGCTCTAAGGGAAGTAAGGAACCTCATTACCTCCACAGGCTTGTCTTGTACACGTTTCAGATCTCTGTCATATGTCACACAGCTCTAACGTCGCAAATGTATACTGCGAATTTCTTTTGGTATTTGCCACCAAATGATGGCAAATCGTTTGAAAATGGTGAAATGGGCAAAATTTTGGAGTGATCAGATTAGTGAATTTTCATGTTAAGCACAGGAAAAGAGGCATAAAGTTTTGAGTTAAAAATCTTTTCAAATATTTGGTTCTTATCCATCTGTAGAACTTGTAGATTTAATAACTCTGTAATTTTCAAAATGAAATTACAGTCTGCTTTTTTTCCAAGCCTGTCCGAATGTTTTCTTAGGGTAGAGCAACACATATATACAAAATCATTGTCAAAATGATGTTTTTTCCCATTAGGATACTAGAATGGGAAATTAACATCGGCAAGCAGTTGGAGGAGTGCCACAGCAGGGTATTTGTGGAGACCTAGAGCTAGAGCTGCAGTATTCAAGATACATAAAACATTTTCTGGTTTCTTGTAGTCACTAAACATCCCGTCATTTTTTAAGACTGGAAGACTCTCTAGAGTCCTGGCCAACTTTAAGTTGTTCTAACTATATATTACTGACCCAAATTCTCTATGCTGTTTCATTTGGATGTGGTGCTTTCCAGCTCCTGTCCTAAACTGTCAAACAGTTTCTATTTTCTACTGCAGAAGTGGCTGCATTTCAGGAGCTGGAGAAATGATTAACACATGCATATAAATGTATAAATACATCGAAAACATCTTACCAGAAAAGAGCAGGCAACCAACATTTTTCGAAAGTAGAAAAGTTGAATGCTGTAGTACACGTGCCCTAGGGAAAACTGATTTTCTGACAATACTGGGATTAAAACCTGGCAGCTAAAAGACACAGTGCCATAGTGGTGGTTTTGAAGATCTTGCCAGGGCAGTGGGAAGAGGGCTTCTGGAAGATGAACCTCCCCCTTTCTTTCAAGGTGAAATTGAAGTCAGCATGCTGTGCAACTCCATGACTATTTTTATTTCTCCTGTTTTGTATTAAGATAATGAAAAGCCCATGAAAGTGATAGAGGATGAAGATCTTGTGGATCAGCAGCTTATCAGTGAGCTGAGGAAAGAGTATGGGATGACCTACAATGACTTCTTCATGGTGCTGACAGACACTGACATGAAAGTCAAGGTGAGGGTTTTGACTATTGGAAAGAAAAGGCGTTGGAAAATATGAAAATAAAATACAGGAAATTATAGGCTTGCATGTCAGGCACATAACTGAGTGATGCAGAACTTTGTCATCGCTGGGTGACAAGAGAAAGGACAGTAAGAGAAATTTTCAGGAATCAGCTGCCTTCGTGTTCTGCAGATGAGGGATTTCAGGAATTGTGGTTTTCTGCTGGGATGGTGAGTCGACACCACAAAGGCTAGGAGTCTCTGGCAGGGGGGTTTAATGCAGTACGTGATGTCCTAAAAGAGCATGGTTGCTCAACAAGATGACAACATATTGTATATGGACAATACTCTAGTTGAAGGGCCCTACAAAAGAATATGTTGACAATTCGTTGCCTGCACCAGCCTGCCCTTATCACATTGGACAAGTACTCACAATATGTCACTTCCAAAGAAGAGTCTGACTGCTAAAATAAGAGTATTTCCATGATTTATAACCTGTTCTAGGCCTTGTTACCTGTGTGTAAATGGGGATATTTTAATCTCTGTATATCCTGCTGTGCCGTGATTCATGCAAAATGACTGCTACTATGTGCTTTCTTTTTCCATTCGTTCTTCTTGCTTACCAGCAATACTATGAAGTACCCATAGCAATGAAGTCCGTGTTTGATTTGATCGACACCTTCCAGTCGAGAATTAAAGACATGGAAAGACAGAAAAAAGAGGGCATTGTCTGCAAAGAAGATAAAAAGCAATCCCTTGAGAGCTTCTTATCCAGGTATTACCTTCTGCACTTATCTGTTATTAGTTCCAGTAATTTCTGTTTTACTGGAAAAATACCTATCCAACTACTTTTACAATTTTTAATATAGATTTCTCCGTATTAACAGCGTTAAGCAAGTACAGAGATGCAGCCACAGCACCATGCACTCTTGCACAGAGCACTAAAAGTCAGCATGCACGTCATATTTCCTGACTGACTGCACATTTTTTGGACGCTAACTTTCTATATCTTGGTTCCCCCACCATGACATGGAGATAACAGCACTGATTTGCATTAGAATGGCAAATAAGGATTAATTCACAGATGTCAGCTCAGTGTTTTGAATGAAGCACAGTGTTGATATTTCAACCATTAACCACGACAATCACATTAATCCCATTCTAATCCCTTCCATGGAGCTTGAATCAGTAATTAATTCTCTGTAACTTCCTTCTTATCCAGCTTGAGATAACAGTTGGTCTTCACCAGTATTAGTCATATATAGCATTAAAGGTCTTGCAGATGTCTCTTGTAAAATGTCTGAGGCCTTCTGTAGCAAGACAGTTTTGTTTATGCAATCTCTATATGCTGTGTTACTGCTCTACCTGTGAAACCTAAATACTGGGAAATAAACATGTCTGGACTGTGGGAAGATTCAGATCCAAAGAACAGCTGTGCAGCTATGGCCCTCTCTGTTAAAGGGTAATTTACATAAAATTTGGGCTCCCTCATCACTGCAGGCTTTACCTGCTACTACTGCATCCTCCTCACCTAATATCAAAATCCTTGGGGGGTACACTTTTAATGCTAGCTGGCTATGCAAATAATCGAGACAGCATGATGTGGTACGACTTGAGGGCGAATGGAGCAACAGGCAAATGAATAGGTTGTTGGTTCATAAACATTTTAAAATTCGATGGCCACTTCAATGAAAAGAGAACATTTAAGATGTACCCCACCCGCCTCACCACCTCCTGTTTAGGTCTCAGTGATTCATCTTCAAGACCACCAAGAAGAACCACAGTTTGGAAACAGCTGCCCAACACAAGAAAGGGCTTGTATGCTGGGAAGTGGCAGCTCCCAAACCCTTCTTAGCTTGCAAACAGCCCTGGTAATAAACACACTAGAAAAACAGGCAGGAAAAATGCAGAGTGGTACATCTATAAACAGAACTGCCACTGCACAGAATACATCTGCTGTCTGTGAAATAGGCATCAAGTATCGGGTGGACTTCACTAGCCATGATAACTGGCCAGATTCCCAGCAAGATTCATTCCAGCTTTGTCCAAGATTATCTTCCCGGCTGAGCAAGGGTCCTGGCATCATCTCCATGGTGTTGCTCATTTGGGAGATCAGTTATAATAATGCAAACGTTGTTCTTAAAAACCGTGGCTGGATTGAAAGAATACTGAGACCTAGAACTCACTTGAGTAATGCTTAAAAGCCACATGTACCAGCAGGAAATCCTTGAGTTTTGGGGGAGAGAGTCTTCCTGTAGTCCCAAGACACCGTCTGTGTTGCTCTGGGCTCACAGAAGAGAAGGGGATGCAAAATGAGGTGGAAGAACAGGGTGCACACAGGGAAGGATCTGGCACATTTGCCAGGACAGGAGTATTGTTCAGATGTGTGCTCAGATGTCAGGAATAAGGCATAAATCTGTACATTAGTATTAGTAAACTAACAGCTGTGAAGGGCCAACTAAATTAATTTCTCAGTAAGGTGTGACCCCAAACAAGCACACCAGGTATTAGGCTTGTCTGGGGCATGAGGATAGACAGCTTGAATGATTCTCAAACCTTTTCAGCTCTATGTATCTACAAAACAGATATTCAAAAAATAGAAAGTCATCATTAGAGTATCTTAAAGCAGCTCACAGGCAAGACATCATTCTGATTTATGCCCTAGACAAAATGTGATCCAATGTTTGTAGTCTCAGTCCTTGTTTACAGACAGACAGGTGTTTTTGCTGTACAAAATACCACAAAGATTTTTTCGCATACTTTCAAAATAATAAGAAAATTTCTCTCTTTTCTTCACATAACATATACGACTCTTAATGCTCCTCATTCCTATTCACATATACACATGCCCATGTTTCTTACTTGTTCCTCCTGGACAAGATTAAAATTTGCTTTTTCAAGCATTTGCTTTTTTAATTATGAAAATACAAGCATCATCAATCAGTCAACAAGACAAAATATTAGTCAGGAGCATCCTCTGCTCTTTCAGCAATTTCTTCTATGACTTTGAGCAAGTCCCACTTTATTTCCTGCTTCTCTCAAGTGGAATAGCGTTGATCCATTGCATTAGCCTTTATTTTGAGATCTTCATTTGGTGCTGTGGAAAGGCAGGCTATTATTGTAACAGGGTAACATCTGCATCCATTTAAAACATCATTTCCTGCTATAAAAATATCCCCGCAGCTTTGCAAATTCCTATAAATCTGATTTATTTAGGTTTAGTGGAGAAATACCTTGATTCAAAAAAGGGGTTGTTTGGAGAATATTAAATAACTCTGTAGTTAGAATTTTTAAAGGCTTCAAGTGTCCCTATGGCATCACCTTCCTTTGAGAGTAAAGGTGATACTCAGCACACAAGTTTGGTTAGATGAGACATCCTAGATTAAAGGAAAATATTGCCCTATGGATGCCTTATATACTCACAGGCTCATACTGCCACATATATGTAAACAAGCTTAGATTTAAAAACACACTAAAGGTATTTCGAGTGAATGTGGTAAAGAAGAAAAAGAGGTCAGCGACTATTTACACAGAAGTATGAGTTATGTCTGAAATGAAGATACACCCTAATTCCCAGACAACCCTTGGACTGCAAAATCACTGAGCAGTTCCAGGAGCAGTGAATGACACAAAAGCTAAAGTGTCTAGTGAGAAATTCTACAGGAATCTTTTTTGCACTTGAATACACAATTCTCAGCACTGTTATATCTACCAAAGGTGGCTTAGAGCAAAGATCAGAAGCTTTGCGGTGTTTGTTTGGCCAAACTGCAGCAAAACTGCAGATGCTTTGAGTTCTGGAGCTGTAAAATTTCAAACAGGCTTTATCCTCTCCCAGTGATGGATGGAACTGGAAAGATCTCCCACCCAGCTGTTACTCAGAAGCTGCGAGAGATCTCACATATCTCAGCCCACACAGCACAGGAAGGCGTTGTGATGGTTCCCTGTTGAGCTCCTTTCTCTTTCCAGGTTCCGCTGGAGGAGGCGGCTCGTGGTGATTTCTGCTCCCAGTGATGAGGACTGGGCTTACTCCCAGCAGCTCGCTGCTCTCAGCGGACAGGCCTGTAATTTTGGTGAGTCAAAGGAAATAATATTCTTGCTCCCCAAAACCACATCCTTTCTGGTGATGTGATGGATTCCTTTGCTCAAGTCTGACACTAGACAATCCGAGGAGTCTGACAACTGGAAAGTTTGCTGTAGCTACTCCAAATATAACTGGAAAATACTGTGCTAAGCAGGTAGCACAGTGCTCTCTGACAGCTAACACCACTAAACCAAGTGTTCCCTGGAATCCTTTGGGTGAAGCAGAAAGGTGAGCACTCTGAAGCTTCTCTTCAGGCTTACAGTTCAGAAAATCAGTAACACAACCACTTCAGCTTGCGTATCTTCTTACTGAACAAATAAATGATGCAATGCTTTAAGATCCTTTGCAGATCCCAGTAGCCATCTCAGACCTAGGTCAGGTACTAGGGAGATGCGTGGATGTCAGCTGTTTTGTGTTGTTGTTGTTTGTTGTCTTTTTTTTTTCTGTCCTGCTCCATTTCTTAAACCTGTAAAAAATCTTAATGGAAGCTACTTCAACCCAGTAACAATCTTTCCAGTCCTCTAACCAGGTACTTAAGATCCAGCTCCATGGTCAGTGGAGAGACAGAATGAAATGTCCTATCCCAAAGCCATTACTTCAATACATTCCACTTATGCCCTAAGAGAGGTTTGCACAGTGTTACTGCTACGCTGTCTGTTCATTCGTCATCACCTGGCTTCCATTTGGAGTTTCAGCATCATCTGATTTAGTAGCTACCAATGTAAACTGTGTCATGGACCACCGGTAAAATCCTTTCTGAAGAACAGAACATGATGTTAACAGTTAATTCCACCCTTTGTTTAGGACAGCCTGAAAGAGATCCAGTGAGTTGCTGAAGCATTTGTTCTCAATGGTTTTTCCCAACCAAGTGATGTTTCTAAGCATCTTATCTCCAAGTTGTAAAAACAGTTACAGAAGACTTTGTAGATCATATAGACTCTTACTTCATGAGCAGTTTCTACGGTCCCTAAGGTCTTCAAAGCAGAGGCAGCAGTCCAAGCCTTGCTCAGAACAAATGAAAGAAGTGAATGCCTGTCCTAAGCCATTCACTGCAGTGATCTGTGGTGATTATATTGCCTCTAAGTACTTTCCTGCAGTGTGGATGACAAGTAAGAACTTTACTGGTGAACAAAACAGTGCCGAGACATTCTGAATTTGGGGGTGGCTTTTGCAGTTTACTTGTATGTCTAATGCCTGTATCCCTATGGTACTGAATGACATCAAGTGCTGTTGTCCTTGGGATGAGCAACTCTTTTTCATGGAGGACTGCTGAGACTGGCTCCTAATTCAGCAAGCATAAACCTGGCTGATTAAACTGAAATCTGCCCAAGAATGTGCATAAAGATTGGGTCTCACTCAAAATCTCCTTCGTTTCCTCCACAGGTCTACGGCATATAACTATCCTCAAATTGCTAGGAGTTGGAGAAGATATTGGCGGTGTCTTAGAGTTGTATCCAATTAATGGTAAGTGACCGTTTCCAGTTTCTTCAGTATGACCTATGAAGGGCATTATGCACTTTAAGTGTTTTTTTTGCTGTGATTTCTTTAGAGGGCTGGATATGACTAGGATTACATATTTATTTTTTTTCCCGAAACAAACAAACAACAAACAAAAAAAGAAGGCACACAAGCAAACAAGCTTTCTTGGCACAACTGTGCTAAATATTATATAGAATATTTTCAGAATAGAAAAGCCCAAAGATGATCTGGAAAGCATCTCATATCTTTATCTTCCTTAAACATACAATCACAAGTATAATCCTCTGCCTGTACTACTGTTAATGACAAAGAAATGTTCAAGCATGAACATTTGATCATGTTCATGATCAAGAGTTGGCAGAGCTTATAGAACATATACCTAACACATTCTGTTTTATGGGTCTATCATTAATCTTCCTATGTGTTTGCATCCCAGCAGACTAATTCAGGCAGATATTCTTAGGAGAACCCTCTGTCAGGAGAATTTCAGGGTACATTTCAAAGGCAATGGTTTCCTCTACTACCTAATCCCAACGACTACCTATCAGTGAAGATATGAGGACAAGAAGCAACTTATTCATTCCACTGCTATTTTCACAGTGCTGTACATGAAAGCATCTCAGCCCTCCTAGCCCCATACAGATACAAGTCCAGGCCTACGAAAGAGTAAGAATAGAGAAAGCAGATATGATACTTCTTTCTTCAACACCTTTGTATTCATTTACTTTTTGCTGAAAACCTTAGTCCTACATGCGAAGCAGCCCTTCCCCCATTTTGTCAATGTACTTTCCTAACCTCCCTTTGAATTAACCCTTGAATTCCCCCTTTGAATAGCACCTACACCTACCTGCAAAAGCTCTGCAGATCTGCAAGTCACCTTTTATTTGAAATGAACATGACCCTCTCTGCAGTGGCATTCACAGTTCTGTAGACCTTCACCCAGCCCGTTTGTTTTACAGACTAGAGTCTTGACTGACTTGGTCCTTTCTCATACGGAGTCTATCCAAGCCTGTGATTATCCTTACTGCCTTTCTCTGATTTTTTTTCCAGTTATTCAAGGTTAGAGAATCAGAATTGTGTACAGTGTTCAAGATGGACACAAGCAATACGTTTTAATGATAGTCTCTCTTCTTTTTTGTATTATTTTCCTTATAGCTTCTAATATCTGTTTTGGCTTTTGGCAATTAGTGAGTAGTGAGCAACCCTTTCAAGGAACTGCCTTTCATAACCCTAAGCTCTCTTCTAGAACGGCACTAGTCCCAGCACATGCAACTATGAACTTCACTGGTTACCTCCCTCCACTCCAGAAAATGATTATATATTATTCCTACCTTGTTTCTGCCTTCCAACCATATTATCAAAGTTTCTTTTGAAGTCTTCTGGAAATCTGCATTGCCTGTATCAGCCAGACTACCTTTAGCTATCTGATTGCTGAGACTTGCTACTAAGCCAACTTTCTCAGGTTTCTTTCCTAGGTGTCCACTGATTCTAATTATCTTATACTTTCTACCTGCTTACTTGGTACAAGCTTCATGTTTAAAAGCCCAGAGTTTACCAAACCTACACCAGAACATGTTTTTAAAGTGGGCATGGCATCTGCCACATCCCATAATTCACACATAATTCCAGTTCAAGACTGAAGTTCCACACTAACATTAATGACTCAGAGAATTTATCCTGCAATTCTCCACACAATCACATTTCCATTCCCGTGGTTTCTTTCAGCGTGACTGTTTTTGACATATGCCTTCTGCATACATGAACTGGGACTCAAGCCACATGGGAGTCAAAGATATACATGCATGTTGGGTGAGGAAAAGGTGTGCCACACCACAGCAGCTTCAGCCTAGAGGAAAAAGACAAATTTACTAACCCTAACAAAACTGTTAAAAATACAGCTTTGGTTTCTTTGCAGCAGTCTTACATGTCAGAACCAGGAAATCCTAAGATGCAAATAAGGATCTTACATTGCCAGCATTGGACTGTATCCTATCTCACACTGCAAATTCACTGAGCTACTAAAAATCGTCACTGTTGCCTAACCAAAATGTCAACGCTGTTTTATGTAATCCCTTTTTTAGGAAGCTCTACTGTAGACCGAGAAGACATCCCCGCTAATTTGGTGAAAGACATCCGAAATTACTTCCAAATTAGCCCAGAATATTTCTCCATGCTTCTAGTCGGGAAGGATGGAAACGTCAAATCCTGGTATCCTTCTCCAATGTGGTCCATGGCAATCGTGTACGACCTGATCGACTCCATGCAGCTTCGGCGACAGGAGATGACAATTCAGCAATCGCTCGGCATGCAGTGCCCAGACGACGAGTATGGTGGGTATGGTTACCATAGCTATCACCAGGGATACCAGGAAGGTTATCAAGATGACTACCGGCACCATGGAAGTTACCACCATGGATACCCGTACTGAAAAGAGCAACTTAGCCTCTGACCGCCCCGTGCCTGTCTTCTAATAGCTATCCAAGCAATAGGTGGCCAGTTGCTGAAAGTTTTTCCAGGCCACCTAGATATCCATGCCTCCTCCTTCCACTGTTCAGTCAAGGGACTCTGGTCATTTGCCTTCTCAAAAATGCAGAAGCCTTTACAGTGAAGCAACTCAAACCAGTAGTATTGAAGCTTTAAACAATAAAGACTCCTTTATATTTTTAATCCTTTATAAACAAAGGGCATCAGCAGTTGCTGTTTGTTTGTATTAAAACCAAACAAAATGTCCCCGCAGCCTCAGTCCATGGACAATACTACAGGGCAGGAGACAAACTGTCCAACAAATACTGCAATGCTCTTTGTAATATTTTTTCTAAGGAGAAAAAAAAAATATTTATTGGAAAGCAAGAATTTTGCATTGTGCTGATGAAGACAAGCAAAGAATCACACTGCAGGACTTTCCCAAAAAAAGGAAATGTTAAGGAAGTAGCATGTGGCAGGTTCTTTAATAATAAAACTTCTTTTGAAATAGCTTGTCTGAAAAGACAGCAACCCTCCTACGATGCATCAGCATTGTAGTTGGCTGATTTTGCCAATGAAAGTAAGAATTTATGGCTATGGCAGGACTCATTCCAATACAATACAATGTAAAGTTCTCTTAATCTCAAAGCTTGCTGCATGGCCATTAATTCTTTTAATTGGGGTTCCTGTTCTTTTAGGTCCTGCCTACCTGGCAGTTAATGAGAGCTAAGTGGAAACACCAACCATACAGTATTGACTGAAATACAGAAAACTGAAAAGTATTATTTTCCATCAGAAAAAAAAAACATTCTCATTCACGTATTTTAAACAAGTTGTAACTAGCTCTCTATAGTAATGTTCTTCAGTAAACTATTGCTCTAAATTTCAAATTTCTTTCTACCTCTTCTCGTACCCTCCCCCATAAAAAAAAAATCTGGACTAAATGTTTATAGAATTGTTTGGGTATAATTTGATTTGCTACTAAACCAGCTGTATTTCTGCCATGTCTTCTGGAATGGTTTCCTTCTCCCTGGTGCCTTTGGGCATTGGATCTGTTGCACCATGCTACTCCGCTGAAATCAGCTGCAGGAACTCCATGCACAGCCATGCCTCCAATACCATTTTGGTTAGATTTCTAAAACTTAACCCAGCAGTATGATTAAATACTATCTTGAAGTGACGGCATCATGCAAACCTTCATAGTGGCACAGCGGTCACTTCTAATGTTTCGGACACACCTGACCATGCACATTTCTTTTTTATAATCCAGTGGTGCACATGTCATATACGGACGCACCCCTCATGCATATGGGCAACAGGTCACTCAGTCAGTTCTGTCATCACAGCAAAAACACTGGAACACGTACATACTACAACTCATAATTGGCCAGAGTATGCTCCACAACGTGAGATTTATCATTTTACTGTTCCTTTTTTTTTTTTTTTTTTTCTCCCTCTCCTTTGCTTTTTTCAGCTGTGAGGTAGTTTGATTTTATTTTTTTTAATTTTATTTTTGAGGGGTGGGGGTAGCAAAATGACACCAAAATGGGTAAAGCAACAGGTTCACCCAAAAGCAGACACTTTCCTCAGGAACTTGGTCATAAGAAGTCAGACCCTGCTTGCCTTTCGTAACGTCAGAGAGGCAGACAGATGTCAAGGGGTCACAGGACCTTGTCACTTCTTCCTTGGCAGTACAAAGTCACCCTCCATGCCACCAGGTCTAGGCAGCACAAGACACAGTTCATCTTACCCCTCTCAGGTTCGTGACTGGAGCTAACTGGGGGAAGGCAGGCTTTTGACAGACCCATTTTGAGAGGACTGCTGCCTGCAGAGTGCTTCCAAGCATTCCTTTGGTTACAGCACTTCCACAGCTGAAAGCAGTGGACAGGGAAATTAAGAAAGAAATTTAAGAGGAGTGAAAAAAAAGAATCACAGAACCAAAAGGTTTCCAGAAGAAAGATCAAGTCCCATAGGTTAGCTTCAGAAAACAAGTACTTACTGTATCAGTGTGTTAAAGTCAGCTGCCTAATTATTTTTGCTTAAAGCAAAAGCAGAGGAAGAAGTACCTAACAGTCACCTCCTGTAAGCAAAAGGATGAACTCCTCTGGATTTTCTTTCAGGTGTTCATTTCAACTTTCCTGTAATCTTGTTTTTCCACACGACATACTTAAATGAAAGCCCTTTTAACTCACATTACAAAACATCAAACCTAAATGTCCTGTGCTGAGCAGGAGGAGGAGACAGTTAACTAACAAAACAGAGAGCAATGCTTAATCCAAATGGCCTTTTTCTGTTGTTGTTGAATATTTATAAAATTTGCAGAAGACTTATTATGATTCTGGTGCTGATTTCTGCCTTCATTACAAACCGTCTCAAAATTCCTAGGAATTTTTAGCAATGGTTTAAAATCCTTACTTTGCAACCTACCTCTCACTATGGAGAACTAAAAGCAAGGCTTGAAGGAAAGAAAAAAAGTTTTCAACGATGTATAGTTCTGTCGAAGACTACACGCATCAGGGAGCTACACTACTCCAAACACAAATCAGATCCAAAGTACTGGATCTGCCCCTGCAGCATCACTCTGAGCACAGGTTTATTGAGATTAGCTACTTCCATAGTTCTGAGCGGGCAGGTTCCACACAATGAGGAAAACTTCAAAACTTTTTCTCATACATATTTCTGGGATTTGATTCAGCTGAAAGACAGCTGTTTTCATCCTCAGGCTGTCTTTCAAGCACAATGGCTCAGTTTCTACATTCACAAAGTGGATGAAATTAAACAAGATAAAAATCACTTTAACTGGCTTGTTATAAACAAGAGAATCCGGGGGAGACCTCTCTTCCCAAGAGGTTTTATGAACTAATTCCTCAAATCTGCAGGAGGAACATAACATTTTCAGCAGCTATTAAATTCAAACATTTGTGAATCTGGGTTTTAACTCACAATGTAGAAGGAACTCTCTGCCCAATGCTTTCATTAAAGATTATGTGCCAAAGTAATGCTGGTCTCCAAAAAACTTCCTCATAAAAACCCCTATTACCATTTGAAAAGAAAAATAGTAAGCTTTCTGACAGAGTAGGTGAGCAACTATACAATGGAAATATTTAACCACTGTTACTGCAGTAGGATTCACATGATCTATTCACAAGGTATAGCTCTACAGAACAGCTCCCCCCTTGCTGACCAGAGCTGTTCTCCAGCTGTCTGTGGTTTGTAGTCACTTCCTCTAACAAATCTCATATACACGCTAAATTTGACTATTGCCATGGACCACATGGCTGCATAGAACTGCATGGTTATATTTTTGGGTTACTTACTTGTTATTGCTAAGTTTATGCTAAGTCCTTACCCATTTTTAGACAGCTGTTAATGTTCCTGTTGCTGTATAGGGGATATACAGTTCTCCTCCATTATTAAAAGAAACCTGCCTGGCCAATCCAACTGAATGTCTCCAAGACCTCCAACCTGTTCACCTGAAGACAACAGAAAGGTTTCTACATGTTAGATAGGATCTAACTCTAGAAGGAAAGTAAAAAAGTAAATGCTTCCATAGACCTCCATAGTTACATTCCTGTTATCTTTGTGAAATCTGAGACTTTAGCAAAACAAGTCAATCATGACATCATGCTTGTGATGGAAGTTATTAAAATGAAATTTATAGAGGGTAAAACTGACTAAGCAGGACAAGAGCTGAAAGCAAGTCTAAATATACTTTATAACATTTGCAGATCAATAATTTCCAGCTCTTATTTCTCTTAAGGCATACATTTCATGGCAGGAAAGTCAAAAAAAATGTTTAAAGATACTCATCTTTGGTTTGATGCTCTATCATTTGAGGTATGAGGCTAATTTTTATGCTCTGACTTAAGGCAAGGCAAAGCTGCCTGCAAAAGTTGATGTAAAAAGCTACCACTAGTAATGCAAAGCAATCTAAAACTAACAGTGCTTTCACTTTTCATGGGAATGTCTGCTAAAGTTGGTAGCTGTGACTGAAAAAGACAATGAATTCAGGCAAGTATATACTGCAAACCTGTATGTAATGGAAAGAAAAAGAAACCATCTTATTGCAACTAAGTCTTGAACAGTTTGAACTTTTTTTTTTTTGCATTGAAGTTTCATTTCCCAAAATAGAATATTACACACCAACAAAACTCATGTTTCTGGAATTTACATTCAAATATGCTTTCTTATTCATTCTGTACAAATCCAAACAACCAGGATTCCTTTTGGTGAAATGAGCTACTATGGTAGTACAACAAGATCAGCCATAAAACATTTTTCAGCTCAACATATTTACAAGGTTAGCTCATATAATCAAACCACAACAGTAATTTCACTTTGTGTAATTCTTAATACATGCTAGAAAAAGTTCATACTCCTGAAAAAAAAAAAAAAAAAGATGGAAGAAATCAGAATAAGAATTTCACATGCGTGGTTTATAACTTGACAGTCATCGGCCACAACTGGAAACAGGCTGCCCTGCTTGATGGATCAGTGACAGGAGGTATGTTAATTAATATAGCAATGAGCCATCAAGACAGTATGCGTAAGTAGGCACACAGAGCCTGGAAAAAGGATGGCAGAGGGGAACAAAGGCAGAACTGTCTTCAGTCCATGGAGAAATGCATCAGTAATTGATTAAGATACGCTGTGGTATGAGGCTCTGACACTGAACTCATTGCATACCTTCATAAGAATTCCTTCGACAGCTATCTTTCCATTATCAAAGCCTTGTTTTTGACTGTTCCCTTCATCCTCCAATTTCTAAAATTCCTTGAATTATTTTGAACCCATTTTTCATCTCACTGAAAATACAATCCAGCAGACTCCTCAACAGCGATTCTGAGTTCACCGTGCCTGACATTCCGCAGAATGATTTTGCTCTCTGCAAAAATGAATGCAAACTCTTATCAGTCTGAGTTGTCAGAGCAACAACAAATGGTATCAACACCTGCACCCTCCTGCTCAGTGTTCCAGATATTGCAGGGCATTGTTGCAGCTGCATAACATCCGTTTTCAGATAGTGGCCCCAGTGCAAAGTCAGTCTCTCCACACACCCTTTCTAAATGCAATAAAGACCCTATGATACATTCATACCAAGTAACACGCTTTTGTTTTATTCAGGATCTTTCAAAGTGAAGCCATGTAAGTTGCCAGTAAAATCTACTATTTTCTACAAAGGCATTCCAAATTTCAGTTCCCCCAGACATCGGGAGACAGGCACACACAAGTCTCATACTGGAAATGTGAGAGTGAAATTTGCTTTAGTCACATCAGAGAATCAGAAAGGACTCCACAGGAGCCAGTATGGAGTTACACTGGTGTAAAACAGGAATGAAAACAGAATTAAGACCATTCAAACTGAAAAAGATTCTCCTAGATTAAGAATACATTGATCCTTCAGACAAATTATCTGATTATTATACATTCTCAGGTCAAGGTTTGATGAGATTGGTTCAGGGGGACTCTCTCACTCAGCAAGGGATATTTCAATGTGAATCACCAAAATACAGTAAAACAGTCAATTTGCCTCTTATTTATGAGGCTATTAGTAACATCTTAAGCCCTGGAAAGAAAACTTCATGAAGCATTTTTACATTGGAAGATGCCAATCAACCCTTAAATCACTTCTGCAATGTGGACAAGTTTTATCATCTCTGCTTTGCTAACCAAGGAATTCACACAGGAGCTTGTGCAGTGACTCAGGACAGTCAACCGAAGTGATGAAAGACATACGGTTAGAGCCCAGGACTGCCCTCCAATGCAGCATGTCACCCAGACAACTGAGTCCAGGGTCCAAGCCTCTTCTTGTCCACTTCAGGTATAAACTCTGTTTATTTCAGCAGATTTTGAACTCCTAATTTGCACAGATGGAAAGAGGGAAAACAGCTCTCAAAAATAAATGGCTCAAATTAAGAGCTTGAATGTTTTCCTCATCCATCTCTGACATCCGGACCCAAAGTAGTCTCAATTGTTCTGCAAATGGGAAAAAAGGACCCTTCGCTATGTCAAGAAAACATTAACATTCTCTCACTATGAGTAATAGCATTCCTCTTAGCCAGCTCCACGCTAGAGCGAATCTTCATCTGTATCGATGTCACTGCTTGGTTTGTTCAGTCTCTCAAATTCTTCTCCATCCTACAGAAATAAGAAGAGAACAATGTGAGCAAAAGACATCTTGTTATTAATACATAGAAAGAGGAAGAGAGAAAGAAAAGAAGAAAGTTTATTTATGGTATCTCTATGATATTAACACCCAGTAATTTACATGTTTTACCAGTATGTTAAAATCTTCCTCTAACATATACACGTTCATAAGAAACATCCCGTTCATCTTTAATACTTTTTAGTGACTTGTCTCTAAACAGCTTGTAGTATTCATCAGGAAACTTGCTCACATAGCACTCTTTGTTTTTACCACAGATGCTCAATTGTAAATGCTAAAATAGATAATGCCAGCTACCCCAAAAAAATACATCTGTATCATTTACTGCTTGTTAAACAACAATATAAAAGGGTACCATGTAGAAGTCCTTGAAAGCATCTCTACCAAGTTTAATTTTTTCTAGAATTAAATGGAGACAGCACTCTCTGCTGGTTGCATCATGTGTAACAGAGCGGATCTGTACAGGCACAACACACAGACATTAGTTCCTTCCCACTCTGACTAATTTCTCAGCTCAATTAAATGAGCTGAACCTAAAGGCAAGCCCTCTGTGTCATGTACTAGTTGTCTAGATTACTATTCAAATTAGGGGGGAAAAAAAGTACCTGCAGAAAATGTTGTGTATGAAAAAAATCATGTTAAAATGTCTTCAGATATCTTTTGACTGCTACAGTATGAAGAATCTTAACAATTAAAAAAAGATAAATTTCTTTATGGGCTCAGCTACACAAAGATTTATCAGTTCTACATAAGTACAATTAGTTCCCAGGTGTCAGTTCCAACTTCTGTATGCCCAGGGCCAGTGGACAAATATATCTGGTCAAAGAAGTCACAAAAGAGGATTTGTATAAAAGTTGCTGAAGTTGCTCACAGCACTGTCTGTAGTCACGGCAGAAAAGCAACACTTACCTGAGCTTCATGAATTTAAAAAGTGGAATACACAAAATAATTTCCCAACAGTTTTAAAGATTTATGAGTCTGGTCACATGCACAACAAATCTTCCAAATATGCCATGGTGGAAATGGAGGTGAAACAATGGAGAAACCAGAGAAGAGGAGTACTGAAAAGCCTTACCCCACTTGACCTCTCCCACGTGTCTCCTTTGAAGAGCTTGCCCCTTTCCCGCAGAGTGACAATTTCCAGGCCTCTTGGTTTACTGGCATTATAGATGAATATGGAAAGAAGCACCACAGGAGCTTCCAAAAAGAATTCTAAAGAAGGCCTGAAGTCAAAAATGACGAAAGACACTGTGGTGATGATGACAGTGGTGATCTGAGCAGTCATAACATGGAACATGTTGTCTCGGAACTTCAAGATGAAGGCTACGGACAGCCCCAGGAAAGCTGTGACAAATATAAGAGCCACTGAGAAGACGTTGTGCCCATAAAAGAAGCCGCAGTTCCCTATCTGCCTCCGGTCCTTGGCCCGCAGACCCAGCATCAGCCCATTGAACAGCACCCCGAAGGCATACAGTTTGCTGTTCTGCGTGAAGATGCTTTCAGCAAGCTGGTCCCCGTCTTTCAAGATCTTTTCGTTGTAGATGTTAGCCAGGGCAGATATGAAGCACTGCACTAGAATAAGCAGATGTCCCAGACTGAGGCGGAGAGGTTTCAGTGCTCCTGCCATGGTGCTGGTGACGTTCCACTGGAAGCTGGGAAGGAAGCTGGGTGCTCCGCAGTTGCCCTTTTCAACACACGGTTCCTCAGGTCCCGTATAAAGAAGGCAGTGGTTAGATGGACTGAAAAACATATTGTGATGGAATCCGTGTACAGCCAAGCTTTGCTGATGGCCTCCAGTTCCCAGAGTCAGGGCGACAATGGAGAGGAATAAGATGACCAGAGACGCCCACTGTACCCAAGAGAGTTTTCGCCTAGGAGCAGACAAAAAAAGCCACTAACTTTAGAAACACAGTAGCACAAATTAAACGACAAGAGAACGAGCTCTAAAAAACACACAAAAGACATCATGCCACAGGTAAGGAGATGTAGACAAGTACAAAGACACATCTTGGGTTTTCGTAATTGACAGGAAAATGCCAAAACGTAGGGTTCTTTTCTGTGGCAAGTAGACCCCAGCCTGGTGATCACAGAAACACAAAAGGGAGAACACACAAAGCGCAGAGATAAATTTAAGGGAAGTCTTTCAAGATGGTAGTTCTAGATGCCAAACATGTGACCACTAAAAGCAACTATTGTCTCGGTGAACACAGAACACAGGTTTGATGAATTCAAAGAAAGTCAGACGTTCAAATAATTCTCTTTCTCTGGGAAACCTTCACAACATTTCACTTTTCCCCCATGATTTTGTGCACCTTTCTAATATTTTATGATGCTAGGAATGCAATTTAGAAGACCTAACAGTCTTAGCTATTTTACACTTTTTCACCCAAGGAAATCCTGTTTATTGCATGAAAAAAATAATCAGAATTTTGGAAGATTAAGCAAATGGTGACATTTTGAGATGTAAATCTAAAGAACTAAGAAAAAGCCTTTTGGTCAGACCATCAGATGCTCTTCTGGAATATTAGCGCCTGTAGAAAAGGCATCTTTGTTCAAAGTTGAACACAAGTAACCTTTTAGGTGGAGTATGAAAGCTAATATCCATTTCCCTGCTAGTCTTTTCTGAATCTAAACCACACCATAAAGAGCACGAGTCAGCCGAAGAACACGCCGGACAGAGAAATTGGCTTTTGTCATATGAATAACAAAGAACAGACGTACATATTTACTTTTAAAAACACACAGTTGACCAGAAACACATGAGGGCTGGCATAATATTACAGCATACAGCTGTGTCTTTCACTCTTGCATATCTCGTTCCTTCTCATTGGGTTACATTTACATTCAATTAGGAACAACAAACTGGCAAGAAGTACTGCTCATCACGAAATATGAAATTTAATGAACAAATGAAGGAACCCAAAACCAGACCTTAATTCTGGCCATTCAACAAGTATATAATCATGATTTCACTCGTTTTCTGTTACAGGTGACCAAATGTAGACACGTAGGAGCTCCTAACAAGCTATTATTTCCAATGCCTTGGTATGCAGAATACAAAGCCATCTCTCATCAAGTTGGTATAGCCATAAGAAAACAGTATTATGGCGCCTATCAGACACAGAAAGAATGTAACATAACCTCTTCATCAATGCTAGAAAGATAAAAAATTAAATCTCATTTATCTTCATAAGTACTACTTACTTTAGCACTATCCTGAAGAGAAGAGCTGTTGTTATAATGACAAAATTTGAGAAAAGTACAGCCATTGCCTAGAAAAAGAAGGAGAGCAACATTATAGTCCAGACACCACGTTGACACCAAAAGCCCACCAATTTTGAGTGGTCCTCTTTCTGCAAGGTGTTTGGAAAGCATCACCCTGGTGCCGAGTAGCACATCCTTAAAATGAAATTCAAGTCCCACTTCAAAGTATCAAGCAAAGTGTGGAGATTAAGTTTAACTGCAGCAGGAAGAGCTCTGCTGAAACAAAGATGTTAGGAAAACAATCCAGCTGGAAATGTACTTGGCCAAAAAGAAAACTGTTTATTTTTCTGGCAGATCAGTTTCCCCGTCAGGCCGACCACTAAGCTGCAAAATCAGCTGTGTCAGCACAAGTGAGAAAGGTGCTCCAAAAGGAAACTCTGAATAGGGGAAGGTGAGGCTGCTTCTGATGGCAGCTTGTAGCATCCAGACTTGGGCAGAAAATATACTTTTGCATGTCAAATGCATCTGCTTTATTGATTATAAAACATAAAGAGATGCTCACCTTGAATTTCATGACAGGATTATCCTGTATAAACAGTATACATATAAAAAAAGGCATCTGAACTCTTTCCTCCATTTCAACATCAGAGGGAGATTGCTTTTTAGACAATTTTGCACAAAAACATACACATGGATTCAGAAGTGCAAAGTGACTTTATCTTGTACTTTCTTATCTACATTTCCACACTCTCAGCTATTGCAGAGCCTTTCTCATTTATCAGAGGAAAAGCATATGCCCTTTTCCCATCACCTTAGGTGTTTGGTTTTTTTTTTTTTGGAATAGATTGGCACTACATGCTGAATAATAAATCTCACGAAGCAGTATGACAAGGTCTCAAGTAAGCTGAAGACTGACACAAGAAACACCTGCCTAAGAAATCACAGCTTTATTTTCTGCTTTGTGAAATTACAACTCAGTAAAAAAAAAAATATGTTAGATGAATATTGTGGAAGAAGGAAAAACACTGAATAAAAAGATGAATCTGGAACTGACAGAAATTACTCTGGAAAAATGTGGCTTGGTGCAAAACTGATATATAAATGATATGCAAAACGTTCCACGTATATTTTTGGTCTCACAGGCTAAGCCCCAACCATCTCTGGTAAAGTAATATGACCAAAATCTGTAACAGAACAGTTAAAAATGAATTGATTTTGAGTTTCTTTGTTCTCTGAGGCTTCAAGAGACCTCTGCTTTAGGTAAGTACAAGTAAGAAACAAATTAACCACAGATTACTATGCTACTAGCTTGCATGCTGGAAGTAAAGTTTCTAAAAATAAGTTTTACCAGTAACAGATTGAGCACAAAAGGGCATCCACAGTTACTGCTGAAGCCTCAGGAGAAAAGATCTCAACAAATCAACTGTATACCTCAGACAACTGCTCGCCCAAGTAATTACATAGTCCAAAATCTATTGTTTTAAAAGTCACGTGAAACAAAGTTCATCCAGGCACAGCCACCTTCTCTTATGCATCTTGCCTCTGCCTTTTCACTTGCGGGGTCTTGAACTCTTTCAAGGTATTCTACCTTATACGTATTTAGTTATCTCATCTATTATTTATGTCTGTATTACAATTTCAGCTGTCACTTAAAAGACACCAAAAATTCTGGAAGAGCACACATGCTCTCAGGGAAGAGAGACCAGTTTTGCAGTGTGTCCGTGTGCAATATACAAGCTGTGCATTTCACAAAAAGATCACCTTGACTTGAGCCAAAACAAATTGCTTAAGAAAGCAACAGTGTGGTGTAATCTTTTAAGTATCAGGTTTTGGTATTACAAATGTTATAGCTGAATTGCCTTCCCAAAGGAGAAAACATCAACTTATATTAAAACATCCAGAATGTTCATTTTCAGTATATTTTTCCAGCCAAGCCCTATTCCAGACTGTTCCGTCCTTGTCAAAAATGTACACCTAAAAGGGCATCATTTTAGAGGAGAAGGCCTGAATGAAAATGAAGAAACATTTATACAAATTTTTAATGTCAAACAAGTGTAGCCATGCTATTTATAGCAAGCACTAATCATTTGTTTCCACCTAACCGGTTTGTGAACCAAAAAGTACCCTAGCATGAAAAAAGAAAGCTCAAAAACTGTATGCTGAGAATCTGTAGATTTATCCAGAAGGCTGAATGTAGCTAGAAGAAACTAGCAATTAAACTTTATCCTTAAACACAACCACATTTAATGCACAGCAACATAAAAATGTATGTAAATATTGAGATTCAAACAGTTTTCTTCCTTCCCAGTTCACTTCCTATTGCTCACCTGCTTTAGCAGGTTACATTTATTTGCTTTTCTTTGGAAACGGTGAGGAAAGAATGCAAGTCAACATGTGAAGTCACGTACATAAAGCAACAGAAGACAGAAAATTGAGACTCAAATACTAGCAAAATGAGCAAATACATTTAAAAAGAAATACAGAATTGAAGAAAAAGAAGTGTAAGCACCAAAAAGACCTAAAAGACCTGTCACACTCTTAGGCAATTCAGCCTATTCTTAAATTATTTAGGATGGAGAAAATACAGAGACCTTCCTCTACTGACAGCTGTAAAACACGGATCATTGGCAGGGAAAAAAAAAAGAAAAAAGAAAAAAAAAAAAGAAGGTCTAGCTGAAGATCTAGAGATCATTCATTTACCTGCAAATCTTGCCTTGTCAATGTTACAACTGTAAATAGCTTAAGGTTAATGTTACCCATTAGTAAGACATCAGAAGATATTAATTCAGTACATGCGTACTTACTGGCTGGAGGTAGGTCAGCACATAGAAGACAATCAAGTTGTCCAAGAAGTAAAGAAAGGCAGGAATTGACCATTTCATGGAATTACAAAAATTCTTCCAGGAAAGACATCCAGAGGGATGATCCAAACAACCCTCTGGAAGGAAAACAAATTAAGAGGAAAGACATTTTTCTTGTTTTCTTTTAGTACAAGTCTATTCCAAACCCTTTTGAACAGGTACCACTGTTGTGTTCTTAAGAACACTGCTGGACTGCAAAAAGCCTCAAGTACTATAGGTCTCTGGCAACACAGAGGACACACCCAAGGCAGAACACGTAGCTAGAGAGCAATCCATCGCCTATGGGCATTCACCTTCTTGTTTCACCAGAGAAACCATCCAAGAATCCTTTAAACCCCCCATGAGAGTATTTGCCCACTGGAAGCAAAAAAACAAATATCAATCATTTGCTGAGGGCCAGAAAGCACTCCAGAAAGTCCCCACACAATAGTCACATCATTACTGGGCGATTATTAATCACATCTAGACCTGAAACAATGACTCAAACAGGGGATCTGTTCATATACCACCCAGAGGATGGCCAGTAACACCAGAAATACAAAATGAATCAGAACTCGGTATATATACAACACACAATCCGAGTCAAAAGAGAGCAAACGGGAAGAAAGCAGAAAGGACAAGGCACAAAGAATGACATTTTCTTAGGTATTCAGGACACGTGCTTTAGGGTTGTGCCAAACCTTAGACTGGTCTAGAGTTGACAACAGAAGCACTTTGTTAGTACAGATTTAAGATTACAGAATGTTATCTAATCCTCTTCTGAATTAGTCACACACTGAGATCAATAAAACTCAGAAATCTGGTAGAAAACAAAATAAAAAAAGCAAAAGAAAGCAGTAGGAAGGCCCAAAAATAAATTAGAAAAATAGCCTGCAATACGAAACTGGAAGGTAATGAAGCCTGACACCACTTTTCCTGTACAGACAGCAGCCCCAAGATTTGTCTTTGTAACAAAGCTACTTTGAATTCTTACATTCAAATGCTGCTTCTGACTGAAATACCACCACACACATAATCCCCTCCAGTGGAAGGTGGTGGCACTTTTAAATAGAAGCACTCAGAAGATTGGAAGGTAAAGCCAAAACCTTTAGTTAAAGCAATTTATAAGATTCTGTTCAGTCACATCTTCACAGTGAGGTGAAGTATCTATTATCCTACCCTGATGCTGTGCTAAAATTCTTTAAAAAAAAAAAAAATAGATTGTGTCTTCATTACACTATCTAATTCAGCTTACCTGTCCTCATTTCAGCTATCATACCAACAACTTGAGAACACATTAATTTATAGCACAAATTACAGTTGTAAGGAGTGTTGTTATAATTCTGTATGGAAGACACAATCCCAGAGAACATTACTAGCAGGACTTTTGCTACACTATTAAAGGTGAATCTTTTAGTCAAAGGAAAAAAAAAGAAGTACAGCAAATCTTAGAAAAATCAGTACATCTTAGTTATATTAAACATGCGTACTTACCTTTTTTCTTAACCCATAGTGCCAGTATCAAACAGAGGAACAATTTCACTACTTCAGAACATATGTTCACCGTTGTAGGAAGGTAATCGTACTTGTTATCTGTGGGATTCAGCAAATTGTAGAGAGTACACGGTCAGATTCTATCTCCTGCATTCACAATTAGAGAAGACACTATTTTAACCCCTCCAGTCAGAATTTTTGCTACTCCCCATAAAAACAAAAGGCTCTTTCAGCACTTCAATTATAAATACTCAGGTTGTGATGGTATACCACTGCCTGAACGCTCCCCTTCCTAGGTGAAATCCTCCTTCATTTGGTCTCGGTTTACAATGAAACTTTAAGGAAGAATTCAGGAATAACACTATCTTAAAAAACTAAGGGGAATATCTTCCCCCAGACAGCAAAATGCTATTTTTTCCCTCCAAGGAAAAGGCTTCCAGGATGACACAATATCTTTTAGGATTATACCTGCTCTTTGCTAGCGCGTTTTGCTAATATACACTGATGGGGGAAGCGTTACAGCAAGACAGTTATAACATGCACACTATTTCTTAAAACGTGTTGAGAAACATTGGTCAAGACGTTCACCCCCAACCGTGCTTGCACCATTTATTTGCTGACAAACAGCTCCTGAGGCGTTCGTTCCCTGCCGCACCTTTCCAGGGACGATCTCCACACGGATCAGACATCTTGCAGCCGCAAGGTGCTACTCTGCCTTAGATCCCGCGACATTTATGCCAGAAACCACGAAATTTATCCCGCTTTATGTAACAACAAGACGTTGGCGCTAAGAGCTCTGCAGGCTAGCATTTTGGGGACGCCTCGCCCGAAATGCCCGCTCGCCCCTAGCTGAGGCACCTTACGCCCACCGCCCGGCAGTACCTTCGTTGGCAGAATACTTCATCAGGAGGATGCGGCTGGAGCCCAGCGCTATGAACACCCCGCCGAGCAGGAAGGTGGCGGCGGTGCTCTTGGAGCAGGGGGCGAGGCGGCGGCAGCACCTCAGCTCCATCCCGCTGCCCTCCGGGCGAGGAGATCCTAAAACAACCGGCTCCCTAGGAAGCCACGCAGCCAGGTGAGGCTGCTCGGTGCCATCCCTCACCAGGGGCTCACGCCACGAGCCATGCTGTCCCCTCGCTTTTGCATTTAGGAGAGGGACGCACTATGAGGGGGTCCGCCATCATCGCCACCCCGCCCGCCGCTCCCTCAGCGCCCGTCACGGGGCCCCTCCCCCGCGGCGCTGCCACCTCACCTCACCCACCCCTCCCTCCCCTCAGGGCTCTTGCCCTTACCCCGTTACGTCACCCGTGCTGGCCTCTTCCCCCGCGGCGCGCATGCGCGGGGAGGCCCGGCCGCGCTTTGCCAGCCCTGCGCTCCGCGTCATGGGCGCGACCAGGGGGACGGAGGGAGGGGAGAGAAAATGGCGGCGGGTCACGTGACGGGAGGGAGGGCGGGCGGTGGGAGGTGGAGGAGGGGGGCGGCGCCGCGGCCATCGCTCGGCGGGGCTGAGCTGAGCTCGGCTCGGCTTGGGGCGGCCGGCGGCATGCAGAGCGTCATCAACACGGTGAAGGGGAAGGCCCTGGAGGTGGCCGAGTACCTCACCCCCGTGCTCAAGGTGCCGCAGGGGGCGGGAGGGCGCTGCAGGCGGTGCTGGGGCGGTGCTGAGCCGTGCCCCCCCCCTCCCCGGTGGGAGCCCGGGCTGGGGAAAGGGCTGCGGGGGGCGAGAAGGGCAGCGAGGTCCTGGAGGGTGTCCAGGGCAGGGCTACAAGGCTGGTGCAGGGCCTGGAGCACAAGTGCTGCGAGGAGCGGCTGAGGGAGCTGGGGGGGTTTGGGCTGGGGAAGAGGAGGCTCGTGGGAGACCTCACTGCTCTCTGCAGCTACCTGAAAGGAAGGTGTGGGGAGCTGAGGTCAGCCTCTTCTCACAGGTAACCAGTGATAGGACTAGAGGGAATGGCCTCAAGTTGTGCCAGGGGAGGTTTAGGTTGGAAACAAGGAGACATTTCTGCTCAGAAAGAGCAGTCAGGCATTGGAACGGGTCGCCCAGGGAGGTGGTGGAGTCACCGTCCCTGGGGGTGCTCAAGGGGATGTCCCTGGTGTTCGGGAGCCTTGTTTATTGTTTGACATTGGTAGGTGAGTGATGGTTGGACCAGATGATCCTGGAGGTCTTTTCCAACCTTAATTGTTCCATAAATCTCCTATTTAATATTTCTACTGTTAGTTATTTACAGTGTCAATCTCTCTGCCCGTAGTTTTGTAGCGTGACCTTCTGTATGCCTTACACCTCACCGCTTAGATCTCTGGGTTGAAGGCAGCGATATGCAGCTATTAAATGAGCTTGTCCCTTGGAGGTATCCTGCCTGGGTAGTGGATCTTCCTAGGCTCAACCACCAATGCGTGCTGCAGTGAAGCTGTGGTGTGGAAACATGAAGTGATGTGTTCACCATGTACGCTTGCTGTGGAGCAGCTGGCGCTTTATTCTGCTGTGAGCAGAAGAGGAATCTGTGTGACCAGATGTACAGCTAGCGGCCGGGAGGCAAGGTGGACCCTCCCACATGGGGGAGGTGATAATATTATGTGTATGTGTTCCCTTTACAAGGGGCCTGAAATAAGTGCTCCCATTCCTTACCTTCAAAAATAAATCAGGCTTGTGTCTCGCACTAGCTTGCATACCACAGGATGCTTTGAGATGAAAAAGATGAGATTGTTTACCCTCGGGGAGCAGAGTGTGGGTATTTTACATGTTTCCTTCTGTAATTCCAGAAGCACAACTTTGTGCGTGTTGCATAATGCATGTGGTTAATGTTGAGGTTTTAAATAGTAAGCTGACTCTAGTGTGATATTGCATAATGTGTTATCAGGAGTTCTTGGGTTTATGGTAATTAAACTGCTAAACTATAGCTGTTTGGGTTTCTTTGGTTTTTGTGAACTGCACAGAGTGATGCTATGATGTCTGCCCAGCAGCCAGTTTGCTTTTCCTAATGTTGTTCTTAAATGTCTCTATAGAGATATTATGGGAGAGGAAGGTGTCAGATGTGTTCATGAACTAGGTGTGCTTGTTCCCTTTATATAACACAGGTGGTAGAGTGCACCAGGGTTAAGTGTCAAGAATAGTTAAGTTAAGCAGTGGCTGGTTTTCTTTAATGCTTTCCTAGTGATTGAGTAGGCTGAAGTTGTAGCCAAATACCAGGTTTCTTAACTAAAAGCCTTCATATCAATGCATTGCACTGCTGTTTGGTGCTAAGAAACAGTCCCAAAGCCCTGACTGAGAGGATCATTAAATTCTATCTGGTTTTCTGTATCTTACTGGTCTCTTACTGGTGAACATAACACAAGGTGTTAAGGAGTCTTTTTTCTTAGTTGTTGATATAATTGGCAGCATCAAAAAAAAATACTTTGTATATATAATACACTCTTTTCACAACTTCCCCAGATCCTGCATCTAAGTAATTATGTCAGGCCTTACTTATACATCTTGCTTCCATATTTTATCAGCCCAGGCAAAGGCTACCTCCAAGTTGCTTCAGAGATCTCTGTGGACTGAGCTGGTTGCAAGATGAAAATCTCACAGATGTTTTTATTTACCAGTAAAGTGGGTATGTTGATTTGCCAGCAGAACTCACAACTTCTAACTTTTTTTTTTTTTAATTGTAGGAGTCCAAATTTAAAGAAACTGGAGTAATTACACCTGAAGAAGTAAGTATTTAGAACCTCTGAAATATCAGTACTTCCATATTTTCTAAATACAACTTTTACTCCAAATGATCACGCTCATCTCAAACTGTTTACACCTTTGTCAGTTCCTTCTTGAAACAATTTCCATACTGTGGAAGTTCTAAATGGCCTTGTTACTCTACAGTTGAAGTAGATCAACAGCAGAATTTTTGAAATGCAACGTGGCATCTGAATGTGAATTATCTTTTCCTGTACTACATCCTAAAACACTAATAAGGAAGCTCATGCTGGGTCAACAACTCCGTATATATCATGGAAGTAAACAGGAATAGATTTGTTTCAAAGGCCTTTTCCATAAGCAATTCAAAGGAGAACTTGTACTACTGTGTCTTGGAAACGGTCTTCTCTTTCTTCTGTTTTGGTTCCTTCCAGGGCTGTGGCTAAATCATTATATATGCTTGTTCACAGCAAGCATCCCTCTCCCAACCCCAAGAGGCTGCTTCAGAGTGATTGTGTTTTGGATTAATGCCAAGCAGTTGTAGTTTTTAAAGGAGTCTGCTATGAAGAAAAAACAACAAGAATTTTTCTAGAATATTAGCACTGATTTTGCAGTGCTATTTAGGCTTCCCTGTTCTGCTGTTTTTCATGTTAAAATGCTACTGTTCTGAAAATACGTTGTCTTTACAGAGGTGTAAGAATAGCGTTCAGACTGTTAGGTAGAATGAAAGAAAAGTGAGACTGTATAAATGTGAAGATGGGAGAGAACAAATTACAACTGGTACAGGTAGTGCATGTGGGCAAAAGTGTCTTTCCTAATGTCGGTAGCGAGCATTTTTCTGCTCTGTTGCAAGGCATGCAAGCGCTTGTGGTTTCTGTGACCCACGGGAGTACTACTCAGAAAAACAGGCTTAGCAACATGGTGTTCTGATAATTGTGTGTGCATAGGTGTCTGTGTATTTTATGTACTAATGTATTATAGATTAAAAATAACAGTTTATGGAGAAAGTGGATACATATCACGGAGGAATTAAACATTAGTCCATGTAGGAGAGAATGTTGCAGCAGGACTGAAAGATCAGATACCTTCTATAGAACATAGGAAGAACCATGCTGAGTTAAACTGCTTGCAGCATTTAAACACCAGTAAATGAATGTAAATAGTCTGTTATAAACATAGATGCTGATAAGATGAATAGAATGGATCCTTCAAAGCCATATTGAAGGGAAATGGTTATACAGTAAGACTAATAGTCCTGTTAAATTTAGATAGGACCGGAGCATGGATATGCTGATTGTCCCTTTGACAGTCTTTCCTATTCCCTGACGATTTTGATCTTAATATAGTAGTGATTGCTAAAGAACTGATATCAACTGTGATGATGGTAGGATGTTATCTTTGAATGAGTTTGGATTTCGTGAGTAATGAATCTCAGTTTAACCTGCTCTGCCTGTATGTTAGTCTGAGATGCTCAGCTTTGTGATAAACTTAGTGTGGTTGTTGTGGCTTGTCTCTGAAGATGAGTCTGTTAGTGATGAGGCTAATGATGACTAATCAAATTCAGCATCTGTATTTTTTCCATTTATCAGTGCAATTGATTTAATTTTAACAAATTCTTGCCTGTCATGAGTTCTTACTAGCTAATGCTTCAGAAAGGTGGCCATTTTCATTTCATATGTAAGTACAGGCAAATCTCAAATTGTTTTCTTGCCATTTCTGCTATACCAATTCAGGTATGATAATGTTAGTGCTTTAGAAATAGAAAGTGAAACCAACTTGGTTAAATTTGCTGTTTAGGAGAATAAATTTAGTGTTGTTTTTATTATTATTATTATTTTTTTTTTTTTTAGCATTCATAGACTTCCAAAGAATGCTTTGAATTTTTCATCTTAAATAATGTCCTTCAACATTGGAACTACAAACACTGTTCCAGTTCTCTGAACAGAGCATTTTAAGTGGTTCTAAAGTTTCATGTGTTATTTATTATTAGGTAAAGCCTAATAACGTGTTTTTTAATTTCCATGTGTGTTGGAAGGGATTACTGTTTTCTTTAAAATGAGTATTTCACTAGAGATTTTTCTTGGAAAATGATTGAAAGAAATCATTTTTGCAGAGATTAAATCTGCTAATCTGCATGCAATACACATTGTGGTATTTTCTACTACACTGATGTGCCTTGCATTGGAAGGCGTGATGAGAATATGACTGGCACTTACGCTCCAAGCCTGTTGTGTCACTCCATAACAGATTGTAGTCAGCCTGGAAGTACATTATTGTAACCTGGTGTTTTAAGACAAAGCAATTGCAGCAATAGGCTTGCACCTTCTTTTCAAAAGGCACTAATGCATACAGCATGCAAACTGCTATTCTTAAAGGCAGGTTTGCCTTCTACCATTTGTGTAGAAAAAACTAAGTCCAGTGGGTTATAATTTGCTGTGTGGATTTTGACTTGGTTATACAAGTCTAGCACAGCATACCCAATATTGCTTTGAAAAGGTGATGTGATTTTAAAAAAGCCGTTATGTCTGATAATAAGAACAAGTGGAGTGAAGATTGTTAAAAGCTATTTCTTTAGAATGAAGTTCTACACAAGTTTTTTCAATGTTCTAAGTACTTGGTTATCCATATCTAGTAAACGTCAGTCGGTGATACATGGTGATGGTCATTATCAGAAGCGTACTATTTATTCTTCTGTTGCAGTTCTCTCACTAGTTCAATGAAATGGTGGCAATGTTACTTCCTCTCTTGCTGCAAAATTGTTTTGAACACTAGAAGAGAAACACCTTGTAGCTGAAACTCAAGTAAAATACAGAAATATTTTTTGGTTTGGTTTTAGGGGAAAGCTTAAATTCAAGTATTCATCTTCTCATGTTAATCTCTTGAGTGTCTTTGTAGAACTTTGAGGAGTAGCAAAGAAAAGCAGCTTATTCATCACAAAGTAAACAGTGCTACTTGACCTAGGAAGCAATGCTTAGTATGCATTTCCTCCAGGTGAAGTTACTTTAGTCTTTGTGGGTCTTTATGGTTAGCTGAAAAGTTGTTAAAGCAATGAAATGATATAAACAGATAATGTAAATAAGAACTATTGGAGGAATATATGACTGAAAAGTCACTATTGCAGAAATTGCTTCCTTACTCTATATTTAACAGTACTTTATTTTTTTTTCTTAACAGTTTGTCGCAGCTGGAGATCACTTAGTTCACCACTGTCCTACTTGGCAATGGTAAGCGAAATCAAAAGAATTAAGGAAAGTTAGCATCCCTACCTATGCTTTTGTATGTTTCCATTGGATACAATTCATCGTTTCAGAGTAGTACACTGACTCTCACAGTAGAACTTATGCTATTTCTGTGATGAAGTGATACAAACTTTAAGTCAAGCAGGTCTAATTTGTTGTTCTGTGTGGTGGTAGTGGAAATGAGGATTTGTTTGGGGATCTTTTATTTGTTTCCCAAAGGCTGTAGAGGAAATAAGCTACCATGCATGCTTTCAGTGTTCAGCTGCAGCATCAGTGTGTCTCCCTGAGTTTGTCTTGGTAATGGTGATTGAAAAAGCAAAGGCCATGTCCAACTGAAATTGCTAAGAGCAAGTTGTATTTGGTATATTTTAAGCAAGAGCTTTTTGGTTAAACATTCTCAAGTTGGCCCACATCAGGTAACTTTGTGCTTGTCCTCAGAAATCCCTTATCTTCTGTGTATGGTAAGGGTGCAAATACGGTACTTATGTTTTATTAATGTCTTGCATGATAAAACTAATCAGTCTGTGCAGTTGGTATCATCAAGGTTCTTGGCTCTATACTGGGCTGCGAACAGATGAAGGAGGAATTGTTATGCTCGAATCATCGTTTCTTGCCTTTTTATTGTCTACTTCAGAGAAAATGTTGAATCAGGTCTGTGTGTCAGCAGTTGGCAACAGACTATTTAGAAGCTTAGACTCTTATTCCAAACCAAAAAACACAGAAAGCAAAAGCAAGTGCTTAAATAATGTAAGCTCTGGTGACTGTTGCCGGTTTTTATATCTTTACAAGTCTTTCTTGCTTTTTCTGAAATTAATCTCTACAAATGCTTGGGACTGTGTTGTTGCTGATCCTAGTACGTTTCATATAGACTAGATTCCTCTGTCAACCCATCTTTGCTTGTAGTTCCTAAGTAGCTATTGAAGCAGCAAATAGGTTTTGATCCAAGACTTTGTAGTTTAGGAGTGGCCAACCTTTTTGACCTCATACCTAGATCAAAATCTCTCTGTAGCCAAGAGTAAAGTCATAGCAAACAAATTCTGAGAAAAGGGCAAGAGAAGTATGTAGAATGTTCTTCATATAAGTTGAAAATAGGGTTCTTTTGCACATCACCAAATTCTCAACCTTTTATGGTGCACTTCATTTTGCAGGGCTTCAGGAGAAGAACTAAAAGTCAAGGCTTATCTGCCAACAGACAAACAGTTTTTGGTAACTAAAAATGGTAAGGCTGAAGTTTAAATATAAGTGTTCTTAGGATTGATAGCATGACTGATTGTGCTATCAACTCTACTGATTGTCTGTATTGACAGGGGAAGCAAATATCTTGCACTTTGGATGTTTTGGCTTTGGGATATTAAAAAAAAAAGTTCTTCCTGCGCATCTAAAATTTCTTCTTTAGACCAGTTGCTACTAGGGCTTTATACTAGTAATGCAGTTTGCCTTGCTGAAGTAGAAATGAAGCTTAAGTATAATAAACCTCCTTATCTGCCTGTCCTTTTTTTTTTCCGCCCTTCAGCTCACGTTCAGTTTCTAAAAAGAAAATAGGTTTATTTTCCTCTTTTTTGGGGAAAACCTGGGTTATGGAAGTGTACCTAGAATGTCTTTCATGGTAACACCAATGCTTCTAGTTCAGATGTGTAACTAATGTCAGTATTCCTTTCAATAGCAGTGATATAAAATACATTTATAAATCAAATTTTGATCAGTTTCACGGTTATGTATATATAATATTTGTGATTACCATGTTTTTAATAAAATGCATGAGAAAGATAAGGTTGCAACACAATCACGGCAAAATCATTTTCTTGAAAGAAAGATCTTGTATCAAAATATGTCAAAGATAATGTCATTAGAAGTACTTGCAGAACGGAAGGGATCCTGAAGAGATTTGCGCTTGCAGTGGGTTGTAATTTCATTCTTTGATTTCACTTGCAGGCTTTCAGAGTCTTGCAGGAAACTGTCATGTGAAAATGCTAATAGTAGTGTTGGATGGGCTTTGCTGAAATGGTCTTAATGGCTGCACGGCCAACTTTATTTCTTTTTCTCCTGGTTCCAGGGTCCCACATTGCTGTGACCCTTCGAGGACACATTTTAAAATGTTTCCTGTTCATGCCATCTGTGCTGGTAATGATGCATTGGCCTACCACATGAGTAAAGTTATGGGCTAAGGGTGAAACCAAGAGCCATGCTACAGACTTCATTTTGGAAGTCAGGACAACCTCTCTTCACTCTGACTTCTACACCCCACTCTTCCTGAAAATAAGCAATTTTTGACATAATTCTTGCTTTCTGCATTCTTTCTGTTATTTTTTCTGGAAACTTTGTTTAAATCTGGACTTGATGTACAGTGATATAATAATTCATGTGTCAGAAGTTACTCTAAATAACATTAATGCTAACCTCTTCAAAACTTCTAGATAATTACCATGATAAATTAGGTATGTTTAATAATAAATTGCTGATTCAAACTTGTAGCAGAAGACAAATCAATTCAGTAAACTTACGCTAATGTAAGCGAAGTTGTTCTTGGACTAGAAATGGTTTAGTGATGCGAAGAAAACTAGTAGGTTGTCTCCAGTTGTTAGTGAATGAATAGGCAGCCTAAAGAGACATGAGAGGTTTCTAGTGGGTTGCAAGAATAAGCTTTTTCCAGTCAAGTCAAGTGATGCACTGCTGTGAGATTAAACACCTTCTACTATATTTAAGTTTGTGCTTTTGCATTTGAAATATAGCTATAGAACTTCTTAAATAAAGATATACGAGAGACTAGCATATTTCAGAAGTCTTTGTAGAATAACTTCATACTTCCATCTGATTTTGTACAGAATGGCTGCAATCATTTTGATGTGCAATTTTTTTTGCAGTTCCGTGCTACAAAAGATGTAAGCAGATGGAGTACTCGGATGAGCAGGAAGCAATTATAGAAGAAGATGATGGTGATGGGGGATGGGTAGACACCTTTCACAATGCAGGTATTCAGTCTTGCTTCAAACTTTGCATTTGGTAATTGATAAGATAATCAGTTTCCACTATTAAAAAGTAAAATCTTTCTCAGATGGCTGTGTTCCATTATCTAATCTGGGAAAAAATAAGTTGCAGTGCCAGCTACCCACTTGCTCTGCGTATGGCTGCTTAGGTATTTAACTGAGTGCTTGTATGCCTGAAATAGGCTGTTTTTCAGGGGGTTGGTTGACAGTATTTTATTATTCTCTTGTTAAAGTACAACTAGGCTATTGCTGGGTTTAAGAGCTGTGTACCAGTTCGCTCCTTTAAAAGATCTTGTTTAGAGAATGTTGCTTTAAAATATTAATTTGAAGAATGTGCTAATTTCTACCGATCCTTTAACTTAGTGATGACCCAAAGAAACTTTAATTATTGTAGTATTTCACATCTTGTTAATTTGTTGTGTTTGAGTTAAAAGGGGAATCGTTAGAAAATAACTCTTATTTTAGTATCTGAGGTGGACTAGGGGGCTGAAAAAGAAAAATTAAATACAGTGATCACTGTGAGATGTGGCCTTTCTCATAGGAAATCTTCAGATGGGCTTCCATTTATAATAAGACTAAAATTACTGCTTAAGTGAATTTGTCTCGTTAGTATTTCTGGCAGAACCTCTTAAATCATATTCCTCTTCTCTTGAGAACTGCTAATTTTATTAGTTTTAGCCTTTCTTCATGTTTTGTCATAAGTTAATCAACTTGTCTTCCAATGATGCTGTTTCCTACCGTTTCCAAGGGTAGAATGTACTTTAGTCAGTACTTACTTTCTTTGGTGTATTTCATTTTGCTGTAGATGTTCTCACTAAATTGTTCAGCCAAGCTGAGAAGAGGAAGGGTGAAAGAAGATGCCCTTTTTTCTTTTATGAAACTCTTAAATGCATTGTACTTCATAATACAACACTCCACCATAAGGAAATCTTTTTGACAAAGCTTTGTCATATTCTTGAATTAAATATGCATTCCCCTTTCCTGCTTTGTCAAGTTTGTGTGTTTTTTAGGGTGGACTGATTTTGGTCACTATGCTGGGCTAACACAGCTGCAAGACTCTTGACTAGATGTAGCCAGGTTTCCAAACACCATCAGAGGAGATAATCTATTTCCACCTATCTGAATTTATATGCTTTATAGCAACATATTTTTCTGGTGGGTGGGAAACACTTTCTGTAAACAATCACACAGCCACTGGAAATGCATCATTTCACGGCAGCGTTGACCTGACATACCTGTTTCCCAAACAATTGAGGTCCAATCATGCACTTCTGGTGGGCAGTAATTTGGTTCCAGGTTTATTTTCTGTAATGATGAATTTCTCAGCTGAAGAGCTAATAAGTCTATACTGAGTCAAAGCAGATGTTGGCCTGTATCCCAAAGAGCAGCAGATGAGAGCTGCATTAAAACTAGGAAGGTAATGGGGAGGTACTGAAGAGTTGATACTACTGTGATTTGGGGTGGCTTTTTTTTACCATTGCTTCCTCAGCTAAAAGCATCGTGTCCTGCCATGATATTGCTTTGTCACGAACACTTTGCTTTCAAGATGCTTCAGAAGTACTCATAAATGCAAATACTCACAAAGCTGAGTATTATTGCAAAGTGAATGCCTATGCTGAACTCATTTTTTGTGTAAAAACTCCTTAAAATAAAAATCCAAATTACTTTGTGGTGTTCCATCAACAAAATTTGCTTGAAGTACCAGAACTGTGCTATTGTGTTCTACGTTAAAAGTATGGTCTCATTATAGATGTCCATCTCCATGCATGCTACCAACACCAAATAAACAGCCTTTCAAATGTCTAAAATCGTTGTGACATGCAACTAGAAAAATTATACACTGCTTTTGGTTGCAGGTCTCACTCTGCAATGTCTCAACCTATTTCCATAGTGTTCTGTGACAAAGAAACTTCTTTAATGCAAACTTCTTGTTCATTTAACAGGTGTAGTGGGTGCAACAGAAGCAGTTAAGGAGATCACACTAGACAGTAAGGTACTTGTTTTGAAATTTCTTTTGCTTTATTATGGGATGTAAAGGTAATAGAAGTCTTACCTGCAGCAATCTAGTGTTGCTTCTGAAAGGTTTAAATGTACTTTTATTGCTAGATATGTTGCCAGATGCTCATTGATCTTCACAGCCCACCATAGTAGCTAAAGCATGTGCATCTCCTTATTTTGATGTTTACCAAAGCAGTATTCTTACTGCAATGTCTTTAGTTAGTCTGCCAGAAATCTACAAACTGAAGATGATAATGTGTTTACAGTGATACTGTACTTGTGTCTCAAGAAGCTAATGTTTGGAGAGCCAGTGTAAAGAAATTCTTATATGGAAAAAATAATGCAGGAGTGTGAAGTATTCATTCATAACCTTGAAATACTTCTGCAAGCAAGTTTAAACACATTAAGTTCTATTCAACAAACTGGTGTCCTCACATCCACATGAACTAAAACTGCTTAAATATCTTAAAGTCATCACTATCGGTACTTTTCCAAAAAGTCACTCTGTAGCAGGTGCCAAATCTGAAACTTAAGCCCTTGGGAAACTGAGAATAGTTGGAAAAAATTGAGGGGTGTGTGTACGTACATATTTCTTAATGTGCTTAAGAGAGCCAAAGACAAAGTGCTTTAAGATTAGCTGATGGCTCAAGTGGAGTTCCAGCTATGCCTTATGAGAATTTGTGAAACTATCCATAAATCATTAGATTCTGAAGTTTAGGGGGGAAAGAGAATGGGCTCCCTCATATTACTGCACAAATTGTAAACAACTCAAAACACTATTGATATGATGAACTGTGAAATTCAACCATTTTAAATGGAACTGTGCTGAATATAGTAAAAAATACTGCTTTTTCACCACTTGGTTACATAAGGGTTGAAGAAACAGCCTTAATGAATACCTAAAAGTGATCTCTGTTTTTACAAAACAGTACTTTTAGAATATTATTGTGATGCGTAACTGTTGTGTTATGACTTGGATTTCAATTTTTATGTTTGGTATGCAGAAAAAATCTGCTTGTTGTATAGTACATCATTTCTTGGAGTACAAGTCCAATCCAGAATGATGAATCCTTTTATGATAATATGCTGTTTGCCAAAATACTTGACAACGTATTTTTGTACTGTTTTTTTTTTTTTTTTTTTTTTCTAGTGAGGAAACCAGTCTGGTAATGCTTACAACTAGGGCAGTTTCTAATTCTTATCATTTTGAGTATTGTCCTAAAGTCTTCATGAAACTAGCATAAACTGAGACCTCCTCCTTCTGAATTTCTCTAGAATTGTCTGTTGGATTCAAATGTTATATATCAGCACAAAATTTGGCTGAGGACTTGTCATATTTGTCATATTCTTCACCTCTGTTGGGCTCTGTTTCCTCAGACAGTGATATTTAAAAAAAAAAAGGGGGGGGGGGCTCTTAAATGTTTCAGAAATAATTATGGAACTGTTGCACAGTTGTTTGTGGATTAATTCACACAAAATACCAGTCTATGTGTTTAGTCATTGCCTTTCATTTGATGTAGGTAGATTGTTTGAAAAGAAATTGTCTGTTTAATACTATGTCTACTCTTTGCTTAATAACACAGTCATTCTGGAATACAAAGTCAGAGGAAAAATTAGTAGTGGATTTTTAACGTTATGCTAGGATGTCAAAACTAAGTTTGTTTAATAAGCAAATATGTGAGTTCAGCATAGTTGCTGAAATTGTAGGAGCTATTTTTCTGTATAGCTCAGTTGACTGGACCTAAACTTGCTGGGGCTGTTAAACTGTGTAGATGCATCTTAAATGCAGTTGTCTTAAAGCAGTGCTTTCAATTTAACTTCTGAAGGATAATATAAAAATACCAGAACGATCAGCATCTTGTGAAGATGATGATGAGGAAGATGAAGGGGAAGCTGCAGACATGGAAGGTATTTTCTTAAATTGGATGAGGGGGTGTATTTATTTCAAGCCTTTAACTATAGAACACTATAAGAAAATACAACTTTTTAATGGAATGCGTGTTTTGTTGTTTTTTTTTGTTTTGTTTTGTTTTTTAAAAAAAAAGGTCCCTGTTCGTTGTTACCTTTTGAATGGTATTATTGATGCATGTTTAACTTCTGTGATAAAATTTCTGTGAGTGTTGAGTGGCAAATTAGTTTGAGTAGCAGCACAGATGCAAGCAAAAAATAGGGATTTTGGCACAGCTTCGTTCTGGTTTCATATCTACGTTTAATCTGTCTACTAAAAACTACGTGTTTAAGGATTGTTCATTGTGCTTGTTACGGTCTGTCAAATTGTGTTAAGAGGTATAATGTGGTTTAGGGGTTGGGAGATCTCCCTGAATAAAACATCTTTAGGTATGTGTGGATATTTTTTTAATGGAATTGTTTATGAATGGGAAATATGACAGCTAACTATGAGCTGAACACAGAATTTTATGGGTCTTCTTTTCAGAGTATGAAGAAAGTGGGCTATTGGAGACAGATGATGTGAGTGAACAGTTCTGTCTTCTCTGTTGCAATGCTTATCACCAATATGAGCACAAAATAAAAATAAGGATGACAAATAGTTCACATAATCTTATTATAAGTGGTGGGATTTCTGAACTTGGTTTCCTGTGGATTTTTCTCCTGCCAGTCCACCCTAATTCTTAGGTCCTGAAATATTTCAGTTACAGTAATTTTGCTTTCTTTGCTGATCTGCTTTGTTCTGCTTACATGCAATGTTCTATTCACATGTGATTGTTCTTGAGGCTCACATGTGGTGAATTGAGTGGCTTGTGGGTTAAACTGACTACATGGATGCTGGAGTGTTACGAGGGAAAACAGGGTGTATAGTTATTTGGGGTACTTGCTTAAGATCTTTGTGACGTGCATAAACAGACCTCTGCCTTCTGAATTTCATTGGAATCATCAAAAAGTTCAAAAGCTATTGGTGAAAGAATGGAGGGGATAGGACTATGTAGTTGCATGCTTTTTTTGAGAAATCAGACTTAGGAAAAAAAATTGAGTGAAATCAGTATTCCTGCTTTGAAGACTAAAGCAAAACCCCAAGTCCTACATTTCTTAATATTAAGAATATTAATTTCAATTTTACGACCCTTCCTAACTGCTTAGGATGTGATGATGGAATATAAACAAGACTGTACTAATATTGTCATTTTTACCTTGAAAACCAGGCAACACTTGACACAAGACAGATTGTTGAAGTTAACAAAGCTAAAGTTGATGTTGGAGGGGAAGATGCTATTCTACAGACTAGAACTTATGACCTCTACATCACTTACGACAAATATTACCAAACTCCAAGGCTCTGGTTATTTGGATATGATGAGGTATATCTGTATCTTTTTCCTCACTTCTGTGAAATTAGATCATGTCAAATAACAAGGCTACTTTGTTATTGCTTTCTTATTCACTGAACAAATTCAAAGAAATGGTGAGAAAACCCATTACACAGTCAGGGTTGCAGACAGGGCTTTGGGGGTTGCAGGAAGTAAAAAATATTTTGCTGAAAAATTGTACTCTGTAACCAAGCACATTTGACAGAAAGAAAATCATGCACTGCTATTTCTTGAGCTACCAGAAATAATCCCAGTCAATTTACGTAAGTAAGCAGATGTGTGTTTTCATGACCTTTGGGGAAAAAGATTAGATAAATCACTTTTCCCTTTTAATGAATAAGTTTGAGTTAAAGTTGAGGACTTACGGCTCAAATGCCTAGATGAGAACCAGGTTCTTGGTTCTCAAATACATTGACTTTGCCATTCACCTTGTGTATTGTAAACAAAACATTGTGCAGTGCTGTTTCCATACCATATGGATCTTACAACAGTTCCTTTGACATACTTTCAGATCTGTTGTATGTTAGTTACCTGTAATTTACGGTACCTCATGTTAATGATGATAGAATTATTGAGAAGGAGCAGAAGATTCTTTGCCAATAACGCTTTTGTTCAAATGTTCCCTTTTTTCTTGTAGCAACGGCAGCCTTTAACAGTAGAGCATATGTATGAAGACATTAGTCAAGATCACGTCAAAAAAACAGTGACCATTGAAAATCATCCTCATCTTCCTCCTCCTCCCATGTGCTCAGTTCATCCATGCAGGTAAGTCTTTGTTCCTGGTGTGATTCAGGATGCAGGTATAAGGCATTTTGCTGGTCTTGTTAGGAATTCTGTTTAGATTTTTTGGCTGTATTTCCACAGGTGGCTGCCATAGTGGTCTGCTCATTTCTGAGGAAGTGTGAAAGGCAGATAACAGCTTTTCTCTGGAGTCACTCCCAGTGTTTGCTTCTGCAAGTGTATTATGAAGTTAGAGCTCTCTTCTGTGCTTAACTTGCTTTTCCTCCACTTCCCTATAGACTCCAGAAGATGGCAGACTACTAGAACACTTTTTTAAAAAAAAAAAAAAAAAATTCTATGCAATAAGTGGCTGCATAATGTGTACTCTGGGAGAAGAAAAAACCTATTTCATTTCAGTTTGAAATAACTTTCCTACTCTGTAATTGCTGCCTTCTTTTCCTCCAGCAGTCCTTGAAATTTTATGCTGATAAACAAGTCTTCTACATGCCACACTGAAATATTTGTTGAACACAAGTGCAAAACACACTCATGTTCTCAGTGTTTTCTGTTGCATTTTCCATGTTTCTCATCCAAAATGCAAGGAGTCTGTAGTTAGACTAGCTGTGCAGATATTTTTTCAAACGGGTCTTTGAAGGTACCTTTCATCTTAGATACTAGGCCTTTATCCCTTCTGAAGTGGCTTGGTGATGCAGAGCCAGTATCCTAGCGTAACTCCTCAACCTCTTGGTAGTATTAAGATCTTGGAGATGTGAGTTTGGGCTTTCTCTTAAAAAAAATAAAAATACATGCTTTATAATCTTGTATATATTTAAAATATAAATAAATAAAATCCCAGTTGCCTCTTTCAGTCTTGTAAATGTCTTTGTACCTGAAGAAACGTACATGGATCTTATGTCACTAGCTGAGATGTCAAATAATTAGCTTGTCATTGGCAAGCTTATGGTAGCTTTTGCAGACTCAAAACACTCTTATTACTGGTTTAGGCCATCTTTAATTGTATGATTAGTCTTGGGAAGAGCATACCATTCTTAACATAGAAAGAGCAGGGAAGCTTTGCACCGGTGGATGGCTGCTCTTGATCTTGTTATGAAGATGTATATTCACGTACTTCAGAAATCTGCATCTTGTCTTTCTTGCAGATCCTAGTTCTTTAACCACTGCTTTACAGCAGTGTTTGCTTTCATCAAGCACTAGGGGTTATGTCTGAACAACATTGAGCAGGAAAACCAGTGTACAAGTGGGAAACAGCTTTCTCCCCTGTACACCTGACTTAGAGAAATTTTTAAATAGTGAACTTCATTTTTGGTCTTTAAATCACAAGGTTTAAGACTGCAGTAACAATAGATTTGTCAAAGCATAAGCCTTGGTACTCAAGAGCAGTACAGGAGGGCAGAGAACTATTAGGGAAAGAATAAAAGGTGGAACAGAAAATGTCATTAAGCTTCTGTGATTAACGTGTGGCACCACCACCTGAAAATTGAATACTGCAGTACATTTCTGGTCATCAGTTCCACAGTCTGAGGTAAAGGAAGACTAAAACTGGAAGAGGTACAAAGAGGGTGTTAGAGATAACTGCTATCAGTTATGAAGCTTCTTCCAAATAAGGAATTACTTGAATAACATGCCACCCTTCAGCTAGCAAAATGCTGCTGAGGAGGGAGTTCTGGTTTCTGAGACCTCCATCACAAACCCTACAAAAGGAGAATAAATGATAGGTGGTTTTGGTTTTTTTCTTCTTCTAAATAGTGAAAACTAGTGGCATTGAATGCAACTCACTACTTGCACACTGAAAGCCAGAAAAAGGAGTAAATTCTGCATACATCTAATTAAACTAAAGTTGTTCAGGCAATATAATGAAAGAAAAAGACTGTTAAGAGTTGTTACAAGTGAAGTTACTGCTTCAGTGCTAGGGCGTCTCTGGGCTGTGTACTGCTGGAGACTTGAAGTATTACTAGGTCGCTCAGGCTTCTTGGGCATGTACTATGAATTTATCAGATAAGGAGGTGGACCTCTGGTGTGATGCAAAGGTTCTTGTAACATATGAAGATAAGAATCTTAGTATGTCAATCTATTTGTTACTCTGTCTTGTTTGCAGTAAGTAGGGCTTTAAAAAAGAAAAAAGTGCAGCCAGCTCTTTGCACAGCTAGTGCTTTTGAAGGAGTATCAGGTGGGATGAATGTAGGAAGGCTTAAGACTAACTAGGAAGATGACTATCCAAAGCAAAGACAAAAAAAATAATGCATGAAGCCATGGCTCGGTTTAGTCACTGCTGAAAGCGGTGCTGCTAAGTTGGTTGTGAAGAAGCTTCTGTTGATGGATGCAGGTTGGAGGGCGCTCAGAGAAGAAACAAAGATGACATCTGGGAACGACAGCCCTCATTAACTAGGTAGAGTTTATGTAGGGCAGTGACTACAACGTAATCTGTTCAATTTTGAAAATTCCTTTGCAGAGTAAGAACCAACTTAATACTAGCTTGTGAACTTGGATTGAGTTTTCTTTTCCAGGAGATCTGTGAGCGTATCTTTTCATTTTTTTCCTGTGAAGTGAATGAAGTTTCAATGCCTTTGTTATGTATTCCATATGTACTCTTGAAGAAATAACTTGCATCATTAAACTTGCTGCAATTAGTCTTTTAAGAACAGCAACAACAAAAAAAGGATATTGCAGTGAGACCAATTTGTCAGTAATCTTAAATGTAGCCTTCTCAAAAACAAGGCAGTCTAGTTGATTGGCACCTGCTTGACCTGGGAAAGGCCTGAGAATGTGAGAAGTGACTGATAGCATAGCTAAAATGGATGTTTCAAATGGGGTTCTATGAATTCTATGAGACTGCTAGGTACCAGTGCTGTAAAGACCTTGGCTAAATTAGATTCTCATGCTATCTGACTTTTGAAGCATTAGGTATGTTCTCTTGTTCTCCAAGGCAAGCTATTCCATCTTCCATCTCCTTAATATAATAAGGCTTACAGCTAAGAAAGTCTGGACTTCTGAGGGTTTTTTGTTTTTGTTTTTTTTTTTTTTTAAAAAAAGGCCCAAAGTACTGTTTTTTCTTAATTTAGTTGGGAAGTTCCAGTGTTTATCTAGCTCTGCTGCTGTTGCTTCCCTACATGTTACAAATATTGTGTAATGTAAGGTATTTGGATGGTGCTAACCTTGCTTGGCTGTTCTTGTGATGCATTTATCCCTTTGTCCTGCGTCAGAGAAAAGAGAGAAACGGGGTGGTAGAGTGAAGATGATTGCCACGGGCAGCTGCTTAAGATTGCTTCTATTCTGAGTAATTAGTTGAAACTGTTCATCTTGCAGCCCTGCTGGAAGACAAATTTATTGTCAGCATTTTTATGGTACTGGCAGGAACATACTCAACTTCCTCATTAACTGCTGGAAACTTTTAATCACAGTTCTCAATGTTCATATCAGTTTTATGAATAAATTATCAAACTCGTTAAGTAGGGCAACTCAATCACTTCTGGTGGTTGTATGTGTTTTGTGGGGTGTTTTTGGTTGTTGTTTTTTTTTTTTTTTTTTTTTTTCCCCCCCAATATGTCCGGATGGCTTTTACTGTTTCCATTTACTTTCCCATGTTATGTTTCCCTTGTGAAATTTATTTCTTTAACCAAAAGTTTTATTCACTTACAAAGCATGGGAGGGGGTTTCTTCACTTAAAAAGCAAAAACTCCCAATGACAGCATAAATGGTTGTCTTATCAGTCTAAGAAATCAGCAGCTTTCAATTTATTTATAGCCCCTGAATGCATGGTCTTAACTCTACATATTTCAATTTCTTTTCAATAGCAACAGTGGTATTTCTGACTTGGAATATGAATAACTCGTATCAACCAACTCTTGAGGTGATTCAAGTAATACCTGAAAGTAATTTAGGGGATTTTCGTAGGTGGTTCAAATGACTGACCTATTTGTTAGCTCAAGTGATCTAAAAACAGGTCCTGGAACAAGCATTGGTGAGCACCTAGTATTTAGTCACCTTGAATTAAGACAACCACTTGTCTCTGGGGAGCTCTTATTCAGAACTAAAATAAAAATAATCTTTGAGCTTTGAGACTTCTAGATAGGATATTTTAGGTTACATTTCTCCCAGTTATCGCATTGCTTTTACATGGAGGGGGGGGTATATGCTTCATGTTAATGCCTCAGAATTATCTAATGGAAGGAAACCAATTTCTGAGAATTTGCAAGGTTCTTAAAAAGGTTCTTAAAAAGCTTCTCCCAAGTAACTGTAAGAATGACTATTATGATGGCAGTTAAAGAATGTGAGATACCTTTAGTCCTTTTTAAAAAAAAAAAAAAAAATCATCATTAAGATGTATGTGATTGAACCTGTATCCTGTAAAACACTTCTAACAGCTGTGGGGCAACCTGGACTCTGTGCCAGTACAAAAAATAGCCCACCATTACAGATGAGGTCAAAACTTAAGCTTTAACAGCAGTGAGGTTCCTATATTGAAGTAACTGGCCTTGGTACCACATACAGCATGTGTTCTGCCATGGCATCGTGAGGATCCAGAATTGCAATCAACAGTAGCTGGCATGTACGGATCAACAGTACAATAAATGACAAATGCTGACCTTCTGTATTTCCCCAGACGTACATGTTCCTGTTTACAATGTGTCTTGGTAATTTTGCAACAGCTTCCTTCCTTGTGTTCACAGTCACTGTCAGAATGATTAACTTCAGAGGTGATTGCTGAACGCCAACAATTAGTCAGTTATTTAGATTTGCATAACAACATCAAAGCGTGTTCAGTAAGTTACGCAAAGTGTACTTGCCACTCTTTCTAGATCTCATAGGCACATAGTTGTACGGGATGGCTTCTTTAAACTGCTATTGTTGACTAGTTTGAAGTCTTGGATAACTGAGTGTCCACAGCACTATATGGTCTCTCTGATTGTGATTGCCTGCAGAATCATGAATTTAAAATAGGGTTGATGCATAGATGGAAGTAAGGTGAGTTTGGGTTATGAGTATATAAATAAAACTGCAATTAACCATACAGTAGTCCTCTCCTCTGATTTGGTATGTTCTTCATCCCGTAGGTTATGAGGTAGAAGAGCTATCCTGAACACAAGACCATTAGTCCTAAATTGTAACTGGTCTTGAAAAGATTTGAAGCGTTCATTGTTGGAGATAGTCAAAGCTAAACCAGACAACGTCCCTGAGTAAGCTGTTCTAGGTCACTATTCCTTGTACAGGGAGGTCTGGACTAGATGATGACCAGAGTTTCTTCTAATTCTTCTCATCTCAGCTCTTTTGTAATTCCATGTCATATTCCTATGATCAGCTTTGTACAGAAGTATTTGTGCGGTTCATAGTAGGTCTGGTAAGTCACTGACTTAACCTCAAAGTACAGTCACATGGAGAAATGTTCATCCTCCACTGCACAGTAGTAATCTGATTTAGAGAGTTTGTCAGATTAAACCTTGTCATGATTCTAGTCATGAGTGAGCAGAAGATAGTTTAGAAACTGTTGCCATAGAACCCATTGCCATAGAACTACAGCTGTAGCCGGGGAAAGTTTCCCTAGTCAGTCCCAGAGCATAAAAGTGTTTTATGCAGGGTTGGTTTAGCCTGGCTTTCCTAGGAAGCTCTGTGAATTATGTAAGTAACTTCCTCTCTTAACTTAAGCAAATTTGAAAGTTTATAGGAGGCAGTGAAACAAGTTGCAACAATTTCTAGTCATCTTCTAAAGGGGGTTCATCTGGGATTAACCCTCATTTCACAATTAACAGATATACTAGCGGCAAGCAGAATGCCTCTCACTATGCTACTCAGAATATATTGTAGTGTAGCCCATCCTCCCCTTTCCTTGTCAATGTAAGGGGCTGGTAAGTAATGTTATATTCATGACAATATTTTCAGTTATTATTTAATTTCTACCTTAATAAACTGAAAATTTCTTCCTCCTTCGCTGAAGGTAACCATCCAAAATTTAGTTTATGCAAAATGAAAAGGAGTTGTTTTATCTTTAAAATAATTTTTACTGTTTTTCAGGCATGCAGAAGTGATGAAGAAAATAATCGAGACTGTTGCAGAAGGTGGGGGAGAACTTGGAGTTCACATGTATCCTTTTTCAGTACTGCATGGTATTTCTAGAGACTTCTTTGCACTGTAAGGAGCTGTTACCTAAGGGTTCCTAAACTGAAATACAGCGGTGTGTGAAAGCAGTAAACAGCTGTTTTGGCAGCACGCTACAGATCTGGGATGAGATCTGTCCAAACAAACACCACTAATCAGTTGCGGGGAGTGGGGCAGGAACCACAGGGGAAAGTAGGTAGTGCTGAAGGGACAAGCGTTGAGTCTCTATACAAGTGGTAAGGAAGTAGCTAGAGGGTGGAACTGATAGTGTGATGCAGGAGGATGTATTAGGAGGTTGAGCTGGAGGTTCATAGAGTGTGGTCAGATTTGGTACGTGCATAAGTGTAATTTGGGAATCCGTGCTATGATGTTATCTCACAGTAAAGACTTAGAAATATGAGAGATCACAGAATCATCTAGGTTGGAAGAGACTGTCAAGATCACCCAGTCCAACCTCTGACCTAACGCTAACCAGTCCTCCACTAAACCATATCCCTAAGCTCTACATCTAAATGTCTTTAAAAGACCTCCAGGGATGGTGACTCAACCGTTTCCCTGGGCAGCCCATTCCAATGCCTAACAACCCTTTTGGTAAGGAGATGCTGCTTCTGTGTTAGATTTGGCTCTGAGATTCGTTTCTGACAGCTGTGGAGATCCTATTACTGCTCACACGGAGTGAAGAGAGTATTTGACAAACCTTGCTTTGGGAAAACACTAGGATGACAAAGCAATGAAGATGACATCGTTCTGAACATCAGTATAGAATGCCTAACAATTTCCTTTTAGTTAGGTGACTGGCATTATGCTTGTATTAATTGGTACTGTGCTTTACAATCGAAATAACCTTGGTATTAAAAGCAAGTACGTCCTTTCAGAACAGTAATCTAACTGCTTTTGCAGCTACAAGGCAAGCAAGGGAGGGGATTACTGAGCAGCCAGAGGCCCTGAATCAGTAAAATTCATGTTCACTGAGTTGACACTTGCTAAATTTGTGCAGCAAGCAACAGAAAATGAACTGGAAAATACTGCTTCTCAGTAGTTTGAAATAGCTTATTTTCAAGATTTTTATTATTTTTTTTGCTATTTCTAACATAATTGAGTGTTTTTAGCAGACAATTTTGTACATCATTATTGTGTAGTTCATGTTTGTCAAAAAGTACCGGTATAACATAATTATTGTAAGTTGTGATTTATTTTTCTTTTTGGTTGTCTGTCTGCCTCAGCCCCAATTGGACAGACATCCAGCAATATCAGACAGCAATTATCAGGCATATTCCACATTACAGATTGGGGCACAGCAAGTGTTTGAAGGTGACTCATTGAAGATGACTCATATAAGGGAGACTAGGAAGACTTCAAGGAAGGCAGACTTCAAAGCTTAGCAAAGCTAATTTCTCTACTTTCCCCCATCAACAGGAAGGAGCTTTTCCAAGGAATTGTTCAGAACAGCAACTTCTTTTTCTGAGCCACTGAGGAGCCTGATTTCCTTGCAGTTACAGGAAGGTAGCTAGGAGTTAACCTTTCTAGGTGCAGTTTACCTTGGCATTTGTTAATAGCAAATATTAAGTATGTAAATGGGATTGCAAATTTTTGTGTAGTTTGTAAGATTTATTGAAAGGAACTTCGGTTTCCGTGCTTTAACTTGAAAAAGAAAGGTCTGTGTATTTGGAGGAGCATCAGATGTTACTACTAGAGTTCTACTGTGTAAATTTCCCAGTCTCTGACTGTATAATTTTTAAGTACTGTTTTCCTATTAGCAAGAAAAACTGTTGAGCAGACCATTGCATGTGACTGCTGGTATGTTTAGGGGTCGGGGGGTAGAGGATTTCTAGCTGTTGCACCTTTTCCTTAACACCAAACACAGGTACCTTCTTATTTTCTTGAAATTTGTACAAGCAGTCATTCCGACAATAGAATATGACTATACGAGGCACTTTACGATGTAACTAAAATGAGAGATCCTCTATCAAATCTTTTTTTAAATAACCCTTCCATGTGACATACAACATTACACACAATTTCTGTAACTAACCTTTTATCAAGTCAATGCATTAAAATAAAATGTTCCATTACCAGCCTTTTTAATAGAAGTCTGTGTGTAATAAATAAATCACTTTCATTCCTATACGTATACTACAATAAAAGGTGGATTTTTTTCTCCATAATTCCTTCAATTTCCTTTCAACAGAAGACTCTTTTTTTCCTCTATATTGGAAGTTAAAGTCTACTTTACTAGTATTAGTAGAAGCCTAATCTTCTTGGCTTCATTGCTAAGATGATTCCTGAAAACGTAACATATTTCTGTGATTTAAATTCACTTGAGAGACAAGTTGTTTTTTCCCATAGTTATGAATGGTTGTTTCCTCTAAGTGGAAGAAGGCTTTGAAAGTTGAGGAAAATAAGTGATGATCTTATTAGGAAAATTTAACTACGTCTTAAACTAAAGCAAACAACATTCTTTGAATAACGTTCAAATAAATGACGTTCTTTGAAAGGTGAGTCAGATTTACACTTGAGTAAGACTAGCATTTGGAGATGGCATTTTTGGGGAGACAAAGGAGTATTAGTATGTAGCCTGTTCAACTTGTAATAAATGCAAGAACAGTCTAATTACAAAACTACAGATGGAAGGAGGGAGAAAACTGTGTTAGAGCAGGGTTCAATCTTGACAATTTGTCCCAACCTAGACTATGCGAACTTGCAGCTGAATAGCATGATTTCCATTTTAGGTTAAAGCGTCCATAATGTTTGAATTCAGGTATTGCAGACGCATCCAGGCTTTGGCAGCTATCTTCTGCCCTATAGAATGCAAGTTCATCATTCATCAAGATAGGAGAAAAGGACTGTCATGTATATGTCATAGCTTCACTTAAAGTCTTCGTAGCTTTTGCAGCAACATCTTTGTCTCACAAACATCCAGCTGTCATGCTACAGGATAATCCAAAATTGGTTATCTACATTTTCTGAACGTACAGTTGAGTAGGAAGCTTGGCACAACTTATGCCAAGTCTTGCCTGTTCTCTGTACCATGTTCTCACTTATCAGGGTCTATAATCAATTTCTCTGTTCCTTGCTTAAAACAGCTTTCCTCTTTTGATACCAATTTTCACTTCTTTCTTGGACAATATTTTAAGCAGTGTCTATATAAGTGAGAGTAACGCTGGCTGAAACAAGTTAAAACTTAGCCACACCCTCTGAGTCATGTCATAGGATTTTCCTATCAGATTCATTTCAAAGATGTGTTGAATCCTTTGTTAACAAAGGAAACAGCTGTTCTCCACCCAAGAAATGTGGGGGGGTTGATTTTATTATTTTTTGGGGGGTTGGGGACAGCTTGCTCTGTCAGAATGTTTTGAAACCTCCTTCTCCCTAAAAGGTGTCTATTCTCTTCCTTCAGGAAGGTGAATTAGCCTTTCAGTGGTCTCCAGTATGTTGAGATAACAAATACCATGTTCCTCTTTGTCAGGCTGTTGACAGAAGTGGCATGATTATAGTTTTTTTTTTTCTTTTTTAGTAATGGAAGGCTTTTTTCTCTGACTATAGGAGAAAAACAGATGGGCAGCAGCAGTGAAGCAAACTAATCAGTGGCTTCCATCAACACCATGATATTTAACATCTTACAGCAGTTGTAGCACAAATATACCCTGATATTACAAAACCTTACCCACACATGAAAATAAGTGGATGCTTGGCTGGGTATCAAAGTGGCTGGACCTGACCTGACGGAGTTGTGTGCACTTGCAGCAATTTTTACTGCAATTTTACATTCATACTTTTCTATTTGTGACTAGTATTAAAAATTCATGTTAGAAATGAAGACTGCTGCTGTTGGAGCTGCTATAAATGTATGCAAACATAGTAACTTCAGTTTTAGCTTCTGGCAAATCCTATGCAGTCATTGTCTGAATTTTGCTTCTTTTGAAATAACTCCTGAGAAGTTCTGCTATGCTGGAGTCCTTTTCCTACTGTGCATCTTCTGGTTTACGTGCCTTCTAGATCTCTATGCATTGATTTTAGACTTTTTTGAGTACATTCTAGTTTACAGGTACTGCAGTCAAGACCTAGGTAAAATCTGATTCCGTTGAATATGAAGTTTGTTTGTTCGTTTTTACTGTAGGGAATGGATTTTGATGCAAAAGGAGTATTTTAGGTATTTTAAATGTTGTCAAATTTGATGTGTATTCCTCATTTTATGTGAAATGCTTTGAAAACACAAAGTTTTGTTTCCAATAAAAAAAAAAAAAAAGACATCAGTAACTTCCAAGCCATACATGGAAAGAGCATTTATTTGTTTAGAAAGTTCAGTCCAAGTTGAAGCTTTAAATAATGTCGAGTGGAAATAGTGTTAAAGAACAAGGGCAATTTCAACGTTGTCCTTCTGTTGCAGCTTTTTTTAGGTGTGGGAAAGCACAGCTTGTTTGATGGGCCTAGTAACAAACAGCCTAATCAGTTGCTGGAGAACCAGACAAATTCAAGGCATTCTTGGTGTTACAAAGTCCGTAGTGACATATGTAATTTAGTATCTTATTTTCATTAGCTTATTGATTTGATGTTTCTTCCTGAAGCATGCCTATCTGCTTTCCTATTAGAAAATAACCTTATCTGCAAGTAACTGTAGGAATTGATTCAGATCTCATTTATTTTTTTTAAAGATGCATTTAGGAAACATGGCCATGTGAAAGAAGAGAGAGCAAATTCATCCACAAAGTATCGTAACTACTGTTGGAAATACACATGCATGTAATTTTACAAAAGACTCATTTTTTGTTAATAAATCTCCTCCTGGTTCCAGCAAGGATTTATGATTAAAAAAAAAAAAGCAAATCTTCCAAGTTGGAAACTTGCAATCTTACATCACCTGGTTAACATCGTATTATAAGCATTGGTGTGCTTGCTTTATTCTGTACAGAAAGAAAGTCAAGTTTAGCGTGCTGCTAGACTGACTTAGCATGTGGGCAGTTGGTCCTGTTCAGAATATCAGTTGTCAGACTGGGCAAATACAGAAGTCTTAGTACAGAAGTGAAACTGGAGCACAGAACACAAGCAGGGTTTAAAGCAGGAGCAAAATTCTTTGTGGAATAAAACTGAAAATTTGGGTGCAAAAATTAATTTTAAAATTTTTGAGTCAGACATTAATGTAGTTTCTGAAGAAAGGAAGGTAATTCATCCTTCTCTTTCTTCTATGAATGTTTCTTCAGACTAAAAGGCAATGGTATCAGACAAATTTGCTGAAGAATTGAAGTTAAATTTTACAACGTTTAGAGAATTCACGTTTCTGTGAAACTGAATTCAGTGTTTTTGTACAAATAGTACTGGGTCTGGCTAAAGAATAGTTTCTGGAAAACATACGGACTGGAGAAATACCCAATTCTAATTGAGGAATTGCTTTTCTCCGAAGGAAAAACAAGATTAGAACATGTGGATGTGTTTGTCTTAATCAACGTGATGATTTATCATCTGAAGCCGTTAGTACCAGAGCAGTCTGAAAATGCTGCTCTTCTATATTTCTACTGTCTTGTATGGTCACATATATTATGTGGTCTGCCTTTATTTAAGGGTTATGCAGAATGTGTTCTTTACACACGGCCATCAAATACAAAATGCATTAACGTGTTCCTTTTTGCATAATTTGTTCCTAGAAAGAAAGCCTAAAAGTTTCTCTACCAACTGTTTTCTTAGCTTGCTCACGTGATTTTCAATATAGTACATCTTATCTTAAACTTCTAAAATAACTCATTTCACAGATTAAGTTTTCTTGGCTTTAGTGCCTTCTTGCAAAAAGAGAAGATATTTATTGATGGTTTCTCCCTCTGCATTGTGCCTGGTAGATCTGGTACGTACGTGTCTATCTTTTACCTACATTCAGAATCATGTGTTTACTGCTGATCAATAATTAACTCATTGTTTGCCCATAGAAGTCCTTTCGCCCTGCGCTAAACAAAGTATGCTTGCTGGACACGTTGTGCATTGATTTGTGTGTCTGAATGAGAGAGAGAGACAGACCTGTGTTAGGGCATTATTAGCAACTAATTCAGTAATTATTTTACAACTTTATACTAGCTCGCTATTAGTCACTACAGTGTAATTGTTGAAACTAATGGCTGTCTTTGGCATATGACTACCTGATAGTACTCAGACAAATGAAGTTTGTCTGTAATTTACTGAAAGCTGAAAATCACTTCATAACTCTTTTGAAGAGTTATCTGTTCTTGATTGCTCAGACTCAGCCTAGGCTATTCTGGGTGAAAAACTAGCAATACCAGTTTGTTTTAGTGGTCAATCTTTAATAGGACATCACTTCCTACTACTCTTTTAGTATGTTTTCACATGTACTATAACAAGAACCAGCACCTAGGCGTCAGAACAGATAGTAAACTTCCCCATTTAGTGGGCTGGCTTTTAGTGTTAGAAAGTACTGTTTACACTTCTCTTCCCATGCTTTGTTTTTATTTTGCATTTAAATATCAGTACATCCCAAAGGTACAGCTTAGCTTTGAGAATAACTGTGTTCATAGTGCTGCAGATTGCTTTGCCAGTATAGAACCCCCACATTCATCAAAAGGGATAAATCAGAAGTAGCTAATTGATTATCAACGTTGATTCTCAGTTAACAATCTCACATCAAGGGTTTCTAACCAGGTTTTCTTGGTATTAATACTTGACCTGCATTTGTTTTGTTTTGTTTTGTTTTGTTTTGTTTTAATTACAGGGAAGAGTTAAGTTTTCCCTTATAGGTATGTTTCTAATACTTAAACAGATCATCAAACAGTCAAGCCAACTTAACTTGTATTTTAATTTTGTCTCATCAGCCTATCACATCAGAGTACAGCGAGATCCTCAAATCTATCTATGAGAGGGAGCTTTAGGAATAGTGTTGTAAAGTCCAATGGGTAGAGATTGGACATAGACATGAATCAGTTTTCTTTTTGTCAGAGAAATGTGCAGTATTTGTATATGCTTCTGTATGAATGTTTAAGAAGTAGAGACGAGCTAGCTTAAAAGTGAACGTGCTTTAGGTTTAAGAGAGTGTGATAGGCACTTCAGCACTAGCTGCTCCCCATCAGTTCCGAATAGAAGGTAAGAATAATTCATTTGCATGGAGATAGTGTTTTTGTTGTTGTTTTTCATAAAATCCAAATTATAGGCATTTTCATGCTGTCAGACTCTTAAACACCCGCACTGAAAGAGATCCTGAATCAGGGATGAAATTGGGACCAGAGCAGAAATAAGACAAATATTACGACTTCTTATTTTAAGATTATTGAAGCAATGTGCTAAGGGTTGTGGTGGGTTCTTTAATCAAATCAAGAATTACTTAGTAATAAAATAGTATTGGACTGCGTTTACCTAAGATTTTCTCATCAATATCAGTGCACACATTATAGTGCAACCTAGCTTTTGCTGGATTCTGGATTTTGAATCCATTTCATACGTAATGAATGTGTTGAAGTGGATAATGGGTGCAAGTGATGAGCTCCATGCAGATGCAGTAAGAGGTAACTTCAGTTCAATATGCTGCCTTGAAACTGTTCCATGATGAAAACTTTCCATGCCTGTAGTCATATGCTGTACAAGTGATCATGATTGTTTTCAGGTTTAGGCATCAAACTATTTGGACATTTGGTAAAGGAATATGTAGTTATTAGTCTTATTTGATTTCTATTTCTTTTATCTGTTTCTCTATTACTTTTAAGGCCATGCCATGCCTGCTGGAATAGAGTTATCATATGAGCTGCCGATTAGGCCATTCTGCTGTTGAACAATGTATCAAAACTGGACTTCGTCAGGTTTTGTTTTGAAGTACTATCATCCTTACTTTGAAGTAATATCATCCTTATTTATGTCTGGATCTGGAATTGGATAGTTTTGGGTTTGTGTTTTTAGGTTATTTTTTTCTTGCCGACAGTCGCAAAGCATTCTTGTAAAACCGTTGTAAACTTCTATTCATGAAAAAAAATAAATATTTTCCTTTTTCCAGTTATTGCAGTGCACAAGGATAAAAGCCAACAACTTTCTACTTGCTTTGACAATTTTTTGAACACTGGCAGAAGTGGGGAGAGACCTTTGTTAGTACAGCTGACATTTGTAATTAGCCTATCAAAAGGTATTTTCCTAATAATTTCTCTTCAGATAAATTTTAACAGATCCTTACCAAGACTAGATGAGGAGGATTCTGACTATGCACAAGTCTTCAAGCTGACCTGTTAGCTGCCACTGAGAAACCAGTTCATTATCTAGTATGAGTTTCTTGAGAATATAGCAGGAACAAAACCGAAGTCGGCAATGTTAAGAAATTGGATAAGCTGTATGAGGTAACCTCAATTAGATTTGAATTTCATTTAGCTCTGCATTCAGTTCTAGTCCCCACATCTAATCCCTCAGCATTTTGCTCTCAAACTGGGAATGTTTCCACAGGTCTTAGGAGATGTTGTTGCCTATCTGGGAAATTTCCACTATGCCAAGTATGTGCCGAGTTTCTGTTTCCTGGTAAGACACAATATGTGCCCCCCTCCTTCCTAATCAAGTAAGTCAAACATCTTGTAAGTAATCTAAGTAATTATTTCCTCCTCCTGCTGCTTCAGTAGACAATGGCCCAACCGCAGTCTGTAGCGGGGCTGAAGCAGCTTCTCTGTAGTGCATGTCTCTCAGTGAAGATGAAGTGGAGGAGGGGTGGGAAGGTAGTTTAAACAGTTTTTTTTTTTTATCTCTATTGGATCCCTGTCAGCAAGGGGAGGAGAAGGTGAAGAGCAGTGACCTGAGCGTAGTGAGCACTGTTACCCTCTTGCGTCAGGATTATTTCATTTCTGAGGGGAAGTTGGAAGCAGCAACAGCAATAAAAGCAGCAGTTTCTGCCTCGTCTTCCAGAGCAGCATCTGCAGGCATCTGTACCATGACACTCCACTGCATACGTCTTTTTCTCTTGCTTCTTCTTGGTTCATGGTGGCCAGACTCAGGGAAGAATGTGGTGGGAGCTGCAAAGATCAGGGAGCACTATATAGCTGCTCAGACCATAATATGGACCTACAAACCAGAACCTGAGGAGAAGTCCAGGTAACAAAGTACGGGTTAGGAAGGGTAAAATTAGTTGTCTTTTGGGACTGGAAGTGTTTTGATTTTCATGGAGAATTTTGGAGCTCAGGAGAACCTCAGAGCCTGATCTGTTGGCTTCAGAGGAGCTGTGTGATCTGAACTGGAGACAAGGAAGTATCAAAAGTTTTTTGTTCATTAATTGATAGAATCATTTTTATGTTTTCAGAACACTTGTTGAATACATACCAGGGCTTGTTTTTATCATCATCTGTGTTTGTCTTTTTTAAAAATGTCATTATTTTTAGATACATAGATTTTGAGCATTGCTAAGTTTAGCCATGATTTGATAAGATTATTCCTTAAAGTCTGATAGGTTTCACAAATAGGTCCTAATTTGGGTACTATCACTTTCACTTAAATCGAAGCCTGATGAACTTTGGAACTAGTTGTTGTTTCTGAGTTGTTCGGTAGTTTTTGTGAAATGTTCATCCTGCGTTCTGCTGAGCAAAGGTTGTAGGATCAAGCATTACTATACTTTAGGTGAATTTAAACTAATTTCAAAACTCTTCTTTTATATAGCATTGCTGAATGGCCAACCTACATGCATACAGAAATCAAGCATGTAAATAACTTCTTTATATTACCACTGTTACACTGAGAATTACACACATTGCAAGTGCAATGCTACAAATGACAGATCTTAGACCTAACTTAGAATTCTGTTTAAATTTATCTTGGTTCTTATACTGAGTTTACTATGGTCATAATACATAGCTTCTAGCTATGAAATGAAATGGTACAAATTACTCAGATGAATTCTTCTGTATTCCCCTACATTGAAGGGTGTATTTGGATATTACAACTTTTTTTTTTTTTTTTTATATATATATATATCAGTGAATGACTTGTTTTCTTTATTTTGGTTTAGTCTGTGATTTTTTTTTTCTTTTTTAATATGTATTGGATTTCTGGATGCTGTGGCAAGGACACTTCCAATTCAGTTTCCAATTTTCTACATATTCCTTTTTCAAAACTAATTCAAACAAAGTTTCTGTGTTTTCTAAAACTTCTCCTTGGAAGTTTAATACAGCGTACTGTGACCATAACATCAAACTGGCAAGACAGAAGAATACAGGTTTTAAACATAGGAATATGAAGTCAAATGCCATGTAACTGTTGACCTGGTCATGTGGATTCAGTATTTAGAACTTCAATATTATCTGCACTGAATGCATCAATATAAGCATCGACTACTATTTCATTAAATGTCACGTTTTGGATAGATTGTTTTCATGCAGTAGAGATTCAGTAACTGTCTCAAACCTGAGTTTGAGGTTTTTACACTGTAATTAGGTAAGAGTTTTTCATGAGCAGTGCCTATTGAGATATCTCATGTATGTGTTTACAGTAGGTTACATACTGTGTGGATCCAATGAACTTTGTAGAACTTTTAGAAATATAAAAAAAAAAAAAAAAAAAAAAAAAAACTCCACAAAGATACTTACTGAGGAAGGGCTAATTACTTGAATCCCAAAGGCATCTAACTTGTTCTGATTTCAACAGGAACTGAATATGTAAATACAGAGAAGAATCCGATAGTTTACTTTTTGGAGTTCTAAGTAATTGGAGAGGCTGAAAAGAGAATGGATTATTCCTGAACTGCTTCCTTAATCTTCCAACCATTCAGGCTAAGGACACTTAACTTCTCTTCAGCATCAGTGTTTTTATCTTTGTATAGGTTTAACGATTACCATGACTGAGTGATATTTATAAGATAGTTCAAAACAGAATGAAAATGTATTATTTGTGCATGATGTATTTGCTGATGCCATTGCTGAAGGTTATGTAACTAGACTTAGTTGCACAGCCTGAGATTTGTGAAGTGTTCCTTTTACCAATACAATGGGCATTAGTAAGTTTCCTCCTCCACCCCATAGTCTTACATGGGTATTCTATTGAACATTGCCACATTAGCGCAGTACCAGCCAATGAAGATGGTTTGTGTTCTTCCCCTTAAGAAAGAAATTAAATTTTATCAGTGATTTCAAAGAAAACATAAGGAATTGAGGAATGGACCACTTCTGCCTAACTGCAGGTGAAAGAGTGTTCCAGAGGTATTTACAAAAGATCTTTACAAAAACAGATCTCCCCCTTCTGGATGCTGAATGCCACTGAAGCAAGTTCACTTGATAGTCTCTGCTCAGCTTCTCTGTGCACGAGAGACCCATCAACTTCCCACTATCAAACGTGCCTTGCTTAACTGAAAGAGCATTACAAAAATAGTAAGTGGAAGTACTGTTGGATCCAGCCATTGTATGTACTAGGAAATCAGCCCATATATACGAAACTAAGTACAGATTATTCTTCCTTCAGCCCTCATTTCATCATTTTCATTCCGGAAATGTTGTGTGCTGGTTTCCTTCTGCTTGCTTCAACATTTGCTGAGAAAACAGTGTGTGGTCTACTGGGTGTGTATTTCATTTATGTAACAAGATTTGGAAGAATTGTCTGGTATCCCAAAAAGCAGATTTTTTGGCTTTCTGTGAGCTTCTTAGTTGTTTTCAGGGAACAGTTTTATGTTTGTCTCAGAGGTTATAACTACTACAGGTGCTTGCTGTTTATGCTGTTATGCAATTATTGTGGTAAGTCTTAAAGTTTAAACAAGGAGCTCACTAAAGAGAAATACAAGTTTTTCATGATGTTTCGTCAGGTGCTTTCTAGGTAAATATGGTCAGGACATCTTCTTCTCTTAAATGGAGAAAACCAAGATGTCTTCATCACAGAATCAAAAGGACTATAGAAACCACAAGCAGAATCAGGGATAAACTGTGCTAGGTACTGTAATTGTACGTTTAATAGGTATGATATGGCCTAGCTCAACAATGTCATAGACAATAGAGTAAGAGGGAGAAGGGAAGACAGTAAAAAGTGTTAGACCATGTGACTTACCTTCAGCAAAATGTGTGTTTAAATGTAATTCCAGAATTTATTTCCTGAAATATCTGTTGAAAAGCACTGACATCTCTGAGAATCTGTCCTTCTAATATTTTTTTGCAATTCTTCTGATTTCAGATTGGTACATTCTGATCCTGTGTTTAAGAAAATTTCTTACAGAGAATACGAAGTGGATTTTAAAAAAGAAAAGCCAGCAAATAAGTCTGCAGGTAAACAGGAAAGAAAAGTTCTGAACTATTTTTGTTTGTTGCATGTCTTAAAGCCAGTAAGCTACTAAGCAAGCTTGTTCTTGCACATTTAACCAAATAGACACAGGGGATGAGGTCTCTATCTACAGTGCACTAGGCTTTGAAAGGCCATTGAGAAGCTGGATTTTTCAGAGGCTAGGGCTCAGTGCTATCTGCAAATAAATTGCATGGTACAGAGCTGTTCCCTTCATTTTCAGCATCAGGTGAAACCTGCCATACACATTTAGAATTGCATGGCACAGTCACAGTGATGACACCAATAAATTCATGTGGAATTGGCCTAAGGTCTGAGACAAAATGTGTTTCTGATAGATCACTGGAAAGGAAGAGACAAACTGTGAAGTCAGATGTGAAAAATATCCCCTTGCCTTTGCTGTCCTTTACTGCTTGAAGACACTTTAAATGGATGGAAGCAAATTCTTATGCTATACATGAGCATTGTACTTATGCAGGGTACTTATATAGTCTATCTGTGCTTCATAAATAACTTCTAGATGGTTGAAACCATCTAAATTTCAAAGCAAATGTGAGGTTTGTGATATCAAATTGTTACAAGTCAGCCTGTAAGGTCAAGTCTATGATCCGATTCTTTCCAGAACGTGTGTTCTCCTATACTTTCTGAAAGTGCTTTTTCTTTACAAAGGAAGAAATTTACAAAATGGTTTACAAGAAAAGACTAACAGTCCAAAGGTTGCCTTAGTGATCCCTTTTAAGAAGGGATATAACTCCCTCTTAAGACCTGTTGCAGGCTATGCATAAAGAAATTGCAATATGAAACCAATTATTTATTTGGATTACATGTTTGGATCTTTTTGTCTGTGACTTATGACACAGAGAGTGTTACTTAAATGTTTGAATGCCTTTATAAACTCTTAATCTGCCTTCCTGAAACTGTATGATTGAATTCTATGTGAAGGATCCCTAGAAATTCCGAGTGATCCTCAATGTGAACCTGTTGATAAATACTTTGTATCTGGAAAATAGCTTTTTCTTTGTGTTAGTTTCCAGATACACAATTCATAACATTAATGACTGTGAACTGCATGCTTTACACCTCCCATGTCCCTTTTTATGGGTAAAGGTTCATTGCAATGGTATTATATTCCTGTCTATATTTTGTGCAACTTGTACTTTAGCAGAGCTCACACTCTCTGATGGAGAACTCTTCCTTTCTCTAAACAGACTGTTTTGCTCACAGTTTCCTCTTTTCTTATCTTGAATATCTACAGGACTTCTCGGACCAACTCTGCGTGCTGAAGTCGGAGATACTTTAGTAGTTCACTTTAAGAATATGGCTGACAAGCCGGTCAGTATTCATCCCCAGGGCTTAGTTTACAATAAAAAGGCAGAAGGTAAATGCTATAAAAGATCTATGTCTTATTCTTTTAGACTATTGCATGAAATATAGAAGGGGCCCCAGACCAATGTTTGGGGTTATGTGTAACACAAATATATGTTGATTGTGGATTAAAACTTCACACTCAGTTAGCTCCTTGTTCATCGATATAATACGAGGAATATGAGTGTCTTTTGACATGTACATTCTCCTGACCAGTTCCCCTGTCTGTGTGTCTAATACTTTTTGCTCCTCAGGAACCTGAGGAAGCAAAGGGAGTTGAAGGGCAGTGGGCTGTATTTCCCAGCAGAACCTGAACGTGCATGTTTGGATAACACTGATATAGTCCATTGGTTTTCCAGAGTACAACAATTGAACCCCATCTGGGCAGAACTAGCTTTTTATTGCTCAACTTGATGCTATCTGGCCATTTACCTTCATCTAATAACCAAATAAAGAGTAGAACAGAGTTTAATGTAAGGACAATTTAAGGGGTAGTCTGGGATATTACTTCTCAAAGAGCTTTAGCTGTGGATATTCTAGCAAGGAAGAAGGTGGCCCAGGGAAGTGTTGAGGCTAGAGTTTCTTTAGGTCTTCTGGACTTTCCTTCCTGGAGCAGGTTTTGATGAAGGAGGAGGAAGAGAAAAGAATTGTAAACTTTAAAAGCTTTTCAGAACAACACTGATTTGCAGAAGCAAACACTGAGAAAGCAAACAGTCCATGAATGGATTTGTACATACATGGGGATCTGACAGCTTTTGACCTTTGAATCGAGTAGGTGGTTAGCTGTGTGTGAAGCAAGTGAAACTCAGAACGTTGTCTTGCTCCCTCACATACTATTTGGAGTGAAGACCCACAAAGTTTTCTGAGACAATTCATCCCATAACTGCAAAATGATTTATTTAAGGAAATGTAAACTCATTGACACAGTTTATGATCTTATGATGAGTCTACAAACTGACAGTTAAATGTCTGCTCTAACGCAGTGAGTTGGAGTGATTGACTGTGTTTCTTGGATTGCCTTGCCCTAGGTGCTGAACCAGAGCTCTAAACTGCAGTTTTCAAACTTATTCAAGGCTTTCTTTATTATATGACTGCAAAAGGAGTTTTGCCTTCATCTCATGGGGTTGGACAAAATATGTTATTGGGTATGATAGGTAATTCAGTTTGACTATCCTATTAATATGCCTTTTGCACCTAAAATTTTCATCCTCTGACTCCCCTTTGTCATACGGTATTGGGGAGGGGGGTACTGGGTAGGCATAGATACGAGAGATCACTGATATCCAGTGCACAGAAAGTCTAAGGCAGCAAGCCAGTGCTTGTCTGCATGATGGCTTTATTAGAGATGATTAGAAAGATGACAAAATGGGTAGTATTTATCCACAAATACATCCACAAAGGATTAAGTGAGCAGAGACAGCTTCATGCCATCCTAACCCTGGTCAGACCATCAGAGAGCCCCACCTTTTGGCAGTGAAAAAAAGTCCCAGGAAATTTTAGATTTGTAAGAAACAGAAGAATTGAATAGGTACTCTTCCCTATGCTCCCCTACACAATGTGAATAGACATGAGTTGTTCCTATGTATATGGCAAAATAGAAATCAGACTTTTGAAATTGATTGTATGAGCTTTACTTACCTCATGCTTTAATTATTCTTTATCTTCATGTGACCCTACTGACTTTTCTTGGCAGGCTCCCTGTACGATGACAGAACGTCATCTGTAGAAAAACAAGATGATGCTGTGCTTCCAGGCCAGGTCTACACATATGTGTGGGAGATAACAGAAGAAGTTGGTCCAAGAGAAGCTGACCTTCCTTGTCTTACTTATGCTTATTATTCTCATGAGAATGTGGCAATGGATTTTAACTCTGGTCTGATTGGAGCACTGCTTATCTGCAGGAAAGGTAATGAAACACTTTGACTACTGTAAGGTAATGTAGGCTTATTTTTTAATAATATTAATGTTCAAGTCAAACGTGTTTTATAGACAGCAGATGGCATGGACTTGGATCTTGACCCTTTCCTGTACAAGGAAAGGATTATACAAGGGCACTCTTCTCACTGACAGACATCTGTTCAATTGCAGAACTTGCCTACTCATTATTACTGAACAGGAGTGTCATTAGTACTAACCATGATCCTCCTGAAGTTTTATTTATTTATTTATTTATTGAGAATTGGTGCTTTTAGTATTAGAACAGAACACAGTAATTAGTTGGAAGGGATCACTTAGTCCAACTGACTGACTGCTAACTAAACGTTACGTTATCAAGAGCATTATCCAAATGCCTCTTGAATGCTGGCAGACATGGGCATCTGCCACCTTCCTGGGAAGCTTCTGTGTTTGACCACCCTCACAGTGAATAAATTTTTCATAATGTCCAGTCTGACCTGGTGCAGCTTTGCTGGTCCTGCATGTCTGCATGGCATCAAGACTTCCTCTTTTTCCAGCTCTACCCTGTCCAGCAAACTGACTTGGGGTGAGCAAGTGTTTGGGAGGGGACACAGCTGACAAGCTGAACCAAATTAGTAAAAGATATTCCCTACCATGTAACATCATGCTCTACAATAAAAAATGGAGGTAGAGGACAAAGAAGCGGTGGGTGGAGGTGGCAATGGCTTCCAAGGTGAATTTTGCTTAGACTGGCTGGCATTGGTCTGCCTGCGGGAGATGATGAGTGATTTTGTTCATTTTTGCATTCATTTTTTTGTTTGATCATTTTTTCCTTTTTCCTTAATTTACCGCTATCTTAACCTACAAGTGTTTTTTTTTTTATTCTTCTTTCTGTTCTCTCTTCCATCCTGCTGCAGGGGATGGGCAGGAAGTGAGCCAGCAGCTGTGTGGGGGCTTGCCTACTGGTTGGGGTTAACCCACCACAGTCTGACACATTATGAGCATCATAGATTGTGTAATGTGGGAAGGTTAGAAAAGGGGACTTTTGAGTTAATGCATTGACTGAATGAATATTCTTTGTATGACAAGCAGATAAATTCCTCTGTTGATCTGAGAGTCCTTCTTTGCAAGAATACAGGAGTTTGTAGCCTGATAAAAGTGAAAGAATTATATAAAGATAGCTGTTTCCACTGCAGGTGCTTCCTCCTAAGTAGAATAATCTGTAACCTCACAAATTTTCAGTTCCGGCAGTCCAAATAACATACATTTTAGTCTTTAATTATGTACATTTACTGAAAGTAGCAAATTGAAGTTTTTGATCTGAGCAATCTATAGAAAGAATTGGTGAAATCACACCAGTTCTGTGTGGCAGTTAATTATGCCTAAAATTAATTCTGCTTATGGATAGAAATCTCACCTGCATCACAAACTCAACTTAATAGCTTCCTATAACTGATCCAATTCTGCGGTATTTGTGATTCTTTTATACGCAGAAGTTTTTTTGCTTTTTAAAGGAACTGATGATCTCATTGTGGTGCTTGAGAAGGCAGTGTTCACACTGCAGATGGCTCAGACATCATTCTTCTCTTTGCCGTGTATCTCAGAAGAGAAGCCAGAGTCCGACTGTGGACAGAAGGCTGTTTGATTCTCCCATTCATTAAGGTGCTATCTGCAGTGCATTGCCAGAGTTGTCAGAGTCAATTCATTGCATGTTTTTAATCTTCCCTTGGATATTAGAGACTTTGGTTCCATGGTTACCCAAACCCAAAAGCAGTGGAGAAGTCAAATTAGTTTATGATCATTATTAAGATCTTTGGTTCTTGGGCAAGCTCAGCCAGCACATGGTAACAAATGAAGCAAGCTCATTAAATACACAGAAATGCCGTTACATTGATGTGGAAACTACTCTACTTCTGCTTCAAATTGAGATCTGTTGTTTCTTTCTTCTTCATAGGAAGCCTCAATGAGGATGGGTCCCAGAAACTTTTTGACAAGGAGTATGTACTCATGTTTGGTGTTTTTGATGAAAACAAGAGTTGGCAAAGATCAGCATCGCTCAAATACACAATTAATGGGTATGCTAATGGAACATTACCAGGTACTACTCAAAGCTTGTGTGATGTGAAATGAACATTAATGAAGACTGAATGTGAATATGAAATGAATGCGGCTAGAAGGAAGTTATGCTATATTGCTGATAAGAAGAACAGGATTACTAACTTAAATAAAAAATAAAATATTTTTTACTCAGCTAATGGGGAAATAGTGATGTGGCTAGGCAAACTGCTGATTTTAAAGCATGTGGAACATAGTAAATGGAAAACTTCCTGTAAGTGAAAAATCGGTTGCTGTTAAATCAGATAATTAAGTGGGAAGACCTTGAGGGTAGTAATAGGATGATTTTGTTGCTACTGTTTCCCCTTATCCTAAGGAACTACTTTCATACCTCCATCCAGTCCATCAAGCAAATAAATGACTGTTTAGAGTGTTTTGTTTTGTTTTAAACAAATACTGGATAGGATGGTTACTTTCACTACATTATGTCCACTACACACAGCATCATTCTTTAGCTTGGATCATTTTTTCAAACAAGGACAGTTTGGTGCTCTGAAAGAGAGCTACTGGCTTTCTTCCTCCTTCATCTCACTGTAAGTCAGGTTGTCACTTGCACGTAAGATTTAAATATCTACATGTATCTTCCACTGCAAGCTTCTGAATCTTCCTCTTGTTGCAATTGCTAACCACAGGTATCAGAGATTTATTTAATGTTTTGAGCAAAGACTCATTTCACACCTAGTGTGGCATGGGTAATTTGTATGATTTGCCTATATTCTGAACACTACTCTCACTTTTCTTTCAGATTTAGAGGCTTGTGCATATGACAACATTAGCTGGCATTTGATAGGAATGAGTTCCAAGCCAGAAATTTTCTCTATTCACATCAATGGCCAGGCCATGGAACAAAGACATCACCGAATTTCTACTGTTAACCTAGTGGGAGGAGCATCAACCACAGTAAACATGACAGTGAGCGAAGAAGGAAGGTGGCTGATTTCTTCTCTCGTCCAAAAGCACCTGCAAGGCAAGGAAACATCTATTTATTAGGCAACTGTAGAGTTGTCCTCTTCTTCTTTATGTCCCAAAGAGCTTCTGTTCTGCAGTGGTACAGTAACCGTGTTTCAGATGGTTGTCATTTCACTAAGAAACCAGCAGAGAACAGGGCATTTTGTTGGAGCTGGAACTGTAAGATGAACTAAAAGGTGTTCTTACCTGCAGCTTTACTGCTGTGTGCAGATCACAGAGCAGCAGTGAATCTGAACTTGAGCTTCTAAGTTTGTGAGCTGCTCAGATGAGCAACATTATAAAATAAGTGAGGAACTGCCTGTTTCCTGAGAAACTGAACACTTTTAGCTATGGACCACTCAATGTAAAGAAAATACTTGCTCCTTGTCATTTGAAAGTGGGTATAATTAGTGATCAAAACTCTGTTTTAAAGAATGAGAGAAATCTGTCTTATGAGAGCTGGAAGACATATATTTTGAAGGGGGGCAGGAAGGAGGAAAAGTAACTTTCTATCAGTTCAGCCTTTTTCAAAAAGGATTAGTTGAGAGAGCTGCTGTATTCAGTTTGATTAATGTGGTTTCCTTAGAGGCCTCCCCATCCATATAACCTATATGGATGCAGCTTTTTTAAGCCTGAGAAGATAACAGTTGTGGACCAATGCTTGCAGGCCACCTTAGCTGAAGAGATGAGAAATGCAATTGAAATGGTAAGATTTCATAAAATGGAAAAATCACTGTGGTACTCTTTTTTTTCAACTAGCTGGAATGCATGGCTACCTCACCATAAGAGACTGTGGGGACAAAGAGGCGAAGAAGAGTCGTCTCTCCTATAAAGAGCGCCGTATGGTCAAGAACTGGGAATATTTCATTGCTGCAGAAGAAATCATTTGGGATTATGCCCCAAATATTCCAGACAGCCTTGACAGGTAAAATAATATTTTGTCAACATAATAGAGAATGTTAGTACAAAATCACAGAATAATTCAGGTTGGAGAGGACCTCTGGGGGTTGTCTCACCTGAAATTGTACTCAAAGCCATGCCAACATCAGTTATTTCCAACTGCAAAATTAGACCAGGTTGCATATCATTGAATTTTCAAGGCTGGGGACTCCTCAGCCTGGGCACCTTTTTAACCTCACAGTGAAAAAGATTTTCCAACATAATCTATTGTTATGTAGCAGCTTGCATCCACTATTCAAATTTTATTGATCAGTTTGTCTTTTCCTTTATTTTTAAGACACTATAAAGCACAGCACTTGGACAACTTCTCGAATCTCATTGGTAAAAAGTATAAAAAGGCTATTTTTAGGCAATATACTGATGGCACCTTCACCAAACGTCTGGAAAACCCTCGTCCCAAGGAAACTGGGATCTTGGGCCCAACTATAAGAGCTCAACTTAATGACAAAGTTAAAGTAAGTAACATAAATTCAGAGATATATACTATAGCATAATTTTTCTGTTGGGCACAGTTACATGAGAACTAGTTTGATTATTTTTTGACAAATCATATAGCTAGTGTTATAAATATTGGCCTTATTAAAAGGTATAATGATGCGTGATAGTGTTTAGGTTAATTTTTTCAACATTCTGTCCATAATTTCCATGATTGTGCTTTATTTTACAAACACTATTCATTTACACTTTTTGTGAAGTATATTTTTATGTTGACAGTGGTCCAAAATTTAAAAAGTCAGACCCTGTTGGACTTCTGGGGAAATGTAGATCTGAGGCTGAAATTAATGATATGCTCACTCTTTTTTTTTTCTTCTTTCTTTTTTTTTTTTTTTTCTGGCTGTTTTAGACAATGTTACGAACTTTTAATAGTTAAATGTTCTTTTACTGAGTTATCAAATGAAACTACAAAGCATCATAGGCTTGTGCTGCTGTTTTGCAGTATCACATCCACCTGCCTTTTGGTTGTCACTTAGGGATACATCACAAGGTTTCCTGGCCTTTCGTTGCTACCATGATTCTGAATCTGAATTTAGCACGGTGTTCCTTCCTTTTTTTTCCCTGATTTTATCATGAGTAGATAGGACATCTTACCTTTTTGCTCACCTCCCCTTTGATTCCTGGAGTCCGGGAAAAGACAGACTTTTAAGTCAGACTTCTCTCATACTGTAGGTAATTAAGAATTTAAGTCAATAATTCCAAGTATTTCCTGAAGCAGTATGTGCCTAGAATCTGGAAGAACAAGTGTTCTTTTTAAGTTTTCCAGAAAGTTTGTGTAAGAAGCTGAATTTCACTTAATGGACTCTACAAAGTGTAGAATTTGCGAGATCCTGACAAGTACCAGCAGCCTTTAGACATTGGATTTATAATGTCAGACAATATTTAAGGTATCCCTGTGCCTTTCGAGCTCTTCCAGAGCTGAAACCAGGCAAATTCTACTGTAGTTGAATCTTTTGGTTATATGTTTGGACACAGATTTGTGGGGTACTGAATTATTTTTGTCTTGTTTTGTCTATCAATACAGATTGTGTTCAAAAACAAAGCCAGTCGACCCTACAGTATTTACTTCCACGGAGTGACACTTTCAAAGAACGCAGAAGGAGCTAATTATCCTCTGGATCCCACAAGTAAGAAATCTGTGGGTCATGTTTTACATACCACTAACTGTTGCAGAGGGTCTCATTGCTTTGAAAGAGATGCTGTAGATAGGAATGCATGTCTAGGAGACCTGAATTCTATGCTCTGCCTCTGCTGACCTGTTAATGTTGCTTTATAGAGAAACCAGGGTAGTATGTGCAAAGCATAAACAACTGTTCTTTTTTTGGTGTCTTGATTTTCTGTTCTTGCTTGTGATTTTAGAAAGACCCAAATGTTCCTGCTGAATTTACCTCAGAGGTAGCTTGAAATGGTATAACTACACCAATTTCATTAAAGGGTGCAACCTGACGCTGTATAAAGGTCTGTCTGTAAGTTTGTATCATTATTGTTTTCCCTCTATATTTTTTCCTTAGGCAATGACACCCAGAGTAAAGGAATTCAACCAGGGAATACCTACACTTATGAATGGCAAATTGCTAAAACAGATCAACCCACTGCACGGGATGCACAGTGTATTACTAGGCTATATCATAGTGCTGTAGATATTGAGAGAGATATAGCATCTGGACTGATTGGCCCACTTCTGATCTGCAAAAGTGAAGCACTGACGCAGAAGGGTGTGCAGGTAACGTGTCTGGCAACCTTTTGGAGAGATTTTGCTTATTAATTTATCTACAGTGAAATTTGGTTTTGCTTTGATTTAGAGAAGTGTCTCGTGAAGAGCAATCAAACTAATATTTTTCTGAAGAAATCACTTGAAGATGTAGTAATCATCCACAGTTGTGGACGAATTATATTCTGATTTTCTTAAAGCAGCATTTCAACAAGAAGTCAGCCTGATTTACAAGTCTGTTCCTAGACTTGATGCTAATTTTTCCTGCTGCTATTATGCCTTCATACTCTAAAGACATTCAGACCTGAGCTGGTTCTTGTCTGTCAGACCCTATTGAGTTACATCCATGACAGTCTCAGGCATCACTAAATCTAAAGCAATGCGACAGGATGGGAGAGTTCTGGGAGACTGATTCTCTATTTGCCATTCATTGAAATCTTGCTGGCAAAGACTGGAGCATTGCTTTGGAGAAAAAAAATGTCAAAAACTTGTGCTCAGGTCAAACCAGAAGGCTGGTCCTTTTACAAACTGCCCTGTTGCATACCATCTGCATGTAAGTAGTGCTAGTGGCTCGCTCAGTGCTCCACCTCAGGCTGGCTGCTGCACTGTCATCCTGAAGTCCTGACCCTCTACTCCCTTTCATTGACCCCTTGAATCACACTTACCACAACTCTGTTGAAGCTGACGTTGTTTACATAGTAAATAAGATAGTAGAATTGAGTACTTGAATAAGTGCCTCTGCTCATAAAATGCAATTGTGCTCTGTTGGTTGTCTTCCAGAAAAAGGCAGATGGGGAGCAGCATGCAATGTTTGCTGTGTTTGATGAAAATAAGAGCTGGTACATAGAAGATAACATCAAGGAATATTGCAGCAGCCCTGCCACTGTTAAAAGGGATGACCCCAAGTTCTATAACTCGAACATAATGCACAGTGAGTGGGATATCAAACTGAAGATTATGAAAGCTCATGTGAGCCTGAGCATTCAGTGATTGATTGATCACAGATGTAGTGCAATCAGGGAATTCTGTTGCCAACACTGGGCTGGCTTTCAACCCAAGGCAAAGGCAAAAGTTATTCAATTTTGATGCAGTTCTCTGCTAATTTGGAGATGCTGTTTCCAGAGTTGGAATCCCCATCAAGGCTATTGGGGTTTCAGCCCTGTGCCAGTCTCTCTTTGAGTGTAAATATGAGTCCCATTCAGTGGACTGACATTGAAGAACGAGAGACTTTCAAAGTCTTGCTCTTTAGTTTTAATATTGGTGAGGCATGAAAATATTGAGCCACCTTTTATTTTGCTTTCGTTTTAGCAATAAATGGCTATGTGTCTGACAGCAGTGAAATCCTTGGATTTTGCCAAGATAACGTGGTTCAGTGGCATTTCTCCAGTGTTGGCACTCATGATGACATTGTCTCTGTTCGTCTTTCTGGGCATGCTTTCCTGTATAAAGGAAAATACGAAGATGTGTTGAACATTTTCCCAATGAGTGGAGAATCAGTCACAGTAGAAATGGACAATGTTGGTAAGTGGCAAGACTGCAGTGTTTATTTGACAGCTCCTCTAAGATACTATTTTATTCTCTAGTCTGTAAAGATGTATCCAGATTGAAAAGGTTTTCAGATAAACATAGTGGCATAAAATCATGATTCATTCCCCAATGCTACTGATATGTATACAGTTTTGTTGGCTAAGCACATAGCATAGTGGTTGTTTGTGTTTTTCTTGTTTTGTTTTTGTTTTTTTTTCACTTCACAGTTAGAATTAGGGTTAGCAACGATTGCTTTAAGGCATTTTAAGACTGTCCATGCAAACAACCCAATATGAAGTCCACTGCATAATTCCCAACTTTGATTCCCAGCTTGTCCATCCAAAGTAACCTAAAATGAGCCAAGATTGTCAAATTACACTGGTCATTATTGAACAAAGTGGCTACGTATTACCTCTAGGCTTGTGGTCATTTAGCAGCAGTGAAGTCTGGCAGCCTGAATCAGATCATTAGTTCATCAGTATCTATGTCAATATCTAACTAGGATTAATACCAGATCTTGAAAAAAGTGGTATTACAACCCATGTAGTCCACACATAAGGAATTAGCTATGAAAGGATAGAAATATGTTTCTCATTGAAGACTCTGTCCAATGATCACCTTAAAATCTCACAGGGTCTAGGTATCTTTATTTAAAATATCAGTGTGCTTTTTTTCCTCTCTTTTGTGTGTTTGAATAACTGATTATTTTTGTCCTCTAGGTTTATTTTCAGTGATCTTACAATCTCAAGACCTTATCAGTTAAAAATGCATTGTATGTTAAGAGTTGTTTTTTTTTTTAATTATTGTTCAAGTCTGGGGGATTATAGTAACTCCAGCAGACTTGCTGCAACTTCACCAGTTGCAGGGCTGCAACTGGTAGCAGGGGCTGCAGGGCTGGTTCTCATTCCTCACTCCCAGCTGCTGTTGTGCAGCAGGTTTTATCCATCTTTAATCTGCTCTCACAGAGGCACAAACCAACAGTGGTTATTGGCTCAGCTCTGGCCAGCAGCAGGTCCCTTTGGAACTGTCTGGAGCTGGTTCGGGTCTAACATGGGACACCTTCTGGATTCTTCTAACAGAGGCCACCCCTGAAGCCCCCTGCTACCAAACCCTTGGCACGTAAACCCAATACACGACATCCTTCTATCTTCCATCACTTCTGCTAGTTCCAAAAGCAAGCTGCAACAAGCAAAGAACTTGATCTAATGCTGTTTAAGGAATCGGATTTGTATTTTGTTCTCTGCATATCCTAGTTTCAAATGGAGGAGTTTATCTTCTAACTTGATTTAATAATTCCTCCTTGGTTTAATAATTCCTCCAAAACCTAGTCATTTAGACGCTCAGATTGGCAGCTTAATATTTTATGTCCATATTAGAAATTCAAGTTACTTCATTTTTTGAAGATCATCTATCCTTTATGCATTCATAAGCTTTTAAAATGCTGTGTTTGTCAAAGGTTTGTCTATGTTTTCTCAAAGTGTTTGTTTTGTTTGAGTTCTTTGTGTGCGGCAATATACGTAACATGAAAGACAGCTTAAAATTAAAATTTTATCTCAGAAGACCAAAATCTTGGATCCTGCTGTAAACATAGGATTCTTTATATAATTTATTTCTTTTTCATGAGATATGTTTGGACTCAGATCCTTGGTGCACCTTAATCACTGGAGATCTCCATCTGTTATTTATTTGCTGTTGTTTATTTACATGTATTGATTATTTTTCACTGCAGTGGAGCTCATAGGAATCCCAGCTGAGGATTAGCAGTCTGCTATAACAGTTGCTGTAGAAACAAACCCAGCAACTTGCCCTGACCGTTTACACAATAGGCAATATCCGCTCCAATAAATACTGCATATTAGAAAAACATTTTTTTTATTTTGTTTGCAGGCACTTGGCTTTTAGCATCCTGGGGTGCCCCAGAAAAGAGTAACGGCATGAGGCTGAGATTCAGAGATGCCAGATGTGAATACGAGGATTATTCTTCGTTTGAAGTTGTAGATGTCACATACACGAAGACTGATAAAAAGGCTGCTTCCACCTCAGCTGAAGAAAATGTGGGAGAAGAAGCAGAGACAGATAATTTTGAAGATGATTACCAGGAAGAGCTGGCTGCTCTGTACTCCATCCGAAGCTCAAGGAAGTCAAAAGGAAATGAAGAAATGCAAAACCTCACAGCACTGGCCTGGGAACACTATGAAGACGCTGCTGCAAGTTCTACGGTGGCTGGTGACTCAGGTCTGAAAGTTATAAACACCAATGAATCCACACAGCTCTTAGAAATTCATACCACTCCTCTTCCCCAAGTTGAGGCTGAAACATTCCAGTCAAATTACACATCAGTGACAGCAGAAAAGGATTTATTTTTAGCTAGCACCAGTGATGGAAAGCCTGACTTAGTATTTGAGAACAGAAGCCAAAGCAGTTATGCAATAGATCACAGTAACATGTCTGCAGCTGAACACTTGCTGAGCAATGGGGAAGCCCAAATGGAAGTTGCAGAAGAGCCTTTGACTAATGGAAAGGACAGTAAATTTTCTTCAGAAGAACATCAAACAGAAAGCACAGGGAAAGGAAATGACAGCATTAATAGTAAAAGGAAAAAGCGAAGCTCACTGGCTATTAAGTTTTACTCCATCCAAAAGATGAATGCCCTTCTAAATCATGTAAGAAATAAAAATGCTTCATTTTCTGACGAGACAAGTGCACCTCATTCCATGCATCACACGGAGAACACCACCAATATAACTTCTGTGGGAGATGGACAGCTTCCAAGTGATTACGATGATGAACTGGAAGAGGAGGAAATGAAGGAGGGAAATGCTATGCAAGCAGTTAATTTGACACTTGAATTGGATGTCTTTGTAGAAGGAGACGAGTCTAATGCATCCAGCCTCTCTGAACTCGAATTATCCAAAGACAAACAAACAGATACTTTCTCTTTAGATCATACTTTGGGCAATGTAAGACCTAATTCCAGCCCTGCACTAGTGAAGAACTTACTGGAAGCATCATTGCCCAGGACTGTGAAGTATTCATCCAAAATGACAAATGAGGAATGGAATTTGGTGTCCGCAAAGGAGAGTCTGAGATTAGAGGCAAACTTAGATAAGTCTGTTAGTGGTAAATTCCATCGTGGTGGCAGAAATGGTACATTATTCATAAATAAGCATATGAAGAAGGATGACAGGTTCTCAGGTCTAATGGGAGGAAAGCGCAAAGGCAGCCACCGGCACCCAACTCTGAAAGGAAAGCGGGGAAACAGGAATGATACTTTGAGTTCATCTGGAGCCCTCATCAGGATCCGAAGGAAAAAACAGGAATACCCCAAAACTGCTCACTTGTTGAGCCCAAGGAGTAAAAAATCCCAGAAATTCCCCAAACCTGCAGCAGAGTTTGGCCGCGCACTGTTTCCGATTGAGGCCAACCACACAGCGCCACCGTGCTGCACCAACACCACAGAGGCGCTCAGTGAGGCCAGCCACGGGGGGCTGCCAAATCACACACTCTCGCCACGGCAGTTTAAGCCATCCATTGTGATTGGTCTTCCCCATGGCAATGGAGACTATGAATATTTTTCAGGAGAATATTACGCTGAGGATACGTCAGGTGGTGAATATGAATACCATTATGTGAGCTTTGATGACCCGTACATGACAGACCCAAAACTTAATATCAAAGAGCAACGTAACCCAGAGAGCATTGCTGAACATTACCTGCGTAGCAGAGGGAATGAGAGGAGATACTACATTGCAGCCAAGGAAGTCTGCTGGAACTATGCAGGATTTAAAAAAAGGTTTGGCTAAATCCTTTACATTCTTTTTGCATACCATCCTCATATGTAAAATTGAAAATTCCTCTGTAAAATTGAAAAATCCTCTGTAGTACGTCAGGAGGGAAACTTCCAGTTAGTTTTGTTATACTTGGACAACATGTTTTATGTCCTTTAATTTTTGGATTCTGTAGTAGAGACAGCATAAAGACTTCCTTGCACAAAGCCTTTCCAGTGTTAATTGGGCTAACTGATTTAATACATGAAGGACGTGCTTAGAGGCAGCATGAAATCACACAGTTTCTAGCACTAGCAAGAAGTGATTCTGGTGTCTCAGTTATCTCTTGTAAAATTAGATAATACTTTCCAACCTTACAAGGTCATGGCACTGAAAAATACATGCAAAATGATTAACCATGCTAGTGATGGAGGATGCCTTATATTTAAAAGTGAAAGCAAAGCTGCATGAATTATAGCAGTGTTGTTCTTACTGTTTAGAGAAATCAGAAGGTGACGCAGACCCTAACATTGAGGATTTTTCTTTTTTTTTATTTTTTTTTTTTTGACAGTGCCCCCATGCCACAACAAAAAGTATGTGACTTGAGAGAGGCTCATACTAAAAATTTAACTTAGTTCATCCAAATTAGGGTCACTGTTTATCCTACAATGTGTAGAATTCCTAGTAATTTTTTCATCAAAAAGCTGAACTTTGTGGTTCTTGAAATGAACAAGACCAAAATGGCCTGTTTTGCCACAACTTCAGTTTTTATCATGAGCAGAAAAAGCAGGAGCAAGGAAACTGTCAGTACAGAAAAATCAGCTCTGAAATATATTATTTTTCAGATTGAATTTCTAATTTATTTGAATGATATTTTCCTCACTCTTTCTGTATCCTCCGGGTTTATTCCTGCCTCACCTCAGTCTGTGTAAATGGCATTTGTAAAAATAGCAGAAACCACAGACAGTTTCTCAGTGCGCTTGGAAAAATAAAGAAATCCTTATGCTCGGAGCACTATACAGACCTCCCCAGTGCGATTCATTCTCAGCTGCTATGATGTACATAGTTTCAGTGAAGTTAACAGAGCCCATGGCATATGCAGTGTCAGTGTGCTGGAGAGCTGAAAACTGTCATATTAGGTGACATAGGTTAAGTTTCTATTTTTGCAGTACTAGTAATAAGGCAATGTTTATATTTTATCAGAATAATAACCTCCTGATGCTTCTATTTAAGACCTAACGAGTGGTCTGAGTGATTAAAAGCTTACTGGTTCTTGCCATCTCTGCTTTTGCAAAATACAGATATAATTAGATGTAAAATGTGTTTGTTAATTTTCTGGAGATGGTACATCTATGAGAAAGTAAGGTGTAGGTAGCACAGTAAATCTGAGCTAAGCTCTGATTTAGCTTATCGAGGCTAATGGTAAAAAAGGGAAACAGAGCTTAGATGGGTTTCCAGAGGCTATCTGGAGTTTTTGCCACTGACAAATGACCAAATCTTTGAAGGATCTCATGAACTCAAGAAGAAGAATTGCTTAAGTATTGTAAGTTACGGTTTTCAGAATCCTCTGATATTTGTGTACTTATTTACATTCTGAAATGTTTCTGTTGTATGAGTACTCAGATTTCATCAGAGCAATTTCCAATTCACTTGTATGACTTATTATTTTTTTTCTGGTGGGAATTTCCTTTCAGTACAATGAACGACAAAGCCTGTAAAGATGGTACCACATATAAGGTGATTTTTCAAAGGTATACAGATAGTACCTTTACAACTCTCCAGGATGAAGGCGAATATGAAGAACACCTTGGCATCCTGGGACCAGTTATCCGGGCTGAAGTGGATGATGTAATCCTAGTAAGTCACTGAGTATGTGTACAAGACAGGAGTTTCATGGTGATCTTAGTGTGATATAAATGGGTCTGAAAATACCACATTTTACAAGATGATAGGGAAGTATTTTTCAGAGCTAGAAATTGCATTGTGGACAGAAGAGCACAGTGAGCACAATTTGTTGTTTCATTGAAGGGGTAGGATCCCCCTTTTCTCCACTATCCACAGTAAATTCACTTCTGTTTTTCTAGTTTCCAACCATTAAATACTCCTCACCTTTCTCCATTCAGTCTTCCAACACACAAGGATGGAGTACATACAGTAGATCTCATACATTTCTGCTTATTTCCATGAGTCGTATACAATAGGAACACATGGAGCTACATTAAAAACATGAGTATGAAGAAAGTCTACTTTAGCTTGGGGAGGTAAATATGGAATCTCCCTATCCTCATGTCTCTTCTCTGGGACAAGAGAGAAGCACTGATTTCAGTGCGAGTGACACATACAGAGGTCTAATGTTACTATTTGCTTATCTTGCGCCCTTCTTTACTGCAACCACGCAGCAAAACGTAAGTAGAAACTCCCTGCTTGCTGTAAACAAGCATACCCAGAAGTGAAGGGCAACAGCAAGAGACCTAGGAAACTGGGCTCAGTAGAAGACAGGGAGTTGGCTCATGTTTCCTACTTTGTAATTAACTACCTGCATTGAAGTATGTGACTTTGCATGGAGATCTCAAAAGAAATCCCTGCCAACTTTGACATGAACAGTGTGGCCTGTAGTCATACAAATCCTGACCCTGGTTTGAGGCTATTGAAATGTATTGTGTAGGTGCTGTGGTTTAGGCCTGAATTTGCTCAACGGATTTTTTTTTTCCTTTTCTCTAGGTTCATTTTAAGAATCTGGCATCCAGACCATATTCTCTCCATGCCCATGGACTCTTCTATGAAAAGTCCTCTGAGGGAAGCACTTACGATGATGAGTCTACTACTTGGTTTAAGGAAGACGACAAAGTTCAGCCAAATAGCAGCTATATATATGTATGGTATGCAAACAGGCGATCAGGACCTCTGCAGTCAGGAGCAGCTTGTCGGTCCTGGGTCTACTACTCTGATGTAAATCTGGTAAGGAAATTGAAATAGCCATTGATAGCATTGCAATCGATCACAAAATCATTTAGGTTGTAAGGGACCTCCTGATATCATCCAGTCTGATACCCCCTCACTGACTCTGGCAGAATCAGGTACAGTGGGTTGTCCAGGACCATGTGCAGTCAAGTTTTGAACATCTCCAAATGATGTTACTATACAGCTGTGGAAATTTCATAAGATGCAGAACACTTTTTAGATATCTGTCCTTTTTATCTGGCCTAATGTTCCCATCTGACATTTAATCTCTTACATTCAGCTAAAAGAGGATATATGCTATTGATAGATTCAAATTAGGAAACTCTAGTTGAGATTGAGCAGAGGAGAGTAAAGATACAAAGCAGTGGAAATGCAGGCCCCTTCCCTCAAAGTTTTAGGACCCAATGCATTTCCATAGAATGTTATGCTTTTTGACATCTTTTGGGAAGTCCACTCTTATATTTAATGTGGGTTTACTACCTTCTAGGAGAAAGATACTCACTCAGGTTTGATTGGACCAATACTGATCTGTCAAAAAGGAACCTTGAATACGTCAGACAATAAAAGAACATCCACCCGAGACTTTTTCTTACTTTTTATGGTCTTTGATGAAGAGAAAAGTTGGTACTTTGACAGACGTTCTAGAAGATCTTGTACTGAGAAGACCCAAGGAAATCAACAATGCCACAAATTCTATGGTACTTATTTCCTTTTGTCAAGTATGCAGTTTATTGGGGTAGAAGGAAAGGTGTTAGGGAAGTTTTCTCAGCTTACCCTACCTTTGGACATGCATAAATCCTGCACATTAATTATGTGAATGTTTTTGTTGTTGTTGTCCTCCATTTTACCTGTAATAGTCATAGTTTTATATGCAAAGATTATCATTGGCTGGAAAATTGATACTAAAATCTAGAAAGGACATGTTAGACAAAGTTTCTACAGCAAGATTCTTTCACATGCATTTACCCCCTGCATTTAAAACAAACAAAACTGTTTTCAGAAAGAAGCTAATACTCTGGAAAAGTGAAACCTGCCTGAATTGTAGAAGTACAATAATAATTTGGCAAATCAACTAGTTCTACTGAAAGAATTTTAAGCAGTCCTAGGACAGCCTTGCATATTACCTTTCTGTGGATACAGAGATTTTAGTTATGTAGAGTTAAGTAGCTATGTGTTGAAAGGTGATCTGTTGTTCTGTTTGAAATAATGGTCATTAATGAAAGCCTATGAAAATCTGCCCATTATGTGAGCTGTCTTTAAAAAATCTGATGTTTTTGTGCCATAAATCTTAAGTGATCATGTTTGAAAAAGGCATGTTGAAAAGTAGAATCTGCCATTGAAAATGTGGTCTCTAAAATCAGTTATTAATCAAGGGTGTCAGTTGTGACAGAACACATCATTATTCTCCTACCTGCCACATGTTGCAAGCAAACTGAGCTCAAATTCTGTGATGAGGTCTAGGGATTTTCTGAATTGATGGTACATAGACTATATTGTGTAGCACTTTAGATAGGAAAAAGTTATATTTTTTCCCCAAATACATTACTTCGTTAAATATTTGACTCATTTTAATAACTGCATTCTATCACTTTATAAGACGTATTTTGTGGAGTGTATCCTTACCAACGGTACGTTCTTTTTTAGCCATTAATGGAATTACCTACAATTTGCAAGGCTTAAAGATGTATGAAGGTGAACTGGTCCGATGGCATTTGCTGAATATGGGAGGGCCAAAAGACATTCATGTTGTTCATTTCCATGGACAGACCTTCGTTGAACAAGGAGAGCCAAAGTATCAGCTTGGGACATACACACTCCTTCCAGGTAAGTATCAGAATAAATTCTAAGGGGTGATGATTGAAGTCTGTCATAATTATACCAATGTAAGGGAGAACAGAAGTTCGCTTTGGGCACAGGGAGAAAGAGTCTGAGGGCACTAACAGTTCAGTTGTCAGTGATGGTAAAAACTCATCATTTTGCATCTCCCTTAAGGTGCAAAGGTGCACTTATTTTAAGAGGGGGAAAGCAAAGGTAACATTGTCTTCTGAAACTGGAGATATGAGTAAACTTACAGACAAAACAGACAGTATGGGCAAATATCTTCCTGTCAGATGGCCAGGGAGGTATATGGAAGATGAGTAGTAGAATGAGCTATAGCACAATTGACACAGTGGTGATAGTTACTGCTTTCTCTGCTATGTTTAGTGGGTTATTTAATTTTTCTGGATCAGGCCACAGTATGATCTTTAGTTTAACACCCAACCTCACTAACATCAACCTTACAATAACGCTAACACTTCTGATATGTTTCTTTCTTCCATTTTTTTCAAGGCTCATTTCAAACAATTGAAATGAAACCACAGAGACCTGGCTGGTGGCTTCTAGACACTGAAGTGGGGGAATATCAGCAAGCGGGAATGCAGGCATCCTATTTGGTTTTAGAGAAAGGTACTGAACTAAGGTATTTTTTGTCTGGAGGAGCCAGGTTGTAAAGTGATGTCTTCCCTCTCAGGATTGCTGAAACAAATCTGGGAGATGTTTTCAATGAGGAAGAAAAATATTCAGCCTTTAGCATAATAGCTTTGAATTTGTTGTGGTGTTTTGTTATTTTTATTTATTTATTTATTTTTTTCTCACAGTGACCAGTAGATTAATCTATTGAAAGAAATTTCAGAGATTTATTTTGGTCTTCTCTGGGAAAAGAGTGGTGATGTTACAGTATTATTAAGAATTGTTCTGAGTGCTGTTTTAGAACATTCCACCAAGATGTACATTGGAATAGACAACTTTTTTAAAACAAACTTCTTGTACTCTCTCTAGAGTGCAGGATTCCGATGGGTCTGGCAAGTGGACTTATACTTGATTCACAAATCAACGCTTCGGATCATATAGGTGAGTTAATAGTTAAAAAAGTCTGGGCATGCTACTGAACATCCCCAGCAAAGTACTGCAGTTCCATATTTTTTTTTTGCATCTCATGATACTTTGTAAAAGATCAGTTCATTAATGAATCAACTTTCAGGTTAAAAAGCTCTTCAATTCTGTAGGCAGAGATTGTGACCTGTACTAGGTAGGCCTCATCATTGTATTCCAACACTGTTCTGGGTCTTCTGTCAGCATTATAAGCCTGAGAGTCAGGAAGTCCTCTGTCATGGGTCTGCTGGATGACATGGAACAAATCTAGCTTCAAATTTTTGTCTTCTGGGTTCCCTGCTTGAGAATCAACACCAAATGTTCAAAAAAAAAAAACAAACACTGAGATTTGCATGTCGTATGAGCTGTGAAAGTGCAAAGTGTATCTGTTATGAAAGATTTGGGAAAGTATCATCTAGAGCAATCACAGTCTTTGATTTACCAATTTTATTCCTGGTATAAAATTGGTATCATTTGATAAGAAATATTGATTGGATTCTACATAGACAGTGGCAAAAGAAGATACACAGGTTATTCACACAAGCAGAAACACACCATTTCCCTTGAAATAACAAATAAATTACATATTTTGAAGAATTTGCTGTGGATGTAACTGCATTTTTTCATATTCTTCCCCCCTTCTTGTCCCATCCATTCCCAGTGTTATGAAGGCTTGAAAGCTGATTCATATATATTCAACATCAGTTCTTAACGTGGAAACTTCCTTATGTATAGGGGAACTCTGCCATGAATATGGCAATATAGAGCATGTTTTGTCTGATTCTGCTTGCAGCCAAAACTTGTTTAGCCAACTCTAGACCCTGATCCCAAATGAGTAGAGTATATTACATAAAATGCTGTTATTTTTTTGAAGTTATTCTTCTAACTATAAAGCTTTGTAGAGTAATAGTTGACTTGCAAATGCTGGCTATGTCCAAATTCTCCCCCCTTCCCCCCCCCCCCCCCCCCCAACAGATCTGAAAAGAACTGAAGCACTTAAATTAGCATCTCCTTAAATTCTTGCTTTATTCATATTTTCTCTGTAGACTATTGGGAACCTAAGCTAGCCCGATTAAACAATTCTGGAACATACAATGCTTGGAGCACAACAATGAAAGATGATCTCCCTTGGATCCAGGTATAAAACAACACGTGCTTGGCCATCACTGAGTCTGGGCATGGACATACAGTCCTGTGTTGTGATTTTGTTGTAACTTTTGTTAGAAGGTCAAGCTGCTCTTGTTCTTGCAGAGAAGACTGCTGGGGAAAACTGAGAAGATGCAACAAGTTTGGTGATACCATAAATTGCCCATCTCCTCTGAGTAACCTCATCTGTAGTGTTATTGAGGCTCAGTTCCTGGACAGTTACCCTTACAATTTAGGCTGTAGCCATTTTGTGGGCAAATTAAGTCATTATTTCCACTACCGTTTTTTTCTACTGTCTACCTAACAGTTACATATTTATTTTTATGTAGGTTTGTTGGGGGATCATTTAAAGTGTAATACTCTCTAGTATTACTTCAGATAGTTTTGGAGGTTTTTTGTTTTTACTGGATGTTCCTATGTGCAGTTTGACGCATTACGGGGAAATGAAGCTTATGTGATTATGGCTTCAAGTACTACATTAATCAGTTGCATCACTTCCATCTTCTATTCCAAACACTTTTGCAACAGATAGCCAATTGAAACCCGTATCTACAGAATGTAGCTAATGTCTTAAAAATCAAACGAAAATGTGCAGTTGGGAGAAGAGAGACTCAAACTAGTGTTGCAGCATAAGTTCAACAGGTTGCTGTTACATTTGGCTTGCTAATGTTTGACATGCTATCAAGTTAGTGGAGGTGAAGTAGGGGAACTGTAAAAAAATGTTGAGAGAAGAAATAATTTAATAAGGGACGTGGTAGTGAGAAGCTGAGGTTATTGCAGGAAAGCATGCAGAGATGTGGGGTGGAGGGCATATGACAGAGAATGAGTTCCACTGGTGACAGGAACGTCTTGCTAATTTTTTCTTGGGTGCCGAGTGCTTGGATCTGTTGTCAGAATGGATGGTGGCTTTCTAGCACTTCAGAACGTCATATTTCATTTCTCAGCCTGAATATCCAAAACTAGAGTTGGCTTATGAAAATATGAACCTTGACTTTCTCTATACTATTTTCGCCTATCTGTAAAATGAAGATAGCAATTCTGCCTAGCACAGGTGAAGATATTCTGAGGTGTCTTTGTAGTGCTGTGGTGAACACTGTGAAATAGACTCTGAAACTAAATACACACAGAAATTCACAAATATTAGTGAAAGCATTTGTTTGGACTCTGCCATCTGTTTGTATTCCTCCTGAGAGTATTAGTGTTGTGGGTACAAAAATGCAGGGCTCAAAGCAATTGTGTAGATGCCAAAGAATGACGCTTACTTCACTATTCAGTATTCACTTTATAAACACTCTTTTTTCCTAGGTGGATTTTCAGAGACAAGTTCTGTTAACGGGGATACAGATGCAGGGTGCCAAGCAATTTTTAAAGTCCTTGTACATCCAGAAGTTCTTTATTGCATACAGCAAAGACAAACGGAAGTGGAAGACCTTCAAAGGAGACAGCTTTCAAGCACAAAAGGTCTGTACATGCTATGGGGGTTGCCACAACCTTGGTAACCTTACTGGATGATGCAGCGAGGTGATAACTTTATTTTGGTGGTCTTCAGAGACTTTAATAATATAGTGCTTGAATCAAATTATCGAATAATCACATTCAGACCAGAGGACAAATTACAAATTGAGGAACCTATGAGGCTGGAGTTTAGATCAGCTCTCTAACCTTGACTGTAGATTCTGGCTTTCTTACAAACATCTCTCCCTATTTTTATTTCTGAAGCCCACATTGGCTTTTTGAAGCAAGCAGGAAGATGAACTAAAAATTAGGCCTACCAGATCCTGTTTCCTTTCTCTTCCTTCCAGCTGTCACAATGGTTGAATTTTAAACTGTCTGAAACACTTGCAGGAGGCCCGTGTAATAAGAATGGTCATACCCTGCAAGAGGCTCGTTTTATGCCTAACCCTACCAAATACAGCTCCATTCCATTTACTCTGAGGTGTCTGTGGTGGAACTCCTGAATCAATAATCTATTATCTTACCTCTCCTTTTGCCTCTACTAATATGTTCCTACAGTTCTATATAGCGCATAGCAATGGGTTGTTTATGTGAACTGAGGCCTACAGGTGCTTCCAAATGTGCTAAGGTGGAAGTGTGAAATATTTCAAGCGGCATAGGATGTCACAGGGGAAGATGCTAGTGGCATAAAAGACTACTTTCATAACAGCGGGGGCTTTCAGTTTGTGTTTGCATTATATTAACTACATGTGATTTTTTTTTAATAGATTTTTGAAGGTAATTCTGACGCCAATAGTATAAAAGAGAACATCATCGATCCCCCTATTATTGCTAAGTATATCAGAGTCTACCCAACGCAGGCCTATAACAGGCCTACTCTTCGCATGGAGCTCCTTGGCTGTGAAGTAGATGGTAAGAACAGATCATGTGTTGGTGCTTCCTTTCTGGATAATTTTTGTGCTAATAGGTTAAATTAAACTGAAATTGCAGGTGTTCTCAGTTCCAACATTGTTGCTGAAGCTATGTCTACTTGGATGAACAGAACTACAAGGCACTTCTCTTAACAGGTTGCTCTTTGCCACTTGGAATGGAAAATGGAGCGATCAAGAACAGCCAGATAACGGCCTCATCTGTTAAGACATCCTGGTTTAACACATGGGATCCTTTCCTTGCTCGTCTCAATCAGAAAGGAAAGATAAATGCCTGGCGAGCTAAGGTAACAAGTGAAAAAGAGGGACAAGGGCAAGGCAGCTACTGTTAATAAATTTGTGCTGCCTGTGTACTTGTGGGATTCCTGCACACCATGTCCAGTGCCAAGTGGACTTCACAGCTATTACTTACAGCTTACTTCACAGCTCTTTTGTCATCCTTTGAGAAGAAGCCCATTTAACTCTCTTTCACTAGAAATCTTGTTAAGCTTTTGGCAACAGCACTGAAATCATATTTTGGAGAGATTGATGGTGTCCTTTGGGCCAGAGCCTGCAGCACTTCCCCGCAGAGAAATAGCCCTTTTAATTTCAGGAGTTGAATACAAATTGAATATTTGGCTCCAGGGGGTTAAAGAAACCCTTGCTGGATTGGTCGATAGGCAGAGCAGCGTAATGGATGTGGGGCTGCAGATTCTGTGGTTCATTCTGCCACTGTTCTGCTGAATGACTTTCAGCAAGGTGTGTGAGCTTCTATGTCTGCAAAATGGAGCTGCATTTATTTACAAAGCACCTGGAGACTTGCTCGAAGCAACTGTTTTCTAAAGTGTTTGGTATTAGTATTATGTACAAGGCACTTTGAATTTTGCTGGAAGCTACTGTTTTTGTATAAGCATTTGGTATTTTTGTGATATATTGCATTTTAATGCTGGAGAGAGAGAGTCTGCTGCACCATGGTCTTCTCCGTTGGCTGCAGGGGAATCAGTTCTGGTGCCTAGAGCACCTCCTTCCCTTGTGTCTGCAGGGTTTTTTCTCTCACATTTTTGTACTCCTCTCTGACAGCTCCTGTATGTTTTTATCCTTTGGTTATCACAGAGGCATAACTAGCATTGGTCATTGGCTCAGCTTTGGGTCCAGCTGGAACTGGCTCTATCTGGTTTGGGGCTCCTGGTCTTTTCTCACAAAAGCCACCCCTGCAGCTCCCCCCTACCAAAACCTTGCTACATAAACCATTGAAAATAATGTGAAAAGACTCCAAATACACTATCTGCAGTGAATAAGTTAGTTGTATGGGTCACCAAGAATGTTTCTGACTTTAGCATAAGATAGTCTTAACTATCTTTAAACAAGAATTTTCAATTAAGCAAATAAAGCATTATTTGCTTTCAATTAAGCAAATAAAGGCATAGACATGTTTGCTAATAGATAACCCTTTTTATCAATTGTAGTCGAACAACAACCAACAGTGGCTGCAAATCGATCTACTCTCAATTAAGAAGATAACTGCTGTTGCTACCCAGGGGGTCAAGTCCATGTCATCTGAAAACTTTGTGAAAACCTATGTTATTCTCTACAGCAACGAAGGCTCAGAGTGGAAATCCTATACGGATGGTTCAAGCTCAGTGGCAAAGGTATCATGCTCTGCTCAGACAATTCTGTCATTGCTTGGTTTTAGATTCTGAGCACTGTCAGGGCCCAAAAGCAGAATAGCCAGCCAAAAAGATATTCTCACAGGACACTAAATTGTTTGGGAGCTGGGGTTACTACAGATAACTTCATAATAGCCATCTGATTTTTCACAGTAATTTACAGTAATAAAAGGAAAGAACACCAAATCCATAGAGTCAACAGTGTGATAAAAGGAACTGATGTAATGAGTAAAGGAGGGCATTCAATTTGAATGCACAAGGGCTTTTAATTTGAATGAACAAGGGATTTTCCAAGGCCTCTTTCCAGCTTTCTTATTTTTGCCTTTATTTTGTAATTGAAATTAGTGAGCAGTTATGTTGTAACAGATCTGGAAGGCTCTAGGTACACACAGCTGACAGGGTACTTTATATTGTTACCTGTATCACTTTACACCAACCTGACCCACAAGGGCTGTTAGTGGAGGTAAAATAACCCAAGTTTGGTTTTGTTGTCCATCCCAATTAGAGTGGTAGCTTTTGTGATATGGATGGAAACAGAGGCTGTTTATTTGCTCAGATATTGATATTGCTGACCTAAATAACTTCGACCCAGCATTTTAGGAAGAGACTGGATCTTAAATAAGAGCAGATAATATAATATAATAACTCTTAAATAAGAGTTAACCAGTCCATCCTGTCCTGGTTGGCTAACGCAACAGCTAGGAACTATTTAAAAAGAAAAATCAGCTTATTTTTAATGTGCTGCCTTTTTACTAATTGTGTGTTTTGTATTTGCAGGTTTTCTCAGGTAATGAAAACAGCGATGGACATGTCAAGCATTTCTTTAACCCACCCATCCTCTCCAGGTTTATCCGCATTGTTCCAAAGACATGGTATCATGGAATTGCTCTTCGGGTAGAACTCTTTGGGTGTGATTTTGATGGGGGTCTGGCTGCAAAAAGGACTGAAAAATCTGGGAGCTCTTAACCCTTCTGCAATCATCAAGCAGGGCAACTTTAAAAAAAAAAAAAATCCTTAAAGCAATCATACTTAGTAGTTTGGATGTGTGCTTCATCAAAGGACCTAATGTTTTGCCAACAAGAATTGAGAGGGTTCTTTTGCAGATAGTTCATTCCTATAAATATACACTTCAAAAAACAGATTCTTTTCTCTAAAGAAATAGCAGTCTCTTCTGTTTTATATATCACTTCTTCATCCTAAGCAGTATAATCTTGCTTTTTACTTAATTTTAAGTTCTAAATCCCTGGGAACAGAGACTAGCCTTAGTCCTGAGCCCTGATTGCCTCCATTTTGTAATGCTTCTGCAGCATAGAGGAAGAATAGACAGCTACAGGCAGATGTTCTCTGTACATAGTGCTTGAGATGGAAAACAAATGCAGATACGGAGCTGTCGTGCTGCATTCCTGCAATGCCTAGGTAAGAAGAGATAGTAGGGGTAGTCTCACCTCCACGTGTCTTTTATGTACAGTATGACAAAGGTAGAATGCATCCCAGTACTGAGGCATATGCAGTATCCCTTCTCTGAGAACGTGGCTTCACATTATCCATTTGGTTCTTACATACCAAGCACACTGGAAAAACTATTGGTTACACATCGTTTATCTTCAGTGTCCTGGCAAGGGGAGGAAGAGTCAGCCATATCTTTCTTTCCCAGAAGCGAGAAGGGAATTGATTTACCCCAGGTCATGGAATGGCAGTGGCAGAACCAGAGGGAAAATCCAGAACTCCTTACTTTCAGTCTCATACAAACTTTTAGACTATGAGGAGCTCCCTGAATAGGTAGCATTGAGAACTTCAGCTGTTGAGAATACAACCTGGTGGTAGCGGAGCAGCAGATCAAACTGGATAATAAACACCTGCATCCTATTTAGCACTGACAGTGCTTTCACTAGAGGAGCTACTCTTGTGTGTAGAGTGTACACATATTTTTCCCAGGATGACTACATTTAGTAAAAATACAAAAGCAGTCCATGAATTCATTCCAGCAGTTTTAGCTAGGCTTTCACTAGTGTCATTGGATTCTATCCTGTAAATTAATTGCAAAACTGATTTATCACATGGTTTCCTTGGGAAGGGTGGAATTTTTGAAGTAGTTTGTCTTTGATCCTCATATAGTATTATCCAAGTTATTTCAGTAGTTTTTCAAATCTTGCATCTTACAGACCATTCAAAATAAAGATATAGAAAAGGAGTGTCAAGAAGTATACAACTAAAATATTTTTTCCTTTTTTTTTTTTTTTTTTTTTACTATGTCACAAACTTGTCATTTTTCACTGGAAAATAAAGATAATACTGCAGCATGAAAACCATCAATATTTCAATATTTTAATTTGTATATTTGCTTTGACAGTCATACCTCTTTGGCAATAATTAGTGGAAATTTGCATCACAAAAGTAAAATTTCCTGCTCAGTGGGAAATTTCAGTGCTAATTAGAACTAACTTCAAATTGTGAAACTGTATGGAAAATTGTCTCATCTTAGAAAATATTAAGAAACTGATCTTTTAATGGTGCTTAATTTATTTTTGTTTGATGCAATGATGAAACTGCAATAAAAGCCCCCTTCACTTTTTTTTTTTTTTTAAGTAATTTAAACTGTAGAGAAAAGTTTCACCTGAGAATACAAACAACGAATGCTAGCTAACTTTGGTCGAATTAGAATTTTGTGTGATGAGTGCTAAACAAATCTATGTTTAAGAAGGCCACGTTCTTAAACTAATTACTTATTTATAACCTTTATTATATACATGTATGTAAAGTTAGACAAGTGCAGAGCAGGACTAAATACATCTGCATCAGTGTTCCAAGTTGGAGGCTCTGCTTCTGCTTGCTAATGGATGGGGCAGTGGTCAGTTTGGGGTCAGCTGTCCTGGTTGTGTCCCCTCTCCACCTCTTGTGCACCCCCAGCCTATCACACTGGGGAAAAAGACAAGACCTTGGCACTGTGCAAACACTGTTCAGCAGCAGCTAAACTACTGGCATGTTGTCAGCATTGTTTTAGTCACATATCCAAAACACAGTACCATATGGGCTGCTCTGAAGAAAATTAACTCCATCCCTGTCGGGCCTAGTACAGTCTCTACTCCTTACTCCGTAACATTTAGATCATGCTCAATTCCTATACTACAATACATCAAGATCCTCATTAACCACCACTTCCCTTCTCATCTGTTGATACCTACACAGATGTTATTCCCTTAGCCTGTGGTCTGTCCCAGTTAAATGTCCAGTCATAGCCCATGACGCAAGTTCCATCTGCTAAAGTAGCTGCTCAGACGTGGTGCATTGTGTTGAGTTACTACACGCCAAACCTAGCTCAGGTCAGGTCACTGCTGTGCTTGCCTGGCTTTTTGTGATGCTCATTCTCTGTTGGTTCAGGTGGTTCACATTGTGGGACTTCCTATAGCATGCAACTCAAGGCATGGGTTACAGCAGCGTGTATCTGCTTCAGTGTGGACTTCCTCAATGGTCACAGTCCCTTTGACTGCAGTTCATGCTGGAGTTCCTGTATGTCCAGTGTGGCAGCATTGCCCAGGCCACCTGCCAGCCTGGGCACGTGGCCATTGCTGTTATCACAATATTCCTGGGAACAGCGCAGTGAGATGATAAGGGCTCAAACAGCAGAAGTCAAAACTAGTCACTAACAACAAGCACTAGACTCTAATAAACAGCGAGGCCCAGGACCCTGCTAATTAGCAGTTAAACAGCTCCAACAGCTATCAATTCCATCTGGCACACTGATCTGTCATTGTCTTGGACCCCTTTTGCCACACATTGGGCAAGGAGCATGGCAGGTTGACCCTAGCCAGCAGCAGAGCTCCAACCCAGCCACTCACACACTGCCCCTGGCAGGATGGGAGAGAACTGAAAGGACAAAAGTAAGAACAAGCTGTGGGTCGAGACCAAGACAGTGTAATAAGCAGAGCTGTGCATGCAAGCAAAGCAAAGTCAGGAACTGATTGACTATTTCCCCATTGGCAGGCAGATGTCCACCCACTTTGTGGAAGTTGGGGTCTCAGCATGCACAGCGGTTACTTGGGAAGGCAAATGCCATGACTGCAAATGTGCCTCCCTTCCTCCTCCTTTCCCTCAGATTTTATTGCTGAGCACGATGTCGCACAGCACGGAATATCCCTTTGCTTAGTGTGCATCAGCTGTCGTGGCCGTGTCCTCTCCCAGCCTCCTACCTCTCACTCCACAACCTACCTGCTTCGGGGGCAAAGTAGAAAAAAGGAAAGGCCTTGACACTGTGCAAACATTGTTCAGCAATAGCTAAACCATTGGTGCCTTGTCAATACTGCTCTAGTCACAAATTGAAAACACAGCACCCCGTGGGCTACTCTGAAGAAAATTGACTCCATCCCAGCAAGACCAAGCACACAAAGTATTTCCATATGCAAATGGAGGGGTCAAGTTCTTGGTCTAGGTTTACAGCAAGACGTGAAAACATATCTGTACTGGATCTGCCATACTGAAGGTAAGCTGTGTTCAACGAGCCCTTAGGTGACTGGAAAACAAAGAACTTTTATCATGTCTATGAAGCAGCCAGCTTAGGTTGAATCTGCCAAGGCTTTTGGAAATATGTAGTAAAAATGATCAGGTTTATACCACCTTTTACACACCACAGGATGAAATCCTGCGTACATTGAAACTAATTGTAAAATACGTAGGGAGAGCAAAAACTCCTGCAGTTCTCTAAAACTAAAAAAACAGAGATGCGTATCACTACATGAAACATTAACAAACACACACTTTTGGACCAAGGGAGAAACGTAGTATCAGAGTTCAGAGTATTCACATCTTGCCAATATGTCACACAGGACTCCGGGTGGGTGCCTTTATGCTGGCCTTTTGATCCAAACCCCAGCGTTAACTGTTTGTAGCCTCAAATGGCGTAGTAATGGAGTTGCTGCTCTGTAGTTCCAGCTTCCAGGAGGCTGCAGGGTGTCCAAAGCAGAGCATCCCCAGACAATAGGAAGGGATGGGTGCACATGAATCCCCATGCTTTTCTCACTAGGTGCCACTATGTTTCCTTTTGCTTTCCAGAGGTGGTTGTGGCTGGACTACAGGCAGAAGCTGTGAAATTGGTCATGTCTGCATGTCGGTGGGAAGTGAGGAGGAAGTGTGTGTAACCACAGCTGAGCAGCCGACAGCAGCACTGCAGTAGTTTCTCCAGACCCAGACGCGTGAGCCCAGTACTCAGACAGGTTTGTACAGGTTGTGCTGTAAAGTGCAGCTGTAAAGGCACAGCAAAGCACGATGGAGACACAAAGCTGCATATTGCCCATGGATTCGAGTTGATGCAGATCGTGTGTCTGTGTTCATCTACCCAGAAACCTCCTGAGATATGTAAAGGTGAATCTGGGCTTCGAGGTACTTCACGTATTAAACACCGCTGAGCATGTGTGGCAAAGGTAAGGCATGCACATATGAAGCACCAGGAGAACTCTACAGAAAAAAGCAACAAGTGGGAATCTGGCTAGGGCTTCAGGCAAACATCCAGCCTTTTGAGCACCCTCCGGTGCACCCTGGTATGGCCATGAACACTGGTGTTTTTAGAACAGTGCTAAGGGTCAAAAAAAGGGATTGCAACTTGATAAGCAGCGATGTGCAGGAGGTATCTTCTATGACAGGAAAAGACCTTTTGGAGACATACCTGAAGGAGGAAGGTAAAAGCTGTGCCCACGCACACAGATGTGCTAGGGAAGACTGTTTATTACGTGTGACTATATAGCACCACAGAAATGAGATGCAACAGTGTCCTGGGGTGACCAATTGCTGCTTGGTATTAGTGAGTCAGTCGTTCCACTTAACGAGCATTGAGTGTTCCTCTTCTTGCTCTCACTCCTTTACTTTGTTATGTTTATTCATGCTAGTTGTATAGCATCCACCCAGTTCATCCACCCACACTTTCCTATCATTACTGTGCCCTACTCTGCACTTGTTTGTTACACCCAGTACTTGCATCACGCTTTAATTATAATAACCTCCTCTGGGTAGAGGCTCCATCGCCTTGGAAGTTTGTGCAGCACCCTCCAAAATGGGCCACGGAATCGTTCTCAGTGTTCCTGGGAACATCTGTAACACCTCCCCTAGTGGGACAAATGCTACACTAAGCGCACTGAGAACTGGATATGTCCAGAGGCACAAACTAATTCAGTCTGATCCTTGTGCTTTTATATTTTAAAAAAGTACTGGGTTTGTTTCTTCTAACTCTACTTGATCCACTGTTTGCTGTTCTTTATAACTGCCCTCTTTAGGCACTTACCAGGAAAATTTGTACATCAGTGTCCCCATCTGTAGCAGACTTAAGGGACTTTTCCTTTTTTTTTTTTTTCCCCAGTAGCCTACTGAAAAACATTTCAAAAATGTTCTGCCCATAATGGAAATGCATAATGCTGTACAACGTGATCTATCTTAGGCTCAGGGGTAATCTGATAACCCATGGCAAGTGATTCCACAAACGAGTCCTTCAGCCATAAATGTCATTTCCAGTGGCCATGTGCTTCAGCCTGCACTGTGTCAAGTGCAGAGTGCCATAGTGTCCAGTGGATAGAGCTTCTCCCAGAGTTTTTAGATAGTAACCTGCCTCCTAACAGCTCCTATACTTCACAGAGGTGGCTGCTGTGTGTCCTAAGTGTGAAACTAGAGGTGATGAAGACAGCACTGAAGGAGATATATGGAGGAACAATGTGGACAATAAGGCATGAACTACAGGTAAAAAGCGGAGACATTTCAATAATAATAATAATAATATGAATAATATGAATTTGCATGGAACTAGAGTATTAAAATGTCTTGGACTCTTGGACTTCCAGATTGTGTTGTAGTAAAGTAGAAGCAGAAAGTATTTGTCATTGGTCCATGCTACAGAGAAGAGCTGTTGCATTCCTTCAGTGAGGGACCTTTTCTTACAGTTCAAGAGCAATTGATCAGATTGTAGCAATACAGCGATAACAACAAGCATTGACCCTCACTTTAGCTCTGTAAAATACAAGATTACAAGGTACCCCCAAGAGATTTCCTGCTCTCAAAAGCCAGAATGGCTTCAAAATGGCTGTGGCATTGGAAGAATATTCTAGCAAAATCTGTGCATCCTTTTTTTTTGAAAAGGGGAAGGAATCCTAAAAGAGGAGGGGGTCATGCCGATGAGACAATTTTGTTGTCTTTCTAAAGTTTTTTTTTAAAGCAGTAATTTACTGCTTGTGGTCCTGACATGGGAAGACACTGTGTTCTTCCCTCCAATTAAATTATTTTGTTCCATTGTTTTTGACCCCAGAGAAACACATGCTCAGTGCTTGGAGGACAGGCCTATTCTCTTGAATTGGGGTGCATATTTACTGAAAACGTGACATCTTAAATGTTTGGAACTAACAAACCCTAGGAGCTCAGGAAATAACAGTAATGAAGGCATCTGAGTAAAGAAATCAATGGCAAAGCTTTTTAATTAGCCCTTCATGACCATGTAATTTCTGTAAGTCTCCTGTTGAGAGCCCCCAAATCAAAGGATCAGCCAAGGGGATCTTGAAGAGATGGACCTTCAAGGTTGCAACCAATCTTCTATTCTTATAGGTAGCTACACTCTATAGGCCTTGTTGTAAATTAATCATTTCAGATTTATTTTTTTCTTCTGTTCACGCTACTGTTGCATTCCATCATACATGGTAATTAATAAAGTCTAATTCCTCAAATTAATTAATCAGCCAAAATCATAAAAGCACAGAAATTAGTTCCTGCCTTTTCTCACAGTTACGTCCATGCTCAGCATGGAAAAAAATCTGGTTTGCTGCCTGCTTTTGGTGAGTTTCCAAGTTACTTGCACCATCTTAGTGCTTTCACCTACTGGCTTCACAAGAGCGCGTAAGGTTTTTAACTTACAGAAGCTTTTCTCCAAACAGCTTGGCAAGAATTTAAGAGAACTTCTCTCGCACATACATTTTATAAAACCCTCCGCAATTAAATACAGGCCAGAAGTGGTTAACAGTGCTCCCCTCTGGTGCATTTCTGTGTGAAACTTAATCAGAGTTTATGGCGCAGGTAAGATGTGACCTTAAAATGCTTTTTGAGTCTCAGACTGTACCGTGCATTTAGATGAGTTGCTTGGATCTCGTGCCTCATCAAGCATCCCCTAGGGGTGATTCCACCGCAGATTAAAACAAAAAGGGTTCTTGGTCCTTAGCACTAAGGAAAGCAGCAACAGTGCCCTGCTGAAGGAGGGGCTTGGTGTTATTCTTTTCTTCCAAAGTGCCAACAGCAATTCCAGAGATTGGTCTGAGGATCTGGAGAGTTCTGGGCAAGCACAGACAGATGTCAAGCTTCCTTTGTGCTACAGAGGAGCAGGAAGAAGAGCGGGCATGTACCCTAGCCAGCCAAAGAGCCTCCTACTGTACTACTGCCCTACGTTGAACGAAGGTGAGGCTCCTCCTAAAGAGGTTGTCTGAGGAAACCCGTACACTCTGAAGGCAGCTCTGGGTGGTGAGGTGGCACAACACAGAAGGTACCACCAAAAGAGTGGACTGGGTAAAGGACAATGGATCTGTCCCTCCAGGCGAATCCAGCAGAGAAGGCCCCCTGAGGCACTGGGCACTGACCCAAAGCCTGCAGCCCCCAGGTTGCGGTGGGATTCTCAGAAGTTCACATTTCCTCCATTACACTTGCTTGGGCTTCTTTGTAGGCCAGCTGAAGATAAAGGCCTGCTTACTGCTGCCCAGCTGGCATTCATTTTAATGCGAATTAATGTATCCAAGATCAGACGCAAGTTTTAAATGGATTCCTTATGGCTTTGGTTTCTGTTAAAATTTGGAGTGATTGCTCAAACCGGTCACGTTTTTCCAATAAGAGAATGCTTTTCTCTGGAAAATGGTTTCATCCTGTGTGGAAGGTAGTCATTTTCAAAACAGTCTTCATGTTAACTGATTAGGAAGATAGAAATGAACAAACACATAGCTTTGGAACAAACCAAATTATTTTCTAGTACTAACATAAGGTGGTTTTTGGTTTGGAGTTTTTAAAAATACAGCTAAAAGATAGGAGTTCCCCTCTATTCTTATTTCTTTATTTTTAAACTTTCTATTACTCCTCTTTTCTACCAAAAAAGGTGTGTGCTTGTTGAGAGAGGTAGGGAGCAGGCAAGATTAAGGGGAGAAAGTGTGAGAAATCCTACTTTTCATAGCTAATGCTTTCCATCTTGGAAGAAAAAAGAAAAAAGGAAAAAAAAAAAAAAGGAAAAAAAGAAAAAAAAAAAAGAGGTTTTGATTTTTTTCTCTACTAGCAAATGCCTTTGACTTTACTTTTCCTAACAGAGTGGGGAGATAGCAAGAGAAAATAGAGAGGAAGACTGGGGAAGGAAGGAAGTAAAAATCTGGGAATAAAATTTTGGCTTGTTTCCAAAGGATGAAAATGCTCTGAAAACAAAATAAGGCGGGTGCTTAGAGAACAAAAGAAACCCTGGGAAAACCCAGTGTGCTTCGATCAGAAATCTGCTGGCTCTTTTTCTTGCGCAGCTTTTGGAGGACAAATCTAGGTACCCTGGCTACTGTCTGTATCGCTTCGAGTAAACGTGTTGAGCTGCAGTGGAGCTACTCTAGATGATTGCTATTTTGGAAAGGACAGAGGCTGCCCATCAGATCCTGTGAGCAGCCTGCAAGCTGCTGCCCCTAGGCAGGACGTGCCATGGGATCTCCGAGGTTTCACTCCTTCCCTCTGCCCCTGCTCAGCACGAAGCGATGGCCCAGGTCAGTAGGCAGGTGCCACAGGCTTTACTTACCTGCTGCTCAGCCACATGCCAGCAGTACAGAGGGGATGCTAAGAGATAAGTGAGAGGGAACCGTACATTTCTGTCCTCTTTCCCACAGCAACTTGTTTATCAGTCATTATTTTGTCTCATTTCATCCTCACCATGCTATTTTATGAGATAAGCAGTTCCTTGCAAATGGCTGGGGTGGAGACCAGTACTAGCACGACCTGATTTGTTCTACTTAGAGTTCTGCTTCAAGCTAAAGTACAGCGAAGTGGCTATTGTCATTTTCTTTCTTCCTATTCTTTCTAACAAATCTGCAAACAAAAGAGGGCATGAAACTGCTGAGAGGCAATGGCCTGAGGGCAAATGAAAGGAAATTTTGCAGGACCCAGAAGACATCCAGAAAGCAGCAAACCACTGATGCCAGACGATACAGGACCAAAATGTTTAAAATGGTTAGCTGAGTTTTACACAGCTGAGTAATCTTATTAACCTAGAACCTTTTGTAGCTACATGTGTTCAGCTATAATGATGGAGATAGGAATAAAACCCTGCAATTAAAGGAATCTGTTCTGGGTTCAAGAAGAACCTGTTCTTGCTTGCCCACCTGTGCGTAGTCAGATGTCTTCTAAGGGCTTTCATTTTGCATCCTCACACACTGTCCCCAGCTAGGAGGCAGGATATGCGATTGCAGAAGTGGGAGCCCTGACCCCTTATGTGAACTTTCTAAGGCAACAGTTTGGAGAACAAACTGTTGGTACAGAGTAGGAAGCCATAGCAGTGGTAGCAACGTGGTGGAGATCAAAGGGAGGCAACACAGAGGTGAAGGAATTGGCT